>NC_056695.1:30391295-31035840 GCF_018350215.1 Panthera leo
TGCAATTAGCCCCAGATTGGTATCCTTGACACAGGACGTTCATTCTCTACTTTTGCTACTAGAGTGAGCCTTCTGGAACACAAATCTGGATGCATTATAATTCACCTACTGAAAATCCTTTATTATTGCTCAGTCACTTAGAAGATAAAATGCAAAACTCTTTAGCCTTGCAAGTGGCACCCAACAACCTTTGTGATCTGGTCCCTGCCTACCACTCTAGCCTTATTCCTCATTTTGTGTTTCTCTGTCTTCAGTCCACATACTGGATGAATTGCTTGTCATACTCTTACGTGTAGTATACTACATATAAATACTCTTTATAACTTCATGTGCACTGTAACATCCATTCCCATATGACAATACTGTGATTACTTAATTTTGTTCACATATACTTGAAATATATATTGGTTGATGTATATCCCAATGATGAAGACAGTGATAAGTGAAGATAATGTGAAAACTGGAGGAGAATATCAATATAACTTGAAAATGCATTAATATATAACTTATTTGTTTTAAATTTTTACTCCTTGTTATGCTAAGTGTAATAAGTCTTACAGAGAAAGACAGATACTGTATGTTTTCACTCTTATGTGGATCCTGAGAAACTTAACACAAGACCATGGGGGAGGGGAAGGGGAAAAAAAGTTACAGAGAGGGAAGGAGGCAAACCATAAGAGACTCTTAAAAACTGAGAATAAACTGAGGGTTGATGGAGGGTGGGAGGGAGGGGAAAGTGGGTGATGGGCATTGAGGAGGGCACCTGTTGGGATGAGCACTGGGTGTTGTATGGAAACCAATTTGCCAATAAATTTCATATTAAAAAATAAATAAATTTTTACTCTTTTCACTAAAACACATTTTTACATAAGCAAAATATTAAGGGTTTTTTTTGTGAGGCAGAAAGAACTCAAAAAAACAAAAAGAAATTTTATGTGTATATCTTTAAACTATAGATCTTCAAGGGCAGAAGCCATGTAGAATATATTCTTGAATTACTAGTACCTGCACAGCATCTGGCATGTACAAGTTGCTAAGTGAAGGTCTGTCCAATGGATGCGTGAATGAATGGATATAAAAATAAAATGTTAAATTGATGCTCTGGATACCAACTATCATGAATTCTATCACAGAATTCTATCACATGAATTCTATCACTATCACAGAAGTGCTCATTTCAAATGGTGAATTTGCATGTGTATTTGTGTATGTGTGTGTTATTACACAAGTACTTACTGCCTGAAGTGACAACAGAAAAAATTAGAAAGCAGGTTCATCACAGAGGAGTTTTTGTTTACTTTGCCCCCTCTTGGCTATTCCAACCATTCCTTTCATCCTGCTAATTCCTACCTTCAGAGTTCAAGTTTACTGGAAGGGATTAGGAATATACAAACTGCTTGCTAAAAGCTACCTAGTTCCTCATAAGAACTCATGATGTAGTTCTTGAATATTTCTAGGAGTGCAATTTCAGAATGGGAACTTTTTTTGCCAGAGAGTTGAAAAGAGGAGGCCGGATAATGTGTAATGTAGTAGAGGGGGGCAGTCTTTGAGAGAGACTAACATGGTAATAGTAACGTCCATTTTTTTAGAATCTGCAGTGTGTCTGGCTCTATACTAAACTACTTTATATTGTCTTATTTAATCCTCAAAATAACTCTTCAGATACTGTTCTTATTCTGTTTTTCCAGATGAGGAAATTGAGTGTTCACATTACTATGTCTTTTCTACAAATTATGCCAAAATGAACATTTGTTATGCTCATGGATTTGTGGATCAGGGATTCAAACGGGGATGACTTATCTCCGCTTCACAATGTCTGAGGCCTCAGGTGGAGCACTTGAAGGCTGCGTCTGTCATCACCTGAAGACTCATCTGCTCACACGTCCAGGCATTGATGCTGGTGGATGGTAAGTACTTCCGTGCTATTTTCATGTGGACTAATTTGCAGTTACTAAGAGCATGGCAGATGGATTTTAAAGGTAAGCGTTGAGAGAGGGGAGAGAGAGAAATCACTTCTATGATTAGCCTTGGACGTTATAGCAGTGTTAACTTCTGCCATATTCTGTTTATTAAGTGACTGTGTGACTATGTAGAATGCCCAGTTTCAAGAGGCGATGAAATTGACTTCTCTTGATAGAGGAGACACAAGGTTCTGAAGCATAAGTATCGATGTAGCCACTTTTGGAAAATACAGTTGACTACACAAAGCCTCAGAGAGTTTAAATAAGTCTCCCAAACAGCTTGTAAATGGAGCAGCTCCAATGGGAGATTAGATTTACTTGTCTCTAACTTTCTGTGCTTGCCACTTGATCACATTGTAGAATGCTACCAGATCATTAAGATCTCAAAAGAACTATATGTAAATAAGCATATATATATATACATATGTATACATGTATACATGTATACATGTATATATATGTATACATATGTGTATACATGTATATATACATGTATACATGTATATATACATGTATATATACATACATGTATACATGTATATATACATGTATATATACATATATGTATATATGTATACATGTATACATGTATGTATATACATGCTTAAAAGAACTACTTATAAACTATATGTAAATAAGCAAAAATAGTTATATGAACAACTTTAATTCAGAGTTTAGAACCTTTCAGAAGGCCCCCAGGCTTCCAGATTTGCAGATCACCAAGATAATGGTTTGTGCCTATTTTTTGTACCTTTCTAATGTCACCTATTCACTTTTTCCTTTAATGATGTTATTTATGCATGTGTCTTATAACTTACTCCCTCCACCAACATAAATACCCTGCTTATTTTATTCAGGGTAGGATCTTGTCTAATTTGATTCATCTTTCTACCCTGATAACACCTATTATGAGAAGCTGGCTCACAATAAACTCTCAATAAATGCTTGGCAAAAGAATTAAAAATAGCAGTTCATACTAGCATAAAATAGCAGAATAGTGTGACTTTGTTATTGTTGAACTGCTCTGGGATACTTGGATTATGGGTATTGTGAGGACCAGATTAGGTAATTCAAGTGAAAGTGTTTAAAATGTCAAATGTGCTTTGTGATTAAAAGGGTAATGGTGGCTTTGGTCCTGGAACTCTGATAGACCTGTGAGGAAAACATAGAGATGTTTAATTTTTGGTCTTTAACCTGTGGCATGGGTTGGTTTTCTAGGAATAAATGTAAATCATGGTCACAAGGTCAAAACAAATATAGCATTGCATGGTAGGAAAAATCTCCTCAATATGTCACTCTATTATAATTTTAATATAACTCATAACTAATATCATGCTACTTGTAATATTTTATTTTGCTTTTACTCTCAAAAATATGTCTTAGAGATCTTTCCTTGTAAGTACATATAGATTTACCACAGTCTTATATTACTATCCATAGTTCTGTGGTATGGGAACACTGTATTGAAACAATTCCCTATTCATGGACATTGATCCTATTTTTTTGTTTTGTTGAAATTATAATGTTGCATTGACATACTAGTGGATGGCCAGAATTTCTTTTTTCCTTTTAAGTTTATTTTATTTTGAGACAGAGAGAGAGCGAGCACACAAGTAGGGGAGGGGCAGAGAGAGAGGGAGAGAGAGAGAATCCCAAGCAGGCTCCACCCTGTCCCTGCAGAGCCCAACATGGGGCTCGAACTCACAAACTGTGAGATTTTGACCTGAGCTGGAATCAAGAGTCGGACTCTTAACCAACTGAGCCACCCAGGTGCTCCAGAGTCGGAATTTCTAGAAGATGGATTCCTGAAAGTGAATTACTGGATGAAAGGATATACTTTTTAATGTTTAAAATTTTGATAGATATTGGCAAATTATTCTCTAAAATGGCTATGTGGATATACTCCTACCAATATTTCTCTGTATGTTTTTAATGCCGACTTTGATGTGATTGATCTAGGAAAATTATAGTATATTAGGTCAAAGAATCCCCATGTCAATAAATGGAAGGATTTTGAATTAACCTCTGGTTTGAAATTCTTACTCTGCTACTTACTTGTTGTATGATCTTGGGTTAAATTACTTGTTCTTTTTCAGCCTCCATTTTCTTCATCCATAAAATATAGGCAATGATAGCAACCTTCCTGGATTGTTGAAAGAGTAATAAATAAGACAACTACATATGTAAAGTGTGTGGTGAACTTCTACGAGCTAAGTCTTACATAATGTTCAATTATTTTTCCTTTCCTTCATCAAATTTTTATTTAAATCTAATACCTCAAAATATAAGTCCTGTTTGGGCCCTTACATATCTTATTACAAAGTCCAACTTAAATAACTAAATTTTCAGAAGAATATAATTTCTTCTGAAATTATAGATTAAATTTCAAAAAATATATACTTGGAAAAATGCATTTTGATTTTGCTGACTTTAAAAAGCCATACACCTGGCACTGTAGTTTTTTAAAACTTTCTTTTAATTGCTCTCTTTGGCTATATAATAATAATCATTGCTTCTTGACACATTTGTGCCCTAAAATATGTGCTTTAGTAGTGCTGTGTCATGCTAATCCTGGAGGAAAGCTAGTTTTCCTATTTTTATTTTCAGAGCTGATGTTATACCTTAAGGAAATATTTTTTAAAAGTTGGAGTTTCTACCTATTAATATCAAATGTTCCTAAGAAAAAGATAAAGGACATCAAAACTTCACAATTATACTGTAACCCTTGATTGTGTTTCCAGAAATTACTTGGGCTGAATAAAATTATTTGGTTTGTAATGAGTTTTAGAAGAAATGAAGAGAATGGAGGTATTGGAAAATGAAGTGTGTCTCTTAATTGAAAAGACTGTTACTTTCCAATCTAAATCAAATTATTATGACAGTGGTTTCAAGCAATTGGAAAGAAGAATTATTCTCTGGAAATAATGAGTTCATTATATAACCTAAAAATATACGTAAAAAAAAACTTTTTGGTTGTCTTTCTGCTGAAATAAATGAGTTAAAAATGAAAATATTTTTATTGTTCATCTACAGAATTCATTGTTTTTCAAAATAATGTATAAGCATTAGAAGATAGGTGTCTGATTCCTTTCTGGAATTTTCATTTTTGCTATCATGAGATGTAAACTACCTAAAAAGGAACTGAAACTATACATATGCTATATAGGTATAAATATATTAATTTTTTTTTCCTTTTTAAGTAAAGGAAACCCCCATTGTGGGGCTCAAGCTCACAACCCCAAGATCAAGAGTTACACACTGTACAGACTGAGCTAGCCAGTCTGTATATATCAGTCTGTACTGATATGTGGACCATGCAATTCATTATGAGGCATAGTCCTTAAAACTCTTGGAGTCTTGTGTTGCTTGGGTTTCCACATTTTGGAAATTGAAAAATTATCACATTTGGTAAAACAATGTGATAATACTAATCTGCCTGTCAATATCTAGTCAATATCCATTTTTACCTATCTGTCCATCTGTCACCAACTTACAGTATACATACTCTGCATGTTACTCTTTTTTCTCTTAAATAGGTACTGTCTTCTTTTATTTATATGGGTATATATATATATATATATATACACACACACACACATATATACACACACACACACACATATATATTACTGTGTCAGTTATACTTCTTTTCTTTCCAATTTTTGTATAAGATTCAATAGGTTGAACTTTTAGAATAGAGGCATTTGGGATCAAATGCTCATAGAATCACATCAAGCCTGTTCACTCTTAAATAGTTGTAACTGTTTGAAAATCTTTCTTGTTTTGAACTGAAATTTCAGATCATTTCATAACCCTACGGTTCCTTTCCCCTTTTCCCTTCAACTCAGTTCTCTTCTGCAGTCTTTTACACTCCACTTTGAGGCTCTAGACAGGAAATATTTTGTAATATTTGTATGTACAAATATATGTATATATCCCTCTCTGGTTACTTTCTTTTTCTGTACTCTGATTATTAATCTTACTCTCAGATTTTAGTGACAATTCTAAGAGTTATCACCTATGTTCAGACCTATCTATATGCAGAGTGAGGGTAATAAGTAAAATAAATTTGAGATTATCAACCAGTGTGATTTCTCTTAAGTCTAATTCTCATTCTTTCTGTATGCTCTTCTCAAAGATAAACCTTCTAAAAATGAGTGTCACTCAAATTAGTATCTCAAAACCCTTCCCTAACTCTATACTGTGTAAGAGATGACGTGTAAATGCTGTATCGAGTCATTGCAGACCCTTTAATCCATCTTGCCAGCCCTATTTTCAACTGTTCTTTCACCAGAAACTTTAGCAAAATAAATCTGCTTATTGCTGTCTGATAGTGTATTGTACAGAGGCCAGGCTGTTTTACTTTTAAAAAAAATTTTTTTTAAATGTTTATTTATTTTTGAGAGACAGAGAGAAAGAGAGTGAGTGTGGAGGAGAGGCAGGTAAAGAGGGATACACAGAATCCGAAGCAGGCTCCAAGCTATCAGTACAGAGCCTGACGCGGGCCTCGAACTCATGAACCGCGAGATCATGACCTGAGCTGAAGTTGGAAGCTTAACCAACTGAGCCACCCAGGCACCCCTAGGCTGTTTTACTTCTTGCTTTGCCACCATCTCACTGTTTAGTTTGGGTAATGTGTCTCACTAAAAAAGGACTGGTCGTAGTATCTACTTCATAGGTTATTAGGAGGAGTAAAACTATTCATACATATAAAATCCCGGAAAATTGTGCATGACACATGAAAAGAATTCAGTATATATTAGCAAAGAATGGCGATATGCCTCATTGAGTTTATTTTCATATACTATTCGTTTTTCCTATAAAATCTTGACTGTTTTGTCTTTAAGCCCTCCCTTCCTTCAAAACACATTTCAGATGTAATCTTTCGCATCCTTCAGTGATGCCTTCTCTTCTGAAACTGTGTCTTTTCTGTGTCATTGATGCAGTGCTTAGTTAGGGTGACCACATTATTATTCGAGTGGGGACTCTTTTAATAGGAAAATGAGTACTTTTGGTAATTACACTGGGACAACTGGCATAAATTGACTGACCTGGGCAAAGGGACAGATGGTTATCCTCTGAATAGTAGAGCCTTAAGTTATCAAATCTGTTATTATCCAATCAAAGCAAACCTTATCTTTATATGCAAATTGTTATGGCAGATCTATTAACTTAATTGTCAGGAAATGAGGTTCATCAAAATGAACCTCACCTGTTTCTGGCCATTCCCAGAGTACTACTTCTCATCTGTTAGGCACAAATACCTCTTCTCTTCGGTCTTCATTTGATCCTCATTCTTCTGCCTTCCTGACCACTGATCCTTATGAGACAGTCACTCTACCTGGTAGTCCTTGCATTGCCCAGCTCCACTGACTCCCCACCTTCCCCTCCTTAATCTCCACACTCATCCTTCTCTAGGCTCTGGATAGGAGGAACTACTCCCACTTGTATTGTTCCTTCCCAAAATGCATGCACCAAGCCTTTCTTGATAACCCACAATACAACTGACACCTATGATAATTCTTGCTTAGGCTTCATTGATCCATCATGGTTGAAAGAAGAGGCATTTAAGTCAGAGAATTCCTAACAACCACTGCCTACACCTATGCACATTCTGGTTGCTCAGAGGCTCATTCTTTGCCTTGCTTTTAGCCTATCTCCGCTGACTCGGGACAGCTCAAACCCTACCATTTGAAACACTCCAGAATTCATAGTCTTTTTCATGTATCAAATGCTCCCACCCAAAAAGAGACAAGTTTCTCTATACACAGGTTTCTCACCCCTCACTCTCCGGAACCCAGCCCTCTTGTTTAATGTCTTTTAGGATGACTGACGATAGGAAAACTCCTCCTGTCTGGGGAAACTCCACCCTGATCCTCAAGGATGTGGTTTGGTTCTATGCTCTTGATAAGGTAATCAATCGTAAGAGGCTGACATTGGTATATTTCTATAAAACTGGGATATTTGGCATTATTCATCATTGCCTATTACATAGTATTTGCTACTTTGCTACTTGTATCTTTATAAATACATTCTATAGCCTTAACTAGATTGCGTGTTCCTTGGGAGTAGGTGTGTCCTTTCCCTGGCAAAGTTCCAGACACAGAAATGGTGTTCAATGAAAAGTTTGTGTTAAATGAGTGTGAGGTGAAGAGGTAATAGAAAACACTGCTAACGTATGAAATACCTACTCCTTCCTCATGTATTGTTTCTTCCTTTTGGACAGTAGTTTATGTGTAGAACACCTTTCTATGAATCTCTGGGTTCTCTTGGTAGTGCTGTGTTGTGTACTGGTCTATTCAACCCATTTTTCTGTCCCGTACTGCTTACACTGTAACATAGCTTTCCTTTTGGGCTAAGTTAATCTTATATTCTTAGCATCAAGCACAGAACTCAAACCTGAGTGAAAGGAGAGTTATGAAATGAGATCTACCAGAGATAGGAGTCACAAAATCACCAGTATTAACGCGGGGCTCCTGGTGATTTGTGTTAGGAAGTTCCCTCACCAGCGTTATCTTCTTCTGAACAGACCTTCAGTAGCTTGCTCTGGCAACTATTCAATTGTGTAATACAGAAATATTTCTCTCAAGTATAAATTTTCCTCTTTTCAACTCTAATAGTTCTCACATAATAATATATCTTTGTCAACCAACATTTTCGTGTGTGCTCCATTGGATATCAAACATGACACAAAACAAGGAAAGGTCTTACTCTTTTATCAGTGCAATGTTTTCTTCTATCATTCATGCTGACCTGGTGTCAGCAGCTATTTCACAGACACCATCATCAGTACTTACAGTTAACCACAGAGATGTATTCCCAGATTTTGACCTTTGTTCTAGATACTGAGGACAAAGAAGAAGAAAAAAAATGATACTTCATCTGAACAGAAAATGATGGAAGAGTCAGTAAAGGTAGCACTAAGTAAAAAATTCTGCCATTTATTATAATTTAGTTTTAAGAATGTTTTTTAAAATTACATACTCATTTTAGCTAAGTATATTGAAGTCTTCCAAACAATGGCAGATCTGTTATTTTCATTATTTTAGTCACTGTCATATAATTTTAATGCTGTGCATTTTGATGGGCATTATGTTTTCTACCTGGTTTGTGAAATAAGAGATAAAATCACAAGTTGGTCTTTGGTAGTAGGTTAATGATAGTAGTTATCTTCTACTTTATGCACTGTGCCGTAAACTCTAGGGAATTATTTTGGCAAGATATGGAATTTAGTCTGAGAATTTTTTAACTGAGTATCTGTTGGGGACCATTGAAGGGGACAAATAAATACTGCCTCTCTTCCCCGAGAACAAGGCAGATGGAAGTCCAGATATTATCTTTATTTCACATAAAGCTAATATTTCAAAATGTGGCCTGTATCTACATATATATGTGTTTCTCAATACAGAATTCTGGAATTAGGCCAATTTTCTCACCAAGTCATAAGTGTCTGAATTCAAGCAGCTCCCTGTACACATACCACAAACCAAAGGGCAGGAATCCGAGTCTGGAGCTGAGTGGACTGCCCACTCACTGTAAGCAGGCCCTTGCTGAGAGAATGGAAAGTCTAGAGGAAAGGGCTTTTGTGTCTACTTTCTCCTTCCAGACTCACCAGTCATATAAGTCATTTAGGGTATCATGAGCGAGGGGGTAGAGGGAGGTTAGGGGTGATGTGGTTCCCTCTGCGTCAAAGGAAACGGTAGGAGTGGGCAATCAGTATCTGTCACTACTAACATTTCTGAGGTTTTTGCATTCAACAATCTGAGTTAATCCATTGGGTTTAACTATTAAATCTTTGGTCAACCAAAGTTATAGTCATACCAGTGGGAAAAAGGGCAGCAGTCTCTCACGGTGACCTTTTCCCCACTTAGAGTCTGCTCTGCAAATACTAGTCACTGTTTTATTGAGTTCCTACTCGGACCACTAGTGGGCAGCACAGATTTTACACCCCAAAGGCGCTAAAAATAAATGATAACAATAGCCAATTACATTAACTCCTCCAAGGCAGCTCTGCATTTAAGACTGAAGTTCACTTGTATGTTACTTTATACCCCAAGTGTATCCAACCACATATCCAAAAGGGCCTATCAGAGGTTCTTCAAAGAGAGCAGATGACAACTCATAAAATATAATCCCCTTCTTATCATCAGATTCCTAGGAAGAAGCTAAAGTTGTAAACTTAATTCCCGTTTCAAGTTGTAGCTGTCGAGTTCTAGCAGGAGAAGTGGATGGCGCACTCAAACTGGGTGGTTGAGAAGAGTTTTTATTTTATTAAAAGAAAGTCATTTTTTTAAGAAAGGGAAACAAACCACAAGAGATTCTTAATGATAGAGAACAAACTTAGGGTTAATGGAGGGAGGGAGAGAGGGAGGTGGGTGGGAGATGGGCTAGATGGGTGATGGGTATTAAGGAGGGCACTTGTGATGAACAGTGGGTGTTGTATGTAAGTGACGAATCACTGAATTCTACTCCTGAAACCAATATTGCACTCAGTGTGTTAGCTAACTAAAATTAAAATAATAAAGTAAAACATTAGAAACTAAAAAAGACCCCAAACAAACCCTGTATTAAAAGGTACTATTCATATCAGAGCAGGTGGGGTGTGGGGAAACTAACAAGGATGGACACTATTCGGGGATTACTGAGAGGGAGTACCTGTCACCACCCTAGGCCTGCGCAGGGGCAAGGAGAGACAGATCCTCAGAATCTGCAGAAAGTAGTTCCATGAAGAGGGCTACCTTAAATAGGAGGATGCAGCCAACCCACAGTGATCCAGGAGGAAAGGAGCCAAGGGAATAAACTCCCTGACCTAATTTTTCTCCTGTCTTCCTGGTGCTTTCCACTGGGAGAATCCAGTCGGGAGTCAGAGGGTAAGGAGCCTGTGCAGCATTTGCAGCACACAGCGTGGAGAGTGATCTGGAGGAGGAGGAAGAAGGAAATCAGCTCATAAATTCAAGTTTAAGAAGAAGTGTGAAGGAAATAAAGTCCAAAATCAAATTCTGTTGCCCTTGTGTTGTAAAATGCCAGGAGAAATTTAAGTCCCAAATCCATTCTTTGTAACTTAATGTTCTACTTAGTCTCAGCTAGAGTAATTTCTCAGTGGTTGGCAAACCTGGGTTTTATTTTAAAAGCTACAGGCTGGGCTGTCTTGTCCTGGAATGGGGGTAGATCTTCCAAGGCCTCAGGAGTTGTATCAGCTTAATGTCAAGTGTTTTCTGAGCTATACTTTCAAAGGGACTAAATGATAAATAGGACACATCAGACTATCACAGCTCTAGGCACACAGGCAGCAGATTTCAAATGAGCCAATGCTCAGTCCCTAGAATAGTTCCACAAGGCAAAGTCATGTTCCCAGAATCAGAACCCAGGGCTTAGTCTAACCCAATATTGTTTGCCAAAGACGACAGTATAGGCTTGGTAATATCTGAGTTTCGAAGGAGTTGAGGCAGAGAAAATATTCTTGATTGAGCCTTGCTATCATGCCAGTCAGTTTATGCCACTTGGTTCCGAATTCATAAACACAAGTGGGAGAAATCAGCAAGAGGTTCATTGTTGCATTGTGCACATATGGGGAAAAATCTACATCTGTGTGCTGCCTCCTCATCCATGTAGTGGCATTTGAGACACTGCTGTTGGTTTTCAAAGTTTAAAAAGTTTAAATGATGGAAACTCCAGACAGAAAATCTTATTTGAGGAGACCCTCTTTCCCATCGCATTTTCACAGCCTCTCCATTTTGCATTTCTTTTTCGTACAGTTTATCTGTGCCTGACATTGATAATCTAAATCTAGAACCTTACTAGTGTGGTGTAGCATCGGTGAAACTCAGGTGTAACATGTGCTACTTTCAGAATAATAGAAGCATATGTCCTGTCTCCTGTCTGATAGGTCTATGTATAAAACAACTGCTTCTGGTAGTTGAATTTTGCCTCAGCCACACCTCTTAGGAAGTTGCACCTGTGTGGTTCAGGGTCAAGCAGTGGTATCTCACATCTTGAACCTTTCCAGAATCAGCTGTAGATCAGTTCTTTGGAGAAACCCACAGCCCCACATTCCTTTGGTGGCACTGCCCCCAAATGAAGAGCCTCCATAAAATGTGGTCACCCCCTAGTGAAAAAAAATTGCTATGGGGCTTAAGGCTTCAAGTCTAATGGCATAATTGTAAACTTTAAGATAGCCTGTTATAAGTTATATGGTCAAGTAAAAAAATTGAAGCTATGTGTTCTGGCTACCCCAGCAGTCTCTGTCACTCCTGGTGTATGTCAGTCCCCAAATTTTAATTCTCCTTTCTGTTACAAAGATATTTCCTCCCTCAAAAACAAATGCAGTCCTCCTTACCCACCATGGAGTAAATCTTATATCCTGACCTGGACCTGGAGATAATCTTTTTGAGGGGAGTTTGGCTCCCAAGAGAAAGGAGAGACTAAGGAGCTAGGTGACCCATGCTCAGTTTCTCATTCTTTAGCAACCATAAAAATGCACTGCTTAACCTCTTCTGCAGCAAGGAGCATAACTAATTGCCCAAGTTTTTACCCTTCTGGAACCGAACTGCAGTTGTTCTGAAGCCACCTGCAAGCTGCTCCCAGTCAGTGATAGAAGAGCTTGGGAGCTGGTTCCAGCCCATTACTGCAGACTCCATTAATGGGCAGCCTTAGCCCGAGGTCCTGTTGGCCTTGCCGAATCTGTCTTGGAAGGACACGGCAGTCGGAGACTCTTCTTACCAGTTCTCTTTAGCAGATGTCACACTTGCATCTGTGTGAAGACTCTCTTCCTCCTTCCTTGGCTCCCTTTCCCTCAACCTTCAAAGGCATTTCCCCTAATATATGTCTTGCATGTCTAACTGCATTTTGCATCTGCTTCTCAGAAAACCTGAAGTAACGCGCCTTCCAAACTCATCCAGTTGTTAGGTAATTCCACACCTCTGCCCTAGGACTGACTGAGAGGGAAGAGAGACAAAAGTGTGAAGCTAGGTATGCCTGGGTGGCTCAGTTGGTTAAGCATCTGACTTTGGTTCAGGTCATGATCTCATCAGTTCCTGAGCTCGAGCCCCCACGTCTGGCTCAGTGCTATCGGGGCAAAGCCTGTTTCAGATCCTCTGTCTCCCTCTCTTTCTGCCCCTCCCCCACTGGCACTCTCCCTTCCTCAAAAATAAACATTAAAAAAGGGTGTGAAGCTAATAAATATTCCTCCACCTGGAATATGATGTCAAGATTGGGAAATAAGCTGCAATCCTAACAGTTTTATTAAGAGAAGTTTGGGAGGTTAGAGTATATCCAATCTTTTGTCTGCTTCAAATATGTCCACATTAAAATATGTCTTAATAGTTGCCAGGGGCCAAATTTTGAGCAGGCCCTTGGTGTGCCTTTATATAGCTTTTCCTTGTGGTGAGAAGGTATAGCTGATTAATTTAACCAGTTGAATAAAAAATCTGTTATTCAATTTTTAAATTTCAGATTTCAAGTAATTGCTATTGTATCTTACAAATGTTATCATCTCCCAATTCTTTCTTTTTAGTGCATTTCTATTTTGTTAAAATTGTCAGTCAGCATCAATTCAGTTGCCCAGCCTAGAAATTTTGATCGATCTCTTTCCTTTGTGGTCCATAGTTAATCAGTCATCAAGTGCTTTAGAATGTACTATTCGAAGATACTCAGTATCTATTCCCTCCTTTCCATTCTTTCTAATACTGCTCTTGTCATCAAATTTGACCCATTTAAATAGCCTTGTTACAATATTTTGGCTTTAGTTTCTTCATTTTTCCAATTGATTATTTTTCTAATCTATAAGCCAAATTATATTACTCTCTTGCTTAGAAATTACTTTCCATCACTTATAAGATGAAGTTAAAACTCATTATGATGAAGTAAAAGTCCTTTATAATCTGAATTCAACTTGTCTTGAGAATCATACCAGTAAAACTCGCTCTCTTTCTGACATCTGTTTCAGTCACACCTTATACTTGCTGGTTGTTTCACTTATCTGTGTAATTGTGAATGTTTTTCTCTAGGATTTGTGTTCTATTTCTTCTTTCTGCTTTCCTTCATCTGTTAACTTCCTCCATATTCTTTAAAGCCTGGCTGAAAATCGTCTCCTCTAAAAGGACCTCTAAGGTTTTCCAGGCAGAGTTAATCATTTCTAATATTTGCTCCTAAAACATAGGAAGCACTCTTCAATTATATTTTAATTTTTTCTCTGTGTGCCTTTGTTCCTTTTGATTATAAATTCCAATAAAGTAAGAAATTATGGTTGTCATATGACAAATATTATTGAATTTAAGTGAAAATTTAAAGATAGCATAGGAAAGGAGTCTAGGAATAACCACCACTAATATGTATTTCTCCTTTAACATATATATTTTTATTCAACAAATAAGAAACATTCTAAACAACATAGAACAGATAATATAAATTAAAGTAACAGCCTTGGTACAACCCGATTTTCAATATCGTGACATTTTTAAGATTTTCGTCTTTATCAAAAGGGCTGTAATATGCAGAATTACTTAAATTGTGTTATAGACCCAAGGGTCTCTTATATCAGTAGCTCCAAAGAAAAGTTTTAGCTTATTGTGAAGTCATAAGTCCCAAACTGATTGAATATGTTTTATATGCATTATTTCTTCTTGTTTTCTGATTTTTGTTTTATTGTCCACTCTTTTAATCAGAAGTGAGAATGACCAATAAAAACAAAAATAACCTAAATGCAGTTGAGTGTACTTGTCAGTTTTGAACAAAATTGCTAGAACATAATGCTAAAAATGTGTATGTTGCTGATAAACCACAGACATACGTAAGCAACATTAATGAAACATTCATAGTACAGATTCATTTTAGCAACTTCTTAGCTGTTTTTACTGAAAGAGGGGAGAAGATGTATGACCTCTCTTGGGTCTCAGTTTACTTGGTTGTGAAATAAAGGGTTGGAATAGGCTCATTCATTTATTCAGAATACTGTGTGCCAGATGCTAGTGTTGGAAATATAAAGATGAGCAAGATGGATAGGGTTCTTGTCTTTTAGCAACTTAAACATAGGTGAATTAAAATGTTTTTTCCCTTTAAGGGTTTCATAAACATGACATGATGGTATAAATTAAATGAGATGGATAGTGAGACATTATCCACATTTGCTCCCCCCCCCCCCCCCCGCCCCCTTTTGGCTTTTTTATTTAGGAGCACATTTTACTGATGTTTATTATATGGTAAAAAAAAATTGTCATCGGAAGACAAGTTTTAATGGTTGAATTTCGATAAACATATTGCCACTGTTTTGTGTAGTAATTGGCTCTTGACTTTAAAACAACAGAAAATTGGTCAATGTATTGACCACACATAGACTAGGGGTTAGTCAGACTTAAGCACTTTAATTCCCAAACTGAGTGCCTTATAGAGATTTCACTTTGTACACTGACTCTTACCCAATTCTAGATTGGCATTATTGTCTATGGCCTTGCATGACTTGGTAAGGGGGACAGGACATTTTTTTATTCCGTTAAGTGTTGTGCAGAGGGGACAACTGGTTTAAAATATGCATTATTTAGCCCACTTAAAATGGACAATGGATGATGAATAACAAGTTCAAAGAAATAAGCAAATATTTACTGTCTTAATAAATCTGTCCCATAAAAGTTTTAGGGATTAGCCAGGATGACATAAAGATACTCAGAGGAAGATAACAATTTTGAATCCATATTATAAGTGATTTTTATTTTTAATTCCTTAAGTATATATTTGTTAATACCATGAGAGATGTTTTCACTGTCAGACTGTGATCATATCCAAAGAACCGGTCTTTAGAATCAGAAAACCTGCCACTGTACTTTAAAAAATATGAACTCAATACATTGCAGCCATATTATATTTCTACTAAGCGAAGAGGTATGTGATAAACACGTCAATGATAAAGCAGGTGCTCTTTAGCTCACTTTTCTATTTGAAGATTGGAAAATTGTAATATTCCATAGTGTAACAGGAATATTTCCATGGTATTAAACTGATATGGATTTTTTTCCCCAAGTAACTTTCTGGCTTTCAGATGAAAAGCCATGCCTGGTAGCTCAGATTATACTATTTATTCTTTAGTGTAAGAAGATACCTCTTCTATTATTGAGACTAGGAATTGAGGTTTAATGTCTGCCGGAAAGGAGAAAGCTATAACAGAGAAGCAGAAGGGATGGCCTTCTTTTCTGAACATGTGGATTGGGAAATGAGAAGAGAGAAAGATGTGGCAAAGAGGTCAGATTTCCATGCTGTCATTTTCCACCTCTAGAGAATAGAACCTAGTGTATGCAGTAGAAGCATCCATATAATAGGGTCTAGTGGAAGCAAGCTCAGAGACTGCAAAACTCAGAGAATCTTCTATTCGACCTTATCCAATATGGCAAAGATGAAAGCATAAGTATGATGAAGGGAATTATCTAATAGATGGCATGAGGCAGCATTCTTGTCTCCAAAGGTATGCACAGAGTATGAAGGGATTAAGAAATTTCCTTATCTCCTGGTGAGAGGATGTGGAGGGGCTGATAGTGGGAATGGACCATCAGAGGGCCAAAATTAAAGCAAAGAGGTCTCAGTGAACCACAGATTCACAGATCTAAGATCCCAAACTCTCATGATGGATGCCATCATGATGCTTCATCACATCACATAATAGTAGGACTGGTCTGATTTAATTCCTGATTTAATTCGGGAATTAAATCAGACCAGTCACATAACAGAAACTAGAAAGGATCCAGAGGACACTGCAGAAATGTAGTATCACCTTTTGCCATAACCCCATGAACCCCTGATAGTCCCAGACACCATATGGGGGTAGAGCCAGGAGAGAGAATACTCCAATTCCCACTGCTACGTAATAAATAATTCTAACACTTACTGGTGTAAAACAACTGTTTTATTATGCTCGTAGATTTTATAATCAGAAATTCAAGGATACTCTCTCCAACACATGATGTGTAAAGCCTGTAAAGCCTTATCTAAACACTCAGTGATTGAAAGTAATTTGATTACAGGGGCTGGAATCATTGGGAGGTACATGTCTGGTAGTCAGTGTTGGTTGTTGGCTAAGACCTCATCTGGGACTGCCAGTCAGAATAGCTCGACCTGGCCTTGTGAGCTGGTTTTCGAAACATGAGAGCCTTAGAGTAGTTGGACTCCTTAGGTGGTAGGTCAGAGTTCTAACAGCAAGTGTCCCAGTAGTCAAGATGGAGGCTTTATTATTTTTTATGACATAGCTTTGGAAGTCACATAATGTTACTTTGGCCATGGTCTTTTATTTGGAACAATTGCAAGTTCATCTAGATTTGAGGGGGAGGGACCGAGACCCCATTTCTTGATGGGAAATGGCAAGGTTGCATAGCAGAAGAACGAGTGGAGTGGAAGATAATGTTCTGTCAGTTTTGGGAGAGTACAGGGAGAATCCATGGAACATACTTATTTGAAAGGGAGTGTTATTCACTAAAAAGAGACTGGTTAAACCCTAAGTGACAGAGAATATTAATTGGATAGTTTAAATCTCACTGTAACTCATTAGAGTGTAGTTCATAGAAAAGATTAGATTTGTTTTAATTTTCACATATTGTAGTAATAGATATTTATTTTATAATCCCACTATGCTAGTCTAATTGATTTGGGTTTAATTTTGAAACCAATATATTCTCTGTCCATGACATTTTAATAGCTAGCCTATATCTCCAGTGCCTAATCTCAATTTCATCTCCATGAACAAATATTTCTCTCTTGATCTATAGTCAGTGTTTTGAGTGCCTCCAAATGATTGCTATTTAAAAAAAAAATGAGAGAGAGAGATCACACAAACAGGGGAGGGGCAGAGAGAGAGGGAGACATAGAATCCAAAGCAGGCTCCAGGCTCTGAGTTTACAGCTCAGAGCCTGACTCAGAGCTCAAACCCACAAACCACAAGACCATGACCTGAGCCAAAGTTGGACACTTAACCGACTGAACCACCCAAGTGCCCCAATGATCGCCTATTGTTTAAGGTGTTTAAAAGTTCTTCATCTTAAATACTACTGTAGGATGTCTTTTCCAATTCTGAACAAATTCTTCAGATTAACATTTTTGCTAGCTTTTCAAAATTATGTTTTTCCTTATTAGTTTTCATATCCCAGGTAAATTTTGTATATGCTATCTTGCCTATTTACTAAATTAGACTTTGTAACCATACCCCAGTTTGTTGAAAAAAATATATCCAGTCACAGCAACAGAAACACACAGAACCATACACATATTTATTCGTGTTGGGAAAATACATGGCTATCATGGAGTAACCAGAAGAGGGCATGATGCAAACAAATTTTTCCTTTTAAGGTTTTAGGATGGAGTGGGGAGTCAGTACTCAAAAGAGAATGCACCCATGTTGCAGATTTGAGCACATTGTTTGAAAGTTAGACCTGATTCTTTCAACTGAAACACTAGGAAAGATGAGAGAGCCAGGAGTGCCCCAGGAAAAAGTTACTGTCTCCTTGTGCCAGTGTGGAAGGGAAGCCAAGAAGCTGTTTGCTTTCTAGTCATTTTGGCTGAACCGAGAGACATTCTAAAGATGGGAAATTTAATTATTTCCCTGTTTAAAAAAAATTGAAGTGGAGTTGACACAAAATGTTACATTGGTTTCAGGTATACAACATAGTGATTCAAAACATTCCGTAATGATTTAGTTGAAAGGGCCTTAGAAGACTAGGATTTGGTCACAATTTTGCTATTAAATAAGAAGTTATTTCTCTTTTCTGGGTCTTAGTTTCTTCACATTAAATGATGAAAAGATGTGTTAGCTAAAATAATTTCAGTTTTATTCCAGTGTTATGAATCTATTGGTTTCTCTTAGTTTAAGGAGGTGATGAAGAATAGTAAAGAATTTATAGTTTAATTTTGAACAAAATGATTCTCATGTATATCTAGTTTCCACTTGGGCATATAGTGACATTTATGAAGGAATTGTATTAGGAAGTTTTGACTATTCCTTTTCTATATAGCTTTACATAGGTTTTGTAGAATCCTGATGAAATAACAAATATTTTATTTCATTATAAAGGTGAAAAAAATCCTGTAGAATACCACAGCACTTCAAATGGATTCAGAAATACCATAAATGAATAAATCTGAAATTAAATTAAATTATCTTTCAACTTCAGGCATATGAACTAAATTTAATTTTATTGTATATTACAAATGCTTCATTTCTATTCATGTGGAAGAATAGAACGATAAACTAGTGTATATAGTAGAATACTTCGGAGAGAAAATAGTTTAAGTACAGATAACTAAAAAGGTTACTGATAGGTGTGAAAAAAAGACTATCTCATTTTTATAATTATCATGAAAGGTAATATATTTGTTTTAGGAAAAGTATCTAAATATTTCACTTTTTTTAGATTGAAGATTTTATCTTAAATTGTGACTTAAATATTTTGTAAAATTTGATAGCATTTGAGATTTTATTTAATATTGAATTACTTAAATCATTAGCTGAGCACAGTTGAAGCATACTATTTTGGAACCCACAAAAAACATAATAATCATTTTTATAAGGTGAAGACTAGAATGAATTTGCAGTATTTTTCTTGTGCATAATGGAATTCCATTAGAGGTAGTTTATATATATTTTTAGCCAGAAATTTTTCCCCCAAACAACATCATATGTAAAACTGTAATTTATGATAGATTTAAAAATTGATTAGAATGTGCTGGTGAGCCCTGAGCCGAATTCCCTTGACCATTTAGTTCTCTTCCTTTTTTCACCCTACAAGCCTTCTTATATTATACACTCTGGAACCCTCGGCATCAGAAGAGTGGTTTGAAAATCACTACCTTATTGTATAAAGTAATTTGTATGTATATGAATGGCAACACTAACTTTTTACAGAATGACTGATTTTGACATAGATAATATTACTTACTGAAATTTCTTTTTCTTTTCTTTCTTTTCTTCTTCTTCTTCTTCTTCTCCTTCTTCTCCTTCTCCTTCTCCTTCTTCTTCTCCTTCTCCTTCTCCTTCTTCTTCTCCTTCTCCTTCTCCTTCTTTTTTAAGTAGGCTCCACGCTGAGTGTGGAGCCCAATGCGGGACTTGTATTCACACACACACACACAAATAATAAATTGTTGTTTCCTAATTAATAGATATTAAATTCTATGTCTGAAGAAGAGTAGCGTATGAAAGAAAGGTAGTTTAGTTTAAAATGGTGTTCCAGATTACCTACAAATAAATAAATGGAGTAGGGAGCTTTGCATATGAGAAATCACTGGTTATCCTCAAACAAATGAAATAATGTGTTGCTACCAAGTTTGTTTAGATTTTACATTAAAATCCTGGCTAGAATCATGTTTGTGAAAAACACAGCGGTACTGATTTATCAAAATAGTAGGAAACATTTTATTTTGGATAACTTTTATTGAATCTTCTCACTTTTGAAAGATTTAAAATGACTGGAGTGTCAGATCTGAATATTTCTCTGGATGTTAATGAACTGTTCAGATTTACTCAGTTGAGGTTAGCGGTGGCTAGAAATCTCTCCAATACATTTTATGGCATTTATATAATGTGTTTGTCTTTGTAGAATGTTTGTCACTGAGCATCTTCCTGGGAAACAGTCAATAAATTCTTGACTGACAGGACACACAGCTACTAGGCTAACAGATGTCTTTGTTGGCAGTCTCAATATAGCAAAGGCGGACGTACTTGTCACTATTTACATGCTTTCCTCTCTTCCTCAGTTTTCTGTCACCCTTAGTCATAAACACTGTAGCATCTCCTCTGAGCATATAATCTTAGATTCACCTTACCGTTTTCTCATCTCATATTCCAGTAGTCAGCAAATCAAGAAAAGTTATCATGTCCCTAAGCCCACAAAACCATAACCGTATTTTTCAACCCATATCTTCATGCCCTTGACTCAGAACTGGGTTATCCTTGTAGGAAACTGGGCAAAGGCCTGTTGTTTTTTAGATTAGCTTGTGTTTTTCTAGAAAGGGAGAAGCAGCAGCACCAGCTAACTGTAACAATAATCTTGTCCTTGCTAATGATATCACAGTGGACATCACTATTTGAAAACTTTCAAGGTACTTTGATATTAGAGAAATTACCCAACCCCCTGAGAAGTTCTCATTTTGACACTTCTGTTTGTGAGCCAGTGGTATAATCTCATGTGGTAGGAAACACTAGAAAGAAACCAAGCATGGTCTCTCACTTTAATGACTTTATAAATAGCTTGAGAGGCAGTATTGTATTATGGTTAAGAACAGACTCTAGAGTCAGACTGCCTGAATTCAAATCCCTCTTTTATCACTTACTCGGTGTGCAACCTTGGGCAAGTTGCTTTACTTTTCTATCCTTCAGTTTCTCTATATCTTAAATGAGGATTATGAAAATCTCTACCTCATGTAGTTGTGAGAATAAGATTTAATATGGGTAAAATGCTTTTTGCTTGGCACATAGTAAGCACTCTTTGTGTTTGCTATTATCATTAGTTAGTTGGCAGGGAATGTTTTTGTCTCTTCTTGTCTCATTTCTCCATGCTACATACATTTTGGGCTCATTGAGCTGAACTCCAAAAATAACGGAGAAAATGCCTCTCCTAGTATTTGCACCAATTGATATGGTCTTGTGTGTATTGTGTTCGAAAGAGAAAGAGCTGAGAATGATGCCAGTGGTATCTGTTTTCAGTCAGGCCCACGGACTGGATTTGAATGGTCATGTTTAAAGATGGACAGAACTAGTGCTCTAAAAGAAATCTGGGAGATGCCAGGCACAAGTGATGGTCAGCAGCTGAGAGAACTCTCAAGTGAGACTTTGTGAAGAGCAAACAGTTACTTTGAAGTGTTGCAGAACAGCTTTCAAAGACTGACTTCTATTGATTTACCATCACTTATTCCACTTCACTCTAGTCTAGCTGCCTAGTTCAAGTAAATCAATACCCTTTTAACACTGGCCACTTAAACAAACAAACAAAAGAAACCCATTTAGTAGGTGCATGTCCCACATAGGAAAATCTAAAATTGTGTAGCTTTTCAGGCCCAGTGCGCCCACTGCTGCTGCAGTGCTGATCCCCAGTGACAGGATATTTTACTCCTGGGCATAGGTTACTTGGGGTAGCTCCAATGTGGATGGCTTCCCCTGGACCACAGTTGAGTGGCATGGATGCCCTTCTTCCCAGTCCTGGGAGAGTTGAAGAAGGGTCCATTCTGATGGATGATGGGTAATACCAACTATAGCAAACCTTTTGGTGAGTGGAGCTCAGACCTTTGGATCTTTTTCCTCCACTGCATTCCAGGAACTTCTCTCAGAGCAGAACCAGATCTTCCTGGTTCCTGTCTCCCAAGCCTGTCACAATAAGTTTATGTCTCATTGGCTTATTTCTTCCGAGTACCCAGACAGAGAAGAGGGGCCTCAACCACTCTAACAAATCAGAATACGTAGGTGCTCATTATTCACAGCAATTATCTGGGTATTCTGGGGAGCACTGAATTAGCAAATCAGTGAATTACTGAATCATCATTCCAAGAGTAGGTGCCTTTGATCCTCCAACATGTTCATCAACGAGTCAATATATAACCTTGTTTTATTTGTGTTTCTGTTAAAAAAAATTCTAATATATATTGATGACTTATTCACATTAAACTAACATCTAACAGCACTATGACTTCTGCCAGAGGAAGATTATGTAACACACTTATTTTCTCCAAAAGACACTGCACAACCTTCTTGTGCTCAGGAACACTAGACAGTAGTACTTCAGCTCTATGCTTGGAGTATTTAAACAGTTACATTACCAAAAAAAAAAAACAAAAAAAAAAAACCAAAAAAAACAAACAAAAACAAAAATGTGGAGAAGGGCACTAAATATACTGAAAAGGACACTTGTTTAGGACACTTCCTTATACTATGAGAAATAAAACAAGAAGGCAGAGTGTTGCCTTGTTTGACTGAAGCTGGGAGTTTTTCACCACTCTGTGCATGTCCATGTTTGTGAATTTCCATGAAAGCACCACAGGTACCAATTTTGGGGTTACAAATAAATTTCAGTAAGCAGGCAAATTCACAAATACGAAATTCAAAATACTGAGGATCAACAGTATTCTCCAGGCCGGGTGATGTTGACTGGTACCATGGTTTTTTTTGATTCATGAAATTTTTTGAATCAGAACATGCCTACCACCTGAGTCTTGAGCATTAGGATCAGTTTGTATCCTCTTTTACCAAGGGCAGAAAAACTACCTGCAGTAATTTCCATACATAGACCGAAAAAAAAAAATTAAGTCCCAATTCCTATACTTAAATTCTCCCCTCAGAAACATTAACAACTCTTGTCTATAGCATAATGCAAAATTAGGAAAGAGGCTTTTCTCTTTTATCCTGCAGCACTCTGGCTGGGTTGCCTCTCCAGGCATCAGCATTCCTCAGATCTCAGTCGTCATACTAGGTGGTGGTGGGGTTGGTCTAGGAGGCTTCTCAAGGTGCCTCACAGGCAGCAACCATGGAGACATAGGGGGCAGAACAGGAAATTGAGCAGATGTTTGGAATAACTGGTTTCTGGACAACTGTCAGGACTTTTTGAAATATCCCCAAATAACTGGGGACATTTTGGGGACATCCCCAAAAACTGTCAGGACTTTTTGAAATATCCCCAAATAATTGGGGACATGCCATTTTTTGGTTGATTAGGCTTGTGGAGAGTTATGCCATGATAGTTTAAACTTTGAAAGGAAATATGACCTTGTTTTGTAGGCCTGTGAATTTATGATCGCTTGGATTACAAAATCCTGATTAAAATGCCATGGGAACCTATATAATAGAGTATCCATCATTTATTGAATACCTGTTATATGCCATACACACTAAAAGGTATTTTACATGTTTCTTTTATGTAAAAATGGAATTACTACTCCATTTTATAGATGAGAAAATGTAGGTTAGATCAATTAGTAAATACACTTAATCTAGAATGTTGGAAAACTAGAATTCAAAGTTAGGTCTATCTGGCTTCAAATTCCATACTCTTCCCAGTTCACTACATTTCTTCAAATATTCACATCAAAGGGTGACCAAGTGGAGGTTTACAGTGCAAAGAATTTTTAGAAAGTGGGTAAGACATGGAAGAAAGATAAATGTACAGTTCTGTCTAGTGCCACATGGCAGTCATTAATATACACCAACCTTTAACAATAGTACACATAGGAAATCGATGTCACAAAAATGATAATACTGATCTTTGGAGAAAACTGGAGCACCTTTTTTTTTTTTTTTAATGTTTATTTATTTATTTTGAGAGAGGGAGAAAGAATCACAAGCAGGCTCCATCCACGCTTAGCACAGAGCCCAATGTGGGGCTCAATCTTACAACCGTGAGATCATGACCTGAGCTGAAATCAAGAGTTGGACACTCAACTGACTGAGCCTCCCAGGCGCCCCAGGTGCACCTTTTAATAAAGACTGACATTAAAAAAAATAAAAGTTACATCTTATAAATTTACTGAATTTATTTTGTGCCTCATTGAGCTTTAGAAAAATAATTGAAATTTTAATGAATCCAATATATGTACAAAGCTTAAATATCAAGCAGTTTAAAAGTTTATGACAAAACACACTACTTTTCTACCCCATTTCTGTCTGCCCTAGATCCTACTCTTTAGAGGGAAAGTGAGCTGCATGTCCTTCTTTATCTGTCTTCTTTTTTTTTTTTTTTAATTTTTCAACGTTTTTTATTTATTTTTGGGACAGAGAGAGACAGAGCATGAACGGGGGAGGGGCAGAGAGAGAGGGAGACACAGAATCGGAAACAGGCTCCAGGCTCCGAGCCATCAGCCCAGAGCCTGACGTGGGGCTTGAACTCACGGACCGTGAGATCGTGACCTGGCTGAAGTCGGACGCTTAACCGACTGCGCCACCCAAGCGCCCCTATCTGTCTTCTTTAACTTCCTTCACATATCTAAAGAAGTTGCTTCTACTGCTGGGTTTTAATTTACTGATTTTAGATACACACTGGATTTTGTCACTGTAGTTAAGAATTTACCTTACCTATATTAAGTTTTCCCATTCCCACTGCTTCTCCATGTAGTTTTATCATGTTTTCAGTTTTCACTGTCAGTGTTTACAATGTTTTGACTGCTGAACAATGTATGCCCTGTACCACAATTTTTGTTGACATCTTTATTTGCTGTCTCTTCTGTTCTCTTTGTTCCTGTGGAATTGTGTCTTTTCATTCATTACTGTCAATTTTGAGGAGTTTGGGAATAGATATAAAATCATGTTGAAGTGGAATTCCCATATTATTACCCCCTTTATAGAAACTATTGGATTGGAAATGTGATTTACAGACCTTTACAGGCAGGTGTGAGTCACAACTGGAGCTTTTCTCTGTCCTTAAGAAATGATTGACAGAGGGGCGCCTGGGTGGCTCAGTCGGTTGAGCGTCTGACTTCACCTCAGGTCATGATCTCGCAATTGATGAGTTTGAGCCCCGCATCGGGCTCTGTGCTGACAGCTCAGAGCCAGGAGCCTGCTTCAGATTCTGTGTCTCACTCTCTCTCTCTTCCCCTCCCCTGCTCATGCTCTTTCTCTCTATCTCAAAAATAAAGAAACATTAAAAAAAAAAAAAAAAAGAAATGATTGACAGATCATATTGCTTCACTCTTTGCAACAGCCCGTGATAGCAGTGTACTTTCCTAGACTCTGGAATTTGGCATGTCTTTGGTATCATGGCCCATTTGAAAAATGAAAACTTTTGGGGCATCTGGGTGATTCAGTTGGTTAAACATCTGACTCTTGATTTTGGCTCAGGTCATGATTTCATGCTTCGTGAGTTCAAGCCCCGCATCGGGCTCTGCACTGACAGCACGGAGCCTGTTTGGGATTCTCTCTCGCGCTCTCTGTTGCCTTTCCCCTACTGTCGTGAGCGTGCTCTCTGTCTCTTAAAAAACAAAACAAAACAAAAAACCTTAAAAAAATTTGAAAACTTTTTTCCTAATCATTTTGAGTTAATTTGTTTCTTTAAAAAAACCCAACACATTGCTGACCATGCTGTTTATAATAGGAGAATCCAGCTCATTTCCATTTAGTGTAAAAGTCGCTGTATAATTTTTCCATCTTATTTAAGATAACTATTTCTTTAAATATACTGTTTCCTTTTTCTCTTTATTTTTACAGACTTGTTGAAGTTACATTTAATTCCTCTTTTCCTCTTGTTAATTTAGAAATTCTACTATGTGTTTTATATCATAATTTCCATTCCATGATTCTAGTAAGATGTATGTCTTTACTATTATATGAAAACAGGATACTAATGATCTTCTCTCCCATGCTTTATTTCACCACTGCTTTCTTTCCAGTACAATGATAAATTTGAAATGCTTTTATCTTTTCTCTCCCTATAATACCTACATTTTGCTGAAAAAGTTTATGACTTTTAAGGCAGCTATTAAGTTTTCTTTTTAAAATATCCCTTCGGCATGGAGCCTGCTTGGAATTCTCCCTCTCCCTCTCTCTCTGTCCCTCTCCCACTCACGAGCATAGGTGCACTCACTGTCTCTCAAAATAAAATAATAATATCCTTTATATTACACATTCTCTTTATCCATTTAGATTTAATTATAATGTATTGAAAAGCTCATATCTTCCACTTTTTCCCTCCTCCTTATCTTTATTTGTTTTGACTCCTATGCTTAGTTTCTCAAACATTTTCTTCAGATGTGTCATGTTGGTTATATATTGTCTGAATCCTTGAATATCTGAAATGCTTTTCTTTCACTCTGACAGGTAATTGATATCTTGGCTAACTTTGGGATTCTTGGTTTTCAGTTCTAACTTATCAATTGTCTATAGATATTTTTCTGTTGTTTTCTAGTTTCCAGAGTTGTAGAAGAGAAGTCTGGTGTTAGTCTGGTTCTTTTGCCTTTCGTAGTAACTTGTTCTTACCACATGAGAACTTATAAAATTTTCTCTTTACCTTTTTTATTAGTTTTCTGTGGTTGCTGTAACAAATTACCCCAAACTGTGTGGCTCAAACAACAGAAATTTATTCTTTACGGTTCAGGAGCCTGAGATAAGTACCACTGGGCTGAAATCAGCAGTCCCACACTCCCACTGGAGACTCTAGGGGAGATTCCATTTCTTGCCTCTTCCAGTTTCTAAATATGCTACAAATGTTTGCTCTAGATGTTTAGAGGAACTTCAGAATAGATGAGTAATGGAGAGCATTTAGAGAACATCTTGTTTTCCAGCTTCTGGAGGCTGCCGGCATTTCTGGTCTGAATCTGTATCACTCTAATCTCTGCCTCTGTCCTCTTTCATTTGTGTGTATTATCTGCCTCTCTCTTATAAGGACATTTACCATGGCATTGAGGGCCTACCCAAATAATCCAGGGTAGTCTCACCATCTCACGCTCCTAATCACATCTTCAGACTTTAGCATAAAGCAGCATTCATGGATTTCAGTGATTAGGATCTGTTATCCCTACTAAACCATGGAATTCTAGCATCATTGCCAGGTACGCCCTGGCTATGTCTTCTTTTTTTTTTTCATTTTTTTTTTTTAACATTTTATTTTTGAGACAGGGAGAGACAGAACATGAACAGGGGAGGATCAGAGAGAGGGAGACACAGAATCTGAAACAGGCTGCAGGCTCTGAGCTGTCAGCACAGAGCCCGACGTGGGGCTCGAACTCACGGACTGCGAGATCATGACCTGAGCCGAAGTCGGCCGCTTAACCGACTGAGCCACCCAGGCGCCCCTCTGGCTGTGTCTTCTAAAGTCTCCTTGAATCTGAGTAAAGACCTTAAATTGGTAGATTCAAATCTTTACCAAAATGAGATAAATATTCCTTTACAATTTATATAATTTTTCCTTTGTTACTTTTTTTCTTCTGAAATTTCATGATTTATTTATTAGGTATCCTAAATCATTCATTTTTCTTTTCCCTCATGATTACCCTGTCTTCATATTTTTTCTTTCTTTTTAGATATTTCTTCCTCTGGATCTTCAAAGACATTAATTTGGTTCTCAGTGAGAACCATTCCTTACTTCAATTAAACTATTTAATTTTCAATTAAAAATATTGAGGTTTTTTTTTAATGTCCAGAAATATTTTTCTTAATATAGTGTGATCACAGATGATTTAATTATTATTTTGGGTTGCTGTTTGTCTGATCTAGTAGTGTTGATGTTCTCCTTGTTTTCTTTTTCTTCTTTCTATTTATTGCCATTTATATGATTATATATGTATACCTGTATTTATTTTTGCCTTCCTTCATTGTATTGTTGTTTTGTCACTTTTAATTTCCATTGGGGTTTAGGTTAAGCCACTGGGATATCTTAGAGAGTCCAAACTCTTATAGAATTGGAAGTACTCTCTGCTGCCATAGTCTTCTTTCTTCATATCAGTCAACTAATCATTGATGGTATACTAGATGTTCTAAAATGTTTTTGAAAGTCTGACTTCTAAAACTTTGCCTGTAAGAAATATTGGGTTTGGAGCTGGCAGACAGATGATTTGCTAGTGGATCATCTTCATTCTTTGGAGCCTGTTTTTAAGTGTTATTGACTTTATCAAAGGTCTAGAGTACACACCTTAGCTAGAGTAGCTCTATTCCTATGATACAATCTTTCTTTCTTTCTTTCTTTCTTTCTTTCTTTCTTTCTTTCTTTCTTTCTAAATGTTTATTTATTTTTAAAATTTACATCCAATTTAGTTAGCTTATAGTGCAACAATGATTTCAGAAGTAGATTCCTCAGTGCCCCTTACCCATTTAGCGCACTCCCCCCCCCACAACCTCGCCAGTAACCCTCAGTTTGTTCTCCATATTTATGAGTCTCTTCTGTTTTGTCCCCCTCCCTGTTTTTGATATTATTTTTACTTCCCTTCCCTTATGGTCACTGTTTAGTATCTTAAAGTCCTCATATGAGTGAAGTCATATGATATTTGTTTTTCTCTGACTGACTAATTTAGCTTAGCATAATACCCTCTAGTTCCAGCCACATAGTTGCAAATGGCAAGATTTCATTCTTTTTAATCACCAAGTAATACTCCATTGTGTATATATACCATATCTTCTTTATCCATTATGATACGACCTTCCTACGAGGTGTTAGCTGAGTCCCTGAGTTCAGTGAGGTCTATTATGGCTGGTCAGAATTTCTATTTTTCAGGCAGCTTGCAATCACCAAAATATCCATTTTATTTTACAAATTCTTAGAAGTAGTTTACTACCACTCCCTTTTGAGTCTTACTGTGTGCATGCACAGCTTTATAATTTAGCCAAAGTGTTAAGACAATACTTATGTAAATTTGTGAGATCTTTTTCAGTGCGGCTTCCTTGTCTACAGTATCCAGTTCCACAAACTTTAGTCCCTTCAGCAGCTCCAGGTTTTGATCTCTGCCTTGTCAACTCAGTGATACTGCTGTGCTCTGCTTGACTTTATCCCCCTACATTGCAGTCCAGAAATTTTCCTGGGCAGAAATTTAGGGCTATTATGGGGCTTACCTTATGTGTTTCCCCTTTCTCAAAAATCAGAGTTAAGTGCTACCTTTTGACTAAGGTCCAAAAATATTTTTTTATATATTTTGTCCAGTTTTATAGTCATTTGCTATGAGAAGAGTAGTATAGTACCAGTTACTTTATTATATTTGAAATAAGGCATTCTCTGACTGTGAACTTGATATCCTCGTTTGAATATTTCAAAGACATTTTATTTATTTTTAATTTTTAATTTTTTTAGGCTTATTTATTTTGAGAGAGAGAGAGAGAGCATGAATGGGAGAGGGGCAGAGGGAGAAGGAGAGAGAGAATCCCAAGTAGGCTCGTGCTCCGTGTGGAGCCTGAAGTGGGGATTCATTCCATGACTGCATGTTCGTGACTTGACCTGATATCACGAGTGGACTCTCAGCCAACTGAGCCACCCACGAGCCCCTCAAAGATAATAAAAAAATTTTTTTTAATGTTTATTTATTTTTGAGAAAGTGAGAGACAGAGCACGAGCAGGGGAGGGGCAGAGAGAGAGAGAGACAGAATCCGAAGCAGGCTCCAAGCTCTGAACTCTCAACACAGAGCCCAACGTGAGGCTCAACTCATGAACTGTGAGATCATGACCTGAGCCGAAGTCAGACGCTTAACCGACTAAGCCATCCTCAAAGACATTTTAAATACAACATGTCCATAAAAAATTCTTCTCTTTCCAAGAACTGGGGTGCCTGGATGGCACCAATTTCACCGACTTCGGCTCAGGTCATGATCTCACGGTTTGTGAGTTCGAGCCCCATGTCGGGCTATGTACTGACAGCTCAGAGCCTGGAGCTGGCTTCAGATTCTGTATCTCCTTCTGTTTCTCTGCCCCTCCCCTGCTTGTGCGCACACTCTCTCTCTCTCTCAAAAACAAATAAACATTAAAAAATTTGTTTAAAATTTCTTGCCTTCTCTCCCTCAGTCTCATCAGGTTATACAAGTAGAAATGCAGAAGTTATCTTTGATACCTCCCTCTTTCTCACCTCCCATATCCAGTGAATCATCAAGATCCCTAAATATCTTTTGAATTTATGCCTCCTCCCATCTCCACTGCTCACCTGATAGACCAAGATATGCTGAAATAGCCTTTGAACTAAGTTATTTAACTATTGCCTCCCCCAATCTGTCTTCTCATTGTAGCCCCATTGATCATGTGTAAAAGCAAACCTGATTATGTTGGTTTCCTCCCCACCTCCTGGTCATAATCTTTCAGTGGATTCTGTATGATGTGAGTAAAACTCCTTAACATGGTTTTATAGTCTCTCTATGATCTATTCCTTACCTACCATTCCTGTTCTGTTGAGAATCTCATTTACCTTATTCTGTTCACTTAGTTAACCTTTTCTCACCCTTTGGCTATCTGTCCAATTCTTTCTTCTTCAGGGAAAACTCCTTGATCTCATTGACTAGGTCAAATTCTTCAGTTAATATGCTCAAATAAATTCATGTACATCAGCTGAATTTTCACATTTGTATGATTTCTTTTGATTTAATGTCCTTATATTTTACTAGAATAAATGTCGTGAAAGGTGTTTTGTTGTAATTTTATTGCCCATACCTAGAAATAGAGGTGAATAAAATAACAAAAAGAGGCGAAATAAAGGTGATTAATTAATATTGGTTCGTTGAATAAGTCTGCTCAAAATGAATAACATACATCCATAGGTATAGCAATTCCTGTAACTGTTATCTCTATGAGAATTGTAGGCATAATTTCCATTAGGTTTTAGTAAAACGTTCATATCTATATCAGTGACAGAACTATCACATTTTCAAGAACTATTACCAATTTCCAGATTGCATGAAAAACCCCTTTTCTGTGAATTCTGCTTATATCAAGTTGTAAATGAATGTTTAACATTTTATTGCTGCTTTTAGAATCTAAATACTGAAGTCCCAAAGGTATGTGTAAAAAGTGTTTATAAAATCATGCAAGTGTTAAGTATACACATAGAAAAGAATAACAGCTGAAGTCCCATTCAAGAATCTTTTATTGGAATTCTGTGAACTTATGCTAGTATACCAGGTACTGTTCTTAGTGCTTTATAAGTATTAACTTATTTAATTAGCAGAACATTATGAAATAGGTATTATCATCCACATTTTATAGATGAAGAAATAAAGGTACATATATATATTAAATACTTGTCTAATGTTCACCAATGGAATCAAGATTCAACTCAGGCTCTTTGGTTTTGAAGAGTTAAATATTTGCTCAGGTTCTCTTTGTATGGCTTCCAACATCTAGCTAGTTACTTGAAAGCCATAATAATTTGAAAGTAAAGGTTTGGCCCCTCCATATGACAGAGGTGTTTTTATGCTTAGTCCACTCTGGGCATTAAAGATGCATCTTCTTTTTCATCTCAGCAAAGAAGCAGGTGAGAACAGTGTGAAGTTAGAGATGGATACCTTGTGAATACTCTCTATGAGGTCTTTCTTTCACTTCATACTTTCCCTGAAGAAAACAGTGTTAATTATGAAATATTTGTGGGAAGTTGTGAAATGGCCAGAATTTAAGGATTTGAACGAGAGAAGCCAGAAAATTAGTTATAGATACTCAATTTGGTAAATGATCTGTCATAGAATTTGATTTAACAGATCCTTTTAAGAAGTCTGTAGATTTTTATAGGTTTGGCATGATGTCAAAACTTATGAAATATTTGGAAGTCTCAATTCAGCAGTGGCCTCAAAATAGATTCTCTTTAATGAAAGTTAAAAGTTAAACGGCAAAATTGAAATACAGCCTGCTTTAATGTTTCACAAAATTGCCAGATTGCCAGATGATACTTAATTGGAAGCTCAGAAAATAATGATGAGCAACCTAATCAGGAAAAATCTATTTGGCCTAAATCTCTAGAGAAGGAGGTTGCACAGACAGTAAACAAATAAACTGGAGACATTTAAAAATGAGTCTGACAGAGAAAACCAAAACCAAAACAGCTCCTCCTAACAAAAACAGGTAGAAAATAACAACAACAACAACAACAACAACAGAGAAAATGACTGTTTAAGTTAATATTATCACTACATTATTTTTAAGAAAGTTAGACTTCTTCCAGCCAAGAAGTTTTGAAAAATGAAAAGTGGTTCTGAGTGTTTCTATATAATAGGGTCTGTCTGTATTTTGCAGGGGCTGCTAAAAGTCTTTAGTCAATGTCTGTGGCATATTTGCTCTATTTAAGAATTACAGCTTATAAAAAAAGTGTTAAGAGTTTGGTACAATCCAGTAATCGCATTGCTGGTATTTACCCCCAAAATACAAAAACACTAATTCAAGGGATACAGACACCCCTGTGTTTATAGCAGCATTATTTAAAATAGCTAAATTATGGAAACAGCCCAAGTGCCCATTGATTGATGAAAGGTTAAAGAAGATGTGCTATACATATATACAATGGAATATTATTCAGCCAGAGAGAAATTGAAATCTTGCCATTTGCAGTGACATGGATGGAGCTAGAGAATATAATGCTAAGTGAAATAAGTCAGCCAGAGAAAGACAAATACTATATAATTTCACTCATATGTAGAATTTAAGAAACCAAACAATGGGGCACCTGGGTGGCTCAGTCAGTTAAGTGTCTGACTCTCGGTTTCAGCTCAGGTCGTGCTCTCACGGTTCCTGGGTTTGAGCCCTGCATCGGGCTCCACACACAGCTCAGGGCCTGCTTCCGATTCTCTCTCCCTCTCTCTGCCCCTCCCCCACTCTCTCTGTCTCTCTCGCTCTCAAAATAAATAAATAAACTTAAAAAAAAAGAAAGGAGCAAAGGAAAAAAAATGGAGAGAATGAAAAACCAAGAAATAGACTCTTAATTATAGAGACAAACTCATGGTTATCAGAGGGGAGGTGCATGGGGGGATGGGTAAAATAGGCAATGGGTATTAAGAAGTGCACTTGTGATGAGCACTGGCTGATGTATATGATTTCTGAGTCACTATATTGTATACCTGAAAGTAACACCGTATGTTAACTATACTGGAATTAAAAAAGAAAAATTAGATCTTGACATACAGTGGGTTCAATTTTGTCAGAACTTGAGAGAGAAGAAAATTCTGGCTGGGGAACTCAAAGTCCTATACTGGAAATTAAGAATTGCATTGTTTTTCTTGTAATAGCCATCTTAACCCCTGGGTACATTTTAATAGAGGCACAGGAGAAATCCAGGGATACTTTAGACCTATGCTGTTCAATACAAGTGGCTATTTAAATTCAGGTTTAAATTAATTAAAATCAGAAATTTAATTCTTCAGTTGCATTAACCATATTTCACATGGTTATTGGCCATTTGTGGCTGGTGGCTACCATCATGGGCAGAACAGACAGATACTGAACATTTCCAGCATCTCAGAAAGTTGTATTGTGGAGTGCTGCTCTTGAATTTTATATTTGGACCTTTCAGTGCTGTTGTCAGTCAGTCCCCTGTTCAGTCTTTCTTAAGCCCATATGTCCTATTAGTTTTCTTTGTGGACATATTATATTAAAAGTATCTTTCACTATTCACTTCTTAAGATACAGGTTCCTACAAATCAAAACCACAAGAAGAGACCACCTCACACCTGTCAGAATGACTAAAATTAACAACACAATTAACAACAGGTGTTGGTGGGGAGGCAGAGAAAGGGGAACCCTTTTGCACTGTTGGTGGGAATGCAAACTGGTGCAGCCACTCTGGAAAACAGTGTGGAGGTTCCTCAAAAAATTAAAAATAGACCTACCCTATGACCCAGCAGTAGCACTGCTAGGAATTTACCCAAGGGATACAGGAGTATTGATGCATAGGGGCACTTGTACCCCAATGTTTATAGCAGCACTCTCAACAATAGCCAAATTGTGGAAAAAGCCTAAATGTCCATCAACTGATGAATGGATAAAGAAATTGTGGTTTATATACACAATGGAGTACTACGTGGCAAGGAGAAAGAATGAAATATGGCCCTTTGTAGCAACGCGGTTGGAACTGGAGAGTGTGATGCTAAGTGAAATAAGCCATACAGAGAAAGACAGATACTATATGTTTTCACTCTTATGTGGATCCTGAGAAACTTAACAGAAACCCATGGGGGAGGGGAAGGAAAAAAAAAAAAAAGAGGTTAGAGTGGGAGAGAGACAAAGCATAAGAGACTCTTAAAAACTGAGAACAAACTGAGGGCTGATGGGGGGGTGGGAGGGAGGGAAGGGTAGGTGATGGGCATTGAAGAGGACATCTTTTGGGATGAGCACTGGGTGTTGTATGGAAACCAATTTGACAATAAATTTCATATATTAAAAATAAATAAATAAATATATTCTAAAAAAACACAAATAATGGTCAAATATTTACTAATATAATTAGGAACTACATTTGGAAGGTTAATGATATGGTTAGGTACTGAGCTAAGTATTTTTCAAACATCTCAGAGAATCCTCACAGCCATGAGAGGAATGTATAAGAAGTCTTACTTACCTGAATCTTCATTACAAATCCCTACAGTTACAAGGTTACACTGAAGCAAAAGTTACCTAAATCTAAGAATAATTCTTTTTTTTAATGTCTATTTATTTATTTTGAGAGAGAGAGAGAGAGAGCAAGCAGGAGCGGGGGAGGGGCAGAGAGAGAGCAAGAGACGATCCCAAGCAGGTTCTGTGATCTCAGAGCAGAGCCTGACGTGGGGCCTGATCCCATGAACCTCAACATCATGACCTGAGCTGAAATCAAGAGATGCATGAACAACTGACTAAGCCAAACAGGCACCTCAAGAATAATTCTTAAATCAACTGACCACTTTGAAGATTAGGAGCAACTCTCTCCCATGTTTGTTCTTTACCTCACCTTCCCCCGCTACTTAATACTAGCATCTGTTCTCCAGCCAATCCCCCTTATACTTCAGATGTTTTATAGTTGTTTGTTTTGATCTTGATGTGTGTGGTTAATGGATGTTATAAATAAAATACCTATCAACCTTAAAAAAACTCAATTTCTTAATCTGTACAGAGCAAGACTTAATTTACAGGTGTTTTATGAGAATTAATGTGAAATAATATGAGAAAGCCACCTGACACATAGTAGGTTTTCAATAAACACTAATTTGCATTCTCTGTAATGTAGTAATTGTTTTTCATGACAATAGATCATAATTCTTAGAGAATCAGGAGAAGACTATCAGAAAAATAAATATACTCTGAACTTAGAGAAAGCTTGTTCAGATCTCTATATTTTCTATTGAATTCTTTTGTCTTTATATTCTTTTCTTGTCCTGCTGTAGTACTTCTTAGGAAGTCTACTCAAGTCCTTGGTCACCATGCCCTACTCAGGCCATGGCTTCTGTACTTGTCTATTTACCATCAAAATTGGGAGTGACAAGCAGTGTCTAAGTGGCTTACCTGTGTGCCAAACATATTTCTTCCTGCCTCCATTACATACTAGTGGCTTTACCTCTTCCTATTTATCAGGTTCCATTCCTCTGTCCAGCATGGTGACTTCTCTCCTTGCCTGCTAGTCCTTTTCCATATAAATCCCAAAGTGCCAGGATGACACAGCTTAAAGTTCAGTGGCACTTGTGCAGTTTCCCTAGTAGAAGTATTTCTCCTTTGGGAGTCAGGATTTCTCAATCCAAAGATCCCCAGATTGTGAGGCAGGAAGCAGAAATTGCCCAGGTGGTTCCCAGGTAGTGATACAAGTGAGACTGTCTCTTCGTTCATCTCTTATCGGATCCATGAATTTATCTCTTGAGAACACCGTGCCATTGTACATATATAGATGTGTATGTGTATATGTGTGTGCATATTGTGTTCTGGAGAATAGTGTCCCATTCTTGTAGGATATTGTCTTTGAGCTGGAGCCTTAGCTATATCTTCAGCAGGCTTTTCTTTGCCCTATCAGGCTGGCAGGTTTTGAGTGGTACAATATGTGAGAAGACCACTGAATTTCAAGTTCATGTGCCTATTGCTACATCTCTATTGTTCTATGTGATTTTATGTGAAATTCATGTCAATGGATCAAATACTCTTGAAGCTTTTTTAGGCTAAGGCCCAATGGGAAGGAAAGGGAAACCTTAAATATGCCTTAATTTATATGCTATAATATATATGTCTTAGCAGACCAATAAATACATTGCCCCTCCAGCACAGAAGAGGTAACTTGACACCAAGTATCTCCTTGTTCTCTTTGAAATCCTCTGCCTTTCATATTTAGCCTTTAATTGCTATTTAATCACTCTCAGCTATTTATCTTTTTTCTAAAGCATCAAGTTGCCTCCAGCAATAACCATCCAATTCTACTGTCATTGTAATTTACCCTACTATTTCTCAAACTACTAATGAATTCCATATACTAGTGCATCTCCTTCCACTGTGGGCCAACCCAGTTCATCACCAACGTTTTAATATTTATACTGCTACACTACTGGAAACTGTTTATATTCCACCTATTCCGAGACATGTGTTCCTCATTGCCACCCATCCAGCAGGTGGTTAAATTCCAGAATTTACTATTTTAAAAGTGGGAATCCCTAGGAGGCCAGCTGTGAGATAGACTAGTGTGAAGGGAGTTTTCTAGGGAGTCCTCTCAAATTAATACCTGTGGGTAGGGTTGGCAGATTTAGCAAGTGAAAATAGAGGATGCATTGTTAAATTTAAATTTCTGGTAAACAGTGACTAATTCTTTATATAAAATGTACTGTTTGGGATATAATCATCTGAGATTTCAAATTTACCTGGATGTCCTGTATTTTATCTGACAACCACATTTATGGAGGAAGGGAAGAACGTTGGAGTGGACCCAGAGAGAAACTGGACTGCTTGCTATTTAGTAGCAACAGAGGCCTCAGGTGACCCTGTAGGGAAGTGAAACTGGGAAGGCTCTTCAGCTTGTCCCAGGGAGGCTAGATTTCTGCACCCATGCATTGACTAGTCATGGGGTGCAGGGTGGGGAAGGCAGTCCTCTTCAGCTGAGATTAACTTGCCGAGAGGGCTGTCAGCCAGCAGTATTCCTAGCAGCCAGGGGAATACAGTTCTGAGGGAAGTACCTGGGAGACATATCAGAGCATCTCTTTTAATCATCGTCATTATAATCAGCATCCTCATTTTTGTTTCCTTTCGTGTAAGTGCGCTGAATGTGACATGACAGCTCACACTGAAAACAAGGCCTTCAGTGACAATCCCCTAGTCAGGGTCTTTGTCACTGCTGAAAGGTCTGGATGGGGGCCTTGCTCTCAGTTTCTGACACCCTTGCTCTCCCTTCCCAAAACTGGGCAGTCCATTCTCAGATCAATGTCCTGCTATGTTCTGGAAACCAGGTAGGAATCCTTGCTCAGAACAAGCCTTCCTTGTTGGTTTGGTTACTGATTCTGTGTTCTTTCCTCTAATACCAGTGGTGGTCAGGATTCTTGACCGAGGCTAAATAATCTTTCTGTGTTCTTGACTTCATCTTGGCCTCTCTGTTCTGGGACCTTAATCCATTTATTTTTCCCTGCCTCTTGTATTTTTAAGATCTTCAGCTTTCAAGAATTTAAGTCTCATGTACTAAAGGAAATGGTCTTAACCTATATCTTTCTTAAGCTTTAATTTAGTCAACGCTCTTCCTTCTTTCATCCTTTGGAAGAGTAAACTATACTTGCTATTTGTTTTCCCTCACTTTCTCTACCTGCTGGCATTTGTCTTTCAACTACACTCACCTACTGAGTGAGCGAAAGGCTACTTGTTTCTTCTTAATTGCCTAAGCCAGTGGCCATTCTTTTAGCTTTTATTTTGCTGGAGCTCCTATTTGAAATCATGCTTTACATACTTTACAACTCTGCAGTCTCCTGGTTCTCTTCATTTCTCAAGACTTGACCTTCTCTACTTTATTCTTTTGTCTCTTAAAAAAATTTTTTTTAGTGTTTATTTATTTTTGAGAGAGAGATTGACAGGGGCATCTGAGTGGCTCAGTCGGTTGAGCTATTAACGTCAGCTTGGATCATGATCTCATGGTTCATGGGTTCAAGCCCCGTCTTGGGTTCTGTGCTGACAGCTCAAAGCCTGGAATCTGCTTCAGATTCTGTGTCTTCCTCTCTCTCTGTTCCTCCCCAACTCACACTCTGTCTCTCTCAAAATAAATAAACATTAAAAAAAAATTTAAAGAGAGATTGACAGTGAGAGTGGGGAAGGGGCAGAGAGAGAGGGAGACACAGAATCCAAGGTAGGTTCCAGGCTTCGAGCTATCAGCACAGAATCTGCTATCAGCACAGAACCCTATGTGCTGCTCAGACTCACAAACTGCGAGATCATGACCCGAGCCGAAGTGAGACCTCAGCCGAAATGGGACGTTCAACCAACTGAGCCACCCAGGTGCCCCCTTCAGCTCCGATCATGATCATGATCTGATCATGATCATGATCTCATTGCTCATGGGTTCGAGCCCTGGATTGGGTCCTGTGCTGACAGCTCAGAGTTTGGATTCTGTCTGTCTATCCCTTTCTCTCTCTGTCCTTCCTCTGCTCACGTTCTCTGTCTCTCTCTCAAAATAAATAAACATTAAAAAAATGAAAGATGTCCCCTCAAGTTTGTTCCTAAATACTAACCTGTACAGATGTATGAAGAAACTCCCTGAGCCATCTAGGGCATAATTCTATTTAAAGTCTCAACTCAGGAGTCATCTCCAAGAAGCCTTTTTTGACACTTCCCTTCAATTTCCACCCAACTAGGGATAGTTATACTCATCAGTGCTCCCAAAATGCCTCTGCATATCTCTACTCCTGCATTAAGCCAGTGTATTACAGAGATCTATTTTTAGTCTGTTTGTTCTCCTGGAAGGAATAAATCTAATTTATATTTATATCCCTAGCACTTAGTAGAAGGATTGGCACAAGATTTGTTGAGGAATGAATAAGTGATGACTTCACTGTTCTGACTTTGGGTCTACATTTGAAACTTTCATATGGATATCATTAATAATAACAAGAATCCAATTTCCCATAAATTTCATTTAGTGTGGCTTATTTCTTTATTTGAAAATAAAAATATGTTATAGTTAATGAGTCTAAGTATAAAGTCTGAATATAATATTTTGGTAACTTTTTTGAGATATATATATATATATATATATATATATATATATAATATTTATTCTTCATTTCCTCATGAAGCTTCAGTGAATAAGTCTAGGATTCCAGATGAAGAATTATGGAATTTATAATTCAATGTCATCAAATTTTAATATGTCCAAAGAGCTTTTATGGGGCTTGTTAAAGTTCACCTTGCTTTAATTCCAGAGGTTCTGATTCAGAATAATCTGGATAACAGCTCATAAATCTTCATTTAAAAAATAACCCCAGGGACACCAGGGTGTTTCAGTGGGTTAAGCATCTGACTCTTGATTTCTGCTCAGGTCATGATCCTAGGATCGGCAGATAGAGCCCTGTTTTGGGCTCCATGCTGAATGTGGAGATTGCTTAAGATTTTCTCTCAGTCTCTCTTCCTCCCTCTGTCCCTCTCCTCCTCCTAAAATAAATACAAAACAAAACCCAGGAGATTTGTTGTACATGATAGATAATGTTTGGAGAGAAACAAACATTTATGTTCCATTGCAAGAAAACATTGACTCCTTAAAGTGGCTAGAGAAAGGTAGTTTAACAGTATATCCTACAGTTGCACTTTGACTAGATGAAGAAAAAGTGAAGCTTGAAAGAGTAACATGTGAAAAATCTCTTCTGAAATAAAGAACCCACGTCTACTACATTAATTTTAAAGTTTCAAATAAACTTTATAGTTGTGCAGTTAATGGGGATTAAGTGTGATGAACATTTTCATAAATAATAGGAATAAAACAGTAAAGCAAACAGAAGAATACTCTTTGTTATAAAGTCTGTTCTCTAAAGACGAAAACATTGTTTTAAAAATTTTTATTTGATTTGGAGCACCTAATTCCAGGAGGAACAAATTGCCACTGAAAACACGCAGATAAAAGGCAGTAGGGAAACTGCTGTAGTCTGTGCTCAGCAGTCACTATAGTTAAGAGCAAGATTTCCCACCTGATTGCACCATTCTAAATATTGTACTAAGTGAGTTACTTAAGGGTATTTTAGAGAACAAGTTAATGGACAATCTTGTCATACTATATTACGTGTAGCATTCACAGTGTTGAAAGGCCGTACCAGAGAGAAACTTGAAAAACTGAGCTAACTCAGAGAATAAGAGAGTCAGAGTTGCATTTACATATGTAGATGACAAGCCATGAAATGTCCTACAGACATTTCTGTGTAAGTTGGGCAACAAATTTATTGATAGAATCTCAAAAGTGAATTATATTGGATGGAATTCTGAATTTAATTCATTCTTTTTGACTATGCTGTTTTTTTTAAACTTTAAAAAAATGTTTATTTACTTCTTTTGAGAGAGAGAGAGAACAGCATAAGTGGGGGAGGAGGAGGAGGAGGAGCAGGAGGAGGAGGAGGAGGAGAAGAAGAAGAAGAAGAAGAAGAAGAAGAAGAAGAAGAAGAAGAAAGAGAGAGAGAGAGAGAGAGAGAGAATATCCCAAGCAGGCTCAACACTGTCAGCACAGAGTCTGATGCAAGGCTCAGTCTCATGAACTGTGAGATCATGACCTGAGCCAAAAGCAAGAGTCAGATGCTTAAACAACTGAGCCACCCAGGTGCTCCTTGACTACGCTGTTTTTTACATCATAGTTTACATTGCATATTCACCAGTTTCTCTTAGAATCTATTTATCTTTCCACCTACATACCCATCCACTTACCTATCTTTCCACCTATCTATCTACTAACCTAATATTTAAATGTATTCATAACACTAGAAAACAAAATTCTCCAAGAAGATAGTATTTCAATTCCAAAGGGTCCTGAAAATTTCTATCCCAATGTAGACCTAGAGTTGTAGAATTTTGAATCTTTTTTCAGTTAGGTTGATTCTACTCTATATTCCCCAAAGGCTATATAATTTCTTCCTCTGGACCAGACTGCTGAGAGTCTCATTGGGTATCTGGTTCAGAGGTTAGCAAGTAGGGACAGTGTTATTGCAATCATAACATTTCTAGAAAAGAGAAAAATAGATGTCAGGTTGAACACAGAAATGAGTATTAATGACTCTTTAATACCAATATAATATTGAACCTCATTATTCCATCATCTTCATTTTCCTTGCAAATCTCTGTATCAGTCTATTTTTTAGATTAGATCCAGTGGATATTTTTATATGTCATTTTTTTCCCTTTATAATGCTTTATTCATGTATAGAAATAGACTTAAACTTGATTAAAATATACTCATTGAATATAAATCACTTTCAAATAAACTCTTAAAATGTGTTCACTCTTAGCTTTGCCTTTAATATGTTTTGTTAGTTATCGTTTATGCCTAATTACTTCCATTATTAGTCTTGAGTTTTGGGAGATATTTCCAGAAGAGATTAACGCACCTTTAAATTTCATTTAGTACTGATCCAACAGATTGTTAATCTCTTTTTTCTTTATATTCCTTTATAGTACCAGCAATTACCCTTTTTCATCGATACCTATCTTTTAAGCTGAGCTCTAGTAAAATCTGTCTGCCACTCCTATTTTTTATGTGTGAATCTCTGTCTTGAGCTGTGTAGCAGACTGCTTAAGCATATCAACTTTGGAACCAAGACTGTTTGGTTTAAATCCCTTGCTGGATATGGGCAAGTTGAGTATCCTTTCTAAGTCTCAATTTCTTCATCTACAAAATGAGGATTATAGTAGCGCATAGCATAAAGGATTCTTTGAGGTTTAAATGAGATAATATAGGTGAAGTATCTGACACATAGTAACTAGTCAATACTTGTGATTCATTGTTGATATTATTGCCTGTGCTTTTCAGGATTTCTGGAAAGCATTTCTGCTTTATGTTTCTTGTTTGAGTTCTGAAATTGCACTATATGGATGGTGGCTTAAGAGAAGTAAAACTATCTCTTTAGATCACTATGAATTACTGCTCCCCCTTTAACCTAACACTCAGTGGAGTGTACTGATCTCTTCTTGCTGCCTCCTTGTAATAATTTTAAGAATGCCCGGCTCCTTAAATCTTTGAAAAAACCTACCTATAGAGATTGCCTGTTTCATTTCCCAGTTATAGCAGAAGCCATATAAACTACTTGGTCCTACAATCCAGCCATCACTAATATAGCAGAATCTACTTGAAAAATCATAATTGTCAGAAATGCATTTTAGGGCAAAAAGATTCTTGGGACCACACTACCATAAGATATTGAGCAGCCCCCAGGTGGCTATGAGAGAAGAGTAGATTCTTCGTGAAATGAAGTTATAAATACAGAGTACCGACAGAAAATGTACTTAGTTTTCAAGGTTTTGTTCAGAAAGAGAGTACTCTTAGGTTACAAGTGGAAATCAGTGTGTACTTTAAAGCACCTGGCGATTCAAGGAATGTGTTCATAAGTGAAAGTGACCCCAGTCTACCTAGAGGAAGGTTGAAGCTAGGAAGGCTACAAGACACTTGGTATTTTCAAGATTTAAGCTTATTATGTAATTGTGAGCTTTTAAGTTACATCTTCCTTACATAGCTTAAGGTCTGAGATTTCTCAAACTATGTGACAGTAGCCTGGGCTTCTGGGTGGCATAGGGTGAGACTACAAATAGAGAGAAAGGCTTGTGAATCCCAAGACCTTGTCTTTGAAGGAGCAGTATTTTTTATTGTCTTAATTGGTGACAACCTAACATTAACGGAAGCCTTGTGAATTGCTCCGAAATTCTGTTGGAGACTATTCTGGCCAACATTTTTCATTATTTATATTTCTCATTACTGGATTATAGTTAAACATTCTTACGCTTTTAAGAATTTTATTGAAGTCCTTGATTTATTGGTGGCCTGGATCTTTTCAGTAGTAACTTATAACCACAAATGCTTAGCAGTATTTTGATACTTTGTATTTGTTTTAACTTATACAAGAGCATTGCCTACAGAATATTTAGAAGTAAAATTATTCTTGTATCAATATTTACTTTATTGCTAATGATATCGCATATAGAATAATTTTACATAAATTACAGCCGTTGTCTACCTCTTTAAGTAATTTATTCTTGGGTTTTATGCCTTTTTGCCCGTGTCAATGGCAATATATTCAGTGTATTCATTTATTAGAAAAGGTTACCTACTATTATCTATGAAATATTCTTTCTTTTTGTTTTATGTTTTATTTAAAATTATTTTATTTTTATCCAAACACAAAGGACATGCTAAGAATTCAAATACAGAAGGGCTTATGATGGAAAGCTTCGTCTTTTATGCTTACTTGTCACAAGCAATCATTTCCAACTGTTAGTGTTAGGTCTTTTGTTGGCTTATCCCATACATCTAAATAATAATCTATTTCTTGAAATGTCAACTTTATTGCTTCTATTATGAAAGCTAAGTATATTATTCAATACATTTCTACCCTTTCAATTGTCAAACATTATTAATATTCTTTTATTCTTTTTGTAACTTGAAGCATTATATGTAAACATTTATTATTTTATCAAATTCAGAAACTGTTGATTGTGCCTTAATGTAAGACATGATTAGCATGCCTGCCATTTGTTTTCGAATTTTGCCATCTATAATTTTACATTTTTAATATTGGTAATATTTACATTTGGTTTTGCAAACATAATTGGGTCTTTCATTATTAATCTATACATTGATTTGATATAAATATCCTATGCATTATCTACATCCATATCTACATAAATACTAATGCATTATCATATTTAAATAAATATGTCAGTATTTTATAGGTTGATTCTCAATATATTTAATTATTTCAATATTTTTGGCTTCAGAACCAAGTAGTGTGCTAGCATTCCCTTCCTAAAGATCCTCTGTTTAAGACCTCACTGTTAAAAGAAGAAAACTGTAGAATTAAGGTGAAATGAATTATCTTGCTGGAAATCATGCCACATTGTAATTTGCTTCATATGTGAACTCTGACTTTTTAATAAAATATATTTTTGTGTTGTTTCTTATGGCATTCTTTATGACGAATACTTCTTGGAGCCCACTGACTTCGTCTTCACATTTGGACCAGTTGTTTTCTTGACTTTTTGCACAGAGCTGTCATATTAGCACTTTAATCTATTGGTATTCATTCTTGTTTAAATATACGTATTCAAATACACTAGAAAGAATAGTGAATGAATGTTTTGAGTCCTTGAGTATCAGGAAATATCTTTGATTTGGACTCACAGTAGACTTATAATTTTCCATGTGTAGAAGTGAGGATCTATTATAATTTCCTATAGAAATTTGAAACTTTGCTTCATTGTTATTTAGTATCTTGTTGAAGATAAGAGACCTGAGGCCAGATGATGTTTTGGTCTGATGCTTTAGAAATTTTAATTTAACTAACTATAATTACATTTTCATATGATTCTTAATAATTTTATTTTATGGTTTTTCTATTATATCCACTTAATTTACATAAATTTGAGGGGTATAAATATAGCTTTTAGTAAAAATTTAAAAATAATTTGATTAAAAATAATTTGGAAGGTGCTGAATTAGTTCCTATGGAGGATATTAAGTTGTGTAAAACATGCTTCCTAATCCAGGGATGTTAGAGGTTATTTTGATTATAGTTATTTTATATTATGTTCATACTACTTGAAATTTATTTGTAATTTCTTTCAGAATTTTTAGGGTACAAATTATTATCCCACTACTTTGTAGCATTTTTTTTTTAATTTAAAGGAAAAAATCAACTAATTCTTTTTCAACATATACAATTTTGACATTTGGAATGTGAGGGATGATAAGAAAACAGAGGGCAATATTTAGATACAGTGTTTTACAAGGATAGTCTGAGGTAAAATATATCTGTATTAATAAAGGAACATGTTATATATCATTTAAAAGACGTATGTGTTTGGAGCCAAGTAGATAGTGGGTTCAGATAACAACTCTTTTCTTTATTGTCTGTGCAAACCTTGAAAAGTTAGTTATTACTTCTAAGCTCCAGTTTCCTTATCCACTAAGCATAATGAATTATTCCTACCCATGGCATTACAAGGCTATATGAGACACAGTATTTATAAGGCCTGGTTTATTGTTGGCACCAATGTAACATAAGCATTTTATTTACTTTATCTTTATGTACATTATTTTTTAACAGCTCCTCACAGTAGATATTATTATTAAGCAATGAGAATTGTTGGCATTTATTTATTCAAATTGTTTCCTTATTGTCTTTTTAATGTCTGTAAGATATTTTGTGACAACCCTTTGTTCAACACTGATGTTGGTAATTTGCATTCTCTCTCTCTTTCACTCTTCTAGATCAGTATAGTCAGTGATTTATCAATTTTGTTGATCTTTTCAAAGAAACAGATTTTGGCTTTTTATATTTTCTGAATATTCAGTTTTCTTTTTTAAAAATTTCTGCTCTTATTTTCTTCCTATTTACTCTTAGTAAATAGTAAAAGTTTACTTTTCTTTTGGTAGCTTCTTCAGGTGGAAGTTTAAGCCATTGGATTAACACTTTTTTTATTTTTTAATATTAGCAGTTAAAGCTATACATTTCCCTATATACATGGTTTCATTTGCATCTCACATATTTTACATGTTGTCTTTTCATTATCACTCAGGTCATAGGTTACATTTTGTCTTGAAGTCTGTCTAATCTGATATTAATGTAACATAACTCAGTCTTTTTATGCTGTTAGTCCAGCATTATGTTTTCCATCTATTTACTTTCTTTGTTTTTAAAACAATTTTTTGATGTTTATTTTTGAGAGAGAGAGAGACAGAGCGTGAGCAGGGATAGAACAGAGAGAGAGAGAGAGAGAGAGAGAGAGAGAGAGAGAGAGAGAGAGACATAGAATCCGAAGCCGGCTCCAGGCTCTGAGCTGTCAGCACAAAGCCCAATGCCCAACGCAGGGCTCAAACTCCAGAACTGTGAGATCATGACCTGAACCGAAGTCGGATGCTCTACCGCATCTGACTGAGCCACCCAGGCGCACCCGATCTATTTACTTTCAACCTAACTGTCCTTTCTTTTTGAAGTACCTCTCTGCCAAGAGTCAGCATATAGTTGGGGTTTGCATGCATGCATGCATTCATTCATTCATTCATTTATTTATTGTTTTTAAACGTTAAATTCCAGCTAGTTAACATACAGCATAATGTTAGTTTCAGTTGTACAATTTAGTGACTCAACACTTACATACAATACCTGTTGCTCATCAGAAGTGCCCTCCTTAATCCCCATCACCTATTTCACCCATCCCCCAACCCACCTCCCCAGGGAACCATCACTTTGTTCTCTGTAGTTAAGGGTTTGTTTCTTGGCTTGGCATTCTCTCTTTTCTTCCCCTTTGCTCCTTTGTTTTGTTTCTGAGATCCAATTTGACAATTTATTTCTGTTTCATGTGTAGTCCATTAATATTTCATGTAATTACTGATATTGTTGGATTTATTCGGTCAGTTTATTATTTGTTTTCTCTTTGCACCTCTGCTTTTGGTTCCTTTATTCTTCCTTTCTTGCCAGCATTTGACTCATGGAATGTTTTTAATTTCAATTTTAATTTAGGTACTGGCATTTTAGCCATACATTTCTGAATTACTTTTTAAGTGCTTGCTCTAGGAATTACAGTATACATTCTTAACTTCACACTATACTTAAAATTAATGTTTTATTAGTTTACATAAGATGTAAGATTAAGGTGGAACCTCAAACAGAAAAACATGCCTTTAAAAATCTTAAAAGCGTGCCATGCAAATTATTGCCTTTAAAGAATAGGACTTTTACAGGTATGGTCCCAGTAGTCTCACAGGCAGCTCAGGGTAGAGAAGGAATTATTTGTCTAGATTTGTGGATGTGTTTTCATCTAATATTAGAGTCAGCCACACAATGTTTTTAATAATTGTGCTGTTGGAAACATGAACAACTTGGACCAAAAGGTATGGAGTTTGTTAAAAATAAAATAAAAAAATAAAAAGAGGGCTTTTAGCCTCTAAATATATAGGGTAGAAAGCAGGGTGAGATGAATATTCTCTGTTTCGTAATTTTGTTTAGGCTAATCCTGGATAGAGCAATGGTAGATATGATTAAGATTAATTCTGCGAATGTCTCCTATCTCACTTGATGAACTATACAATATTAAGGCACATTGTAAATCCTAATACTTTTAAAGTAGGCCACACAGAATAAGACATTGATTTATTCATTTGTGGAGACACTATTTCAATTTCTTTCCTAAGTGTTTCTACTAGATCTTTACTAATAACATCTATAAATAAATAATGATGGACATGCTAGCTGTGATTATGAACATCATAACATGCATTTTAAAAGTTTCAGAAATGTCTCTTAACATTTACTGATTTTGGTTGTTTGGAATCCTACTTTTCTAGAGCCTACTAATGAGACACTTAATGAACAACAAAACTGTCATATATCTTCTTGTGAAGATTAGAAATACCCATTAATTCACTGAAATTAAAAAAAGGAATGGTTACATATGGAATACTAATTATAAAACAGATTCTTTATTTCAGTGAAAATGTTCACAGCCTCTTTGGGATACATCTGAAACATTTACTAAAACCACTCTTTTTCTCCTGGTGGTGACAACCAGACTGTTTAAGCTCAGGTAATTTTCCAGAAACTCTTCTTAGAGTGCTCATTAATATCATTTGGGCATAGATCAAGGCATGTGTAGATGCTGAAGCCATACTCATGAAAGTTTCTTTTGCCATTCATATTGTTTAAAGATGGCCATTATGTACATGAAATGATAGAGTGAAAACTAGTATAATTTAAAAAATTATATCTGTGCACGTCTCCTTGCACGCAGAATATACTAAAGAACTGAGGCAAATTGTGTGGGTACTTCAGTATTTTTAACTTGAAAGAATGTATACACAAGAAGTTTGAATTATAGGGAGTTGCCTCAAGTATTCTTGTTATAGAGCAATGGGGTAGGATGTGCTTGGCTTTGTGTCTGTGTATGATGCATCATGTGTACCAAATCCAGAAGGAATTTTGTAGAGTGTTACCTACCTGAAATTTGGCCTTACTGGCAGAAGCTAGACTCTAATTGTCAACATATCCAATCCAGAGTCTCAGCCTCAGCAGTATTGAGTGCTGGGCTGCCCTGTGCATTATAGGATGTTTCACAGCATCCCTGACCTCTACTCACTAGATGCCTTGGGAATGACAACCAAAAATGTCCCCAGATTTTGCCAAATGTTGAACAACAAAACTTATATAAAACAAGCTTATAAGGCTTGATAGGGTGTCAAAATCAGGGGTTGAAAACAAGCGGTTTATATTTAAGCTTACTGTTATGATCTGTACTTTCTGGAAGGGACAGTTAAGCACCAAAAAGAACCATTGTATTTCACTGGTATCTAATTAAGAAGTTAATTAGAATCTAGAGGATGGTATAAAATAACTCTATTTCGGGGCGCCTGGGTGGCTCAGTTGGTTAAGCGGCCAACTTTGGCTCAGGTCATGATCTCGCGGTCTTGAGTTCAAGCCCCGCGTCGGGCTCTGTGCTGACAGCTCAGAGCCTGGAGCCTGTTTCAGATTCTGTGTCTCCCTCTCTCTGACCCTCCCCCGTTCATGCTCTGTCTCTCTCTGTCTCAAAAATAAATAAACGTTAAAAAAAAAAAATTAAAAAAAATAAATAAAATAACTCTATTTCAATCAACTTCTCTTTTTTTTTGATATTTATTTACTTTGAGAGAGAGAGAGAGAGAGAGAGAGAGAATCTCAAGCAGACTCCATGCTCCTGATGTGGGGCTTGATCCACAACTTCGAGATCATGACCTGAGCCAAAATCAAGAGTCAGGTGCTCAACCAACTGAGCCACACAAGCACCCAATTCTCTTTCAGTTTATATATTGTTGGCCTCAATGGGTGACTACAAAATTATTTTATTATTCTGTTGTAGTCAAAATTAAGAACGCTTTCTTGGATTCATGCTAAAACGACTATGTTGGATTCTTACTTTCTTCAGGTTGGAGAACCTCTAAAACAAACAACTTAATCCTTTGAATACCAATTGCCCTTCTTTTCACTGTTTCTATATAATTTTGTACTGAATGAATAATTTCTCATTAGGGATGCGGATGAGTAAAGCTGATGAGAATGAGTGGGTTAACAAATCCTATCATTCCACACATAAATAATAATTACTATAGGGCTTCTTTATTTTTTAAAGAATTTTTTTAATGTTTATTTATTTTTGAGAGAGAGAGAGAGAGAGAGAGAGAGAAACAGCTCATGAGCGGGGGAGGGGCAGAGAGAGGGAGACACAGAATCCAAAGCAGACTCCAGGCCCTGAGCTGTCAGCACAGAGCCCGATGTGGGGCTCGAACTCACAAACTATGAGATCATGACCTGAGTTGCAGTTGGACGCTTAACCGACTGAGCCACCCAGGCGCCCCAGGGCTTCTTTATTTTGGTAGGCTAGATCAGGAGTCAGCATAATTTTTCTGTAAAGACCCAGATAGTAAGTATTTTTGGATTTGTAGGCCATATGGTCTCTTTTACAACTTGTCAGCTCTGCTGTTGTGGCACAAAAGCATCCACTGACAATACATAAACAAATGGGCATGGCTGTGTACCAATAAATTTTTATTTATCCAACAAGTGGAAGCTGGATTTGGCATATGGGCCATAGTTTGTCAATCCCTGCCCTAGAAACCAGCAGGAGTGTTCATTTTTCTTTGAATACTTCCTTTACCTCATATACCTGCCTCTCCCCTAGTGGTAATCACTATTCACAGTTCTATTTGTAATTTCCATTTAGTTATAAATAAATGTGTATCATTTATTTGCTTTTTAAAAATAAAGTTTAAGGGGGGCCTGGGTGGCTTGGTTGGTTAAGCGTCTGACTCTTGATTTCAGCTCAGTTCATGATCTCATGGTTCGTGAGTTTGAGCCCCACATCATGCTCCACGTTGACAGTGGGGAGCCTGCTTGGGATTCTCTCTCTCCCTCTTTCTCTGCCCTTCCTCTGCTTGCACACTACGTCTCTCTCTAAAAATAAATAAATAAACTTTAAAAAAAATAAAGTTTTATGACCAATTTTTGTTGGATAAATAATATGTTATTTAATTTTCCTTGGATTTGAACTTTATAAAATTGTATAAGTGTTATTGTGAAAACATGGTAAATTATGAAAGCATTTTTAGGAGTTGCTAAATGATAAAAATTATTCAGTAGTAATTGCCTCCTTACATCTTTGCATTTGATTTCCTTTTGCTGTTTATTTTGGCTTGGTTTTAATCCATTAAAATATATTGAATAATTTTTTTTAACAAACACATTAGAAGGAACAATAATCACAATGGAACGGGATGGATTTTTTTTAGTGTACTAAGTTCATCTTAAAACAAATAATTACACAAAAAAGTTCATCCATAATTAGCTAGATATGTGCAAGTTTACATTTTCTTGTCATGCTCCTGTTTTATCCCAGTTATAATTTAGGTCTTCTTTAACCATTTCAGTTCAGTGTAATGATCAGTGTTCTGAAATGTCAATTTAAAGAGTGATATATTTAAAAAAATAAACAAAAATAAAGAGTGATATATTATTATAGTAACTTGCAAGAATTAAGAATGAATCCATGGCTGGTTAGCTTAGTGAAATTTTGTTCACTCATAAGATACCCCTATAACAAAACAGCAAAAGAAAGGAAAAACCTGAAGGATTAAATTCTGACTCTTCTTTTTACATCTCTATAAGTTATTCATCTTTTCTTCCTTTACCTCTTCCCTGTCCCCAAGCAGTAAGTGCCTCAGTTTAGCTCCTAACCAAGCTCAAGGGTAGCAGCTGAGCCCATTGAAGTTGATTTTGGGGAAATTGAATTTTCAGGAATAATGTAAAATCAAACACAAGAACACAAATCTACCCAATGCTTTTATTGTCAAAATATACAGTATAATTTCTGTTTAGTTACAAGTAGCTGCAAAAGGCCATACTAACAATGGCTAAATGTTAGGCATTACAAAAGGGAAAACTTATAAATCAAATGTAATTGATGTGGAAAATATGGGATCACAATGGAGTGCTAACATTCTCTGAATGACAACTTTAAATAACTTCTGTAAATTGGCCTCTTGCCATAGGGTTAATAACAGCTCCATAACTATGGATGGGTAATTTTACAGCCTTTCCACATTCTGTCTGCAGCATTTAATGTGATTTCTGTTTTAGGGCTCTGATCTCCTGGCTGTGAATAAGTAATGTGAATGCATAAATAGATTTTAACAAAAGTATAAAATAGCATGTGGCAAATTGGAAGATTCATTGGGGAAGGGTTGGGAGGGTCATACAGATTGTTAATGATTCTAAAAATGGTTTTCATTCAGCTAATTCACTCCTTAACTCACTTGTTTTCCAAAGAGCTCAGTGTGTAATCATTTCTCAAGAATTGTTTTTCTAAAATATTAGTCTTAAAAGAAGAAAGTTATAGAATTTACCTCCTTGGATCTAACCCTGAATATTTTCAGGCTAACTCAGAGGCAAAGAGCAATTTTGCTAGTACTCTTTAGGAAAACTCAGCTTTTTTTTTCTTTTTTTTTTTCTTTTCATTCTTTTCATCAAGTGTAGAGTCAAATATATAGCTATCTGTAATGTGACTTTAGGACATGTTAAAAAGCACTCTTTGGCCATAAAAATTCCCGCTTTACGGGGGTGCCTGGGTGGCTCAGTTGGTTAAGCATCCGACTTCGGCTCAGGTTATGATCTCGCGGTCTGTGGGTTCGAGCCCCGCGTCGGGCTCTGTGCTGACAGCTCAGAGCCCGGAGCCTGTTTTGGATTCTGTGTCTCCCTCTCTCTCTGACCCTCCCCTGTTCATGCTCTGTCTCTCTCTGTCTCAAAAATAAATAAACGTTAAAAAAAAAAATTAAAAAAATTCCCGCTTTACTGTTTAACTAATCTTTGGCATTTTGTAGATAGAAATTCTTTGCTTTAGTTGTAGGCATTTAGTGCTCTGGAAGTGAAAACACTGAGTACTCATTTATAACGACAAGTGATTAGTTTATCTTATATTTGAGTCAGTTTTTATGGCAGTGATTTTGGCTCATATGTATTGAGTCTTTTACCATATTCCAAGTACTTCATTTCTCATCTCATTTCATTCTCACTTGAATATTATGTATGTGTTAATTGTATTCCAATTTTTGCAGGTGGGAAAACTGAAGCTCAAAGAGGTAAATTCAAGGTTAGAGAGCTAATAAGACATAAAGCTAGGGCTCCAGTCCAGTCTCTGACTCCAGTGTTTGTATTCTTAAATGCTAACTATGATGTTAGAAAGAGGTTTTTTTTTTTTTTAATGTTTATTTTTGAAAGAGAGAGAGTGAGAGTGAGCAGGGGAGGGGCAGAGAGAGAGAGGGAGACACAGAATCTGAAACAGGTTCCAGGCTCTGAGCTGTCAGTGCAGAGCCTGACACGGGGCTCGAACTCACAAACTGTCAGATCATGACCTGAGCCGAAGTCAGATGCTCCTCCAACTGAGCCAGGAGCCCCAGAAAGAGGGGAATTAAACAATAAAAATGCTAGACACTGATAGAGGCATTACAGGGGGGTGAAGGCCAGGAAGGGATAAAATGAGGACGCTGGGAAATGATCCTGGCCTTTTCATTGTTTTTTGTTTTTGTTTTTCCTTCTTTTTGGTGTGGCTGAGCCAGGAGCAAGCATGGTATGATGCCTTAACTATTGTAGGTAATACAGGGTTTTTTAAACTGTAAATTATAACTTATTAGTAGGTCATGAGGTCAGTTTAGCAGATTATGAGCAGCATTTTGTGGATTTGGGCACACTCTTAGGATATTTTATTAAAATATATCATAACCCGTATTATGGGAGTTAAACAGTGTTAAAGTCCAAAGAGGAAAAAGAGAATTTCCCGAAGTGTTTACTCCTGAGTATGTGGTAATATACATATGATAGTGGATATTGGGGAAATCTCCTCAGCAGCCACCTCGTTCCTCCCCTATTATGTAGCAGCATGCAGTTTGGGGGATTATCAAAGCTACAGGGACAAAAACTCATTAATTTGAGCTATTCATTTTAACTTCCCTAGCATTCCCATCATAATTGTTTCAGGCTCCCGGGCCTAAGTCAAGCGGCCCATGAGATTCTGTAGAGGAAGAATTATGTGGCTAGCATGTTAATAAAATCAAATAGAAAGGAGTAGAAAATATTAAAATGTGTCACAGGGATTCTTACCACAAACAGGGCATATTACATCTAATGCTGTGGCTCCTGGTAATTTGTATGAGACAGAAAACAAGTGGAAAAAGTGTTACGAATGCAATACATTGGCTGGAAAGAGCTTTGATCTTGTGTTCCCTGGTGCCTTATCTGAATTTGTGGCTAATAATAATAATGGCAACTAATTATTGCCTAGGACACCCTTATTCTATGCCAGGGACTGTTCTAATAACTTGGCATACATTTATTTTGTAATCATTACAGCAAGTTTGTGATTTAAGGACTCTTCCTAGTCCCATTTTACAACAAAGGGATGAGGGGTAGAGAGTTAAGTAACATGTCCAAGATCCACAGCAAATAGGAGGAGCTTGGGTTGAGTGCCAGGCTGTTAGGCTCTACAAGTCTGTACTCATGATCGTGATGCTATCCTGACCATCACACAATTAGGGCATCAATATTGAATGAATTAATTTTATATGAACACAGTTTACACTTAATTGAGAAACAGAATGCAGGAGATACTGACTCACAGTTGGCAAAGCGTTGAGATTTTCAACGGAGTTTCTGTGTGTGTGTGTGTGTGTGTGTGTGTGTGTGTGTTTGCATGTGTGTGTTTTAAGAGAACATGGAACAAAACATTTTTAGAGTTTAGGACAATGTGGCATTTTAATTGAAGTAACATGATTGCCTTTAGATAAGTATTTTCTTTTAATGTTTTTATTTTTGAGAGAGAGAGAGAGAGAGAGAGAGAGCGCGCGAGCACGAGTGGGGGAGGGGCAGAGAGAGAAGGAAACACAAAATCTGAAGCAGGCTCTGGGCTCTGAGCCTGCTGTGGGGCTGGAACTCATGAACCGTGAGATCATGACCTGAACCAAAGTTGGGTGCTTAACCGACTGAGCCCCCCAGGCACCCCTAGATAAGTATTTTTTATTATTAGAAGAAGCAGAAGGATGAAGTGAAAAAAATTATAGAGGCATGTTCATGTTTAGCTGTTGGGTATGGAAACATAAATAGTCAACATTGAGAAAATGTTGACTATTGAAGCGCTTGGTCAGAAAAGCAGAACCAGTATGAGTGGTATGGAAGAAAGGATTTATGGTATGGATTAGACCTTTTATAATTATGTAACCTAATGGAAATGTGTATGCAAGGACTTGAGCGTGTGTGTGTGTGTGTGTGTGTGTGTGTGTGTGTGTGCGCAAGGTCTCTTGAGTCTGGTGTTGGTTCTGGTGTTGCTAGAGGTCAGCCAGACTAGCTGTTGGAGAGGAGGATAGGAGATGAAGTAGATAAGAACAAGGACATACTGGACACTAGCCTTTCTCATGTCATCTCCACCCCTGGTGAGATGATGTGGGTGTCCTGCAAGGGCAGCTGGCACCCTTTGCCGTAGAGCTACACACATACCCGGCCCAGCTTGTGGAAAAGCAGGAGGAAAGCCAGTGGCAACTGGAGATGCTGTGGACCTGGCTTCTGTCTTCCACCTGTAAGGCAGATCAGCAATAAGGTGAATGAGCTGCTGTGTTTCCTGGCATCCTTACACTGACCTTCAAAATGAAAAACAAAAAACAAAACACAAAACAAAACAAAACAGAAAGGAAAGAAGAAAAATGGAGATGGGAGAGAAGAGTTGCTTCCTTACTTCTGTTTTCCAAATATCATGTAAATTTGTAATGTGAGGAACCCCAGCAGAACCATACAAGAAGGGAAATCTAGGAAATGTAGTTTCAGTTTTAGCTTAATTGATACAGTACAGAGTCACCACAATTCCAATTGGTAAGTTTGATTTCTTTTAAGCTCTTTGTCCAAGAGACAAAATTAAGTGCAAGACTTTAAAATGAATGTTATTTCATACATGATTTTGCCAAAGAATAAAAACCAATGGAAATGACAGGTCTGTATATTACAGGTCAGTATATTCTTGCATATAGAAAGAAGCTTAAGACGTTCAGAATTTAAAAGACATAGAAACAGCTTGTGAAACTTGCAGTTTTTCGAGGAAAGAAGAATTATTACCAAAATGTTTGTAGATTTTCAAAAATAATTGTTAGTAAGAAATCCTTGGAGAGAAATTTAGTTGTATATTGCGTGTCATAAAGCAATGTCTCAACCAAGATGCTAAAAAAAGCTTTCTTTGAACAGGTATAGGTGAAGTACTTGGGCTTTCTGGTGATAAATTACAGGTTTAGACTATATTATTTTTTAATAACCCACTGTCCTGTCAAATATGACCTATATATTTAAAAGCAATACTCTTACATGAATAACAGCTGATGTAGATTTCATGCTCCAAGTTGATGACAGCACCAGTTTTGCAGGTTACAAAATTTTAGGCTAGAGATGTATGGCAAGATGATTTTATGGAAGTTGTTATGTTAAATTTAATGCTCCCACAGCTGGATGAGACATATCTACGGTATCAGGACAATGCACTTTTCATTAATATAAGTAAAGTGGAAAGACTATAAAGGAATCAGAAGTTGGTGGGGCACAGATATAACTGGCAAATATAGTGGAGTTATTTAAAAATATCAGAAGCCCCCAGTATCAGTATTGTTTGTCATATCAAAAAATCTAAAGGTGATATTTAGGTAAGAGACTTAGTATATTTAAATAATATTTTTGGCATTCTTAGTAAACTAAATTTGAAACGAAAAGACATACCTAAACAAATCAGATATATATGAGGTAACAAGAGAAATAATTGTTATAGTAAGTGAGATTTACAAGTGATCACCAGAGCTACTTTGTCTCAGCATTGTAACTTTTAATGACAATTTGAAAAAATGAAATTAGTTATTACATTTCACTTCTGTTTCTCAAGCTTTTAATTATTATTACTTCATATATATATATATATATATATATATATATATATATATATATTTCTTTAAAATTCTTCATTGGCATCCACACTGAATACATTTGAACAACAGGAGCCTTAACACAGCTTTCACCGTATCTGATGCACAGAAAACGAAGCCTGCCAATCTTGCAGCATGTCTCAAGATGAGGAAGGTCAACATATCAGAAAATAAAGTCAGTAGCATAGATTTCAAAGAAATTCATCCCAAGAGTTCTTCTCAATGAATGCATTGCAAGATTGAATAATTCAATTACATGAAAAAGAGGCCTTTTTTTTTTTTAATACTGTGTCCAGCTATTAGTTTTTTTGTCATTGCTAACATGAAGGCATATTATTAGCCATCAGGAAATCTCAACAAATTCATACATTCAGATCACAAGGGATTTTTTTGGTAGATGGATCTGAAATCTGGTCTGCTTCCAACTCCTCACCCAAGATTTCATTTATGCCCAGGAGCACATTATTCTTTCTTCTTCTTCTTCTTCTTCTTTTTTTTTTTTTTTACTTTCTATAATTTATTTATTTTTTATAATTTACATCCAAGTTAGTTGGCACATGGTGTAGCAATGATTTCAGGAGTAGATTCCTTAAGCCCCTTACCCATTTAGCCCATCGCCCCTCCCACAACCCCTCCAGCAGCCCTGTTTGTTCTGTATATTTAAGAGTCTCTTATGTTTTGTCTCTCTTCCTGTTTTTATATTATTTTTGCTTCCCTTCCCTTATGGTCATCTGTTTTCTATCTTAAAGTCCTCATATGTGTGAAGTTGTATGATATTTGTCTTTCTCTGACTGACCAATTTTGCATGGCATAATACCCTCCAGTTCCATCCACATAGTTGCAAATGGCAAGATTTCATTCTTTTTGATTGCCGAGTACTCTGTTGTATATATGTACCACATCTTCTTTATCCATTCATCCATTGATGAACATTTGGTCTCTTTCCATACTTTGACTATTGTTGACAGTGCTGCTATAAACATTGGGGGCATCTGTCCCTTTGAAACAGCATACCTGTATCCCTTGGATACATACCTACTAGTGCAATTGCTGGGTTGTAGGGTAGTTCTGTTTTTAATTTTTTGAAGAACCTCCATACTGTTTTCCAGAGTGGCCGCACCAGTTTGCATTCCCACCAGCAGTGCAAAAGAGATCCTCTTTCTCCGCATCCATGCCAACATCTGTGGTTGCCTGAGTTGTTAATGTTAGCCATTCTCACAAGTGTGAGGCGGTATCTCATTGTGGTTTTGATTTGTATTTCCCTGATGATGAGTGATGTTGAGCAATTTTTCATGTGTATGTTAGCCATCTGGATGTCTTCTTCAGAGAAGTGTCTATGTCTTGCCCATTTCTTCACTGGATTATTTGTTCTTTTTGGCTGTTAAATTTGGTATGTTCTATATAGATTTTGGATACTAACCCTTTATCTGATATGTTATTTGCAAATACCTTCTTCCATTCCATCAGTTGCCTTTTAGTTTTGCTGATTGTTTCCTTCACTGTGCAGAAGCTTTTTATTTTGATGAGGTCCCAATAGTTCATTTTTGCTTTTGTTTCCCTTGCCTACGGAGGTGTTTTGAGTAAGACGTTGCTGCGTCTGAGGTCAAAGTGGTTTTTGCCTGCTTTCTCCTCTAGGATCCAAAAGAGATATTTGAAAGATTAAGAGAAACACTGAGATGAAGCATATACTTAATTTTTGAAGTCCTGAACAAATAATTGAGTTAATCTTGGTTCCTGAAGATACAAATGAAATATAATAGCATTATTCTCTAAATACACTGAAGAATGGTCATGACATTTTAATTTTACCATAAATTTTGATGAACTCTAAAGAATTTTCTTGCTTTATAGAGTGCATTGCTATTACTACTATTCACAATAAACTGTGTAAATTAGGATTTTCAACCATGACTTCATTAAAAACAACAAAAAAATAGACTCCATATTCACTCCATAGTGAATCAGATAAGCATGTATCCCTGTCTGTGTATGTTCCACATGGGATTAAACTAAAAAATAGGAAAGCATATCCATGATATTCAGTAAAATAATTCCAAATTTTTTATATTGGAAATTATTTGCTGTGTTGTGTTTAAATATTAAGACAATTATATTAGATGTTAACTTTGTTATATTTTTACTTTATCACGTATAGTTGGGTATGTGAGGGGGGGTTAGTGAGCTTTTATTTAATATGTTTAAGTGTATATAGGTATCCATGTGTGTCTTTAAAAGCAAATTGTATTTCTTTTACCAGAGAGCAAGAAATAAATCAGCAAAAGGCACATAAACTTTTGTAAAAAAAACATCTATGAGTGGAAAAAGAATAAGGGAAGAGAATAGAGGCATAAAAATGCATGAGGAGCTTGTCGTAGCGAAATTAAGATTTGTGCAGGGAAGGATGCAGTAGTGGAATCGTGAAGAAGGGGAAGTGGCCGTGACTGAGGTCAGAAGTTATATCACGAGGATGTCCCACAGCAAGAGTCTTCCAGTGCTGCCAGTCAGCTTGACTCCTTGTCTGGAACATAGCCAGGTCCACTGTGGACTTGGCCATGTTCCCTCTGTTAGACAGAAGGCTGTTTCTGTGGAAAGTAGAAAGAGACTTACCATTCTGCCTATTGTATTGTTTTTCTTAAAGTCTGATAAAATGGACTAAAAAAGAAGAACATATTACTTTCAATGTGCTCTGTCCCACAGGGTGTAAGGAGAACAAGAAGACCCAGAAGATCACTATAACACATTTCTTTGCAGCAGTAGTTGCTTGTTACCCTGAGAATTTATTTACCTAATGTAAATGGGAAGGATATTGGCTCTGGAGTCAGGATTAGGAATCAAGTCCTTGCTCCATCTCTAGCTATGTGATCTCCAACTTGTTCAGTAACAGATTGGTAAGACTAAAACTAAGATAATGTAAAGAGATAAAGACATGGAGCTAGAAGTTAGAGACAAGAGATGAGAGAGAGAGAGACACCTAAAGTACAGGACTCAAATAGCATAGAATAGGGACTTATGTTTCTGTCATGTAGTGTGGTATAGGTAGGGAGGCAGCTGTGCCCCAGAAGATCCTCCAGGGCCAGGCTCTTTCTACCTCCTTGCTCCATCATCCCCTAGGGTAGTGTCCTCCTCCGAGATTGACTCTGGCACCACAACATCTGCCTTGCAGACTACAGAAAGAGAAAGGGAATAAGTGGAAGTAAATGTGCTTTAATGACATCCAGAGATTGTACAGTTTAATATCACTCACAACCTGGTGGTCAGAACTTACTCAAATGGAAATACTGTCTCTGGCCTAGTGTGGATATGCTCCTTACAGTTTCAGAAAAGAGTGACAGCATCAGAAAGGGATGGTATGTGGTGAAGTCTGATCTTCAAATAGTACAGTGTGTGTGTGTGTGTGTGTGTGTGTGTGTGTGTGTGTGTGTGTTTTGTAAATATGACTAGAGTAGTAGTTGGAAGTGGCATGGGGAAATATAAGAGAATACCCAAACCACTTCTAGCTCCTGAGTGTGGAGTTATGAGAGAAAAAAATCTGCCTTACTTCTAGGACTTAAACTATCGTTAGAAAATAGTCAAGTTTCCCTTGCATCAAAGAGGTAAAAAAAAAAAATACAAAGAAAAAGGTTGAAGATATAGGATGTATATACTGAAAATTCATATTGTTTGATGACCTTCAGTAAAAATTAGATTAATTTACTCACTCATCAGAAGAGTGGAAAGTCTGTTTCCCCAAACTCTCACTCACTATGGGTATTATTATCTTTTTAATCTTTTCCAATTTGATAGATGAAACAAACTAGCTTGTTTCAAATTTATTGATAAAATTAATTGCTCTTTTAAATGGCTGTAGACATTTTGCATTTTTAATATGTGAGTTAAATGATCGGTTTTGTAATATTAGTTTAAGCAGAGTAAAATTATTGAATTTGTTTATCATTCTCCCCCATTGTGATTTTGAAGTTAAGGTGTCTATCACTTTACTTTCATACTTTTATTAAATTAGAAGCTCCTTAAAGAGAGCATATGTCTTATTAAGTTGTGTGAGTTACTTTACTGAAGTCTTCAGTAAAGTGTGTTATTCAGCCCAAAGACCCAACATTTATGTTAAAGAAAAAAATAAGTGAAGACCTGAGGTTTAATTAACATGGGCAAAAGTTGTTGAAGATAAGCAGATATTTAGTGACGTGTGCTGGATATTTTCGTCTGTTGGACTGGATCTTTCTTTCTTTCTTTCTTTCTTTCTTTCTTTCTTTCTTTCTTTCTTTCTTCTTTCCTTCTTTATACTTTACATCCAAGTTAGAATATAGTGCAACAGTGATTTCAGGAGTAGATTCCTTAATGCCCTTACCCATTTATTCCATCCCCCCTCCCATAACCCCTCCAGTAACCTTCTGTTTGTTCTTCGCATTTAAGAGTCGCTTATGTTTTGTCCCCCTCCCTGTTTTTATATTATTTTTGCTTCCCTTATGTTCATCTGTTTTGTATCTAAAAGTCCTCATATGAGTGAAGTCATAGGATATTTTGGACTGGATTTTTTTTTAAGATTTATTTTTTTTTAAGATTTTTTTTTTTTTAAGATTTATTGTATTTATCTCTGCTTTACTAATTCTAGAAACGTGTCATTAAAACACAAAAGAAATCCTGACTATGTTTTTACACTTAGAATACAAAATGCTTATTTGATTTCATAGTTTGTTTTTCATTGAGATAAGATCAATTTTTTGTTTTATTGAGACCACTTTTATTGTATAGAGCAATAATATTCACTTTTCACAAAGCACTTTATTTAAACTTGAAACTTGGTGCAGTAAGGGATCCAGGACCTCCTTCCCCCTGCCACACCCACCCATTGTATTTTTAAGTTAGTGATTTGTGAATAGGTTCAGAAAATGAATCAACGTTTTCATCAGGCTGAAATTCATGAGGCAGAGTGAGAAAAATAAAGATCAGTGACTTCTTTACTTGGCAGTCATTGGGAAAGTTTATAATTCTCATCAGTGGTCTTCACTCTGAAATGATTTATGTATCTAATGAAATGGAACCTTTTTATCTATCATCTATCTGTTTATCTATTATTCTGATTCCCTTAAAATTACCTTTTATCTGACATTACACTGCAGTATTCCAAGATTTTTCTTGTTAGCTTTTCTTTTCTTTTCTTTTTTTCCTTAAAAGTCTCTATTATGGTATTGTCTCTTGGTTCTACCTTGATGTAACATTTAAGCCTTAATATTGAGTAAAATAGGAAATGTAGTATTGAGAAAGAAAAAATGCACATCTTCCAAAAGGCCGTAATCAATTGTCTTTATTGACACTTCAGTCAGATGCTGTGGCATAATTTAGATGGCCGGTGGTTTCAGAAACATGTTTCTGCTTCTTGACATAGCATTGCTCTTTCTTTGGTACTCCATAGGAAATGTTTTCTAGTAGTAAAAGGATTTGAAAGTCATTTAGTTTTTCCCAAATTACTGCTCTTTACACAAGTGTTACGAAAAAAATTGCATAATTTTACAAATAAAATGTACCCACACATGCCAGTAGCCTTCACCATCAACTTTGTCATTAATTCATTTGTTTAACATATAATGACTGACATATAGTATGTGTGAAATAATGTGGAAATGCTAGGAGGTAAATATTGGCCCATGCAGTGTGTCTGGCATCTAGTTGAGGAAGAGACAGCACAACACAGTGCTGTAAGTGTTGTGAAGGAGATGAGCTTGGAATGCTATGGCACATTTGGGGAAATCATCCAGTGTCTACAGAGCAAGTGGCTTCAGAAGGGCGTCCTGGAAAAGAACACAGATTTGAGTCTTGAAGTTACAAGGAGGAGGTGATCAGGAGAAAGGGATGCAGCTGAGGATGGTGGGTATTGGAAGGAAAAGAAAGGACTAGACAGAGCCACAAATGAGATGTGGGAAGAAGGCGGGTTGCCTCTACAGAAGGAAGTTGGTGAGGTTAGATCAAGGGTTGAAGGGTGAGAGTGAGGAAAGATGATTTGTAAGAGATAGTGCGAACTAAATCACCAAAGGTCATGTTTGTTATGCTGAGGAGTGCAGCACTTAACGTCAAAAAAATAGGGGAGTGACATGAACAATTTACCTTTTATTAAGATGGCTTTATAACGGAAGAATTTATAAAGACGAAGATCAATACATTTAATTATTTGAACATAAAAAGGCTGCAGGTCCAAAATAAAAATGACTAAAATTAAGAAGCAAGCTAAACTGGGATAACCATTTATAATAAATGTGACAAAGGTTAATCGGTTCAGTATTTAAAGAGTTCTTTCAAATTGGGAACAACAGCACTAGGAAGATCCTCGTAGATAACAGAGTGACATTAATAGATAATTAGGAAATAAAATAGTCTAACAGAGTTATCAGTATGCAAATGAAAATGACAGTGAGGTCTCATTTTTTGCTTGTCAAATTAGGAAATTTTTGAAAAAAGAATATAGTCAGACTACCTAATGCCGACAAAGGTATTGAATAAAAAGAGTTTTCGTGCATTGCTGGGGGGGAGGGGGAGCATACTTAAAGGAATCTTTATGGATATAATTGTATATTGGGTTTATAAATTGCTGACATTCAAGGACCTAGGAATCCCTCCACTTGGAATTTTAGCTAAGGAAATAATCTGAACTATAGAATGAAATGGTCTTCTTTGGGTTACTTTGGTGAAATAATTAATTTGAAACACTGGTACATATAAGCACATAATGAATGTTATTATTATGATTATTATGATTATTGGCACAAATGGCATAAACCGTGTTCAAAAGTCACTTCCAGTAGCAGCCATTTAGAATATCGTGGTAAAGAGAATAACAAAGGTTTAAATTTAATCTGCCACATTATATTAAAACAGGTTTCAGGGAAAAATTTGACAATCAAAATACCCATTCGTGGGAAATTTTTGTATCTAGAAGTACTCTTTTACATGATCATAAATAATGTTGCACTTGATCCTTAATGACGAGTGATACAAGATTGAAGAGAATCTTTAAAAAAATCAGACTGCCTTTTAAGAAGAGAAAGAAGAATAGTATGGTAGACTCTTGAATAAGTATGTGCTGTTACCTGAAATTATCTGAAAATGGAAGAATTAAGGTAAGAGTTGAGGCAATTTTTCTTATGGCCAGGAGGTTGCAACCTAGCTGGAAGCAGGGGAGTAGAAAGCAAAATTATAACTGAATGATGGAAAATGGCTTAAGTTGTACTTTTGAAAACTGCATGTAGTCCAAGATTTGGGACAAGTCATTTTTTTTTTATCTGAAATAACTTTCTCAGGCTTAGAATTGCATAATGAACCAGACTAACTCAAATCACCTAGCAAATAGAGATTGACATTTGGTAAAATATACACAGTTGCAAGTTTCAATGTTCAAGACTAATTTTTCTTTTGAAATGCATTTGTCCTAAAGAACTGTGATGTGCACAGCATGGTATATTCAATAAAGTGGAAGAGAGAAATTGAACTATTACATTGGCTCCCACCTATGCACTTCCTAGAAAAGAACACACCTGCCTCATTTGTTAGAACTTAATTGCTGCCACCATGGAGTTATTTTGAACTCGAGATGCACCCAGGGTAAGGGAAGTGGGGGTGGGGGAGGGAGAAATTGTTTGTCTTCTGAATCCTTCCATTCCAACCCTTGTTCCCTGCCCCTGCTTCTCCCTGTCTCCATCTCTCCCCCCTTTCTTTCCTTCGGCATTTCATCTTAAATTCCTGACTTAGCTGACCTGACTCTGAGTTAGTCTTTGCTCAGGAAGAGCCTAGGACAGTTGTGGGTACTCCCTAGGATGTATGAAATATATCTTGATGCCAAGATATCATTATTCTTGTGACGTGAGCACAGGCTTCAGAGTGAGATGATCCTGGCTGATTCCCAGTTCTACTGCTTATTAGCTGTGTGATATTATATAAGTTACTTAATGTTACTGAGCTTTGGTTTTCTTAATTACAAATTGGATTCTGTAAGACCCAGTTTACAAGGTTGTGGTGAAGCTTTTGGCGTATAGCAATTGTTTGATATATGGTGCCAAATATTATTATACCCCCCCAAACAAACAAACATACATACATACAAACAAATGTATTTTGGATTTCATGAGAGAAGATTCGGTGCATAGGTTAAAGAATGGTTATCAGCCTTTCTTGTCACCGTGGTATATGGCTCAGAACAGTCACAGAAACTCAGTCCTAAGGTATAAACATAATTTCTGAAACACATATCTCTAGATGTACAACAGTCTTCTATCTCTCATTTAAGAAAGCGTATCAAAATGCATGAAAATTATAGTTGCAGTGTTCCAGAAATAATCTTGAATATTATCCAGTTTATTTTTAAAGGGTAAATACATTTTTATACATTGTATTAAAATTACTTAAGACAGCGCCACAACTGACCATTGTGAATCACTAACTTGTTGAAGGAAACATAATGGTTGAGTAGTGCATGGCTTGAAGATGTCTTCAGATCCCTGCACGTGCATTATTCCATAAGAAGTGATGCTGAGTGCCTGTGATAGAAGAGGAGAACAACCAAAGTAGATTGTTGTGAGCAATAACTAAAGGCAGGAATGAAACTTTTATAGGTTAAAGAAAACGTGTAAGAAGATGATGGAATGGTAAGACTAAAGATCGGGAAGTTACTTTAGGATGCCGACTGTTTCACTCTCTACTTCCAGTTATTTACAGGAAATGGAAAGGGAGAAGTAAAGAGGGAGGAGGCTGACTCATATTAAGTATGTTTAAAATTTTATAAGTCTGTAAAATAGAGGTTCTGAAAACTTCTTTATAATTTTATTCACCTTTGTCACCAGATGTCTTTATTTAGTGTAAAAAGAAATGAAACAAAAAACCAAAGTTACTTTTTTTTTTAAAGTTCATGTATCCATTTTGAGAGAGAGAGAGAGAGAGAGAGAGATAAGCAGGGGAGGGGCAGAAGGAGAGGGACAGAAAGGGTGAGAGAGAAAATCCTGAGCAGGCTTCACACTGTCAGCGCAGACCCCAACGCAGGGCTTGAACCCACGAGCCATGAGATTGTCACCTGAGCCGAAACCAAGAGTCAACGCTTAATCGACTGAGCCACCCAGGCACCCCCAAAGTTAATTTTATTGCAAATTAGTTTCATCTTTATCCTTTATAGATACATAACAGATAACTTGTTCATAGCCTGCTTGCTGCTGTTGTAATGAACTGATTGTGTCTAGGACAAGCCCCCACATCTCCTTTGTCTTCTTTTCTCATCTGCTGCTTGAAGGGACAAATCAGTTGATATAAGGTAGCTTACTGTTATGTTCTGTGTTTCTATGAATATGAATGTTCAGAAAGGAATCCTGCAACTGCACAACCAAATTTACAAATAAGAGACCACAATTTCCTACAGAGGCAGAGGGTTTTGACCCTAGAGCGAAGGAGTAGTGGACTGGCTCCATCAGTAACTCAGTTGGGGCAAGTCACTTAAACCTTTTGGTAATTAGACCTTCCTTGTCTAGTTCACAGGATGTTCATCGGAGTTGAAAGAGATGAAGCATGCGAAAACACTTTTCAAATCCATAAAACTGTATAATTGTGATCCAGTATCATTAGGTGAAGTAAAGCAATGCAGCAATTACAAATCCCAGGAATTAAATCAAATAAGCAAAGATGGCAACAACAGTATTTTGAACTGGCATCTCATTTTAACTTGAAATGAGCAATAGATGCTTCCTCGTCACTAAGCAGCATATCATTACTTTCAGGCTTATATGACTAGGAGGTTGCCACAAGCACTTAATATGGAAAGTAGAAAATAATTCTGCCAGTGAGAGTTTTTCCAATTAGAATATTCCATTATGGTGCATATAAAGTTTTCAGAATTATTCATTTGTTAGTTACAATTAGGAGTATTATATTACTCTTTTATATAAAATATTTTACTGGTTCATTATCTGCAAAGGTTGTGCTTGAGGTGGCCTCCCTCCCTCCTTTCTCTCTCCTTCCCCTTCCCTCCCTTTCTGCTTTTCTCCCTTACTTCTCCTCCCTTCCTTATTTCCTTCCTTCCCTCATCTCCTGTCTTCTTCTTCCTCCTCCTCCTCCTTCTCTCTTTCTCTTTCCCTCTTCCTATGATTTCTTAAACTGAGATAGCATGAAAAGATCCTTCATTGTTTGTTTTCTTTTCTCTCGATAGTCTCTCTCAGCAGATAGTCTTTTCTAATGTGATGGCTTTGACAATTGATGTGCAGGCATTTCCACTTCTGTATGCCCAGTCCTGACCTCTCCTCCAAGTTCCAGTTTCATACTTCCCGTTACCTGCTGGTTATATCTATTTCAAGTCTGAACTTAAACTCACAGCGGATCTGTCATTTCCTCCCAGATCTGCTCTTCCTTCTCTGTTCTTGTTTCTGTTAGTTGTTGCTAACCTCCTTAGGCAGAGGCTCCAAACCTTCGTGTCATCTTTGAATCCTTACTCTCTTGCCCTTCTCATCTGAGTAAACACTCAAAGTTTTAATGTCTTTTGCTCTTCTCCATTTCCAGGATCATTATATAGTGATAGTTTACCTCTTACCATATTATTGGGATACTTCTTAACTGATTTCCCTGTCTTCATACTCTCCTCTGATTCATCTTACACATTTACTGTTAAATAAACCCTAGAATCTTAGAATCCTAGATCTCAGAACTAGAAACAGACTAGGAAAGTGATCTGGATCCAGGTCCAATCACCTGGATGTTCGCTAGTTATTTTTAATTCCCAAACCAAAACTATGCTTAGATAACTCTCCTGCTAGCCTTAGCCAGTCTTTTAAAAATAACCTAGCTATTTTTAAGTATTTTATTTTCTTTCCTCCCTTCCCTCCTGCTCCTCCTCCTCCTCCTGCTCTCCTTCTTCCTCTTTTTCCTCCACCGGTTTTCATTTGAGCTGAAATCCTTCTCCCACTTTTGTCTTAAGTCTGTCCCTATGGCCATACAGAAAGTCTGATCCCTCTACCACAGATCAGAATTTCAAAATTTGCAGGTAGTTATTCTGTGTCAAAGTATAAAAGCTCTCCACTGAGTTAGTGTTTAGAAACTGTCAGGAGCACTGTTATTTTTAATCATGTTTGTTGCATACTTCTAGAGAAAGAAGATAGTGAAATGTTCCAGCCATCTCTGAACCCAAAACTGTCCTAGCTGTTTAAATTCTGTTTTAAAAGTATGTTTTGAGAACAAAAGGCAGAACTTTAAGGCCAGGGACTTCAAAAACATGCATTAATAACTAATAAATATTTGAAGTGATTAAAAAGTATAATTTGAGAAATATTATTTATCTCCTACATAACCATGTTTCATTATATTTTGTAACTAATTAAAACATGTTTCACAGTTCTTAAAAATTACAAGTTTAGGTTTTAGATACATACTAGAATGTCTTAATCACAAGAGAATCTTTATATCTTTATAGTAAATGGAAAACACAGCCTAGAGTTTGGATCATATTCAAATTTAATTTTATTTTAGGCTAACTGATTAGTTAGCAAACATGTCCTTCATATAATTCCCTAGGTCATAAATATTCCGGATCTCATCTTTTTATGAGCACAAGGGAAACGAATTACAATATAGAAACTGAATAAACGAGAACTTTTAGGTCCAAGTGATTTGCTTTTCAGTTTCCCTCCACTCAATATTAACTGTTCTTTAGGGGAGAGTTAAATTTCTGATTTTATATATATGTATATATATATATGTATATTTATACATATATATAGTATATTTATTTATATATATATTTAGTATATATATATAATTTTTTCCCCCTAGGTAGAACATTCTTCATTCCTTCAACCATTAGTCATATGTTATGTAGTTCAAGATCCTTTATTGACCCGGTTGTTTTACTAGGAAAAAGACTCATTTTGTTTATACCCTTTTAGCAGGTGCTGCTGGTACCCCACCATATCCCTTAGGCACTTGTAGTTCTCATTCGTAACAGGTATCCTACGGCAGGCACCTGCGGTTCTTGGCTAAGGACTTTCTGGTGCTTCCCAAGTCTTTTCCAGTATTCTCTCCTTGCCCTCAAATCTTAGCCTCATGGTTTGCTTCTGGGGAAACCTAACTTAAATCACCTCTCTTAAAATAGCCTACTGTATACTTTGCACTCAAACATAAAAGTTTTCCTTTACTTGTATCTTAAGAGGCAGGCAATATTAAGATATCAAAGGTTTTTTGGTAAGCCATGTTTAAGACTTAAAAAAAAAAAACAAACTTGATTTTTAAAGCAAAGGGAAATTACTGAAGGGTTTTCCAGCAGTGGAATGGCAAGATCAAATATGCTTTGTGCAAGATGAATTTGAGAAAGGCAAGACCTGGGGTGGATATTCACTTAAGAGTGTGTCCCTGTAGTCCAGGTAAGAAATGGTGGCCGAGTGTGATAATAGAAACATATAATAACTACAAAGAAAAGGGTGTGGTTTTGAGAGACATTTATGGAGTAGAATTGGCAGAACTTGGTATTAAACAGGTGTGAAGGTGAAGGAATAACTGGTTAGATGTCACTGCTGGTTTTCTTCTTAAGGAAGAAGAAAGTTTGGGGAATGGGGAGAAAAGCATTTTGTTTTTGACATGTTATGTTTGGGATATATGTGTGAACTTGAAGAAGCACATGCTGTTTTAGAGAGAATGTAAATAAGACATGCTTGTGAAGCTCATATGTAACTTTACTTTTATTTGTTCAAAAATGTCTTCCTCTTTCTGTGGCATCTGTCATCTATGTCATTTTTACATTAGCTGTGTTTGACATTTTCCTGCTACTGAAAATTATACCATGATGTAACCATTTGAACTAATTGGTATTTGCATATTAGTTCATACCTCTTAGGTTCCAGGAGACTAGGTAGAGAATCAACAAATGTGAAGTTTGTATCTGTAAGACATTTGAAATGGATAAAATAATTAGAACGTGTGTGGGTGCAAAAGGATGGTTGGTGTGTATACAGAATATTTTTAAAAATAACTCTAGAATTGAAGAGAGAAAACTGTTTTGTAAGATTTCAAAACTCTCTTTGGCCCTCTGCAAAGCACTGATGTGGCAAGGACTGTTTGATATAAATAAACATTAATTACTTTATGAAATAATTTTGATTTTCCTCCTTTTAGTATATGCTCATTCATATGCTCATTCATGACTAGCAGTGTTTAATGAACAAAATAGGTAAAGCACCCTGCCCTCATGGAGCTTACATGAGGGAGGGGAGATAGACAAAAGACAATGAAACAATAAATGGATACATTATTTACTATGATAGGTATGGATAATACTCTGAAAAAAAAAATGAAGGAATAGAATCAAGGTAAGGGAAATGGGGAAGTGGGGTTGGGAGACGGCAGTTAGTAGTGTGAAGATAGGACTTCTGAGAAAATGAGATCTGACCACATGTTTGTAGGAGGTTAGGCAGTTAGCCAAGAGTATATTTAGAAGAAAGGCATTCCAGGCAGAGGATAAAATCCCTAAGATAGGAGCAGACCTGGAGAAATGAAGAAATAGCAAGGAGATCAATAGGCTGGAACAGTGAGCAAGAGAAGGACTTGGGTGTCAGGTGTTGAAGGGTCTTATAAGAATTATGTTATAAGAACATTAGCTTTTACTGTGAGCGAGATGGAAAGGAGTAATAGGCTAAGGGCAGAGCAAAGGTATTTCCTGACTTACAATTTTAAAGAATCACTCAGGCTTCTAGTGAGAATAGATAGTAAGTGGTCTAGTTTGGAAGCAGAGATCGCTTTGGCAGCTTTTACAGCCATCCAGCTGAGAGGTGATGGGGGCCTGAATCAACAAAGTTAGTGATGGAAAAGATGAGAAGTGGCTAGACTCTCAATATATTTTGCATGTAGAGCCAAAAAGATTTGTTGATGTTTCACGTGTGAAATGTTAGAAACAGAAGAGTCAAAAGGTGACTTGAAGACTCTTGGCCTGAGCAAGTAGTAGGATGGAATTGCTTTTTATCAAACGGGGACTACTATAGAATAGCAGGTTTTGGGGGCGGCCTGAAGAATCAAGAGTTTAATCTGTGATATGCTAAGTTTGAGATATTTATTAGATAACCAAGTGGTTAAAAAAATAAAATAATGCTGACTATCTCGATCTAACTTCTTTGGACTCAAGTTTTTGTCCTCATCTTTTATTCATTTTGTTTTACACCGACTAAACAGCACTATGTTTATAGCAGGGGGCTCTAGGCAATATTATTATAAGTCTGACTTTGTAGATCAGTGAGACTACGTATAGTAAAAGATAATTTGCAAAGAGGGACTAAAGGACTTTACAGAAAATAACTCCTGTTACAGGAAGAGGCAAAGAAAACAAGCTTGACCCAAAAGCAGAGCTTTAGCTGTCAAACCAGAGGGGCAGTATTAGTCACAGAGTGGTGTCCATCTTTCAGATTTGTTTCTAGTCCAGCTTCTTCCCTCCCTATTCCTTCTATGACAGACTCAATTTTGGGTATTAGGAGAGCGAGCATTGTGAATAAAGAGTGAAAGAACTACCTTTACCAAAACCTCTGTAAGATACTAAGAAGAGATTATTACATTGGTTTATTTGTGACATTGTGAAGAATGAGAGAAGGGATCAGTTTCTCCCATTAGTATAGAGCACTGGGTAGCTTGGTACTTTGGTATTCGCTGCATTCGTAGCACCAGCAAAGGCCATGGTATGGAATTAGCAGCCGTGTCAGTGCAGGGGACCTGAGGACTGTGGTATGGTGGTCCCCAGTGGAAGTGGTAGCGGAGTCTAACAGACACAGTGGTGCCAACCACAAGGTAGATGTTATAGACTGAATGTGTCCCCCTCAAACTCATGTTGAAATCTTCACTCCCCACCCTGCTCCAGTGTGATGATTTTAGGAAGTAGGGCCTTTGGGCTATAATTAGGTGTTGAGAGTAGAGCCCTCATGAATAGGATTAGTGTTCTTAATAAGATGAAACGTAAGAAACAGAATCTGTTTTTCCACCCATGGGAGACACAATGAAAAAATGGCCACATATAAAACTGGAAGATGGCCTTCACCAGCATCCTGAGCATGCTGGCACCCTGATCTCAAAGTTGTAGCCTCCAGAACTGTGAGAAATAAATGTTTTTTTTTTGTTTAAGCCATTCGTTTCATTTTATGGTACTTTGTGATAGCAGTCCAAACAGCCTAAGATAGTATATCCCAAGATGTTTATGAAATTCCCGCTGAGGACTCATAGCAGTACTTATAGCGTGTGTGTGTGTGTGTGTGCGCGCGCGCGTGTGTGTGTGTACTACACAGACTATTGGGTTCAAAATATTAGATGGATTTAAGAACCAGAGAAATATAAGGGGTTTGGTGGACTCAGTCTGGGGTGGACTAAGAGGGTAGCTTTAAATGCATCACTTTTTGCAAAGAAAAATAATAATGTATTTTTGGTCACTGTGGTTATTTGGCATAGGATGCTCCTGAAACAAAAATCATGAGTCTCATTTCTGCATTTACCTTTTGGGAAAGATTGTTTAGGAAAGAAATATTTATTGGGTCTACTCTGTGTGAGACACTATTGTAATTGCTTTACGCAAGTTATTTTCATACAAGCTACCATTGACTCAGTGAAGCCTAGATATAGAAGGAAGGGCTTGATTATAAAGATGATGATGATGATGTCAATGAGGACAGCAACTATTTATAGAGTGATCATATCTCAGGCATACACAGTTTATGTTAAGAAGTTTGCCCAAGGTTACACAGGCTACAGAATGGCTGTTCAGATCTAGACCTCTGACTTTGAAGTACACATTCTAAATACTTGTTAAGGCAGCTATGGCTTAAAGTATAAGAGACTCTTAAAAACTGAGAACAATCTGAGGGTTGATGGGGGGTGGGAGGGAGGGGAGGGTGGGTGATGGGTATTGAAGAGGGCATTTTTTTGGGATGAGCACTGGGTGTTGTATGGAAACCAATGTGACAATAAATTTCATGAAAAAAAACAACAACAAAAAAAAAGACGGGCTATGGTTTCAATAATGCTACACAAATCACCCCAGAATTCACAGGCTTTCAATTTAAAATACCTGTCTATTTTTCTCACTTCTGTATCTGTGGGTCTGCAGGAGCAGAACTGCTTCAGGCTGTGGGTCAGCCAGGTTTGACTCCGGATTTGTGTTGGGTGTACGTGTGCTTGTGTATCTCATTTTGGGTGTGCTAGGGGTCTACTTTTTTCATGGCTATTGGAGGTGCCCTGGAAGGTCACAGACACTTTTTAATGCCTCTGTTCATGTCATATCTACAAACAGTTCAAAGAAAGTCACATGGCCAAGCCCAATGTAAATGGGGGTGAGGAAGCATCCTCAAAGTGGGAAGAACTGTTGAGACTACATGGCTAAGGGAATAGATTAATAATTTTATAATAGGGAAGGAGCAAAGAATTGAATACAATAATCCAATTTATCACAATACTGCACCACACTGCTTTCCTATTGAAATGTATCACAGTTTTGAAAGAGTCATTGTAACTATATTATCCATTGGTGGTGGTTTGGAAAGCTCTTTCTAAATGAAGAGCTGCATCACACAAAATATTAGATCTTAATACATGCTTGAAAAACTGATGCCACTGAATTTTCTAGTTAACTGGGAAGTGCAAAGGCACATTGTCTACTTCTTCTACTTCCATGTATTTCTCTTTGAAGAATATAAAATTAAGTTTAAATGCTACCATCTGTGTCGAAGTTGGATCTCTTTGTAGTTCCTAGATGTATGTACTCCTCACCCCCTTCCCATAACTGCTTATTTCTTGTCCATGTGGATGTTTCTATAATAATGAACATTACCTCTTAAGCTTTTCTATATGAAAGGAAAGCACCGTGTTGGTTCATTAAAATCAAAAAACCAATACGATCCAACAAACTATTTTGCCCTATACATACCAAAATACTTCTTTTGGTTGAGTGTTTGGTTTCATTTCAGATGGTTATAATGGCTTCATGCAGACAGTGTTTAGTTTGTAGAGACTGTGCACATTAGTAATGCTTATATGTTATTTAACCTTCAAACTATGTGATTTTGAAATCTTGTATGAGGTAAACGCTAATAACTCAATTGTTTTTTTTTTTTTTTTTTTGTACCTGCCAGGTGGAATTGTATTTATCAACATGCACTTGAAATCTGGGCATCCCTTCCTGAATAATCTTCCAGATGAGTCCCTAAATGTTTGCAAAAACCTTCAAAGATATTCTAAAAGCATTTTAAGGGAGAGTTGTAGCAGAGATTTTTGTTCTTTATTTGTATCTTTGGCTTTGTAAGGGGTCCTTTTCAAGGTGCACCACAGTGGAGCTAGAAGTAGTTCTAACAGAAGGTAGCGGTAGCTTCTTGCAGAGAGGAAGCTTAGTTTAGACATTTCACTTCTTTAACATTTCTTTCCAACCTTCTATCAAAAGCATCCATCGGGGGCTGTTAAAGCACATGGGGAATATGCTGCAAAAAACTGTTCACCTTTGATAGCCAAGAGCAAAAGTCAGTCAAAGGTGACCTTTTCTCCTTTTATGTAGCTCAGCTGAGGGAGTTGCTTTTTGAACTTTGGCAACTTAGCCTCTTCAACCATACAGTCCTCTCAACAGCCAGTATACGATAGCCCAGCATGGGAGTTAATTGGTTCTCATTGTGAAAGCCTGCAAAGTTCACTTTGCAAAACACTCCACAGTTAGTGGTGGGAAACATTGCTTCCAAAAACTAGACAGCAGTTTTAGGGACCAAGAAATGGCTCTTCTGCTCATTCTGTTTGAACCTGTAGAGACAGCCTGTTTTAACTGCTCTGAGTGCTGGGCACTGAGCTAAGGGCTCCATGGGACAGCCTTATGAAGTGCATGGTAGTATTCTTAGACCCATTTTATAGGCAAGGAATCTGAGGCTTAGAGAAATTACAGCTTGCTCAAGCTCACACAGCTGTTAAGTGGAGGGATCGGGCTTGGACTCTAAAATATGTTTGTAAGCACTTCAACTATCTAGCTCCTCTCATTGTGTCTTCGCAGTGGGTATGCCTCATACATGGGCAGATGTCCACCACACGTGACTAGATACCCTCATTTCAAAACTTTTTATATGGAATTGTGTGTGTGCCTGTGTTTCTGTACCAGGACTAATTTGAGGGAAAATGTGAGGCTTTGCTAATTTCCTGAAATGTTATTTCAAGGACAAAGATCTAGAAAAAGTGGAGTCACAGAGTAGAAAGAAAGAGCTTAAAGAAGCAAAGCACTTGGATTCTTATCCTGAGTCCACCTTCCTGCAGGTGTGACCTTTGGAGAATCATCTTATGTATCTGAGACTCATTTTCCACATCCGTAAAGTGGAAATACTAATATTTCTTCTTTATGAGTCAATGAGACAACACATACTATAATATGTACCTAATAATAGTAGGATTCTACCATTTTAGGTGACTTCCGTTTTCTATAATAAGATGTGTGTCTGTGCATTTGTGTATGTATGCATATGTGTGCATGGGTATAGGGGAAAGGGGCGCATTGCTTTGACTAGTATGCAATGTGACTTTTATAAGTATTTTATAACAAATGATCCTGGTGTAGTTGAGGCATATTAAGGCATATTAAGAATAGGAAAACAGTGGAAAAAAGTAGTTACACCAGTGTGGGCCAGAATTTTTTTTTGGACCATAATTATATCAGACATACATTGATGCTTATGAGGTTCTAATATGATTACCTTGTAGTAGACCTCTTATTTGCCAACTTTAACACACTTTAAATTTTTCAAAATTAAATTATAATTAATTATAAATTATAAATTGTTTATTTTTCCCCTAAGTAAAAGAATGCCTCTTTTATATAAAATTTTATATTAGAAAGAGCAATAATGATACTAAATAAAACTTATATAGCCCTTTCCATGTATTTGACACTGTTAAACAACATGGCTTTTTGGATATTTCTAAGAGAAAGAAAAACTCAACTCTAACAAATTAGCAAACTACATATCAGCGAAATCCATACAGTTATGTAGCTCTAGACTAAAATTCTAAAAACTGCATGATATTATTTTTTAATTTGTTTGGGTACATATTATATTGGCATTCCCTGTAAAAAATATTCCCTTTCTCATTCAGATTCACAGCTTTGTGCATAAAGGACTCAGATCTGTTCCTTCCAGAGTATTGTTTGACTCTTGGAAGTAGAATAATTTGTTGGGCCATAGAATATACTGTAGATGGTTCTGGACTGAGATGCATTTAACAACACACTTCTGATACCCAGAGTATTCACTGAGCAGTCATGAATAGCTAAAAGAATTGAAAGACAGATTCTAAGGTGTCTGCTGTTGTAGGTTCTGGGAATCGAGTGGGGGATGAATCAGACATAATCCCACTTTTATGGAGTTTATGGTATTGTCAAATCAACTTTCACGGAGTTTCTCCTACATTTAGTTATGTAACTGACATTACATCTCTCTGAATAAAGGTAGCACAGCAGCCTGTGATTCAAGTTATCTGTATTATATTTTTAACTTCATCTTAATAATTCTGAGGTCTGACTTCCTGTTAAAGTAATAAGAATTATCATCTAGCCATGATTTTGGTTAATTTGCAGAGTTTCTGTGTATGCCAAAAAACTTCTTTCCTTAAGATTTCCAAGGCTGATTCGCATGCTGGACAGGTCATTTAATTTGGCATATTTTACTGGCCTTGACAAAACAGACCTTCAAATATTACTAAGAATCCTTAGCACTGGGCAACTCTTCAATGATTCAGGATTTAGTTACTTATTCGATTTTTGGCAAGAGTTTCTAACATGTCAGCTGAACATATTTCCCATTCTGTGTTTTTGATCTCATAAAATCAGATTGCCCATACCTGTGTTTTTGATCCCATAATTTCTTCTTTCACATTTATAGCTGTTCCCTGGCCAGGTTTGGGTATCTGTCTGTTGCAGCTGATTCATGGGCACTCTGACTGGCCTCAGAAAGGACAGAGTGAAATTTCATAGAACACTTTGGCATGTCTTTCTCCACCATTTCTCATAGACTCTGGGCATAAATAACTTGTTAGGAACAGAATGTGCAGAAATATAAAGAGGAGTGGCTGATGAGGTAGTGAGTCAGGAGACATTATTAGATGTGGGCATCTGACAGAAGATTTAGGATGCCAAGGAGTTTGGAGTTGATCTGATAGCAGACAAGAAGACCTTGAGTATGGAAATAGTGTAATGAAAACTGCATCTTATATGAAGACCTTGCTCTAATGTCTTGGATGAGCTAACATGGGAAAAATATAGGAAGCAAGAACAAGTCATAATAATACGGACAGGTGATAATGAGGTTTTAATGATTATTTTAAGATTTTTTACGGCTTAAGTGGAATACAGCTGAAGGTAAAAATAGTATTTTTCTTCAACTTTTGAACACTTGGAAAACAGACAGATTTAGACAGTCTTGAGAAAATTTAAGTAATGAGTTTAATATTCTTCTAATTTTTATCTTCCTTTGAACATCCTGGATTTCTTTATGCTATATGCCTGTGTCTTGATTATGCGGTCCCTGCCCTTAACTGATTTAGAAGTAATTTTAGGTTTTCTGTAATTTTTACTTGAAAGAGGAATTTTAGATACCCATATTAATATCTATCTCCCTATCATCTTTCCATAGCTATAAAATCATTTCAACGTAACATAGAATTAATCTTTATCAGCAAAAATACAAATTATGAATTTACCTACTTATATGTTCTTCATCTTCGTCTGTTTGCTCATTCATTCAGCAAATATCTATCTTCTTAGGTACTTGTAATTAACATTGATAAAGAATTTCAGAAAGACTTTGAAGGGTAGATCAATGTGGGTTTTGACCTTGTATTTCTGAGTTCCCCTTAGAGCCCACTACTTCAAAATTCTTACGAGTAATCCCAAATAAGATGGTTGCAGCCATATATCTCACCTAGGTTATACTTAGGAATTGAAATAGATTAAAAACTGACTCAAAAAAAAGTTAGGTTTTGTTATCTCAAGTGGTGGTATATTCCTAGGGGGTTTTTGGTTTTTGTTTTTTGTTTTTTGCTAGACTCACATAATATGTTCATTAAAGAGGAGTAGTAAAACCCAGTTCTACTGTTGTTGTTTCATGTATACTCTCTAGATCTGAGCTAATATACCAGCTAATATACTCAAATGTGGCTGGTCTGAATTGACATGTGGTATGTATATACACTAGATTTTGAATATTAATACAAAATAAACGAATGTAAAATATTAATAATTGTACTGATTACATCTTGAAGTAATATTTTTGAAATATCTAGTTAAAAAGATACTATTAAAATTATTTCATCTGTTTACTTTTTTCTTTAGCTACTAGAAAATCTTAAAACATATAGCTCACATATTTTTACATGACAGTATTAGTTTAAATATTCTTGCAAGTAGTTGCACAGATGAGTAGGCCTATGAAAATTCTATTTGCCAGATTTCCTTTTCCTTTGACTACAGTGAAATGCCACATTTGTTGGAGTCCACCTTCCCACAATCCTACCCCAGCGATCCCCCTTATCATTAAGTGAAAGAGCAGAAGCATCTGCTTGAAGTACAAATGTGTACTTCTGTGAACACCAAGCAGGTAAACACAGGAAGGAGAGGCAGCGATTCCCACTGTTTATAAAGACTCACTGATTTATTTTTAATTGACTTGTGCTTGCTCTGTCTTGCCAGATCTGTCTCAGTTCAACACATTTGAGGTCTGTGGCTATCCTTGAGGACAACCCAGTCTGCTAAGGGCCATCACATTTCACTAAACTCAATAAATCTTGGGCAAGGTACATTGATCTGCGTAATCTTGGTAATAAAAAAATCTGGGGCTATAGAGCTGTAGAGAGGAGAATCTTCCTTTTCTTCTTGTTTTTTTTTTTTTTTTAATTTTATTTTTTAATGTTTGCTTATTTTTGAGAGAGAGGGAGACAGAGTGTGAGCCAGGGAGCAGCAGAGAGAGAGGGAGACACAGAATCTGAAGCAGGCTCCAGGCTCCAAGCTGTCAGCACAGAGCCCGATGTGGGGCTCGAACTCACAAACCGTGAGATCACGACCTGAGCCAAAGTCAGACACTTAACCGACTTAACCAACTGAGCCACCTAGGTGCCCCCCTCCTCCTCCTCCTCCTCCTCCTCCTCCTCCTCCTCCTTCTTCTTCTTCTTCTTCTTCTTCTTCTTCTTTTTTTTGGACTTCAAATTTATTTCAGTTGCTCTTACCTGCTAAGATACATGTTTGGGACAGTCAATGCTTTCCTAGGGTAGATCAATTGTAGACTCAATCTCCAACTCTATCCCAGACTATGGTATCGCGGGTTGGTATTGTAGAAAGGTTGGGCTGATCTTGATGACCTCATTATTGAAAGAATAGAAAACTTTTATTGAATGCTTATTATGTGCCAGACACTGAGGGCTAGTTACAATCATCCTTTCAATGAATATTTATTTCAAGCTTATGAGAATGTTTTTTAATATTCCCATTTTATAGCAAAAAACCCCCTGAATATCAGAGAGGTTCCCTAACTATCAGTGATGGAGCCTCAATTTGATATCAACTATTTTTAACTCTGTTCATGATTTTTCATGTTACCATTTTGCTAGTAATGTATTTCCTGTTTAATTAGATGTTTATCATCAGTTTATTAATAGACCATTTTATGTTTTTTTTATTATTTGCATTTCTTTCCCTACTATAGTTAAAATTAAGAAAAAATAATATTTTCTTACCTTATATTGTCTCATAACTACTTTTTAAATAATATCACTTGTAATTTACCCACACTTCATTAAATTTGGTCTCCAAAATTGACTTTTAATTATCTTCAACGTCTGCTGATTATTTGTAAACTTTAAAAATAATGGCTAACAGGTATATATGGTTTTAACTACATGCCAGAAACAGTTTTCAAGACTTTCTATATATCGTTTCATTTAATTACCTGCCAGGCACTATGATGCAGGTATGATTATTATCCCTATTTTACAAATAAGGAAACTGAGGCAATGGAGGTTAATGATTACTAAGTAGAAGAGCCAGAATCAAGCCCAGGTAACCTACTTCCAGAGTGTACATGCTAAACTTCTACACTATCTTGCTCTTTCCTAATTAGCAGGCTACCTAATCTTACATTTTTTTCTTCAGGAATATTTCAACTTAATGCCAGTTTCCATTTCCCACAAAAAATAATAAGACCAATCAGAGGAACATTGTCAGAGAGGAACTGAATTTAAGTATTTAAATTTTGAAACAAAAACAAATATTTAAATTATCTTTGGTGTTTTGCTTCTTTTGCATATATATTTTGTGAATTATATATATATTCTACTATAGGTATTCAGTAAGCATTCAAATTCAGTTCACATTTACCTAATGTTGACTGAAAGTAATGGTAAAACTATTGAGGGATTCTTGGGCTTTGCCAGTGTTTGGTATTTGCATCTTTCTCTGGGTCTCTGATCTTTTCAGATCAAAAGGCGAAACAGAATTTAAGTACTAGAAAGACAGAATCATCAGGCCCAGTCTCTGCCAAGCCTAAACACACCAGTGACCATGATGTGCCAAGAGTCTCATCTAAACTGCTAAGATGTCTTAGGGTTGAAAAGACCAAAAGGGAAGGAATATGGCAGGATATTCTGAGTGGGCAGAGGGTACAGAGGGATTCTTCTCAAGGAGAATCAGGTTGAATTTCCAGTTCTTTTTAAAGACACGTGGACCATATTTGCAGGGATATCTCATGCAGTACGCATTCAGTTGACTAGTTTTGCTTACTTTGAGCCTAGTTCTTCTCTCTGTTCTAATTCTTGTGATATAGTGGACACTCAAAATGTGCATCAGATCAGCTGTATCTTTGAGTAGAGATTTGCCTTGAGCTCCATTGCCTTTAGCATCATAAAATGTAGCTCAAAGTTTATTAAGGCTTTCAGAGGTTGGGCTCCTGGGTGGCTCAGTTGGGTAAGCATACTACTTTGGCTCAGGTCATGATTTCGCTGTGGTTCGCTGGTTTGAGTTCCGCATCCGGCTCTGTGCTGACAGCTCGGAGCCTGGAACCTGCTTTGGATTCTACGTCCCTCTCTGCCCCTGCCCCACTCACGCTGTCTCTCTCTCTCTCAAAAATAAATAAAACATTAAAAACCATTAAAAAAAATAGGCTTTCAGGGGCCTAAGAACTTTGTTTCCAAAGTGTACAGTAAATTACACAGAAAGTGGTCCTTAATTTTTCTGATCTGATTCTGGAAATAATTTCCTGTGTGTTTTCTCCCATTGTTCTGAAAGTATGTGGAAAATGGTGCAGAATTTAACAGATGAAAGGATTTAGTGTATAGTCTATCTCCTCAATGTTTTTGTGCTTTGAAATGTCTTAACATTACATCTACTCCAGATTCTGAAGTGTGATATATAAAATTTTAATTTAAATGTAACAGCCCTCTCATTTGACTTTCTTTCTATTGTGAGTATGTGTTTGAAGAAGGCAAAGGCAAGACAGATTAAAGTATATCTTGTTCTGAAATTTGATTGTCATGTTGATAATGAAAATCAGCCTGGGGTCTTCTGTATTTGTTGGAGAATGGAAGGTCTAATTGCCAATTTGATTTCCCTGATGATTCAAAAGATACTTCAGGTTTAAAACATTTATGCTGATTTGCCCCTGTTTCTGGGGTTCAAGTTGTTCTTTTAGGTTATTTTTTCTATTCATTGAAGTCTCCACTAAACATTTGGAAGTGTATGTACTAGGTAGCTATAATCTCTTCACTTTTATGCATCTTCAGAACAAGATTATACATCAAGCTTAATTAACTGAAAACAGTCAGAAAGCATTCAGTCTGTAGAATGGCTGTACTACACCAACATTCCACTGAATTCTGAAACTTCAGAATGTCTGTGCAAACAGGCAAACTCATTCCAAAATATAGAATAAATTACTGCATTCTTTCTCTTTTCTTTCCTCCTGAAGACTTCCATATCAATTCTTTGTTTGTTTTGAATCTTAAAATATTTGCCCACTGCACCTTGAAATGATCTAATCCTTTACAGTGACCTGCAAGGCTCTCTGATCTGGCCCATGTCTGCCTCTTAGAACTTACCTCTGTGATTTCCCCAATCACTCACTCTGTTCAACACACCGGCCCACTTTCTGTTCCCTAAATGTGCCGAGCCATTTCCTGACTCAGTGTCTTGGCATTGGTTATTTTTTCTACACAAAATGTTTTCCCTTAGATTTTTTTTAAAAAGTTTATTTATTTAGTTTGAGAGAGACAGAAAGAGCGTGAGCAGGGGAGGGACGGAGAGAGAGAGAGAGTGAGAGAGAATCCCAAGCAGGCTCTGTGCTGTCAGCACAGAGCCCAACTCGGGGCTCCATCTTAGGAACTGCGAGATCCTGACCTGAGTCAAAATCAAGGGCACTTAACTGACTGAGCCACCCAGGTGCCCCTTCCCTTAGATCTTTTAATGCCTGAGTCCTTCTTACCAATCATGTTTCAGCTCAAATATTACTTTCTCAGGGGATTATATCTCTACACCCACTTTAAAGTAACTGCCCTCCCTACTACAGATCACTTTGTTATTGAAAATGATCTTGCTTATTTATTCTTCTCCCCTTGCTGTCTTCTCCTCATTATATTAGGTTCCATGAGGTCAAGGTGCTTATAATTTATGTTAATCTTTATGTTTCTAGCTTCTAGAATACTTCCATAGAATAAGTGCTCAGTAAATACTTGAGGGAATGAATGGGTAGAGTAGTCACAACACAATTTACACTTTACAGAGTGGCTATGTGGATCAGCTTTGTGTTTGGGCAGGATTTGTGCAAAGGTCATAAAATAGCTTTCATCAACGGAGACAAAAGGAAAAAAATGGCTTTTGAAAGGACTGCATTCGTTATGTGAATGAGGAGCTGACAAGAGTGTTCTTGAAGAAGTAATAATTCACAAAACAGTGAATTTTCAAAGAGCAAAAGGAGACTTAGCATTAGTTATGTGGTAGTGCCTCTGAAAATTAAAGATGAAATGAAATTAGACTAATTGCATGAGGGAGTTTCTTTGTGTGACTGTAATCATTATTTGGAATCACCTATACCCCAAATCTATCTTCCTAGATTTCAGGAAGAGAAAGACAATTACTCGGGCACAAATGCATTTTATTCCTTTCTTACTGCAGAGCTTCAGTGCTTCTAGTTTGATAAATTGCCTAAACTACCTGGCTGGCTTGAAGGGAAAGTTATGTTTTTACATTTATATTAAACAAAAAACTTGTGCTTTAAAAATAAATCATCACATCTGATGGTATTGCCTCTCTTTCATTTGTTTGCTATCAAGTGTGAGTTAAAGGTTACGTGCAGAACAATCCCAAGGGTGCAATTTACACTTCCAGGTAGCAGTAAAGCCCTGTAACCAATAACCATCACAAACAGAGGAGCTGTCAGAGACCAAATTCATTGCTCCTATTCCCAGAGTCCTTTTGTTTTTGGAAGACACTGAAATATGTCCTCTTTTCTTAGCCTACGAGAATTTCAAAGATGTCCTTTGACCTATCTTTTGACACTGTACAATAAATATAGGAAAAACTCCAACACCTCCTTAAGATTACAGTTTGGAGGAAGGGGAGTGGGCATACAGAAATTATACTGCATGACAATAACTTTATTGTCTAAGAGCTTAAAAATTTTGGTGCAGGGCATAGAATAAGGTCATGGGCGACTGGGCATGCTTTTTGGTGACCAACTTCCTCTTGTTACAAGTTTTCCCTGGGAAAATAATATAAACATGATATACATTAGGTTGACATTATCCTGCCTAACACATGCTGCTGTTACTGGCTTGGTGCTGGTGGCTCCCAGGGCCCATTATTGCCACATACATTGAAGCTCATGATGAACCTTTCAGCCTTTTCTTCAAACTTTTACTTTTCTAGTCTTTCTAAGTGACTGCAGTAATAAATATTCAACTTTGTAGCTGTGTGACTTTCAAAATTCCTTTAATTTTTCTGTGCCTAAGTATTCTCATTTGTAGAACATTGCCACTGAGGGCATTATCAAGATCTTTCCCAGCTCTAAAATATAAAGACTTTTCCTCATGAACCAGTGCTTTCTGGCAAGATATTGGTAATATAAATATATGTGACCTATATTTTGTCATTTTTATTCAGAAAGAAGTGGATTAACTTTTTTGAAACTTTATATTTCCAGCTTCTAGAATACTTCCATAGAATAAGTGCTCAGTAAATACTTTTAAATTCATAACTTTTATGAATAGTCTTTACTAATTTAAAGAAGGCATTCAGGATAAATGCATTATATTGTAGCAGGGATTCTATCTTGAGCATAAGCTGGCATTTCAATGTGGCAAACAGAAGTGGGGCAAGGGCCAATGTGGGAGACGTCTGATTATATTAATTGAGGAAGTGAAATGAACCTTTGGAAAGAACTGGCCCTGTGGACATGCATCAGGGAAGTAACTTCTCCCAGAAACAAACTATGGCATCAGAGGAAAGAGCTTATTCTGAAGGCAGTTTGCAAATTCTCTTTGATCCCATTCCTGATCCATGGACATATATGTACATGTCTGTGTTAAGAATAAAAAGCACTATAATGATGGGTGGCTCAGTTGGTTAAGCATCCAACTTCGGCTCAGGTCATGATCTCATGGTTCATGGGTTTGATCCCTGTGTCGTGCTCTGTGCTGACAGCTCCGAGCCTGGAGCCTGCTTCAGATTCTGTGTCTCCCTCTCTCTGCTTCTCCCCTGCTTGCTCTCTTTCTCTCTCTCTCTCTCTCTCTCAAAAATAAACATTTTTTTAAAAGCATTATAATGAAAAATAGACTTGTTTCATGAAAATATGTAGACTATTGTGGCATAGGTCCCCCAAACTGCCCCCACCAAGTATGACAAAGAGGGTGGCTTACTTCCTCCCCTCTATTACCATGGCAGTAAACTTTGAGGGCTTTATAATTTGATCATGTTTTCTACCAAGAGATGGGAGAGAAGGACTAACACCAAGTGAGAATGGATTTCCTCATGAGAATATGGAAAACATCTGGGAATTCTTCAACTACCTCAGGTTGGCTCTGGGAAACTTTTCAATGGGTGGAAGTTCAGCCTTGGCAAATAGTCCTAGAGCCAGTGAAATTTCAGTTATTACAATTAATCTGGCCTCAACAGAACATTGTAGAAGCTCAGAATTCTAATACATACATGAAGACTGCTTGCCAAAAATCTGGAGCTAGGAATTTAATGTGATCTGGTGTTTGTTCCAAGCTGAGATATACAGATGTTTGAAGAAAATCTTTAGATTCTCATCATTTAAATATTAAGTTTTCAGCCAACAGAAATTGTTGTTCAGTCCTTTTAGCAATAATTGCATAAATGATTGGCCAGAGTAGTATAGCATCTAAAATATATGAAAATTACTTATGAAATATACATTAGAGCAGATGGCTATGAGGAGAGCCAATTGGACAGAATAAAAAAAATACAAATTAAGAAATTCACAGTTAATTAAAGAAGATTAAGGGTACTTACAGGGACCATAAAGACCTAGGGACCTTCTCAAACAAAGGATTAGTATGTTGGTGCTATGCCATGCTCCCCTCTCCAATGTGTTGCTAATGAAAGGACAGTGATGTGTAGAACAGATGAAAAGACTTCATTAGAATGCTATCTTCAATAACCCAAATCCCTTGATTCAACATACAAGGATAGAGTGTCATAAATTCTTGTGTAATTTGGTCTGGGTATTTCCTCTCTTTTATTCTGCTATATGCATTCGGATCCCATTAACTTTTAAAAGGACTTTCATGCACAGACGATAATAGGCACATTTAGTGGGCACAATGACTTAGTGGACTTTATAGTCTTCGACTCTGTGAAGCACTGCTTTGCAGAATGTTAATTCTCAAGGGCTTTGCCCTTAGCAGGCACTCTTCAATCAATATTTATAGAATGAATGAAGGGGGTTGTTCAGGGAGAAAAACAAACTGTTTCTTCCTAGATTTAAAAGTACTTAACACATATTTCAAGGGTCATCTGCTAAATCCTATCCGTTTTTCAAGATTCACCACAGATTAACGTTTATAGTCATCATCTACTCAGTCGTTCAATTATTCATTCATTCATTTATTTATTCATTCAACTAGTCAACATTTATCGAATACCTGTGGGGTGCTAGCTGTTTTGTTTGATGCTGATTAATAAAACATGCTCTTTATCCTTGATGGACTCACTGTTTAGAGAAGCAACTGAACATGTAAATTATTTACATAGTATAATGAGAAAATGGCTATAATAAAAATATGTACAAATTTTAGGTGAGCATAAGAGAAGAAATTCTCTCTACTTGATTGGGGTGAAAGGGAGGGAAGTTTCATGAAAGGTACAGAGATGATAACTTCTAATCTGAATCTGAAATAGGACTTTGCAAGCTATGACCTGCAGACCAAATCTGTTCATGTCTGCTTCTGTAAATAAAGTTTTGTAAGAACACAGCTGTACCCATTCAGTTAACACAGTGTCTTTGCCTACTTTCATGCTACATAACAGCAGAGTTGGGTAGTTGTTATGATAGTTACAGTATGACTGGCAAAGCCAAAAATACTTACTCTCTTGTCCTTTATGGAAAATGTTTGTTGACACCTGGTGTAATAAAGGTTGGCTTTCCAGGGACCAAGGTTAGAAAAGGTGGCATGTCTAGAGGCTTAGGGATATGATAAGAGAACATGGATAATTAGAATAAAGACTAAGTGTTCAGGAGAGAACAAGCAGGTCTCTTTGGTAAGTGTAACAGAGGAATAAAGGTAGAAAGGTAGTTTGAACCAAAAGTATAGAAGATTTTAAATGTTGGTGACACTTCTTTTTTTTTTTTAACTTTTTTTTTTTAACTTTTTAAAATTTATTTTTGAGACAGAGAGAGACAGAGCATGAATGGGGGAGGGGCAGAGAGAGAGGGAGACACAGAATCGGAAGCAGGCTCCAGGCTCCGAGCCATCAGCCCAGAGCCTGACGCGGGGCTCGAACTCACAGACCGTGAGATCGTGACCTGAGCCGAAGTCGGACGCCCAACCAACTGAGCCACCCAGGCACCCCGTGGTGACACTTCTTAAACCATAAGGTGAACACAACACTGACTTCTGGGGAGTGTTTATAGTTCTCCAACTCAGCTTTTATTTTTTTATTTTATTTTATTTTTTTATTTTTCAATATATGAAGTTTATTGTCAAATTGGTTTCCATATAACACCCAGTGCTCATCCCAAAAGGTGCCCTCCTCAATACCCATCACCCACCCTCCCCTCCCTCCCACCCCCCATCAACCCTCAGTTTGTTCTCAGTTTTTAAGAGTCTCTTATGCTTTGGCTCTCTTCCACTCTAACCTCTTTTTTTTTTTTTTTTCCTTCCCCTCCCCCATGGGTTTCTGTTAAGTTTCTCAGGATCCACATAAGAGTGAAACCATATGGTATCTGTCTTTCTCTGTATGGCTTATTTCACTTAGCATCACACTCTCCAGTTCCATCCATGTTGCTACAAAGGGCCATATTTCATTTTTTCTCATTGCCACATAGTACCCCATTGTGTATATAAACCACAATTTCTTTATCCATTCATCATCCAACTCAGCTTTTAAGGGGGAAATGCCCTACTTGAGAGCAGTTTCCAAAAAAAAAAAAAAAAAAAAAAAGCTTTCTCTTCAGGAAAAGAGAATATGATAGAGTCATATTCTGTATTCTTTAGCTCACCTTTGGGATTATGCATATTTGGAATGCCTTGCAATAGGTATGGAAAGATAGGCCTAGGATTGTCTGCCAGCATGGGAGGGGTTTCTTGCCAAGGGAAATCCATTTCAGAACCAAAATCTAGCCCAGGTTTAAGGAGGCATCATCTAGGCCACTTAAATTGGTCTAGCCTGGATGAAGTCCTTGCAATTTAAAAGAAAGCCAGCTCAGTTCATCATATGAGGGTTTGGGGCCAAACCTTGAGTAGAAACAAGTTTGAGGATATAGGATTTGGGAGTCCTAGCTTTTACCTATCTGTTACCACTTTTCACTTTAGAGGCATAAATGTAATAGTGACAAGTGACCTGAGGATATGTGCTCGCAGTACCCTCCAAACAAATGGTAGCTGAATCTAGGAGAGTAGATTCAAAACCAGTTAGTATATCAGAATCAACTGGGGGCTTCTTAAAAGTAGGGGCTGTACCCCAGACCTGATTCAGAATTTCTGGGCAGAGACCCCTGAAATCTTTAACTTTTAAAAAAGCCATCATCATCATCATCATCATCGTCATCATCATCATCATCCAACCATTTTGATACAACATTTGGGAACCACTCATCTCCAAGGCAGTGTCTTTTCAGCATCACACAGTCAACACTTTTGTCTTGTCACACAACACTAGACTTTTCCTATGTGTATGCTTAACGGCATGACTAATGGATAGTCTAAGGAAATGTGTTTATTTGATAACCACTAACTCTAAGAGTCCCTGGAAGTTTTAATTAGGGAGTGATATGAACTAGGAAGTGATATGTTTTAAGATGGTTATTAATATGGTGAAGTTGCATTGGTGGATTGGTGAGAACAAATGGTTATGCATAAATACAAGCCATAGAGTTGGACTTAATTTGGACATCATTTTAATTTAAAGTTTGTATCCATACAATATTTCTTCCACAGATTTCCTAACTGATGAGTGTTAGAGAAAATCTGAAGTCTTTTAGGAAACCTCACTGCTGCTCGTGGAAGACTCCTAGAAAATGGTGATAGAAATCTTTCTTACACCAAGCCAAAGCATGCCCCTGTATTTTCCACTCAGTGATTGCAATTAAATTAAGTTAAAAAAATACTGAAGGAAATCAATGTCTTCTATTTTAATTCACTAATTATACTTGCCAGTCTTTTCTTTTCGAAACTAAAATGGCCTTGTTTTTACAAATAAACCTCAAAGAACATGGTTTTCAAATTTCTTACTTGATACATGACCTTTTGAAGATACTTTAGATCAGCGTTTCCCAAAGCTCACCCTTCGTGATACTACTTCTGAGAGGTACGTTTTTAAAAGGTATCCCATGGTCATATTCGTCTGTGAAAGGCTGAAAACCATCCCTTCTTAGAGCTTCACTGTACACACTAGCATAGGCATTTCCCAAGGGAACTTGGGTTAAAGAAAACTGTCTTTGAAATGGCAGATGTTGGTATTTTTCAAACTTAATTGATCACAGTAGCCTTATTTTCTGTGACATATTAATATTCCATTGAACGCATTTTGGGAAGTACTGTTGTGCGTTACCAGCATCCCTCTTTAAATGTCAGGTATAGGGAAGAAAATGCAACATTCCAAATGCCAACTTATATGTGCTGGATTCAGACTTTTTTTCTTTCAAAGATGTGAACACTGTGTTCTTCTTTTGAAATAGTCTTTGTAGTATAGCCCATAACCACATCAGCCTTTTTTGGTATTTGCACTGTCCTGCTGATTCATTGAAATTTTGGTCAACTAATGTCATTAAGGCTTCTCACATTGAATGCTGTCAAATTAGTTTGTTCTTAGCCTCCCTACTGCGTGGTTAAAATAATAGTAATAATAATAGGGGCGCCTGGGTGGCTCAGTGGGTTGAGCATCTGACTTCATTCAGCTCAGGTCAGGATCTCGTGGTTCGTGAATTTGAACCCGCATCAGGCTCACTGCTGTCAGTGCAGAGCCCACTTAGGATCCTCTGCCCTCCTCTCTCTCTGCCCCTCCCTCACTCACACTCTCTTAAATATAAATAAAACAGGGGCGCCTGGGTGGCGTAGTCGGTTAAGCGTCTGACTTCAGCCAGGTCACGATCTCGCGGTCCGTGAGTTCGAGCCCCATGTCAGGCTCTGGGCTGATGGCTCGGAGCCTGGAGCCTGTTTCCGATTCTGTGTCTCCCTCTCTCTCTGCCCCTCCCCCGTTCATGCTCTGTCTCTCTCTGTCCCAAAAATAAAAATAAAAAACGTTGAAAAAAAATTAAAAGAAAAAATAAATAAAACATAAATTAAAAAAAATAATAATAAAAATGAGAAAGTGTACACATTCCTATTAAAATTTGATTCACTTTTACCCCAAAATTTCATTTCTGAGAAGTTATTTTAAGTCTTGACATGTTGAGCTGCTCCTTTCAGGTATATTTCATCTGAAAAATTGTTAAGTATGTCTCTTGTATGCTTTAATCCCAATGGAAGTCTAAAGTTGAAGTCATGGTTTATGTTTGGACGTTTGTTTCTCTTAGACACTGATGTGGTTTTCAGCACTCTTTGGATACAGTTGCTCAACTTGTTGCATGTCCACTTAACCACAGATACTTCGTGCTCATTTTTCTAGAGGATTCCCAGTCGAGTGCACAAGATGTCAATGTCTGGCTGCAGTTGGTGCATTACCTCATATCACTCTTAACTCTAGCCTCTCATGGGAGTGGCTTTTTCTATACTCTAGTTCACGTCACCCCAGCCCTTTGGCCTTCATCCCTTTTTGGTATTCCTGACAGAGATTCCAGAGATTATGTCTGGGCCAATAAAAGGAATTAACATTTGTCTTGCTTTATTACTACTCTATGTTTAGTGTCTGTAATGATGTAAGATGATTATGTGGAGAGAATTTTTCATTTATACTTTTTACATTCAAGTAAGGATGTATGTCGATTTAAAAAATTTTTTAATGTTTATTTTTGAGAGGCGGGGGGGAGGGGCAGAGAGAGAGGGAGACACAGAATTGAAGCAGGCTCCAGGCTCCAAGCTGTCAGCACAGAGCCCGACATGGGGCTCAAACCCATGAACCATTAGATCATGACCTGAGCTGAAGGTGGACGCTTAACCAACTGAGCCACCTGGACACCCCAATATGTATGTTGATTTAGAAAGAGGCAGCAGGCACAGTGATTGTTGAAACTCTAAGTTGAGTATCTGCTAGTTTTAAATCCATCTTGTGTGAGATATGTGTGCTAAACCACTTTGCAAATGAAAGTCACTATACAATTGTAGACATTACTATATCTTAATTTTAAGTAATTACAGAAGTAATAATTGTTGGGATGAGTACTGGGTGTTATGGGTAAATGATGAATCACTGGGTTCTACTCCTGAAAACAATGCTACTCTGTATGTTAAGTAACTTAAATTTAAACAAATAAATTTTAAAAAAAGTAATTCAAATTCTCTCTCCTTCTGTCATCAGTAGACACAGGCATAGGAAGGGTAGGGGCTGCAATTTACTTGTGATGAAACCTTTCTCCTGAAGGCATGGTACAAAACAAGAAACATTATTGGAGTTCTTTCTGATCCCGAGTTTCATACGTGACTCGGAGTGGATATGGAGCTAAGGTGTTAGTTTTCTTTGTATTTACGGGAACTCTTTGATCTCTGGGCCTTAAAGTTGCATGTAGTTGTAGGTGAATGTAACCCCAGACTATTTTACTTAGGGCAAAAATTGCCTTTTAGGGTCACTGCTGACCATTCACTATACCTTGTAAAGATGCCAATGACCTACTCTAAAAAGGTGGAATGTCCGCTGCATTGTCAGATGCAGAAGTTATCTTTCCAGTCTCAGCCATCTTGCATTATTGATGCGTGAATATTATGAGAAGAAAATGCCGATGAAAAAGGTTGTTTAAGTTAAAGAAAAATCTATTTAAACTTCTCTACACAGAAGTAAATTACAGGCTTTCAGGCTGAGGCAGAACCTGTCTATTTATCAGCTTAAACTGTAGTCCATAGGGAAGATGGAAAGACCCTTGAGGACTTCAAGTGAAAGTCATCCTCTCACAAGATGATTTCTTAGAATCTTTTTATTAACTCTGTCCCTTAACATTACTAAGGATTTTTCTTTCAGAAGGAGTAGAATTTTTAAAAAGCTGAATATTACTCTGAGAATCCATATGTATGTATCAGCTGCTTTTAAATATTGTTCCTTGAATACAGAACGGGATAGAAGTCTCCATTGTTGGAATAAATGAATGCCGTGTTATTAAATATGGCAGATTTTTAGAGATGGAATTCTGCTAATGTTTTCAGCAGTGTTTTGTGAGATAATTCCCTGATGTGGGTAATTTGTAGCTAGAAGGAAAAGGAACATAAGAGTTGAAAGCCTAGAGGGTAACTGATGCATTGGACTCCCCAGCCTACATGGGAAACTGTGACTCTCAGATGTTAGTGGCACTGGACCCAGTGCTTTCTTTCTTATGCTCCAGACGTATTCATGCTGAGGAATGCATCCATCCATCTTTGCCTTTGTGCAACTGGAGTCTAGCCTTGCAGAGCTAAGTATACAAATTAAGAATAATTTATCAGAATATGATTCAGCATTACTGCAACTATAAAGTTGGTCAAAATCATGGATTTTGATGAAAACAGGTAAAGTAATTATAATTATTTCAAGTGATTTTGTCTCAGAGGATCATGTTTATGGTAGATGAGATGTTGCAGCAAGCAGAGACATTGGCTTGATTTTGAAGATTACATAAGTGACTAACCTGATACTGATTCCTAAAGGAACAGTATCCCATAGTGAGGATGACTTCATTAGGTTGAAATGTTAAATGGATCAATATAAAATATAATCATGGAAACTGTCTTGTTAATTACCAACAAGGAGAATCAGGAAGTAATATCCAGGACAATCTCAAACTGAATGACTTAACTTTTAAAGGTTGAAAACAGATTGTATTACTGGTTATCCATAAATAAACTAAGATAGTAAAGAGCAGAATTTTATTTATTTTATTTTATTTTTTTTAATATATGAAATTTATTGTCAAATTGGTTTCCATACAACACCCAGTGCTCATCCCAAAAGATGCCCTCTTCAATACCCATCACCTACCCTCCTCTCCCTCCCACCTTCCATCAACCCTCAGTTTGTTCTCAGTTTAAAGAGCAGAATTTTAAAAAGGTAGTTTGTTGGAAAGGGCAAGGGTGATAGTGTTACAAAAAGGAGCAGTTGGGATCTGTTCTGTTACCATTATACTAGTACCTTCCTTAAACTGGAGATGGTTCTTGAGTCAGAGATGGATGGAATGTTAAGGTGGCTGTCCCATAAATGCTTATCATCCAATGGAAAAAGGGAACCTAAAAGGTCATAGAGACTAGTTTGTGAAGAACAGAAACTTTAAAGTATGTCTAGGAAAAAGAGCCTATCTTTGTTTACATGTTTTCTCGACTTTTTTGTTCTTCACATGGGTATATCCAAATTTAAGTCAATTTTATTTGTAAGTACCTTTCACAAAGAGGAATTTTATTATATACAATAGTAATACAGAGAAAGATTTGGGAGTAAAATGTGTGAATTTTAGAAAGTAAGTTGTTTTCAATTAATTTTGTTTCATGTATTTTAATAAAAATAAAAGAGTATGTTAATGCAAATATGTTGACTTTCATCAACATACACTTTTTTGATTCAGTGGTAATCTCCAGTAACTTCTAGTCTATCTAGCTAATCATGTTGAGGACAGTGATTGTTTTTTTAAATGATTTTATGTTTTTCAAGATATGTAGCACAGATTCTAGAGACTACTTACTATTCCTCCAAGACTAGGCATACAGGTGATATCCAATAGATAGTTGAGAGACTGATTCATTAAAAAGGGACCAGTAGAGGGGCACCTGGGTGGGTGAGTCAGGTAAGTGTCTGACTTTGGATTTTGGCTCAGGTAATAATCTCACAGTTCGTGAGTTCAGCCCTGCTTCGGGCTCTGTGCTGGCAGTGTGGAGCCTGCTTGGGATTCTCTCTCTTCCTGTCTCTGTGCCCCTCCCCTGCTTGTGCTCTCTCTCCCTCTCTTAAGTAAATAAATGAACTTAAAAAAAAAAAAAAAAAAAAAAAAAAACAAGGCTAGTAGTAGAATGCCTCCCTAACATTGCTAGTATTCTATGAATTTGTGTTTATTGTATTAGGCAATAATAAAATGACTTTTTTTTTTACTCTTTAAAAATTGATTTTTTTCAATAATTCATGTTGCCTTTCTCCATATTGTATTAGAGTCAATTTGATATTCTCTATCCTTGGGAGAGAAGCAATATGAACACAATTTAGAAAACCATAAAATTTAGAATAGCTCTAATATGAGTTTTAGCTTTCATTTTTGCTTGAGAAGAGGCTACATGCAAACTATTTTCTTTCAATTATTCCTTCATTATTTATTCATTCCATCAGTTATCAGCTATTTATTAGGCACATCTATGTGTCTATGCAGTGAACATGAGGTTCTTCAAGTAATGGGTGAATCAGAAGTGCTACAAAAGAATGTGTGCTTTTGTACAGGTGTCTTACCAGACCTAAAATCATAGAGAAGTCTAACACTGGATTACAGGAGCACGAGGTGAAGACATCGTGTTGAGGTAGGTATCTCATGGTCACGAATGTCACCAAGCTTATGAAGGGAAGCTTGGTCCCTTTCCACATTTTGGACATCACGTTTTCCAGCTTGCAGACCACCATACACAGTTTATTTTGCCTGAAATGCTCATCTTCCCTCTTCTCCTAAATAACTCCGTGTCATACTTAAAGTCTCAATTTAAGTTTCACATCTTCAGGGAGACTTTGCTTGAATCCCTAGCCTGGAGTAAATTAAGTCTTCCTGATATATGGGTATGTCATTATTTGTTTCCCTTTTCTTTTCACTTTTACTATAGATACCCTATTTCTAAATATTTGTGTGATACCTGTTTTTCTTTCTCCACTCTCCTTTTTAAAAAGACTGTTAACCACAATAGTCCAGATAATGTTCTAGTAACAATTTTGAAATCTCGGGTAATTAATACAGCAAAGGTTCATTTCTTGCTTATGCTTTATTTTTAGTGCAGGTCAGCAGTGGGTTCAGGTTTACACAATATTTCAGAGACTCAGAACAATGGAGACGGGCTCTATCATACATTAGAGTGAACCTGCTAGAACACATTTTTTTGGGGGGGATGTGGGGGGTTAATTTGTTTCTTTTATTTGTTCATTTGTTTGTTTTGGGCTACTTGGTTGGTCCAGGGAAGAGAAATAGGAGAATGACGCCAGGTCCTCTCCCTATCCGTTGGCTATACAGTCACATAGTCTTACCCAACTTGAACAGGATTGAGAAATGCAGTTTTCCTTGTGCCCTGACAGGAGAAGAACCTGATGTTGGTGGGTGAAGGTAACTGTCTTTGAACTGGAATCCTTAGAAGAAATAATGGTGAGAAGGAAATGATGTCCCAGATTAGGTCCAAAGTTGAGAAAGAGCCTTTAGCTACTCTCATTAGTTTTGGTTCTGTTATGTCACACATTGCTGAAAGGATTTGGCCCTAGGATTGCTAATTCACTTTTACTGGTTATTGATTGATTGTGGGGGTAGAAGAAGGTTAAGGGAAATTGAGAGGGGCGAGCATAATTCTTTTTCTAATAATTTATGGGAAAGGCGGTGTGTAAGTTATAAACCAGTAGAGTGTTGCAGCAGCTGTTTATCGAAAGTTAGGTAAAGCGTGGCCCCCACACAGGCACTCATCTGCAGACCGTTACTGCTCTGCATGATATGAACAGAAATAGAGTAAGCCTTTAGAAACTTTTGTAGACATTTGCCTGAGAATGTTACATGTAATAATTTTTAAATATTTAAAATTATTAAAATGCAGTTGCATGTTGTATCTTGCTTTTTATGTTATTTCATTTTTCTAGAATGTCATTTTTGTTGTATTTTGTGAAATAGATATTTTGTGACATGTATTCAGTCCAAGATAGATTATTGGAAATTTAAGAAACAACAGACTGGTCCATTGCCACAGATCATTTGTACAGTACTGGTTTGAGCACTTACTAAAGAAAATGAAGGAAAGTGATCACTGGAAATTAGCATGTGTTGACTTACTAAGATAGCAACTAATATCAGACAGCATATATTTTTTCTTTTTAACAGCTGACTAATCTAGTAGTGTGGGAAAAACACAGTATATTTAGTGTGTATGGATTTTGGCACTGTATAATTTTCTCATGATATGCTTTTTGGAAAAAGGTTTTGAAATCTGGGTTAGGCACTGACTTTAAGTAGGTTGTTGGTAAAACGCTTACATACAAGAGCTCCAGTTTATGAGTCTGTCTACCTCTTCAGTTACCCCTCCACTGTTCCTGAGAACTCTACTTCACCTTTGGTAGCTATGACCCAATTTCTCCCTATGTTTGTAATCCCTGGTTTTTCAGTGATACCTTCGCACCACTTCTGAGATGTGGAAAATGGGAAAAATAAAATAATTTTTAACATTTTAAAGGAAAAGGTGGGAGAGGCCTAGGTAAAGCGTATACAATAAAGCATGTATATTTCAGTCGACAGAGTTAACTGTAATTTGGCTATCAAGATAATGAAAGTAATCTTAGATTGCATTACTAGATTTATTGACCTATATATGAATTTATCTTTTTTAATGTTAATTTATTTATTTTGAGAACAAACAAGAGAGAGATTGCAAATGGGAGATGGGCAGAGAGAGAGAGAGAGAGAGAGAGAGAGGGAGAGAGAATCCCAAGTAGTCTCCACGCTGTCAGCAGAGAGCCTGGTTCAGGCTGAATCTCACAAAATGTGAGATCATGACAGGAGCTGAAATGACACTGAAGCGACTGAGCTACCCAGGCACCCTGACCTATCTATGAATTTATATTCCACTTTTCTGTGAAACTGGATTTGAGTCAGTTTACTGTCTATATATCTGTAAAAATAACAATAAACTTGTAGGTGGCTAAGTGCATTTTATTACGTATTACAGTATTGTAAGAGCTAGGTCTAAAATTTGTTTCTGAGCTGTTTAGTGACCAGAGCAAAGCAAGAAGTAAGAATCATGAATAAGATAAAAGTAAAGCTTTTTCCGGGAAAAATCAAACCTTTTCCTGAAAGTGGGGTGCCTGGGCAGTTCCGTTGGTTGAACGTCTGACTTGGCTCAGGTCATCATCTCATGGTTCGTGGGTTCAAGCACTGTGTCAGGCTCTGCACTCACAGTGGGGAGCCTGCTTGGGGTTCTCTCTCTCTCCTTCTCTGTCTGCCCCTCCTCTCTCTCTCTCTTTCAAAATAAATAAATAAACTTCAAAAAAAAAAAACAAAAACACCTTTTCCTGAAAGTTAGACTTTGTGTGTTCTCACAGAAAGGAAATTGTGTGATATAATGGTCAATGTCCAACTAAAAAGTTTGTAAAATAAATACAACATTGAGCTCATATGTCTTTTTCTTGCTCTAGCTCTTTGGTTGTCTAGCTTGATCAAAATATAATAAGGCATAGGGGTGCCTGGGTGGCTCAGTCGGTTAGGCGATGGACTCTTGGTCTCGGCTCAGGTCACGATCTCATGGTTTCATGGGTTCAAGCCCTGCATCGGACAGCCTGCTTGGGATTCTCTCTCTTCCCCCTCTCTCTGCCCCTCCCCCACTCACGCTGTCTCTGTCTCACTCAAAAATAAACTTCAAAAAATATATAATAAGGCACATTTAATGTGGGTTTTCAAGTTTTAGGTTGCTTAAAGGATTACCTGGGAAGATTCTGACTTAGCAGATTAAGGATGAGGTTCAGGAACCTGTGTTATTGAAAAGCACTGCAGTTGATTCCTGGTGCCCATGGTCCAAAGATCGTAATTTGAGAAACATTGATCTAGAGGAGTAGTTGGCAGTTTTCCATACAGGTGGTTTATCACAGCTGAGCCTTACATAAGAAAGGCTGGTATGTGTGTTTCTGCTATTTGGCAAGAACTTGGATTACATAAATTAAATCTTACTAATTCAGGAGGCAGTCTGTAAAATTTGACCTTAAATGCTTCCTGTTAAATATACTTAAAAAAATTAGTTCTGCCATCCAATGTATTTCTCTTGGCTCTCTGCAATCAATAAATACTGTAAACGTAGGATTCTCAGGAAAGTGAGACAGCCTACACAGAAAAATCCCCATGGAAAACACTGGTATGAAGGATTGCCTGAAGAGTTTCACAGAGAATGGAAGAATTATTTAAAATATTACTTTACAGGTCAAATGAACAAATACCTACTACTTAATCATTTAAAAATTAGCACACTAATTAATGTTTTCTTTTGGATGATTTCTAGTATTTAGTTTTCTTTTATTTACTCTGTGTCATGGTTATGTTGTGCAAGAAGTAAATGGGCTAGTGTCTTTTTTAAACTATAGGTCAAAGCAATGTGTTTGATAATAGAAAAATAAGTCATGTGTTTTGAAGGTTTTGGCTCCTTTAGCTGACCTAGCAGCACATGGCAGGGCGTGGGTACTAAATGGCTTAGAATTTGTGTTATTAATCCCCTGAGAGGATGTTTGAATTAATCTCAAAAGCAAATATCAGTCACCTTCTTATAGCTCGGGTAGTATTAAGAATCATTGAATAAGATGAAAAGAATATGCTTTCTGCAAGAGAAAATCTTTTGAAAGAAATTCTGAAAAGCTATATAAAAATGAATAGATTTCCTAGATAGCATAATTTCTTTCAATTTTATATATAAATGTGAAATAAAACAATCCTAAATCCGAGTTAATTTAGATTTATAAGGCTCTTGGACACGAAAGTATTAACTATGCCTTTTCTAAAAGTTGCTTTATTTTAGGAAACACGTTAGGCACAGCACACCAGAATCAATCTCTTAAATATCGGACACATTTTCCCTTACATAAATATGCTGCCTAAATTACGGCGATTCTTGAAGCATTACACATTTTTGACATGCAACCAAAATGAAAATCTTATTTTATAAAGGTAGAGATTGATAGTTTTTGTACATGAAATCAAAGAATCTTAGAGACAGAGTAAATCGCTTTGTCCTACTTCTCCTTTCCTTGTTAAATACATTTAAACACGCCAACACCACCACCATCAGCCATGCCTTGAGGCACAAATCCTTATGATATTTTTTCAACTTTCATTGACCTTTGATCAGAAATTTTCTAAGATAAAGTTTTACCACTTTATATGAAGTCTACTCTCTTGCTACACATTTCTAATTGTTGAAAAGTTCTGAGGCCAAATTTTGCCTTTCTGTAATTTTCCTCCTTGCCCTTTGGTATGACACATGAATATAGACGTGTCCCTTAAGCCATATTTTCAAGTGTTTGAAGACCTCTCTCATTTTCCCCTAACTCCATCCTCCAGGCAGAGCAGTCCAATTATTTCAGATTTCTCTTGCATTACAGTCTTCACAGATGCACACTGCATATTTGCTTTCCTCCCTATTGGGTCATATGCTCATGTGGACAAGGAGAAGATGATTTTTAATCTTATTATGTCCAGTCCCAGCATAATGTCTAGAACAGATTAGACAATTAAAAGCTTATATCCAGAAGTCTTACTAGAAGAATGAGTGATCAGTCACCACTGAGCTTTCTATATTTTTTTCCCCCAGTTGTCCCTTTAAAAGTAGTGCCCAGAGGCGCCTGGGTGGCTCAGTCGGTTAAGCGTCCGACTTCAGCTCAGGTCACGATCTCACGGTCCAGGAATTCGAGCCCCGCGTTGGGCTCTGGGCTGATGGCTCAGAGCCTGGAGCCTGCTTCCGATTCTGTGTCTCCCTCTCTCTCTGCCCCTCTCCTGTTCATGCTCTGTCTCTCTCTGTCTCAGAAATAAATAAACGTTAAAAAATAAAATAAAATAAAATAAAATAAAATAAAATAAAATAAAATAAAATAAAAGTAGTGCCCAAATCTAAACATATCCATAAGGTTATCTGGTCAGTGCAGAATACAGTGACTTTTACCTTTCAGAAGTTGGATAATCCTCATTTTATTTTAAAAAAAAATTTTTTTTAACGTTTGTTTATTTTTGAGACAGAGAGAGACAGAGCATGAACAGGGGAGGGCCAGAGAGAGAGGGAGACACAGAATCTGAAACAGGCTCAAGCTCTGAGCGGTCAGCACAGAGCCCGACGCGGGGCTCAAACTCACAGACCGTGAGATCATGACCTGAGCCGAAGTCGGATGCTTAACTGACCCAGCCACCCAGGCGCCCCAGATAATCCTCATTTTAAACAATATTGGATATAGGTTTCTTCAGTATATCACTCTGTGTACTAATATTGAGATTTTAGTCAAATACAGTAAGAATGCTTTTCAGTTGACTAATTAACCGTTGTCTCCCAATCTGTATGTATACAGTTCATTTACTCTAAATCCAGGACCTTAAATGTGTCCTGTTATTTACTTTTTTAATAAAAAAAATTCGTTCTGTCATCAAATTTATTTTTCCTAACTATGCTATGAATAGTATGGTAAATCTGTCTTTAATATATCCTCCAAAATTAATGGGCCACTTTTAATAGATCACTAGAACCTTACTAAAATTTAATCAAATAATAAACATATTTTAGTACTAACGATCATTCCACTTAACTGTGTTATCAACCAGATAGTTCTTTTGTTTTCCATAGGTATTTCAGGGGAGACTTTATCAAAAGATATGTTAAATAAGGATATATCCTTTTAAAAAGTGATATTCTAGATCATTTATCTTATAATACTATCAAAAAAACGGAGATCAGGATATTATAACTAAGGAAATTTTCTTGGTGACTCTGGGCTATTTCTGGAAATAACTGCTTTCTAAGAATCTTCTCAAATTCTTCTAGGGATCTACATCATTAGTATATTCATTGGATAATTTTCCCCTCCTTTTTGAAAAATCACTGAATAATATTGGTCCTTAATGTTTGGAATTTCTTATATAAACCAGATTCCTTCCTCATTAATCTCTACCCCTATCCCTCCACACCCTCCCCCTACCCTGCCACCCAAGACTCCAGTATGGAAGGATTTCTAAATCTTGTTAGTATTTTGGGTATTATGAAATGTGAAACATGAAATTGTCAACAAGGAAAGTCTAGAATTTACCAGATATTTTGCATTTAGGAAAAAATAACCTTTCCAGATACCATTATACTTGAAGTTCTTTATACATTCTCTATTTTGTCATCTGTGCAGTTTTGAAATCCCCAACTTTGATATGACTAAGTACTCTGTAGGCCACATGCCTACTGATGTTGTTTTTTTGACTCTTCCTAATCTTACCTGTTTGTTCCCAATTATGCTTCTGCTCTTAGGTCTGTGGATTTCTCTCCAGGCATTTTTTTCTTTGTCTTTCCTCTTCAGTGACATGTATGTTTTAGATCGATTCCTTTTCTGGGCAGACGTTCTTTCTCCCACCAGATATCTCTCATGAATATTTCACTGATATCCGTGAGATCAACTTACTTCTTTAGGTTACATTTTAAATCTTAATTTGTAGGACATCCTTATTTTTAACTGTTCTAGAGATAGACCATAACCAAACCCATGAGAGACCTTGGTTTTATTGCCAAACTCTTTCCCTGTGAATTATTTAATATCACTTTCATCATTATTCTTTTTATGTCAAATTTATTTTTACTGTTTATACTGTCAGTTCAGTCTTTTGATCTGGGCATTTTCTTCCCTCTCTCAGGTCTTAAAAACTTTCTTTATCATAGCAAAAAATATTCATCACAACCTTTTTTAGATTTCCAGCCTTTCCCAATAGTCCATAATGTAGGAGTCTTAAACCTTAGCCTAGAAAACCAAATCATGATCATCATCTTTTATGTCATTAGATGTTTACTTTTTGTGCTGTCTTAAAATTTTACTTCTATAATTATACTTTCACTGATAGAAAACGTAAAACCCCTAGATATGCCTGCGTATCTGTAGTAGTTATCAATTTCTGTATAACAAATTATCCCCAAGCTTAACAGCTTAAAACAACAAGCTTTTATTATCTGACAATTTCTGGGAGATATTAAATTATCCTGTGATAATATATAAATAATTATTCCTGTGATATTCATGAGAATCAGAGAGCAGCTTAGCTGGTGGGTCTGAATCAAGAGATTGCAGCCGAACTGTGGGCTCAAGACTCTCCCAGGGCTGCAGAGTCGCTTTGAAATTGGCTCATGTGGTTGTTGGGAAGCCATGCTCCTTGCTAGTTTTTAATTGGAGACTTCAAGGAGATCTCTCTCTCTCTCTCTCTCTCTCTCTCTATCCATCTGTATATCTCAGAGAGAGAGAGAGAGAGAGAGAGAGAGAGAAAAGGAGAGAGAGAGAAAGGGAGAGCACAGGGAGAGCATGCCTAAGGGGAAGACAGCAGTTATCTGTAACTAATCTCAGAAGTGACAGCCATTATTTCTGCCATATGCTTTTGGTCACACAGCACATCCCTGGCTCAAGGTGGGAGGGGACTCCGTAGGGTGTGTGAAGCAGGAGATGCAGATCACTGGGACCACTTTCAAGAGTAACTACTGGTACAGCGTCTTACAGTTTCTCATCCAAACCTTCACATAGAAGCACTCTAGGTTTCTTCTGAAGGAATTAGTAATTTCTGTGGAAATTAATTAAATAGTGATAGTAAACTGAGAATAGGAGCCTTTTTGGGTCCTCTGGTTAATTTTAGGTAAATTATCACTAAATTAGCATATTGTCATTAGCTTTATCATCTGTTTGGGATGATCTAAACTTTTGAACTATTCATTTGAGATGATTTCATTTTATAGTTTTCAGAGAATCAGGAGAATGAATGCTCTTGTTAAATATAGACAATAACCACCTGGAAGATGAACCCATATATATATATATATATATATATATATATATATATATATATATATATATAGTCCTTACCACATTTAATTCTAATTCAGAAATTTAACTATTTGCAAATACGTAATGGTGATTTCTGTTACAGTGGAATTAGATAGCACTGTGTGAAGATAATGGAAATGTGAAGGCACAAAGGCCATGATTCATTTTAGTTTTTCAAATTGTACAAAGCAGCCTCCTCAGCAGGGGATATGAGATAATAAGATATTATGCTTACCCTCAAGGAGCTTATAGTAGTTAGTTTTAGAACAGACTTGGGACTTTGGCCATCATTTCATTTTCCCTTACCTGCTGGTTCAGAATGGATATTCTGTCTGTCAGTTAGGGATGATGTAAAAACTAGTGACATGATTCTTGTAGTGTTGTAATATATCTATTCAAAAAACAGTGTGTTATATAAATGCCTTATTAAAATGTAAAGAGCCTGTCATAGGCACCATAAGGATCAGATGCTATTACACAAAATGGGTATTTTCTCCCCTGTAACGTAGGCATACGAGTTTCTATGTTTTCTTTAACACTCACAACTATTATGAGGCTTTTCTTACAATTGTGAAAGTCAGTGGTAAAATGGAAGTAAAATTGAGCAAAACACTTTCCACGCGTTATTTGGCAAATGAAATCATCCTAGGTTTCTTCTGTGGGAATTAGTATCTCAGGCAAAAGTGATTTTTGGCTTGCAGAGCCTTACATACAACATTTAAAGATATTTAAAACTATTTGGAGTAAAATACTACTACCTTTCTGAGAAATAAAACAAGGAGATTAAAGACCTTCTTAGCAACAGTAATTCTGTGAAAGAATAAAGAATCCAGGTTAGTAGTTTTGTACTGTGTTGTATCCCCTACTAAAATGTCTACTGCCAAACCACATCTTGGAACTGTATGGGGAGAAATCCTCACCCCCAAATGGGCTTTGTCTGTAGTTTTAAAAATAAGATCCTTCTTTAGGGGGTCTTTCATTAGGTCTATGGCTAGATGCAAAAGGCAAGCCACACAAATATATATACACCAATCCAAAATGATATACATTTTGAAGGTTTGAATTAGCACTAAAGGAAAATATTTAATTTAGCTACAATAAAGCTTATTAACCACAAAATTTGATGTATTATTTTCCTCCCTCTGGGGTGCCAAGTTGGCGCATACCATATAGGCAGACCATTGGATTTTTGCTGTGTTAAACTTAACCTGAGAACCTGAATTTCAGGATCTCTATTTTCTGACAGTAGGCCTGATTAATTCACAAATGCTTGTTATTTATAATACAAGAAAAGAAGAGATAATCAGCTTGTAAAAATTCCTTCTTGCAGTGCTGTATCTTTGAATTCTGAATTCTCAAGGAGTAACTTCTGAAAGTGTCTCCTGGCATTTTGTTATTTGCAAATTACGTCTGTATTACTTTAAGAAAATTCAATATCTAAAAATCACTATTTACCAAATACAGGGAGGAGAGAAAATTGTTACTATTTGTACTATTAGAATATTCTGTTTTACAAAATGACACTCTGCATGATTCCTATAAATAAGCAGCTTCTCTAGTGCATTTAAGAATGCGAATTGAATAACAGAAATATGTATGCAGAACTTTCCAGTCACACATTTACCATGGAACAAAAATAGATTCTTTTTCAATATAAAAGTGTTTCTGATTAATTTGTTTTCAAGATGAATTTAAACCATTGAACAAAATCTCAGTCCATCTTTGGGAGTCTGTTGATCTTTTTCACCAGAAATCTTACTGTAGCTTTCGCCAATCAGTGGGATCAAATTTAGCTTTCGGTTCATCTAGGGCTTACTGAATCTTTCTGAATCATATCAGTCAGTATGCTAAATGAGGATATAGAACATCTAGGATCTTCTAATGCATCAGTTGCCATGGAAGCTGCTCTTCTGGCCTGATGTGATCGATTTCTATTCAAGCAAGTAATTTGATAATTCTTTCTAGAGGAGAATGTCATAACGTTCTTGTTACCAAATTGGAAGAACCAAATTGTTTCTTTTAATTCATAAAGGTCTCCTCCTAATAACCATGATAGTTTGGTCATTTTATTACATTCAGCAGGTACTGAGAGTTGAGTTTATGTATTTTTAAGGGCTTTGTTAAAAAGTCTTTTTACTTTTAATTTCCTTTTGTTATGCTTATCAAAAAGATTATCTTAAAATTCCAAATCTTTTTAGCATAAACATAGTGACGTTTTCTTTGAGAAACAATGACTAATTGCATCACGGTTCATGAGACATTTAGGTAAAAGTACTCACTGCCGGCCAGCACCATCATCAAAAACATCCCTTAAATGCTGCATTTGAACATTAGGTTTATCACATTCTAGAAGATTCTTTATTCAGAATCTTTTGACCACCTAGTCCTGATAATCTGCTTCCCGAAGTGAAATAGAACAGGAATAAAAATTTGCCTTGCTATGAAATGTTATGTACAAGGAGGGACTTTTTTAGTTTTTTTAAACCAATCTCAAACACTAGGCAACACTTTAATTTTATGATAATAGACGTAAGATCGAATGTACATTTGCATACTTAACTTTAATGCTGCATGAAAAATAGGGGCATCATGAAATTAATTAGGACATTTACTTTTAGCTATAAGAAAGAAAACAAGTTATTATCCAGCAATTACCAGCTGTCCTTTAGGTGGCAGTATGTAGCAAGGAGACGCTGGCTGTAATAGTTGCTGGTTAGGCTCTCTCACAACAAAAAGTAAAAAGAAAAAAAATTCAGTTTCTTGTCAGAAATGTCTTCTTGCATCTCCTGCATTTAGTTTCTTTTTCTTCTTCTAATGCCGGTCTCTGGTTTGAATCTCTGAACATACATGCCCTGTATCACTGAAATCATTACTGTGCATTTTCTTTGGTTCAGAACAATATCTGTTCTTTAATACGTACCTCCAAGTATCCACGGTAGTGTTATGAGCCCTGTGGGTATTAAGGAATATTTTTTGACTGACTGACTGTCAATACTGAGTTGGAAGTAAACATCTCAACTGTTCTATCATTTTACGTTTTTCAAAATTGGAGCACAGAAGTTATCTGAAGAGTGTTGGCCAAGATATGAAGAACAAATATACAGGCATACTGTCTAAAAAATATTCAGAAATCAGTATTTGTTTTTGCAATTCTAGAGAAGAACTCCTGTGAGTTTCTCTCTGTGATGGATATGCTGTTCCATCTGGTTTTGTTGGGGATTAGGCTTTGCCAGATCTGTCCAAATGCTTTGTCATAAATTCAAATATGAAGCCATGTTTATCCCCTTTCATTATAACCGTATATCCATGCTGTACCCACTCTCTCCTTATGCGAATATAATTTTTATAACAAAAATATAAATATAGAATAAGTCCCTAAGAATTTTTTCTGACCACCTTTTCTCTTATCCAAGACGGGAGTTATTGGGTGTTTGGAAATAATGCATGTCTCTAATTACCAGTGATTTGTAAAAGAGACAGTAAAGGAATTAGAGCAGTCCAAACATTGCAGCTCCAAATCTTAATCATAGATTTATTACTTTTTATGTAATTATATTCTGTCCATGTCTGATTCAATTAGAAGTCTTTCCAACAAAGCAGGTTACAGCATCTGGAGCTTTTGATCTTCTTTAAGCCTCTGATGCAATCGGGCAAATGATCACTTCAAAAAGAGAACACAAACCCTCACCACCTATTTCCCAATTTCAAATGATCCTTTTAACCCTCTGTGCTTCCTGCAGCTGTTACCCTAAGTCAACAGCTGGGTTTAGTGGCAAGCTGAAAGCTTAACTATTGCAGAACATTTGAGCAATCTTCTAATGCTATGTTTGTCAACAATGGCTTATTTCCTTTGCCTCTTTTTTAAAAGGGCACTGAGCTTCAGCTCATTAATTCAGTTTATTAAAAAAAGAAAAGCAAAACTCTTGCAAAGAAACTATTTAAGATAACCTTTCCCAGCTATTTGACGTCTGTAGCCCTGCTAAGTTGCAAGGGGTTTTCTGCCTCCCTGGTCTTTTCAGTGTTTTCAAATTCATAGAAACAAGCTCTTTCCTTGACCCTAATTTGCTGCTTTCTGTCTTCAAGCTGTAATGCCCTTCTACTGAGTCTCTTGTGTTTTATCAGATGTCACTTGTTTTTATGCTCTTTATGCTTTATGTACTTTGTGCTTTTGTCCTTTTCAAACTACTGCAGATGATTGTGGGTTTCTGTTCCCTGACACAACTGTCCTAGTCCTTTGTAAACTTCCTCTTGTGGGTAGAACACTGATCAGCTGCTGTTTAATAAAGCAGGCATCTCATTTCATTCCTTCCACATCCATCAAAATGTCTTTTCCTAGAATTGGCATTCTTCCACTGTTATTTGGTTAACTTGCCACATACAAGTGATTTTTCATTTCTTGATTGGAGAAAGAAACTCTCAGGGGTAATGTATTTCTTGTCGAATACCAGTTTTCCTCCTAGACACAGAGAGCTTGCTCCTCTGCCATTTTGATACCTATCCAGCCTCTACCATGTTGAAGCTACTGGCTTTTGTGAAAGTTAGTGATATTTGGAGAAAAATGTCACATATTTAAACTCATGTTGAGTTAAAAAACAAACAAAATACATAGTCTACATTAATGGACTGCTAAAATTAATTACGCTGATGGCAGTTCTGAATGTTTATGTGTATATATTTTTTCTTTATTTGTAAGAATCTCAAATCATAGCATTCATGCATAGATTCCCATTTAATTCCTTCCTACTCTTGTTAAGAAACAAGCAAGAGTTATTTTTCTCATTTTGTGGATGGGCAAAATGGAACAAGGCTAAGTGAGCAGAAATATAGTGACAGAGGAGGGAATAAATGTCTCCTGATTCCAAGCCTGCTGCACCCAGCACTTTGAAGCTGCTGGCTTCTATGAAAGTTAGTGATATTTGGAGGAAAATGTCACCATTAAAGCATACTATAGCTTCTACTGGACCAAAGGGATTCTGTATCTACCGTGAGAATGCAATGCAGTGATGTGTTTTTGAAGAGTCATGTGGATCTGTAACTGCTAAAAAATAAGGACAATTTTCTTTGATTACTCCAAGAGTCTGTTAACTGATTAGAAAGGGTGCTTAGTAATATAGGAGGCCTGAGACTTCTTGTGACCTTCTCCAACTGTACGGTCCATTTGGTGGTTTGTTATTAAAATACTATTAAATATCTAAAATATTCAGGATCTACACACAACATCTACTGAAAGGACTTTTTCTGAGGAGGTCAGCACTATATTAAAAAATGTATATTTAACCTTTTTTCATAATTACAATACATCTTCATAAAGTACAAGTTTAGAATATGTAAAGATGCAAACCCAAATTGTCTGTAATTCTATCACTTTGGTTTAATTATTTTTCAGATTTTTAAGTAAACATACATACAAAGTTTTACAAAAATGGGTTTGTGAACGTCTCATGGGAAGTCCAACTAATAGCATTCTTTATTCACATTTTTTTGGGAAAAAACCCCAAAGTACTATCAAGGCCAAAGTTTAATACCAACAGAGTTTAGGCGGAGCAGGTAGCTTTATATATGTCAGCCAAATAGGCTTGCTAATAGGAAATTCCAGGATTATGCAGATTTCCCCATCTGGCCCCACATTGTTCTGAACTGGGGCTTGCCCATGCAAGAAGCCTGCCCAGGTAAAACTTAACCACATAGAAAAGAGGAAAATTTGTGTTCTCTGCAAGAAAGTTCCTTCTTAGGAGGAAGAGAGGGGAGCTAGGCAGAGCATGTCCAGTCAGTCTTTCCACATTTATCAACTAGTTAACTAGCAGGGCCAAGAGAATGTGCATTACACAAATTAGTTCCCCTTAACTGGAAATACACATCAAATATGGAGAAGTATTTCCCATCAGCAGGGTCACACAATACCTGTTGGTTTTTATTTTGTTCCCCCTCCCTCCATTTAACCAGGGAACTTAATTTTCCTCTAGATTCTATGTGAACCTACTGGACTTACATTGAAATAAAATGATTTAGAGGAAAGGATTGGAAACATTCTTAACATCTAGGAAACCATGAAGGCACTCTTGCCTAGATTGTGTGTGTGTGTGTGTGTGTGTGTGTGTGTGTGTGTGTGTTTGCGTGTGTGTGTATGATGGACTATTACTCAGCCATATAAACAAGGAAATCTTGCTATTTGAAACAACATGAATGAACTTGGAAGGACATTAAGCTAAGTGCAAATATACAAAGAACCCTTAAAACTCAATAAGAAAACAAACAACTTGATTAAAATTTGGCCAAAGATATGAACAGATCCTTTGCCAAAGATGATAGATCAATGGCAAATATGCATATGAAAAGATGCTCCACATCATTTGTCTTCAGAGTAATGTAAATTAAAAAAACAATCATGGGCGCCTGGGTGGCTCAGTTGGTTAAGCATCTGACTCTTGATTTTGGCTCAGGTCATGATCTCAAGGTTCGGGAGTAAGAACCCTGCATCACGTTCTGTGCTGACGGTGCAGAGCCTGCTTGGGATTCTCTCTCCCTCTCTCTGTCCCTCTCCTGCTTGTGCTCTCTCTCTCTCAAAAATAAATACATAAACTTAAAAATAAACAACAATGAGATACCACTCATTTCACACATATTAGAATGGCTAGAATCTGGAACACTGACAGCACCAAATACTGGTGAGGATGTGGAACAATGGAACCTCATTCATTGCTAGTAGTGCTGCAAAATACTGCAGCCACTTTGGGAGACAGTTCTGTGGTTTCTTACAAAACTAAGCATATTCTTACCATACAATCCAGTAATCATACTTTTTGGTGTTTACCCAAAGGAATTGAAAACTTTTGTCCACCAGAAACTTGTACACATATGCTTATAGCAGCTTTATTCATAATTGCCCAAATTTGGAAGCAACCAAGATGACCTTTAGTAAGTGAATGAATAAACTGTGTGGTATATCCAGACATTGGAATATCATTCAACACTAAAAAGAAATGAGTTGCCAAGCCATGATGGGAGAACCTTAAATACATTTTACTAAGTAAGAAAAATTAATCTAAGAAGTCTACATATACTCTGTGATTTCAACTATATGACATTCTGGAGGAGGCAAAACTATGGAGACAGTAAAAAAAATATCAGTGGTTGTCAGGAGTTGCGGAAGAGGGAAGGATAAATAGGCGGAACACAAAGGATTTTTAGAGCAGTGCAATTACTGAGTATGATACTATGATGGTAGATACATGTCATTATAAATCTGTCCAAACTCATAGCATATACAATACAAAGAGTGAACTCTAGTGTAAACAATGGAGGCTGGGTGATGATGTATCAGTTTAGTTCTTCAGCTATAACAAATGTACCTCTCTGGTGTGGGAATGTTGACAATGGGGTGGCTCTGCATGTATAGGTCAGGGACATATGGGAAACCTCTGTACCTTCTGTTCAATTTTGCTCTGAACCTAAAGCTACTCTAAAAAAATAAGGTGTACATCATTCTGTGCTAAATTTGGTTATCAAAACTCTATTCCAAGGAGAAATATATCAATATTGGGTTAAATAATCAGAAAGGACTTAATGGAGGAAGATGGACATTTTTTGACCCCTGAAGGACTGATAAACTTTGGTTGCAGGTCAAAGGGGAAGTAGTATTAACAAAGGTGTAGTAGTATCTGAAGCTCAGAGAACTTAATTATGTTTGTTCTTAAGAGATAGTGACACATCTTAGATTAGAATATCAATCTGGGGACAGCTGGGTGGCTCGGTCAGTAAAGCGTCCGACTTCAGCTCTGGTCATGATCTCATGCTTCCTGGGTGTGAGCCCCCTGTAGGGCTCTGTACTGACAGCTCAGAGCCCAGAGCCTGCTTCAGATTCTGTGTCTCCCTCTTCCCTGCCCCTCCCCACTCACTCTCTGTCTCTGTCTCTCTCTCTCAAAAATAAACGATTAAAAAAAAAAAAAAAAAAAGAATATCAGTTTGATTTTTGGCTTTCTTCTTAAACTGGCTTTGGAAATTATATGTTGAGCCTTCAGAGCTGTACTGAGATACAGTTCAGTACCTTCATGATTATAATATTTCTGCCTTTCTCCCTTTGTTCTTTGGACCATCTATGTTTCCCTGATCTTTGGAACAAAACATTGAAAATGGTAAGAACTGGAAAATTGAATAGTACTAGCAACTAGAAGAATTACCTCTGTGGGAACTTAACTTTAAATCTTGTTTAAAGCAATTATAATATAACCTTAATTAACGTTGGCTTAAATGTATCTGTGGTAACCACTAAGTGATAACTCTGGCCTACTGTTTAGGATTACATTACACAATAAATGGTAGCTACAATTAGCAAGCCAGTTAACAATATAGAGGATGCAGTGAAAATTGCTGAAACCAAGAATGTTAGCATCTAAAAAATTAGCATCTACAAAATGTTGTTCACCAGGGGCTAGTATAAATTCTGTGCTAAACAAGAGGGTCCATTGCTTTTTCACACTTATAATAATTGTTCTGATGAGATGTTGAATCAGCCATAATCATTTATATTTATAAATTGTGATTTATTGGTATTTTGGTAATAACCTGCAACTGTGGAATTCTTCACCATTTGGAACCTGTTTGTGCTATGAATAATGAAAAACTGTTGTATCAAATAGTCTTTGGAGCACGGAAGTGTTTTCTACTGGAATATATTCTAGTAGTAGTTTTCTGATTCATGAATAGATAGGGAGGTGAAATGATTCAGTTAGAATTAGGGTTTTGAATTACGTTAGCTATTATTTTTTTTCTCCCTTTCGGGAAAATCTAAAACCCAAGACAAAACTCGAATTTAACAACTTCTATCACATAATCAGGTCATTCTTCTTTACATAGTAACTAATCTGAAACCATCAGGGTATGGATTATACTTTTTAAAATGGTTTTTCTCTTTTAAAGCCACTAATATTTAACTTCAAAAAATTCAATTATTATAATCCTGTCTTCTGCCTACACAGCCAATAATATATAAAACCTTTAAAATGTTATTCGTTTCTGCCTATTTACCACCAAATCTTATACATAATATATTCTATATAATATATATGTAAAAAATGTTTCCTTTTGCCTTGTAAAATATTTTGAACCTAACTACATATATATATTTTTATTAAACATATATTTTACCTTCAACTTTCCCACCCATCATGTCTTAGTTGTTGTTTGCTAATGTGACTTTTTCTCTCTGCATTATACCCATTGAATGGGTGCTAATGAAATATTTGACTCAACCTCACTGGATATTTTTTTTGTCTTGCACTCTTGGAGTGTTCTGTTGGCTAATTATCTTTAGAAAGTAAATCCTATCTATTTAAAGTTTTATGTTATGATAACATGATATAATACCTACTATTAAGTAGTTACTTTGACATTAAATAGCCTACTTTAGGATATTTATTTGTAACATCATTATGGATATCATAACCTCACATGATTTTACAAACATGTCTAAAAATTTACATTTTTCCAAAAAGCCTTACCATAAATTCTTTCAGAGAAATGTACAGTTATGTTTTCTAAGAGACACTAACTTCCTATGGGGAAAATTGAACAATCATTTCTAGGAAAATCAAAGTTTGACCTACCTACATAAATTAATGTTGGTTTTCAAACTGGTCCTTGTACACACAGGGTAGGGAGAAACTGAAGAAAGAGGTAGATTCCTCCATATTGATAGGTAGCAGTTTTAATAAGGAAGAGAATTTACAAACAAGAGGCTTGTCTTAGATGGCTGCAAGACACATAGATCTTCACATCCACCCGTCAGAATCTTATAAGTTTATATAAAAATCTCAACTCGGTTCAGTCACAAACCTAGTCCACATAGCCTCGACACCACATTTCTGTCTCAAGGCTATCCTTGGAGCAGCTTCTGGGAGTGGGGAAGGCAAGCAGGACACGTTAGAAGGACAAAAGTTGTGGGGGGGAGGCTCCAGTTGCCCAGGTTCAGCTAGAAGGTCAACTGGTGGTCATGTCTTCTTGATAACCTCCTCCAACAATTAGTCTTAATGAAGATACTGAAGGTGATTGCTCTGCATAGTGGGAGTGTGGTAGGAAAAATGACAATTCTGTCTCTTGTATATGACATCAAATTCTTGTGAAAGTTGTTCTTTGGTTTGTTTTTAGTATTATTTTTTTTCATCTTTGATTCATTCATTCAGTTGTTACTCAAAATAGGAAGGGTGAAAATAGTCACATTCCCATTAGGAATAATAGTGTGTGACTGACAGGCGAGTCTGCCATTGTGGTTTAGTAACAATGTTACAACTGTTCCAATCTTTTACAGTTGTGATTCGTTAAGTACCTGCTATGGCTCTGCCATTTCTTTCATTATATGTTAGCTTTTGAGTCAATTTCTGTCATTTTTTTTTCTCTAGCCATGACTAACCCAGTGGGGCTGTATAGAAGCAATCATCCTTTCATAATCGATAGCCCTGCTTTGTTCTAGGACATTAGTTGGTGACCTTTTTTGCAATAAGCATTTTGTTACTCTTGGATCATATTGATGAAGTTTGATTAGAAATCCAGGACCCTGTCAAGTAAAGAAGGGTTTCTATGGGATTGAAATAGAATGTGTTACTCAGGAAGCCTTAAGATACATGTAAACTCTTTAGGAACAGATTAGAGTCACGTGTGAGTTAAAACCATGTGTCATATCAAAGTTTTAAGAAGATAGGAGTGTCTGTTGGAATGAAAACGTATGCAGTCAGTCTAGTATGTGTATGTGTTACACAAATTCATATCTGTGTCAAACATAAGGTTTTAGAAACTTGATAACAATTCTCCACAGTATACATGTCAGCACTACTACTGCCTGTGAAGAGAAGAGAGAATTGTTTCAATAGGTTTGCCTCAGGTTAGTTACCGAACTCGTAAGTTAGTGATTAAGAAAACATTTTTGACATCTTACTTTTAGGAAGGATGTGTGCTAATTTCCTTTTCTCATAGTATTTTTAGGTACTGCCCAAGACGATTAATTCAGAACTAGAAATTTAACTACATAACTTAAAGTCATAGAGGCAATCACTGGGATAATTCAAATGAATAGTAGGTGGAAGGGAGAAAGGGAGAGGAGAGCAAGGAAGGTACCCAAATTCTTCATCTCTCATGATGAGGAGACAAGGGAGACTCTCAGGCATTTATGAATAAAGAGGGATATATACATATGTTGTGGTGATAGTAACGAGTTAAAAAACCAAAAATGAAAACGTTGAAATACTTACTTTGGGAGTATAGGGCTGGAAGGTCATATCTGGGGAAAAAAAGGCCTTGCCTTTTTACTCTTAACTTCTGTATCATTTTAATTTATTTTTTCATGTGGATCCTTATCTTTAGAAAAGATACTCCCCTTTGGCATTTCCATTCTCTGTTCTGTCTATATCTTTTATAATCATAAGCAGCTTTACCCAAATCTCACATAGCTTAAATCTCCCCATCTCTCTATAAGAATGAGCCCTCTCATGTGACTTCTAGAGCATTTTCACTGGGTTCATGTGTTCATGTTCACTGATGACCTCTGGGTAGGACTGTCTACTGGGTGCCTACACTGTCATCTTAAGGGTTTATTGTAGCAAAATAGTTGTTACAGAATATGGTTCCAAAGGTTAGAACAAAAATCTATATGCAAACATGGGAATATAGGAAGAGTCGGAGTTGTCAAAGATGGAATGAATAATTTCCAGAGGTACTGAGGACCTGTCACTGGGAGGCTCAGCTTAGGGTAGGTGGCATTAGCATCATTCATGTAGTAGATGGTGGGATGAAATTGTGACTGTATTTCTACCTTACAGAAATGTAGAGTATATGTAGAAAATCTTTCTTTCTTTAGGTGTGTAGAAGAGGCTACATATAGTCCATAGGCCCTAGGGTAGTATTTTTCCATATATGATCTATTGATGCCCTCATGAGAATTAGCTGCAGTGTTTGGAAATTTCTGGACCCCAAAGTATACATGCTGCCTCAGAATCTTTTGAGTCCTGGGAATCTTAACTTTTAATAAGCTCCCCAGGTGGTTCTGGTGCCCACTAAAGTGTGAGAATCTCTGCATGTAAGACAGAAACAAGTACAAAATTTGTTCCAGATGACTCTGTTTCAAGAATGGGCTTTTATGTGACCATGACAGTCTATACAGTGAGTAAGTGTTCAGGGAGAAGATGGCTAGTGCCAGGATTTTTAAAAAATTGTGTTCATTTTGGTTTTGTAGTTTTATCTCCTCTCTTCATTTTATTTTTCTTTCGCTTAGTGCTATAGCAATAGTGATGAATGCTAATGAGGCTATAGTTAATCCAACCCCAGGCACTCATTTTCAGGTAATTATTTGAAACCAGAATAGCACTTAACAGCACTGACTTACCTGTTTGGGAGATTAACTAATTAAAAGCTCAATCAAGACAGACTCCCCCCCGCCCCCCCCACCCTAAACTGGTTAAAAGGAAGGAATGAAAAAAAGAAACATATTTTGCCCTCTAATGTTTTTCTGCCATCATTTTATATTATTAAAATATGGGGTGTATTTTTTATTTCTCTATTCTATAAATAGGATGGCAGATTAATATGAAATGGTGGGGGAGACACAACTGAAAAATGAATCAAATGTATTCAGCCAGATTTATTTCAAAAGATGGAGTAGAAGAGGACAGTATTTTAGACAGCTTATCCAAATGATTAAGAGAAAACAAATAAAAGTTTTGAGTTTCATTAACTAGGTATATTTTTTATACCGTCTCAAGCCACTATACTTCATAGATGTAAATTTTAGTCCAAATTATCATTGGCCTAATAAGACAGGTTAATGAGATATATACTACAGTATAAGAAATCACTCCATTGGTTGAGTGTAAACAAATGCCACTATCTTGTCATTGATACGATGAGAGAGGATTTTTTTTTTTTTTTTTTTTTTTGGAGACGACCATCAAATCAAACTTCAATATATTTTCCACAGTCTTACACTTGGCCAGGTCAGTATTGGAAATGTGTCTTCCTGGGAGCCCTTTTTGCACTTGGGTGCCCATTTACTTTTGGAGCTGTGTAGTGATATATCAAAACCATCTTTTTAAAGAAAAATCCATTTCAAATGACAGTGTCCTATCTTTAAAAGTTTCCAGCCATCTAAACATTCTAAGAAAAGATAAAATACCTGCTATGGGCAGCAGGATTTTGGCTAAATTTTACACATTATTAATCTTATGATGTTCACTCACATACTCTGGGTAGTTTGGTTACACTTTTCCTTTTCATATGCACTTTTAAACTGTATAATGTTGCTGCACTTTCTCCTCAGAGGTGACTGTGATATTGTTGTGTGTGAAATGATCCTGTTCATAGTTTGATGTCATCTTGTTAAATCTCAGAAGTGATTAGGGGGTCCTTTGGTTTGAGAAACACGTTAAGATATAACTATTGCCATTCATGAATTCAGATTCATCCATGGAGATTATTCCTCCCTTTTTTTCTTTTGAAATGAAAAGATGAGGGATTTTTAAATTATTCTTAAGATGTTACACGCTCTTCAATAGAATCTGAAATGTAACTGAAATAAATATGCATCTAATCTATAGGATTTGCACACAGTTTTTATCACCATTTCAATTTCAAGCTTTCATTATCTGCTGCTAGCACTGTCACTTTGGACTAGCTCATTTCTCTCCCCACTCCCACCCCCCCACTTTGGGACAACAAAAGATATAGGCCCTTTTTATATTTCATCACAATGTTTTAGGCTTAGTAAAAAATCTTGTAATATATGCATTCATTCATGCATGCTTATCTCATGGAATAAGGTAGCCCTATCATTTACTTCTGTTCTTTTCCTTTTCTTGTTGAAATTCTGAAGCTCTTCTTTTTTATTTCTAAATTCATTTTTTCTAGTACATCCAGTTTTCTCCAGCACTCCCATGAACTGCTGTGGGTGGTGATGGGTGATGTATTGCGATAGCTCTTCTCCACTCTGCACATCCCCCCTGAGTGGCTTTATAGAATATGGGAAGGTACAGTATAACTGGCAGATGGACTTTCAAATAGCATTCACTGAGGTCTTTCCCTTTCATATCAAGAAACATGAGCTATATACTCTACTTAGTATGCTGACATTTCACAATTGATATCCTCATATATTTTCCCTTTCACTTGATAGGCAGGGATGGGAATTGAGGTGCCCTTTTCAAACACAATATGCTTTCTTTTTTAGCATCTGTGAATGTTGACTACAACAAATCTATCTGACTGAATTCTACTCGTTTTCTAAATTCCTACACCATACACCTAATGCTGTGCCTACCGAGTATTGGAAAAATGCTGAGTGTTTCCCTAAGAGTTCATTACCAGTTTGGCTCAATGATCGCTATATTCCAATGTATATTTAATTAGGAAATTGTTAAGAAAGTAATTTTTTTTTAATTTTTTTTTTAACGTTTATTTTTGAGACAGAGAGAGACAGAGCATGAACAGGGGAGGGGCAGAGAGAGAGGGAGACACAGAATCCGAAACAGGCTCCAGGCTCTGAGCTGTCAGCACAGAGCCCGACGCGGGGCTTGAACTCACGGACTGTGAGATCATGACCTGAGCCGAAGTCAGACGCTTAACTGACCGAGCCACCCAGGCGCCCCAAGAAAGTAATTTTTATGCCATCTTTTATTTCTTTTTTCCTCCACTTGTTTGAGTACTTGTATTTTATGGATTTAAAATGTCACAGATATTGGTGCTAAAAGTACTCTTGAACAGTTTGATGATATCAAATATAGTGTTCAAAAAAAATCTTGACAGTGAGCAGTATCATCTAGTTTAATTTAGGTCCTGTGTTTTGAACTTATTTTTACCTTGTACTCTGGAACAATTAGATGGCCAAGCAATTTTCCCCAATGGGAAAAATGAGTTTTGCCAAAAAGATAGGGAATTGCACCTTACGCCTTAAGCTTCTTTATAAAAGGCAGTTTCAAATATCAAGAACTTTCAGCAGAAATATCACATGCTTGTTCTCAGTCCTGCAGTAAATTTGGTTATGGAAAATTTAATACAGTCTGTGTGGAGAGTCTGGAGATAAGTAAGTGTGTTGTTTCCTCTTGGGTAACTCCAAATTGTTTTCTTTAAACTTGTGATTTAGCAGGTAATCCTCTAGGTGAACCTTGACAATCTGGTTATACTGTAACACCAGGCCCTCCGAAAGTAGCCGGTGATTGGCTGTCTGCCTCACTGCTTTCAGCTCTGGGCCTAGGGGAAAGAGACATGTGTTAATGATGAATTTTAGTGTGAGGTTTATTTGGATTGAAAAGTAGCCATGAATTGTCATAAAAGATGTTTTTCAGGGGTTTAGGACCCATTAGTGAGCAGTGGTTTTTGAAAATTTCATTTGTAGAGTTATAACCCCTGGTACCACCTCTCCTGCTTATTTAGGGGGCAAATCTTGTGAAAGATTTAAGATTAACCTATAGAAGCAGAAAAAAATTGTCTTCTGAGAGTAGAAAAGAATCTGTCATAGGTAAAGTTTCAAAATCAATGACACTGACTATTTTGTGGTAGGACAAAAGTAGATTTTGTTAGAAGTGAGTGGGCACGGCGGGGACAAGTTATTATTTATGAAAGTAGCTAACAGTTTTAAAGCCACAGTTATATGTAGATGCTGGGCCAATTGCTTCTTTTGTATAATCACATTTTATCCTTATAACCCTATAAGGTAGGAAGTATTATTTCTCCTGTTACAAAAGTGAGAGAATTGAGACTCAAGAAGATAATTAGGGAAGACAGAATACACCTACATTGAATCTCTGGAACCTGTGTATGTATTATCTTACCATGCAAATGAGATTTTTCAGATGTGATTGAGATTAAAGATCTTGGGACTGGATTTTGGTTATCCTGGCTTATTGGGGTGGCTCCATCCTCATCACATCAGTCTTTAAAAGGAGGAGCATTTTTCCTGGCTGTGGTTAAAGATACAAATGTGATGATGGAAGAAGGGTCAAAGAAATTTGAAATTATGGCTTTGAAGATAGAAGAAGGGGGCTGTGAGCTGAAAAGTAGGTACCCTCTGGAAACTGGAAAATACAAGGAAACAGACTCTCTTCTAGAAGGTTCAGAAAGTGTTTTAGTTTGTTTAGGTTGCTAAGACAAAACACTTATAAATGACAGAAATGTATTTCTCACAGTTCTGGAGGATGAAAGACTAAGATCAGGATACCAGCATGATCAAGTGAGGGCCATAGACTTCTTGTTATAACCTCATATGGCAGAAGGGCCTACAGAGCTCTGTAGGGTTCCTTTCATAAGAGCACTAGTCCTATTCATGAGGGCTCTACCTTCATGACCTAAGCACCTCCAAAAAGCTCCACTTCCAAATTGCATCACATTAGGATTTCAACATAGAAATTTTTGGAGGACACAAACATTCAGAAAGGAACAGAGCATTGCAAACATTTTGATTTTACTTCTCTGAGAGCTATGTCAGACTTCTGAACCTCCTAGAATTGTAAGATAATAAATGTGTTGTTTTGAGTCACTACATTTGTGGTAATTTGTTACAACATTAGAAAATTAAGACAGTAATACTATTTATATCTGTAGAAGACCTGAGAAAGCCTCAGAATCCCTAGCAGGACTGACAAAAGGTATTTCTCTCCCAGACCAGTCAGTAAAGATTGGAGGAGGTAGATGCTACCTCAAACGTGAAGACAGCAGCTCAAGACTTCAAGGAACATGAAAAATCAAGGAAATGACACTGCAAAAGGATCACAACAATTTGCCAGTAACTAACCCCAAGGACATAAATATCTGCAATTTATCTGATAAAAATAGCTGTTTTAAGGAAGCTCAATATACTACAAAAAAAAAAAAAGACACACAGACAATGAAACAAAATTAGGGAAACAATAGATGAGCAAAATGAGAAGTTTAACAGAGATATAGAAATAACGAAAAGGAACCAAACAAATTCTGGAGTCGAAGACTATAATACATGAAGTGATAAATTCAATAGAGGGCATCGGTAACAGAACGCATCAAATGTAAAAAAAATGTGCAAAGTAGAAGACAAGAACTTTGAAGTCATGAGAGAACAAAGGGAAAAGAGTGAAAAAGAGTGAAGATAGCCATGTGAACTATGGACAGCATCAAGAGAAGCAATCTGAATTATTGGAGTCCCAGGAAAAGAGAGAAGGGGACAGAAAACTTACTTAAAAAAATAATGGCTGAGGCCTTCCCAAATCTGGGGATAGATATGGACATCCAAGTTCATGAGGTTTACTGATCCCCGAACTCAACTTAAAGAGATCTTCTCCAAGACACATTACAATAAAACTGGTGAAAATCAAAGACAAAGAATCATAAAAGCAGCAAGAGAAAAGAAGCTTGTCACTTACATTGGAATCTGCATAAGGCTATCAGTGAGTTTCTCAGCAGAAACCTTAAGCTAGGCCATGAGAGAGTGGGAAGATACATTCAAAATGCTGAAGGAGAAAAACTGCCAGAAAGGAATACTTTATCTGTCAAAGTGGTCCTTCAGAAATGAAGGAGAGATAGAGATCCTCCCTGACAAAGAAAGCTAAGGGAGTTCATTACCACTAGACCTGTCTTGTAAGAAATGCTGAAAGGAGTTCTTCAAGTTAACATGAAAGAATGCTAATTAGTAACATGAAGGCAAAATATACAACATATTGAGAAAGGTAAGTATATATTTAAATTCAGAATACTCTACTACTGTAATATGGTGATGTGTTAACCACATAACTCTAGTAAAAAGGTTAAAGGATAAAAGTATTAAAAATAACTATCAGAGGGGGACCTGGGTGGCTCAGTCAGTTGAGCGTCCGACTTTGGCTCAGGTCATGATCTCGCGGTTTGTGAGTTCAAGCCCCGCGTCGGGCTCTGTGCTGACAGCTCAGAGCCTGGAGCCTGCTTCAGATTCTGTGTCCCCTTCTCTTTCTGCCCCACCCCTGTTTGTGCTCTGTCTCCCTCTGTCTTTCAAAAATGAATAAACATAAAAAAAAAATAAAAAATAAATAACTATCAGGGCACCTGGGTGGCTCAGGCAGTTGAGTGTCCAACTCTTGATTTCGACTGAGGTCATGGTCTTACAGTTCGTGGGATGGAGCCCTGCATCAGGCTCTGCACTGTTAGTGCGGAGCCTGCTGGGGATTCTCTCCCTCCTCCTTCACTCTCTCTCCCTCTTTCTCTGCCCCTACCTAGCTCATGCTCTCTCTCTCTCTCTCAAAATAAATAAATACACATTAAAAATAACTTTAACTACAATAATTTGTTAAAGCACACCAATATAAAATAGGTAAAGTATGACATTAAAAACATAAAAAGGGGGATAGCAGAGTAGAATTTTTGTGTGTGATCAAAGTTGTTAAAAGCATAAAATAGACTGTTAACATCTAATAAGGTGTTTTATGTAAGCATCATGATAAATACAAAACAAAACTACAGTAGATACACAAAAGATAAAGAGGATCAAAGCATACCACTATGGAAAATTGTCAGTTCACAAAGGAAGACAGCAAGAGAAGAAGAAAAGAACAAGGAAACTACAAAACTGCCAAAACCCAATATAGTGGCTTTGGTAAGTCCTCATCTATCAATAATTGCTCTAACTATAAGTGGATTGAATCATCCAATCAAAAGTCACAGGGCAGCTGGATGGATAAAAAATAAGACCCAACTATATGCTGCCAATAACAGACTAACTTCAGAATTAAGGACACACATAGGCTCAAAGTGAAGGGAAGGAAAAAGATATTCCATGCAGGTGGCAACCAAAAGAGAGCAGGGGTAACTATAGACATCAGACATAACATCAGACAAAATAGACTTTAAGACAAAGACAGTAGTAGTAAGAGTGAAAAAGGTCATTTTATGATGATAAATGGGCCAAATTATCAAGAGTCTATAACAATTGTAAATATATACACCCAACATTGAAACATCTAAATGTATTAAGCAAATAATAACAGATCTGAAAGGGGAAATAGACAACACTACAGTAATACTAAGGGATTTTAATACCCCACCCTCGATAATGGATAGATCATTCAGAGAGAAAATCAGTATGGAAATGTTGGACTTGAACTATACTTTCGATCAAATGGACCAAACAGACATATACAGAACATTCCTTCCCATAGCATCTGAATACACATTCTTTTTTTAAAAAAATTTTTTAACGTTTTATTTATTTTTGAGAGAGACAGAGACAGAGTGTGAGCGGGGGAGGGGCAGAGAGAGAGGGAGACACAAAATCTGAAGCAGGCTCCAGGCTCCAGGCTGTCAGCACAGAGCCCGATGCAGGGCTCAAACTCTTGAACCGTGAGATCATGACCTGAGCTGAAGTTGAGCGCTTAACCAAAGGAGCCACCCAGGCGCCCCTGAATACACATTCTTTTAAAGCACGGACCGTCTCCAGGGTAAGGTCATATGTTAGGTAACAAAACAAGTATTATCATTTAAAAAGATTGAATTTATACCAAGTACTTTTTCTGGCCACAGAGATATGAAATCAGAATTCAATACCTGGAAAAACAGTGTAAAATTCACAAATATGTGGAGATTAAATAATACACTCCTCAACAACCAGTGAGTCAAAGTTGATATGAAAAATACTGAAACAAACAAAAATGGGAAAATAATAATACCTGAACTAATAGGATGCAACAAAAGCACTTCTAACAGGGAAGTTCATAGGGATGAATAGAAATCTCTCAAATAAACAACCTAGAGAGTAGACTCAAGATAAGGTTAAAATCATGAGCCAGATCAGTCAGGGCTTTTATAGGCCATGCTTATGAGTTTGTATTTTATTCTAGCCACTATAAGTAGCTATAAAAGAGTTTGTAAAGCGAGGGAATTACCTGACTTGATTTATGCCTTACAAAAGTTTGATATGTGGAGAATGAATTGTGGGGGACAAAAGTCGAGGCAGGGAGGCAAAGAGGTCTATAATCCATGACATACACAGTAATGATACCCACTGCTTCTTTTCAGTCTTGCACAAGTTTAGTGCATGTCTTCTCCTAAAAGAGATTATACGTGATTATTGTCTCTAGAAAAAGGCAGAGGGGGCTGCCTTACAAGGCGTTACCTTTCAGTCAAGATTTCAACTGCCCAAATAGGAGCTCCCTAAATGACTGGACATAAATCACAAAGATTTCTGTCAGCCTTGATGTCATACTAAAATTTACCCCATCTGCATAGACATTTGTATTTTATTCCCCCAAATTTGGGGAGAATTTGGTAGGTGTGATTTGGGAGCAAATATTAACCTAATCTGTGAGTTGGAAAGCTGACATATGAAGAAATAACTTCTTTAGTATCACAGCTTACATAAGAGTCATTTTAAATATCTTCTTCCAACTCTTGGTAACATTTATAAAATTCAGGATAAATAGCCAAGTTTATTGGTTATAAAATCATGTCTTATATGGATCTAATATCTCTACATATTCTTGTTACCTCTGAGGAGGAACTCACCTTCATATAAGAAGCTTATTTTGCTCTAAAGACATTACGTGGAATTTAAAAGATGGCAAAAATAGAAGTGAATGCAACTTGTAATTTCATTTTGAATTAAAAAACCATCACTAGGGCAAAATTCGACAATCATGACAAGCTAAGGTTTTGTACAGAAGAAAAAATACTTTAAGACATTCAAAAGCTAATCATCTCACAACAATAAACACTTATCCACATTGTTTCTACGTAGTATTCCGCTTGTTAAAGAGATTTTAAGAGTCTGCATTAGTGTGTAGAGTTAGTGCCATGTTGGTGAATTAGAGTTGCTAACTACTTGAATTGTCAACTGTGCATTTTGGTTAGATTTTTGCCTTGAATGCTAATGTGGTGTTTTAAGTATCATTTTGATGAATTTTATTGTTACACTAGACACACTCTGGTTTTTCCAATCAGTCATGTCCACTTCATCACTGTCGATGTGCTAATCATCATAACATTAAATATGACCAGAGGTAAACATTATTGAAAGCTTCGCCCGTTAGTGCAGTTTTACAGTAGCGTCATTTTGTTTTTATTTCCTTTGATTTTATGCTGATATGGGTTTCTGCCGTATTTGCCTGCAGCCTCTTTCAACTTTTCCTTTTAATTAAAAAGCCTAATTGGGAGTAATAAAAACTTCCAATTAAGCCTTTTAAATAAAAACTGAAAGCTGAAAGTGGCTGTGGTTGCAGATACAGGCCGGCACTGACACTTTCATTATGGCAAGATTCTATTACTGCAGAACAATTTGTGGTTTCCAGGTTTCACTCAAGACCTGTGAGTTAGGAGAAGTGGACCTTGGAAGGGATACCCAACCAGATAATTATACAGTTAAACATCCATGTTTTTTGAGGGGGCTTTACTTTTGAGGCAAAGAAGGGTACTGAAGGGGCGCTTAAATCAATCATTATCGTGGAGTGTTCATTAGATTAAGATTTCAGTAATATTGCACTTTTTAAAATAAAAATAAGATTTTAGTATTTGAATAAAAAGATAAAATATTCTAGCTTATTTGTTGTTTCCATTTAGTTATAAAACAGTATAAAGGTTTTTGAGTTGCTTTTTTTTCTTTCATTTCCCACACTGGGGAAATATGCTTAGAAAAAGCCTGCAGTGAGCCCTAGGATTATACAATCTATAATTGGACAGATTGGTGCATAATTTGCTGATTTGTGTATACTAATTGAATAATAAAAGGCTAAAACAGACTTTTTATACTATTTGAAATGTGTAAATATGTAACTTTTTGGAGTTTTCCTCTAAATATATATTTCATAAATTTAATTCCTCTTAGCTTATAGCATCATATGTCTGGGAGCAGGAGGGGAGAGTCTGATGAGAATTGGATTGGGGGGGTATTTTTAGCTTTGGTTATGATTGGCTGTTAGTTGATTTCATATGCTTTGCAAATGTTAAAGAGGGAAACTTTCTATGTCTGAATGACTCAGTTAAGTGAAATATTATTTTACTTTTTTTAATTTAAGGTTTATTTATTTTAGAGAGAGAGAGAGAAAGAGAGAGCATGAGCTGGAGCCAGGGAGGGGCAGAGAAAGAGAGAGAGAGAATCCCAAGCAGGTTCCACGATGTCAGCGTAGAGCCTAATGCAAGGTTTGAACTCACAAGCCATGAGATCATGATCTGAGCTGAAATTAAGAGTCAGAGGCTTAACTGACTGAGTCACCCAGGAACCCCATAAAATATATTTTTAAAACACATTTTTACCTTTTTATATCTATGGTCACCATTTATCCCTATTTTTAACATTCAGCCTTATTGTTTATTTTCTAATACAAATACTACCTGTTGCTTACTAAAAACTTGGAATGTATTTTAAAAAGCTCAAAATTAAGTATAATCTTACCTCAAACCACAGTTAACATGTTTGATGTAGTTCTGTCCAATTTTTTTTTTTTTTGAGAGAGAGAGAGAGTGAGTGAATGTGGGGGAGGGGCAGAGGGAGAGAAAGAGAGAATCTCAAGTAGTCTCCATACCCAGTGCCCGGCCCTCTGAGGGGCCCATCTCACGACCCTGAGATCATGACCTGAGACAAAATCAAGAGCCGATCGCTTAACCTACAGAGCTACCCAGGCATCCTTGTCCAATATTTTCTAATGTGTCCTTTCTTCATACAAACATACAAATGGGCAAAAATAATAAAATTGTGATTATATTGTTTATAATGTTGTACTTGTTTCTTTTTCATTTAACATTATAAGCATTTTCCATATTTCAAAGACATATATGTTCATCCTTATTCGACCTGTCTCTAATTTTGGGGATTGAGGTCCCCATCATAGCAGGTCAGAGTGTGGGTTTTAGAGTCATGGATTTAATTCTTGGTTCCAAAATCTACTAGCTATGTGATCTTGAACAATTCCCTTTTAAGAGTTTTCATTTCCTGCTGCATAAAATGCAGAAAAGTATTATATGCACCTCTGTGACAGAGATGAAGATTATGTGGGTTATATATGTAAAAGTGCCGAGACACAAAGTAAGCACTACTTAATACTGTTATTATTTTCAGTTATTTTCCATTTTCAATAATCTGTGAGTTTCAAATAATCTAATATTTCTACTTGGATAAGATTTGGCAAAATTAGCTCATTCCCTGTTATTTTTAGTCCCATTAGATGCCTCTAGAATGATTTTATTTAGATTTATTCTCAGTAACGTTTGGGAGCTTTCGATGGGGCCACATATTTATTGTTAGCATTATTCTTAGATATTTTATGCAGTTTTTTGGTAGCTTTTTTATATGCTTTGGTAGTTCATTATAAATGAAATCATTTTTCTTTATTGCATTTTTAAACCTTTATTTATTTTGAGAGAGAGAGAGAGAGAGAGAGAGCGAGCGCACCAGCAGGGGAGGGCAAGAGAGAAGGAGAGAGAGAGAAGCCCATGCAGGGCTCATTCCCGCTAACTGCAAGATCATGACCTGAGCTGAAATCAAGAGTAGGCTGCTTAACTGACTAAGCCGCCCAGGTGCCCTGAAAACATTTTTTTTTTGCATTCTGTATGTCAACTGTATTAGTTCTCTTTTTTAAATGTGAGGTATACGTAGCATACAGTGCTATATTAGTTTCAGGTGTAAAATATAATGATTCGACAATTCCGTATATTACTCAGTTCTCATCACAGTAAGTGTACTCTTAATCCTCTATTTTGTCCACCTCCCCATCCACCTTCTCTCTGGAAACCACCAGTTTGTTCTCTGTATTTAAAGGTCTGCATTTTTTCTTTTCTTTGCTCATCTGTTTTGTTTCTTAAATTCCACATCTGAGTGAAATCATGTGTTTGTCTTTGTCTGACTTATTTCACTTACCATTATACTCTGTAGGTCTATCCATGTTTTTTCAAATGGCAAGATCTCATTCTTTTTTATGGCTGAGTAATATTTGTGTGTATGTATGTGTGTGTAATATGCCACATCTTTATGCATTCATGTATTGATGGACTTTTGATGGACACTTCGGTTGCTTTTATACTTTTTTTCCCAGAAAATTATCTACTTCATGAATTTCTTTTCAAATATATTAACATACAATTTTGCATTTAATATACTGGTAATTTGAAAGAACAATCCTTTTACTTATCAGACAAACTTTTCCATGTTTAATTTTATTTACCTTTTATTTTTGACTAGATTTTCTAGAGATTTATTAACAATATTATTTTTTAAAGAAAATATAAGCTCTTGGATTCATTTTATTTTCATTTTGCTTCAAATTTACTTTTACTCTTATTTTTAAAAATATTTTTTATTTATTTTTGAGAGAGAGAGAGAGACAGAGTGTGAGCGTGGGAGGAGCAGAGAGAAAGGGAGACATAGAATCCAAAGCAGGCTCCAGGCTCTGAGCTGTCAGCACAGAGCCCGATGTGGGGCTCAAACCTACAAACCATGAGATCATGACCTATCTGAGGAAGTTTAACTGACTGAGCCACCCAAGTGCCCCTTTACTCTTATTTTTTTAACTTAATTATTTTTATAATTTCCCCAGGTCAATGATTACCTTATTTTTAAAAAGCTAGATTATGTATTTATAATAAATTTTCTTCTGAGTGTACCTTTGCTTATATTTGGTGTATTGCCTTACATTTTTCTTTTTTTTCTCATTTTCTTATGTGCTCTTAAATTTTAGAAAAGTGTTTTTTGACCCTAATATTATCTAAATTGTTGTTTTATCATTTTATCATCATTTCTTCTCGTGGCTATTGGTTATTGTGGCAGTTTCCTTTATCTGTAAGTCTCCCTATTACACCATGCTCCAGACTGCTAAAAGCAATATGCTGTCCTCAATAGATGTTGCTGAAGGGTACAAACTTGTGACTAGTAGATAAATAAGTATTAAAGATCTAATGTACAGCATAATGACTATAGTCAACAATGCTGTATTATAAACTTCAAAGAAGCTAGGTTGCTAAGAGACTAGATCTTAATTGTTCTCACCACAAAAAAGAAATGATAATTATGTGATATGATAAGGCTGTTAAATTTAGCCAGCACTAAGGTGGTAATCATATTACAATACATGAATGTATGAAATTAACACCTTGTGCACCTTAAATGTATAGTGTTATATGTCAATTATTTCTCAATTTAAATATTTTCCCACCGACTCTCTATTTTATATAATGTAAAGTCAAAATGCATACAAGACATATTAGCTGAACCTTCATCTGTAATCCTCATCCAACATTTTGTCACCATCACCTGCTGAAAATCCTCTCATCATTATATGACTCCCTTTGTTTGGTTACTTGTGCTCTTTCTTACTGAACTTCTCTGGCCACGTGCTTTATTATGCATTCTCTGTGTAACTTCTTTATCCCCAGTGAAAAATTCAGCCATCTTTCTTGGGTACTTTTAGAGAGTTTTGAAGTCATTTATATGCATCAGTCACCATATTCTATAGGCATTATTTGCCTCAGTGCTTGTTCCCTAGCAAGCTTCCTGACTTTTATATTGCAGTTACATTTAATCGTTAAAATATTTCTGTGAATTAGATGTTATCTTTTACTGAAGATGGAGAAATTGAGATTCTGAGTTTAATATTTCCAAAGTCACAGAACTGGTCAATAACATAGATAGGGCTTTAATCCAACTTTGCATCAACTGCATTAATGTTTCACATGCTTTGACAAAAATATCTCCTCATGGTCAAAGATATGTAAGGGTAGAGAACGACATCTGGAGATTTTGCCTGAAGTAACGCAATATAAGCACATATTCATTTGAAGCACTTTTTTTTTTTACTTTATTTATTTTTAATTTTTTAAATTTACATCCAAATTAGTTAGCATATAGTGCAACAATGATTTCAGGAGTAGATTCTTTAATGCCCCTTACCCATTTAGTCCATCCCCCCTCCCACAAGCCCTCCCGTAACCCTCAGTTTGTTCTCCATATTTATGAGTCTCTTCTGTTTTGTCCCCCTCCCTATTTTTATATTATTTTTGCTTTCCTTTCCTTAGGTTCATCTGTTTTGTCTCTTAAAGTCCTTATATGAGTGAAGTCATATGATTTTTGTCTTTCTCTGACTAATTTCACTTAGCATAATACCCTCCAGTTCCATCCACATAGTTGCAAATGGCAAGATTTCATTCTTTTTGCTTGCCGAGTAATACTCCATTGTATATATATACCACATCTTCTTTATCCATTCATCCATCGATGGACATTTGGGCTCTTTCCATACTTTGTCTATTGTTGATAGTACTGCTACAAACATGGGGGTGCATGGGTCCCTTCAAAACAGCACACCTGTATCCCATAGATAAATGTCTAGTAGTGCAATTGCTGGGTCGTAGGGTAGTTCTATTTTTAGTTTTTCGAGGAATCTCCATACTGTTTTCCAGAGTGGCTGCACCAGCTTGCATTCCCATGAAGCACTTCCTTTCACAGTAAGTCTCATTAGTTTGGTTCTACTCAAAAATATATTTAAATGTGTTTCAACATAAAGCAATATTTTATTGTTCTCCATTAGGAAAAATAATGATCTTTTACCTGCATTTGATAGTTCACTGTGGATGCTACTCTATGGCGAGTCTATCACATTATGATTGTTAGGCTGGATTATAAAGAAATGAAACCACATCTAAAATTCACCCCTGAGGTAATTTTTTCACCTTATTCCAGACTCCCATAAAAATACAGATACAGATAATAGATTCACCACTTCAGTCACTGAAGACAGCTACCCAGAATGGTATAATGCAAAGTTTTAAAGCTGTTCTTCGTGGAAATTTTTCTATCTTTATCATCTTATTGAGACATCAGACCCACTTTTTATATGGTGAATTGAAAGGTTATTTGAGCTCTGGCTCTTTTATTGATTCAGGACAATAATTGTCAAAGGACTTTTTTTAGTGAGAATAAGATTCTTAGGGGCCCCTGGGTGGCTCAGTCCGTTGAGCATCTGACTTCGGCTCAGGTCATGATCTCATGGTTCGGTTCCTGAGTTTGAGCCCCACATCAGGCTCACTGATAATCAGCACAGATCTCACTTTAAAATCTCTGTTCCCTCCCTCTCTGCCCCTCTCCCACTTGCCTGCGCGCTCTCTCTCAAAAATGAACATTAAAAAAAAGGAAAATTAGATTCTTAATTACTCACTTAATTTTTAATACTGACTCAAGTAGCTCTCTATGTCCAATTCTCAAACTTCATTTTCACCCTAACAATCATCTGTTTTGCAGTAAAAAATATTAATACTTTTGCATGCCATTGGTTTGGCAATTGGGAGAATTCAGTCTTGGGAGAATATTTGCTTGATACACTAGGTTTATGAATTACTCTATTTTTTTATGTTTTTATTTTAATTCCAGCTAGTTAACATATAATATGAATTACTCCATTAGTCAGGTTACTAACAAATTATCAACTTTGTCATTTTAGTTTTGTTTTCTCCACAGAAAATATAATGCACTTCAGCAGTAAATTAGAAGCCTCTAACCAATGCCTTCCTGAACCCTAGGAAAAATCTTTATAGTAAAACAATCTTTTGTGTTCAACTTGCATGTTTTGATATGGATGAACCTTTATAAATTATTTAAATCAGTCTCTATTCCCATATTTGCCATCTCTACCACCTTATTGAATATACTGAGATGGTCTAGAAGCAAATTATTTGAGTTAAATTGTTCATAGTTCTCAGGATATGACATCATAGCTGCTGGGAGCCTGATGAATTTGATGCAAGCTAGCTTTCCTGTGGCTGTGACTCTCAGAAATTTGGCTCCATCCATATTCACCCTTTTTTTTTCTATTGAAAAGTATTCCTTCTTGTAAAAATCATCAGATAGATTGTTGAAAAGCTGTTAAACCATTATTTCACTGTTAATCTCTTTAAATTTCTACGTACTTTTACAGACATCATCACTAGATATAGTATACCATGATCTACATATATATATAACATGTATATGTATATACATATGTATATGTATATAATCAGTGCAGAGCCCTGATATATGTATACATATATACGTATATATATGTATACGTATACATATACATATATATATATATGTATATATATACATGTATATATATATATACATATATATATATATGTATATGTATATATATAAAATCATTCTGTATTCTTGCCTAACACATTGTTTCTTTTATGTAGTAAGCATATAAACAGACCTGGAACATGTGATAAGGTATCAGATTGGCTGTTTCTCATCTGAGATCTTTACCCACTTTCTCCTACTATATGAGTTTTACTCTCCAAGATAACTTTGAAGTTGACTTTGAAGGAAACTTTAAGCAATTTTAATTTACTCACTTGATTGTAATTTCCATTTATGTTATTCCAAACCCCTCCCCTGCTTAGCTCTTGGCAAAGCATTCTGGTGATTTGATTGCAAACTTTCCTTCATGTTGGACTGTAGATGTTGTGAGATGGCCCACTGCACTTATGGTGCAGAGCTTTCATGTAAAAGATACAGGGTTTAGACTCATTGGATTTTCCCTGGTAACAAAAACCAATGTGATAAACAAGCATGTAAAGATGTCTTACTGGATTTAAATTCACCAACTCAAATTTACAAATTGTGGTAGGGTGAGGACTATCGTCTCCTTTGCCATTGAGTTCATTTGATGGAGCTACAGGGATAAACCTAGAGAATTATTTCATTTCTCTCATTCTCATGAATATCTCCAAGTTCCAGACTTGCCCTCTGATTACTATTTCTAGTGTTGCATCTTTCTATTTGCAAATAATTAACAAAGTTGTTAACGTTTGAAATGTAAATGAAAAAGTAACACAGAAATATCCAAAATCAGAGTTTTAGAACTTAAGTGTCAACAGGGAAGTGAAGGCAATAAAAAATAAAATTATATCTTGTATTTTGTAAATCGCATTTTTATCTAGGTCAGTTTCATCAGAAAATTAAACTGAATTATACAAACCAATGAGTGTGTGTGCATATAGGTGTGTGTGTGAATTCAAACCTTTACAAACTCTGTAGTTGATAAGGTGACAGCCGCATTGAAAAAAAAAAAAGAGTGGGGCGCCTGGGTGGCGCAGTCGGTTAAGCGTCCGACTTCAGCCAGGTCACGATCTCGCGGTCTGTGAGTTCGAGCCCCGCGTCAGGCTCTGGGCTGATGGCTCGGAGCCTGGAGCCTGTTTCCGATTCTGTGTCTCCCTCTCTCTCTGCCCCTCCCCCATTCATGCTCTGTCTCTCTCTGTCCCAAAAATAAATTAAAAAAAAAAAAAAAAAAAAAAAAAAGAAAAAAAAAAGAGAAAATAGCATACACTGCAACATGTATCCACAAATATACCTAATCACCAGACAGTAAACTCATCTCCCCTAGTGAACCAGTGGCATTACAATAATGTTTCTCCAAGCTATGTCTCCTCTTCTTTTATTTTTTATTTATTTTTTTTAGTTTATTTTTTGAGAGAGAGAGAAAGGGAGAGTGAGCACAGGGGAGGGACAGAGAGAAAGGGAGAGTGAGAATCCCAAGCAGGCTCCACACTGTCAGTGCAAATTCGATTGCGGGGCTTGAAGCCACGAACCGTGAGATCGTGACCTGAGCCTAAATCAGGAGTCAGATGCTTAACTGACTGAACCACCCAGGTGCCCTCCTTTCATTTAAAAAAAAAAAATCTTTATTTTATTTTTAAGAGAGAGAGAGCAGGAGTGGAGGAAAGACAGAAAGAGAGGAAGACACAGAATCTGAAGCTGTCAGCACAGAGTCCTATGCGGGGCTTGAACCCACAAGCCGTGGGGTCATGACCAGAGCTGAAGTCAGATGCTTAACTGACTGAGCCACCAAGGTGCCCCTCTTTCACTTTTGAATGTACCTTAAATATTAATTGGTACCTTTGATTTTCTCCTAAGAGAAATTTACCAAAATTTATAATCATTCATTACCCTTGTAAATATTTTACTGTTAATGTGTTTTCATGGAAAAACATGGATTATCTTGTATGGACAAATAGAATTCTGATGTTTTTGCACAGATATGACAAAACCTTATGTCATTTTATTTCCGGCCTCCTCCACCAATCCCTCCTCCCTTACTCCCAAACTTCCACAGGTCACTTTGCTTTAGTATTTATTGGGAAGTAGGGGTTTTGTTTCGTCTTCACTTCGGAAAGTCATTCCTGTCGAAGCTACTTCTCTAGAGTCCTTCCTAGAACTGCCTTGGGCTGTTTGTTGCCAAGTGTTTATGGATGTAGTTCCCTCAACAGGACGCCCCCTGCTTTTTCAGCAGAGCCAACACAGAGGTAACAATGAGGTGATGAAGTTCCTTATACTTCTTTCTCCCTTTATTTTCCTCTACCACTGTCGATAAATTAGTGCACATTTATCAGATTTGATTGAAGTGTTGAGTGTAGTTTGTCAAACACTTTTTTCATTTATTATAATGAGAAGGCAAATACTTTCAGCTATAGCTTCCTATGACTGCTATATTGATGCAAAGGAAAACACCTAATGGGGTGCCCTAAATCTATCTGTAGGTCCTATCTTTGTTCTCCACACTTCTGACTATTTTAGAATACCTCCTTCTTTAAATGTCCTTGACATAAGTATTTTAAAAGAACATCGACGAGGCAGGGGCACCTGGGTGGCTCGGTTGGTTAAGCGTCTAACTCTTGATTTTGGCTCAGTCATGATTTCACTGTTCATGAGTTCGAGCCCCACATCGGTCTCTGTACTGGCAGCATAGAGCCTGCTTAGGATTCTCTCTCTCCCTCTTTTTCTTTCCCTCCCCCACTCATTCTCTCTCTCTCTCTCTCTCTCTGTCTCTCTCAAAATAAATAAATAAGCTTAAAAAAAGAGAGAAAGAAAACTTATGAGGCAAATGCTCCACAGTAGAATATAACCCAAATATTTGCTATTTATTCTATATTAACCTGAATAATGCTTTCAGTAGAGAGCCTCCATTATAGATTTTGGCATTCCAACCTCAAGAAAACTGGAGCCTAATAAATTAAAACACGACATGTCAAATGTTGATATTTTTTCTCATGGTAAGAAATGTTTGCTAGCATAATACAAGTTTTGGTAAATCATGTTTTAAATATGCTAGGGATGTTTGATATTTGAAGGAATAATATGGAATTATTTTGTAAGACAAATCAATTGGTAATCAAGCTTACTGAATAGTCTTGATTTACACATATCATCTTAAAGTTGGCACATATATGTGTACAGTTGTCTGGCTTGTAATTTGTCAAACAGTAGGTATATTGAGCTACTGCCAAATTGTATAAGATATTAAGGCAAAGTCAGAGTTATTCCGACTTTGTGAAATCATTCTATACAGATGTGTTACCAGAGCTCTTAAACCCATGTATTAGGTAGGAGCCAGATCTGTGGTGAGGACTATTCTGTGTCTAAGAAGAGATGAGCTGTTCTGAGTGAGCTGGAGCCTTTGGGAGAGGTAGTTATAGATGCCACTCTGGGCTGTGGGCAGGAGGACTTTGTGGAAACAACATTGTTTCTGTGTTCCTCTCATTCTCTGATCTTTTACTTTTTCCTTCCACTAGCCAAACCCAGGTAGAAGTCAGTTGGCAAGGGTGTCTAGGTGATTTAGGGGATTAGTTATCTCGGTATGCAGAACAGAGCAATAAAAGGGCCGAGAATGGAGCTGAGAAGAAGCAGAATGGCCAAGACATGTGGTTGGTGTTGACATTTTTATTTCTTCTTGGAAATCAAATATCATAGAGACGTGGATGCCTTGTTTGGTTAAGAAAAAAAAAAAAAGGTAGGGGTCCTTGGGTGGCTCAGTTGGTTAAGTGTTCCACTCTTTATTTCAGCTCTGTTCATGATCTCATGGTTCGGAGTTCGAGCCCTGCGGTCAGCTCCATGCTGACATTGCAGAGCCTGTTTGGGATTCTCTCTCTCCCTCTCTTCTGCCTCTCTCTCTCTCAAGTAAATAAACTTAAGAAAAGGGCGGTGGGGGGGGAGGTCGTAAGAGAACATATGGATGTGAGGACAGCCAAACTTCTCCAGAGAGTGTATCTAGAAAATGAGTGGGCTTAAGCCCAAATCACTGAAGCAGGGTAAATCCTAGTGAAGCTATGGGGAAAAAAAATTCTGGACTGAGAATAAAATGGAGACTATAGAGTTGTTTCAGTGTTACCCTAGCTATCTGTTCTTGAACAAGTCCTTACCATTGTGAACATCAGTACCCTTCCTGCCTCCCCTCCCCCCGCCCCTCCCTTCCTTTCTTCCTTGAGTGGTAAGTTTGAGGATTGGACAGGATGCTCCTGAGATTCCTTTTATGTTCAACATTTCGTGCGTGTTGGTGAGCAGAGTTCTATCAATAAAATATGCTTTTTCCAAGATTCTATCCGTATGCCCCTGCATTGTGGTCTGACATTCAGAAAAGTATTCTGGCCAATAGGAGTTCTGCCTATCAGGTTTTTACTTTTGTTATTCTTTTTAGGGCCTGGGGTTCCTGAGGTGAAGGATGGTGGATCTCAGTATGTTTTAATGGCGAAATCCCTTGAAAGTGTTTTTTCTTGTTAAAAGTTCAGTGTTTCTCTCTTCCTCCCTTGGATTCTTCCTCTTTTTTTCTTTTTCCTTACTAATATGCATTTAAGGTCTAATATGTATAAGCTACACAAAATTAAATAAAATGTCCTCTAAAATGTTTCATGGAAGAGTTACCTAATTATCAGGAAGTGAATATGCATAAAATGAAATCACTGATAAGATTTATACACAATTTGCTACTGAAAATTTGATTTGAAGATGTAATGATTAGGTTAAAAAGGTAGTAACTGTGACTGTACTTGCTTTTCAAAAAACCCAGCTGCTAATTAATAATCACCTTCTCTGAAATTTTATCCTAGGGCTTCATTCTAACCTATCGATTTTTATCGTCAATGAAATGTAAGTGCCATCCGACGCCGTATTCCACCAGAGCTGATCAGGTACATTTTTAGTTCATTTGGGCAGTACATACTCTAGGGAGAATGGAGTGGGGCACCTAACTGGAAAGACAGAAGAGAAATAAAGCATTAAACAGGAGCCCTGGGAACTGAAGGGAAATCTTTGCCTATTTCAAAATATACTTTAAAGGCTAAACTGGGAAGCCAGGCAAAGGAAGGTTTTAGTTTGTGTGAGGGAGATTGAAGGCAGCTGTCTTTGCTTTCTCTCCTGTCTTTCAGCTGACTCTCCACATGTTTTGCCTCTAGCCCCAACAAACTCAAATGCTTGGATGAGCTACTAAGTAGAAATAAAAATGATAATTCCCTTTTATTTCTTCTTTTTCTATGCAGTCATAATAGGTGGATTTTCATTAAACATGGGAAGATAAAAAATGGGAAACGCACTTTCCCTGAACTCTCTCAATGTTCTATAAAATGTTCAATTAACCGTACTTGCCACTGTCCATATTTCTTTCCATACTCTCTAAATTGCATGAGGTCTCTCTAGTGCTTCAGTTAACATTAAAAAAGGAGAGTCAATCTATTATTTTTCACTGAACTCAGAATAGCTGGGTGAATAAATACCGCTACCAATAATTTCGTTTGCTTCGACCTATTGTTTAAACTTTTGAAGAACCATAACACAGTAGGAACTAAAACCGTCTTAAGAGAAAAAGTCTGCTAGTAGATAATAGGAAGAAAACTTGATTTTCTCCATGTCTTTGTGCACAATCTCCAGCCACCATCCTTACTTTGGGCTATCAAACCATGTAACAGCCTGCAAGTAATTTTATCCATGTATCATATAGAGAATTATTAATAAGAAAAATTATGAAGGAGAATAGGCATTATACATAGAGAAATTAGGGTGTGAACCCCAGCTCTGCAGTGGAATAGCCATGTGATCTGTGCCAAGTTATTTACTCTATCAAAGCATCTGCTCATTTGTAAAATGGGGATTATAATACTTAACTCACAGGTTATTGTAAAGATTGAGACACTGAATGAAAAACACCAAGAACAGTGAGTGCAGGGTAATGGCTCAGTAGTTCAATAATGCTATTATCAGTGGAAATGAAACAAGAAACTTTTTGTCATTGTTTTAATTGACTATTTTGCTACGAGAATGTAGAGGTCAAAACAGTGATTTTTCTTTTTATTTCAGAAAATAAAAATTTCTGTCCATTTCTATTAGTAGGGAAGTGTGTGTGTGTGTGTGTGTGTGTGTGTGTGTGTTTGTGAAAAGATAGAGAATACACTGGCACAATGGGTGTGATGTTCCTTCCTGGGTGTGCTTAAATTGATTGCTTTAAAACATTATTTTGTGGCAATGTAGGGGAAAGAGCACTTGAGTTGGAATAAGAAAAATTAGGTTTATGTCCTAGCGCTGCCACATATTGATTGTATTAAAAATTTGATTCGGGTAGGTACCCTAAAAATGTTAAGATTTAAAAACAAATGAGTTTTTAGCCCCTGAACATCAGGGTTGGGTATAATTTCAGTAGACTACACTATTTTTTTTTTTTTTTTTTAAGATCTTGAAAGAGTGATGAGAACTTGAAAACAAACTTAGCTTGAGCAGGTGTTCCTGTTGTGGAAAAGACTCAAGCTGCTAGAAATGTCACCTCCTCCAAAATGTTTTCTTTACTGACCTAGAGCCACTAACAGGGACTTCATCATTACTGAATGATGTGTGTAGTTCAGTGATTCTCAAACTTTTTTGTCTCAGGACATTGTCATACTTTTAAAAATGACTGGGCACCCTGGAAAGTTCTTGTTTTTGTGAGTTAAATTTATTGATATTGCTGTATTAAAATTTAGAACAAATTTAAAATATAAGACCATCATATGTTAACATAAATAATATTTCCATGAAAAAGAATTCCATTTTCCAAAATTAAAAAAAAATTCTGAGAAGAATGGCCTCCTCTCCTGCCTCATTTTTGCAAATCTTATCAATGCCTATCTTCATAGAAGACAGCTAGATTTTCTTATCTGCTTCTGCATTCATTTGTTGAGATAGTAACTATCATGTAGCTTCTGGAAAACTCCACTATACACTTGTAAAATAATGACAGTAAAAAAATCAATGAATATCTTAGATATGTTATAAAATAAATCTTGACCTCATAGGTCACTTTAAAAGATCTAAGGGACTCTCATGTGTTCCTAGCCCACACTTTGAATACCACTGTTATTGATTAATCATTGTTTCTTTTAGCTGTCTTCTTGTAAATTCAAAGACTCTTGGAAAGGGTACAAAATTACTCAACACTGCAAGGTGAATTGATTAAACTCTTGAGTCCTGAATGGGAGAGAGGAAAAGAATGAGAATAACATAGACTTGAAGGGAATGTGGCCTTGAAAAAAGTGGGAGATGGGAGGCAGTGAATCCTAATACCAGTTATATTTTGGAGTTTGTAAATGAACTCCATCACTTCATAGTGGCTTACATTTGCTAGTTACCTAATTCTTCTAAGTCTTGGGTTATCCATATGTAATATAAGGGTAATAATATTTAATTCATGGTGTTGTGATGATGATTAAATCAAATGATGTTTGTAAAACACTTAATGTCTGACATATAGTAAGTGGCCCATTATTAAGCCATTATTTTTATTGTTATTTTATCCAGGATTTGACCTGCTCGTAAACATATGTAGACTCTTTCTTCAGAGTTACACTATGTGCAGCAATAAATATCTTATTCTGAGGGCTCTATTTTATCCTGTTTTAAAATCCTGGTAGGGAATTAAAGCAAGAATGAGGGTAGTATGGAAGATATAAGGGAGGCACATTAGACTGGGGTTGAAATTCCAGGTTATACATCACGAGACAGGCTTTCAACTAGAACTCTGGTAGTAGGAATGTGGAAGAGGGCTTCAGATGGTGTTACTCACTAAAATGTGTTCCTTCCCAAATTCATATGTTGAAGTCCTAAACCCTGGTGTCTCAGAATGTGACAGTATTTGGAGATGGGGTGTTTAAAGAGGTAATTAAGATTAAAAGAGATCATTGGGTCCAATAGACAAATTATGGAAGCAACCAAGTGTTCACTGACTGATGAATGGATAAAGATGTTGTGTGTACACACACACACACACACACACACACACACAGGAATATTACTCAGAGATGAAGAAGAAATGAAATCTTGACATTTGCAATGATGTGGATGGGTCTAGAGAGTAATATGCTAAACAAAATGAGTCAGTCAGAAAGAGACAAATACCATATTTCACTCATGTGTAGTTTTTTAAGATACAAAAAAAATGAGCAAAGGGGGAAAATGATAGAGACAAAGTAAGAAACGGGCTTTTTAAAAAAGTGTTTATTTATTTTTGAACTAGAGAGAGCATGAATGGGGAAGGGACAGAGAGAAAGAGACAGAAGATCTGAAGTGAGCTCTGTCCTGACAGCAGAGAGCCTGACGTGGGGCTCAAACTCACAAACTGTGAGATCATGACCTGGGCCGAAGTCAGATACTTAACTGACTGAGCTATCCAGGCACCTCAACAGATGTTTAACTATAGAGAACAGACTGATGGTTACCAGAGGGGAGAAGGAGATGAACTAGGTGATGAGGATTAAGGAGGGCACTTGTGATGAGCACCAGGTGTTGTATGTAAGTGCTGCATCACTAAATTGTATACCTGAAGCTAATATTACACTGTATGTTAACTGGAATTTAAATTTAAGAAAACTTCAAAAAACAGAGGTCATTGGTATAGGCTTGATCCAACATGACCAGTATCTTGTTTTAAAAAAATTTTTAATGTTTATTTATTTTTGACAAAGAGAGACAGAGAGAGAGAAAGAGAGAGAGAGACAGAGGATGAGCAGGGGAGGGACAGAGAGAGAGGGAGACACAGAATCGGAAGCAGGCTCCAGGCTCCTAGCTGTCAGCACAGAGCCCAATGCAGGGCTCGAACCCACAAACCGAGAGATCATGACCTGAGCCGAAGTTGGACGCTTAACCGACTGAGCCACCCAGGCGCCCCACAACATGACCAGTATCTTTATAAGAAGAGGAGATAAGGATGCAGACGCACAGAGAGGGCAGACCTTGTGAAGATGTTGAAAGATGGCCATCTACAAGAGTGTGGTTAAGCCCCTTATAGGGAGAAACCAGGAGAGGGGTTTTGCCTGCTCCCTCTGCACTGAGCCCTTGGGGAATAGCCACTGGGAGTGCTTGCTTGCACTTTAGCAACTGCTCCTTTATTTGCTGTGGAACACGTAATGCTCTCCTAAAGCAGCTCTAAAAGTTGGGGCTTTAGATATGTGAGCAAGCTACTTCCAGGGGGATGCTGGCGACTAGGTATTACTGTTACAGTGAGCTGCAGGGAGAAGACAGGATGTGCCCATCCGCTCCCCCAGTATTGCAGTCAGCCATGGTGCTTGCTAATTGGAAGTCAGACCTTCAGGCAGCAGCTTGTAAAGTGTGCAGTCTTCCAGGGAGACACTGAGAGTTATGGATTTTTACCTGTTTTCTCTGTGTCGAGCCCTGTGGAGACAGCCTCAGTGAGTGCTTGTTGGCTGCAGTCCACTGGGACTTGTGAATGTCTCTTTGGTTTTCAGAGGTGGAGGGGGGGGATTAATCCCTCAGATGGGGCAGCTGGTGTTGGGGCACTAGATGTGCAGTCCAGACTCTTCTCTACTCAGGGAGAATCTGGGAGTTGGGCTTCCATCCCAATTGTATGTGGCTGTGCTGGGGGTGGGGTTTATGGCAAGAGAGTGTGTCAGCCTTTCTAACTCATTTCAATATGCATGTTTTCTTTTTTGCCCCCTGTGACTCCCATCCCTCAGCTAGTTTCTGGATTTCTCTTAGAGATAACTGCTTCATGTGTAGCTTGTACATTTGATGTGTAATGGGAAGAGGGAAGTTCGGGATCCTCTTATGTCACCATCTTGGTCCAGAGTCTAGTCAATGTTCTTTTGAGTGACCTCTGACTCAGTTTTCTGGTTGACTGACTGGATGTATGATAATACTGCCAAACATATAATAGGGCCTCTCTTCGAGCGTGTAGTTGTTGGCATAAGGCATGGATTTAATTCATTCTTTCATAAGAATGTTTCCTTAATTAGTTCTTTTGTGTTTATTTGTATTTTTTAATGTTTATTTATTTTTGAGAGAGAGAGAGAGAGCGAGCAGGGGAGGGGCAGAGAGAGAGGGAGACACAGAATGTGAAGGAGGCTCCAGTCTCTGAGCTGTCAGCACAGAGCCTGACATGGAGCCCGACATGGAGCCTGACATGGAGCCCGACATGGAGCAGGGCCCAGCAGGGCTTGAACTCATGAGCTGTGAGATCGGTGACCTGAGCTGAAGTTGGATGCTTAACTGACTGAGCCACCGAGGCGCCCCTCCTTAACTAGTAGTTTATAACACTTGCTCATTCTTACAAGCATCAAAATTTTTTCTTGTCATCTATTTTACAAATGACCTTTAATTTGCCTTTTAAAAATTTTAAATTAACAACTAAAAATTCTTCTTACAGGACAACCTTTGCCTTGTTAGCTTTTTTCTGGTAAACTCTTTTTTGCAAGAGTTGCAAGATGATTTGGAATAAATTTAAACTTCCTTAATTGAGTAAGCTTTTATTAAAGTTATAGAACTATGGATAATTAAGTCATGAACAGTAAACTACATGAGAGCCTGGTGGAAAAAAAAAAATCAATGCATGCAAAACTGATTGTTGTTTTTCCTAGAGATACTAAATTAGGGACTGTGAAGACTATATTGTGTATACTAAATTTGGAGCTTCTCTTAGCTGGTCTACGTTAGCAGAGAGACCATAAACAAAATTAATTTAGGTGATGCTTCAGTGCAACAATGTTTTTCCTTGCTTTTCTGACTTTCTGAATACCGATAATAGATTCTCAAGTATTTTTTTTAAAGGACACTGCTATTTATATCAGTAGTTTCTTTTTTTTGTCAAATCAAGTTAAGTAGAAAATACTTAATGGTGATTTAGAATTCAGCAGAAATGAAACAGCAAATACTACTTTTTTGAAAAAGTCTTTAAAAAGGTTTTTTTTGGAAATAATTATTTTATACTGCCTACTCCATGATTTATTAGTTGATTACTAAAAGCTTTCTCCTTTTTGAGCTATTTTAGAAGTGAAGTTGGTAGAATATCTTTATTTCTACAGGAATCACTGGAAAATGTGTAGAAGAACATTTATTCAAAAAAGGCCATAAATCCTTTTAATAAGTTGAAGTTTTCTTGCCTTTTTTTCCCACTATCTGGGTCAAGTATGTAGGATATGGTTTGTGTAAAGGATAATAGAGAAATTTAAGTGTAAAGGTAGAGAATCTAATCCTAGGAACATACAATATTAGAAATGGCAGCTATGTAACTGCAACTTCACATGAGCTCATGATTCACTTGTATATGTAAATCATATGCATTTTATATCCTAAATATATCTCAGTCTCAGCTCTTTACCTCTCTGGCTCAGGCTCTCCCTTCCTCTCTCCATTTTAGCCTACAGGTTTGTTTCCTTGTGTCAATTCAGGTGAACCATTCATGCTGCAATCTCTGTGACTGTAGCTCTCTAGAGTTATGCTGTGCTCAATCTTTTTTTAAATTTTATTTTAGAGACAGCAAGAGAGGGAGAGGGCCAAAGTGAGGGAGAGGGGCAGACGGAGAGAGAGAGGAAGAATTGTAAGCAGGCTCCGTGCTCAGCACAGAGCCCAACGTGGGGCTTGATCACATGACTCTGGGGTCATGATCTGAGCCGTAATCAAGAGTTGGACATTCAGCCAAAGCAGCCACCCAGGCGCCTCTAGACTCAACCTCTATGACCTCACATAGCCCTCCCATGAATTTAAGATATAGTCATTTCTTACTTAATTTCTACAATAGTTCCATAACTGAGCACTATGAGTTTTGTTTACTCCATTAACTACCTAGAACCCAAGTAGAAGAAACAAACATTTAAGTTATGAAGTGGCACTTGCTTGATGTGAGGTGCTTTCAAACAGTAAAATGCTCCTTGGGAAATATGTCTATAGAGTATATTCAGCTTTCTGTATTAATTGCACTACCAACCCATTTCACTCATCTGTTTTTTGAAGTATTTAAAATTCTTTTAAAGAGATCTTTCAGTATCTAAAACAATCCATGGGTACTTAATATTCAGTGTTTATTGGATAGGGCATCAAGAATTTTTGTGGCTCTTTGCTTTCTCTGCAAGATGCAAGTTGTGGAACAAAATCAGAGCTTTTCAAACTCAGAATAACATGGGACATTTGTCAAAAATATAGATTCTAGGGGTGCCTGCGTGGCTTATTCAGTTAAGCATACTACTCTTGATTTCTCCTCAGGTCATGATCTCACAGTTGTGAGATCAAGCCCTGTGTTGGGCTCTGCACTCACAGCACAGAGCCTGCTTGGGATTCTCTGTCTCCTTTTTCTGCCCCTCCCCCACATTCTCTGTCTGACCCTCCCTCCCTCCCTCTCTCTCAAAATAAATAAATAAACTTAAAAAAAATTCTAGGGCTCCACTCTAAGCTTTTGAGATATGAATATGAGTGGCTTGGACCTTAGACTGTGTATTTCCTAGGTAGTTCTGATTTGGAAACCATTGGAACAGACATTATGATACTTGTACAAGTACCAACTGCTCATGATTTTTTTTTTGTTTATAGTTGAGTTTTTGTAATATCTTTTCCCTTCTTCTCTTCCTTTTCCTCTCTCCTCTCCTTCATTATTTTGCATTTAGCCTGCTATTCATTCTGTTTGCTAATTTATTTTGAGCCATGAACACAGTGTTGCTGTGCTGTTAGCATGTGTTGTCCCTAGAACTGTTTTACCATATGTCTGCTTGCCACATTCAAAATGCCATTACTCTTTTGAGTTACTGTTTATTAATTTCTGAGCTTAAATCATTGGCTCTATCTACTTTGATCTTCAGTGACTACAGATGGCTTTTCCTTAACAAGAGTCAAATGGATATCCTGAACATATATAGAACAGAAAATAATAAAGTGGTAACAAGAATGAGTCTATTGTCACTTGGCTAACTCTGACAATAGGAGATATTGTGATAGAACACTAGAAGCCAAAACTACCTCTGAATTTTGCATATTTATAGGAGATTGTAGGATGAGAAGAAAAGAAGGATCTGCTGCTAAAAACTAACGAGGATCATTGATTAAGTCAACAATTATTTGGGGGGCATTTATATCAGTCTGTTCTGATGAGAGAGGTAAACAAAAGAGGACAGGTCTTTGCTCGTCTCGATTAGATTCATACTGATGGGAAGAGAGAGAATGATGAATAATTAACAAGGAAATAATAAATAAATACTACTAATAAAATAATGATAAGTGTTACAAAGAGATATTTAATAGGAAGATATGATAGACAGTGTCTGTCGGGTCACTGGGTCTTAGGAGGTTAGGAAATGTCTCTCTGAAAAGGTAACATTTAAGCGTGCAATTGATTGACCAGAAGGCAGCTATGCAAAGATCGGGGGAAGGAAGAAAATTGTGAGAAAAGGGAACAGTTCAGTGCAAAGACCCTAAGTCTGAGGATGAGCTTGGTCATTTGATGAATCAAAAAAAGGTCAGTGTTGTCAGGAGATTAGTATTATAATAGGTGAGAGGACACGGAAATGATAAAAGCAGGGTCTAAACTGTGAAGGTTTTTGCAAGTATTACTTGTAAACCCAAGTAAGTTTGTAGGTAAGGAGTGGTGTTATTTTATTTAATTTCTATTTTTTGACTGCTATGCAAAGAATGTACTAGAATAATTTTAGGATGCCCAGTTAGGGGTCTGTTGCATTGGCCAAGCAAGAGATGGTTATGCCTTGGACCGGAGTGATGGTTAGTGGACACAGAGTAAAGTATGGGGTTTGAAATGTGATTTCAAGGTAGACTAGACAAGATTTGCTGATAGATTGATAAAGCTATTGAGGGAAAGAGTAGCATAAAGAATGTACATCTTGAGCAGCAGGCAGATTGGTGATGCTGTTTACCCAGATGTAGGTGCCTGGCAATGACCTGTCACATACCCATTCTTCCTTTGTAACTCTCTCAGGCATTTTGATATGTGATCTCATAATCAGTCTTGTGTAGTGAAGAGTTGATATTGAAACATTTAAGCTCTGCCCTTCAACACCTTTGAGCAGTGGGAAATATACATAGATTTTGTGACCTCAAGTTTCTAATTTGTGAATGAAGCATTAGAGATTATGAATGTACATGGCAGAGGATCTGTATGTAATAAGAGCACAGTTCCTCAAATATATATGAGTTCAGACCTTCCTCAGCTATATTCTGGCCATTACCATAGGACTTAATTCTTATGATTTAGATGCCACTAAATCAAGGTTGTCACTCATGCCCAGTTTAGTAGATTTTATCTGAAATGATGGAGGACTCTGAAGATTTTTATAACATCTATTTGAAGATAAGCCTGTCTTGAACTGTGGTGGCCATTTGAATTTACTTCTTAAGAACAAACGTTTCTCTAGTTTATCAACTCACAGCTCACAACAACATCACCAACATGTTCTTCCAACCTGGCCAGGTTATGTGTCTTCCTTTTTCCCCTCAGCTCTATTGAGACATAATTGGCATAACTTTATGTAAGCATAAGGTATATAATGCAATGATTTGAAACATGTGTATTATATGAAATATTTATTACAATAAGATTGGTTAATACATCATTTGCATCACATAATTACCATTTTGTTGTTGTTGTTGTTGTTGTTGTTGTTGTTGTTATGATGAGAACATTAAAGCTTTACTCTCATAGCAACTTTCAGGTCTATCATACAGTATTGTTAACCGTAGTTACCGTGCTGTACATTAGATCCCCACACCTTATTCATCCCTTAAGTGAATGTTAGTACCATGTGAGCAACATTTCTTTATTTCCCTCACCCTGCAGCTCCTGGCAACCACCATTCTACTGTTTGGATGAAATTGATGTTTTTAGAATCCGCATATAAGTGCGGTCATGCAGTATTTTTCTTTCTCTGTTTGACTTAGTTCACTTATCATAATACATCAAGGTCCATCCTTGAGGATGGCAGGATTTCCCTTTTTATAGCTGAATAATATTCCACTGTGTGTGTGTGTGTGTGTGTGTGTGTGTGTGTGTGTGTGTGTATGCGTGTGTGTATCACATTTTAAAATTCATTAAAATCCATTCACCCATCAGAGGACACTTAAGTTGTTTCCATGTCTTGTCTATTGTGAATAATACTGCACTGAACATGGGAATCCAGATAATGCTTTGAGGTAGTGATTTCATCATCTTCAGATATATACCCAGAATGGGGGTCTGGATCATATGGTAGTTCTAGTTTTAATTTTCTGAGGAACTTCCATACTGTTTTTCCTAGTGGCTGCACCAGTTTACATTCCCACCAACAGTGCACCTGGCTGGCCGTGTGCAGTGCTGTGGCCGCTGGGTCTTGCTCTGCTCACAGGGCAGTGGAGGCCAGGGGCGGCTGCTGTGCCATCCATTGCCTTCTTCACTGGCAAAAGCAGCTGGGTTTGTCTCCAGAGCAGGCCAATGGGAAGCCCAGTTTCTCCAGCGGTGTGGTTGCTATTGATAGCCCTGGTTTGTCTTCCTTGTTCTTGGTCATTTCTATGTAACTCAGCTTTGTAGGTCTCTGGGTGAGTGAAACAGAGGAGGGATTTTCATGCAGTGCCCTGAAAGGCTGGGGAAGCTAGACGCTCTCTCTTCTCCTCCTTTCCCAGGAGGGAATTTTTCTAGCTCAGGAGTTCCATCTTGGTGCTGAGCAGTACTGGCGAGGGAGATGGGATGGTACAGGCAAAAGGCAGCTGTCTTCCTTTGCTCTTTGTGTGGTTATTCTCACATGTTTTGTTCCAGTGTGTTGCCAATATTTCTTAAGTGGTCTCTAGAACTTTTGCAGAGATAGTCTTGTTCATGGATAGCTGTTTAATTCTTGATCTTTGTTGGGGGAATAGAGGCTGTGGTCTCCTATTCCTTCTACTTGTTTCACTTTGTAATGCCCTCAAGGTCTGTCCACATTGTCAGATACAGCAGAGTTTCCTTCTTTTTTATGGCTGAATAATACTCCGGTGTGTGTCTGTGTGTGTGTGTGTGTGTGTACATATAAACCACATTTCAAAATCCATTCATCCATCAAAGGACATTCATCCCTCTTGGTGATGTCCCTTGTAAATTCTGTCTTTTGAGTATACTAAACGAAAGTCATCACTAGAGGCAAAATATACTATGATGAACTCAGCAAAATGTGACCACTGGTCATTTGGATAAACTGATGAAAACTCTGCTGTGACTCACACTCCAGGTTTATATGTATGTTTACTTGAATCGTGTTAATACAAAGCAATGAATGAGCATAAGAGATATATTAAAAATCTGGATGCTGCTAAAAGTACTGTTTCATATTTTGTTTTTTCTTAGCAAAAGAGCGTAAGCATTTTCCCACCCTTGTATATACTGTGGTTTGTAATAGAACTATGGTATTGTATCATTTAGGTGAGTTATGTGCTATTTAATATATTCTCTACCAGCAGAACTCTGATTTCACTACCAGCATCATGATTTTATGCTCTTTAACAAAATAGGATTGGGTGTTTAAGAAGGTTGTAGGCTCACTTGTTTGTGGATTTACTTTGCTTTTGCTGCTAATGGAGAGTTCTAATCAGCTATATCCCAGTGGATATGCTCCATATTTTGAGTATATATTCTTTGAGGTCTGGAATTTTGATATGCTCAGTCGTAGCTTTGGGCTTATACATTTTTTTTTTCCATGGATGGTGGACAAATTGAATTATTTTTTAAAGGGCAGTAAATGGTATGCTTTAAGAAGTCTGTATAACTTACCTTTAGCTCCTTTTCTACATTTAAATATATTTTAGAGGGAAAAAAAATCACAGTACCTAAGACTTTTCAAGCTAGAATTAAAGTGCATTAAGGCTGTCTTGAATCTTGTTATCTGTCATTTTAAATCCTCTTGAAGTAAGGTATAAAGAATAATAGATATATATTCAGTCAGGATACTGAAGATTTTTACTGGCTTTTGGATTAGAAGATTTTCAACTATCAGTGTTTAAGCCTCAAGTTGCTGTCAGTTAGTCTTGACAAGGCCAAAATAAGATTCTAATAGTTGTGATTGTAGAGAGGGTGTTTTTTCATTAGGTGAGGCAAAGTGCCAATTAAAAGGGTATTGAGATAAAGAAATTGAAACTAGAATAAGTTTATACTTTGTCATGGATGATAAGAAAATCCATTTTCGAGTTACATTTCATTGAGGATATACTATCAGGGGCAAAGCTGGAATATCCTGGACATTTAAAAGACTGCCTTTAGTTCTCAAAAGACTTATTAACTGCCTAATAATCATATCAAAAGAGTTTTGTATATATAAAACAAGCATATTTTAAATAAAATGAATGCCAAGGCCACATAATGGCAGTTACTTTTAAAGAAGCTACAATTAGCAATCCCATTTCCCCCCATAGTCTTTAATAGTAGCTCCCTATCATTTAAATACCGAGCAGCCTTTCATTGCGGTTTCTAATCTTATAAGGAAGTCTGAAAACTCTATTTGATATGTATCCACAAAAAGAAATACTGTGTACATTTCTAGCATGACTATCCCTTTTCAGAGGCAGTGCATGGTGAGACTAAACTTAGGATTTTAGTACGACATAGGAAATTGAGCGTGCATCTGTGAAATGCATGAAACACCAAGCTAGCATTGCTATCCTGACTGATCTATACAAATAAAATTAAGTTTCTCTCCGATGCCTACTGCATATAGTGAAAATGTTTGGATAGATTTTCTGAAATTTAGAAAGCCTTCTTAGGATTTATTATGTAGGCTATGTATTAAATAAGAAATTCACTTAGAGAAGACCCAGGAGACTCCTCAAAGAAATGCCTCCAGTGGAACTTCAGGCATTGATTTGCACAGAGCTGTTTCTCACATTTTGCAGCTTGATCTAATTTGCTTCTAGGTGAGTAGCACCAGACATTTATCTGTATATCCAGTGATAGCTAATGATTCTTCCTATTTGTTGCAGAGAAAGCATAATATTGAAATTTAGCTACTTCCTTCTGATCTGTAGAGTTTCATATGAGAGAGACCATTGTCATTAGTTTGAGTATTCTCCTGTAAGTAATGCATCACTTCTCTGACTGCCCTCAAGGTTTTCATTTTGTGTTAATTTTCAGAAACTTAATTATGATGGGTCTTGCCAAGGATTTCTTTGTGTTTTTTTTAAGTTTATTTGAAAGAGAGGGAGAGAGAGAGGACATGTACACACACATGCACACACACGCAAGCAAGGGAGGGGCAGAGAAAGGGAGAGACAGAATCCCAAGCAGGCTCAGTGCTGTCAGTGCAGAGCCAGACTTGTGGTCTGAAATCATGAACTGTGAGATCATGATCTGAGCCGAGATCAAGAGTCCGATGCTTAACCTACTGAGTCATCCAGGTGCCCCAGGGTTTTTACAGTTCACTTAGTTTCTTGGATCTGTAGGTTTGTGTCTTTTGCTAAATTTGGGATGCTTTCACTCATTATTTCTGTGAATAACCTTTTCAGTCCCACTCTCATTCTCCTTGCCTTCTGGGGCTCTGATGACATGAATGTTGGAACTTTTTGTTATATACCTACAGTCTCTGTTAATTTTTTTTCCAGGTGATTTTCTCTCTCTCTCTCTCTCTCTCTCTCTTTTTTATACTGAGTAAATTCTATTGATCTTTCCTTAAGTTCACTGATTCAGTTCTCTGTTATCTCCGCTACTATTGGGAACATCCATCAGGTTTATTTTTCCTATGACATTTTTCAGTTCTATGATTTCCATTTAGTTAATTTTTATTATTTCCATTTCTTTTCTGAAATTGTCTATTTTTTCCATTTGTTTGAAGACAATTTGTCATTTATTATTGAAGCATTTTTATAATGACTGCCTTAAAATCCTTTTCAGTAATTTCATTACCTGAACCATCTTGTCAACATCAGTTGATTGTTCTTTCTCATGCAAGTTGTTATTTCTTTATCCTTGGCATGAGGAGTGATCTTTCTTATATAATCCTGGACATTCCATCTATTATGAGAGGAGAGTCTGGATATTATTTGAATCTTATATTTAACAAACTGATACCTGATGTTTAGTACCTAGGTCCTGGCTTATAGTTTTGGGCTGTAGTTTAATTTTCAGAGTATTTGCAGTGTTATTTTGGTCCATTTGGTTTATTAGGAACTGATGTGGTTGTTATTGGTCCTTGCCGGTGCTGCCTAAGTGAGGCAAAAGCCATTTCCCAAGGTTGGGAAGCAGATGTCTCTGGGTGGGGGTGGGAGAGTCTCAGCCCATAGGGACTTAGGATTCCTGGGCCAGGTGGGGTTGTGGCAGGATCCCTCTTGCCAGTATTGCTTAGCTGCACTGTGTCTCTTGGTAAGCGTCTTAGGTTGTGCAAGGAAATAGAGCACTTTCCTTGGCAGCTTTTTGTTAGTGAGATTCCCTGTCCACCCCCCCTTACAACTGGCTGGTATTATCAGAAGGACTCCCATTTCATTGGCAGAAGAAAAGAGCCTCTCTTGGCTGTCTCCTATTGCTAGGTTGGGAAGAGAGTGCATGTAAATTGCCCTCCTCTTGAATTCTTTTTCTAGTCCTGAGATTGCAACCAGTTTGCCTTCCTCTTTCACCTTCCAGAGGTTTTTTTTTTTTTTTTTTTTTTTTTTTAAGATAGAGCATGCCAGCATTGCCAGCAGGGGAGGGAGAGAGGCAAAGAGAGAGGGAGACACAGAATCTAAAGCAGGCTCCAGGCTCCAAGCCATTAGCACAGAGCCCGAGGCATGGCTTGAACCTGTGAACCGTGAGATCATGACCTGAGCCAAAGTCAGACGCTTAACTGACTGAACCACCTGGGCGCCCCTCACCTTCCAGAGTTTTTCTCTGATTGCCTTTTATATTATTTCCAGAACTTAAACTTAATGTGAAGAAGCAGGGAGAAATGATGCTATACAACTTGTCTGGATCTCAAATTGCCACCTACCATGGCATATTGAAAAAAGAAAGGAATTTGAGTCAGTTACAGCTTGGAATTTTTGTTGGGCCACTAGTTCATATGACCTTGATGATCTTAGAAAACTTATTTACTTTCTCCAAGTCTCATTTTCTTCATGTGTAAAACGGAGACCACTCATTTATTCATTCGCTTTTTATTCATTCATCAGAATGTCTGTCATTCCGATCTTACTCTAAGCTAGTCACTGTTCTAGGCATGAGATTCAGGGGAGTGTAAGAAAGGTAAGATTCCTGTTCTCATGACTCGTTGTTCTGGTGGCATACCCAGCTAATCAACAGGAGGTGCAAAAATAAATAACTCGAGAGAGAGATCAGTTCTATGAGAAAAATAAAACATGGTATGCTAGAGAGTGACTGAGATGGGTACTTAGATGAGCACACTTCAGATACTCAGGGAAGGTCTCTCTCAGGGGATGACATTTCATTCGTTCCACTGATTCGGTCACATTATTTGAGCTCTTAGTAGGTCCTGGGTATGTGTGTGTTTGTGTGTGTATTTGTTTTAAATGTTTATGTATTTATTTATTTATTTTGTTTATTTATTTATTTAGAGAGAAAGCACATGAGTGAGTGGGGGAGGGGCAGGGAGAGACAGAGAGAGAATCCCAAGCAGGCTCTGTCACAGCACAAAGCCCAACATGGTGGGGCTCCATCTCACGAATTGCACTGCAAGATCATGACCTGAGCTGAAATCAGGTGCCAGATGTTTAACTGACTGAGTTGCCCAGGCACCCCTGGGTATATACTTCAACAAAGACTTGAAAGATGGGAGGGCCCTAACCATTTGAAAATGTGATAGGATAGCATTCCAGGCTGGGGAACACTATAAAAAAGTGGTCTGAGGTGGGAAGATTCTTGACTAGATCAGGGAACAGAGAAACATGTCCACTATGGTTGGAATGTTGTAAATGAAGAGGAATATTGTGCCAAAGTGATCAGGAAGGTAAACGAGAAACTGATTATGTGGGGGCTTTGGCCATGATACTGAGCTCAGTTTTATTCTGTCAATAATGGGGTGTCTTTAAGGTTTTAAACAGAAAAGTGATATAATTTATGTATGTTTTATAATAATTATTTTAGCTGTTTTGTAGGAAATGGAATGTGGGAAAGCAAAAATAGAAGCTGGGACACCACTTAAAAAGTTATTTTGGTAGTTCAAGTAAGAAATAGTGAAACTTGAACTTGAGAGGCAGCTGTGGAAAGAAGAAGTTATAGACTGAAGATACACTTTGCAGTTTGAGCAGGCAAGATTTTCCAAAGGATTGTTTCTGTGAGGTTAGGAAAAATTAATCTATTTCAGATATAGACTGGATGATGAGAACCATTATAGACATGAGAAGATTGGGAGAGGAGATTGCATTAGAATTGGGGTCAGAAATTAAATATATTTGTTTTAGATAAGTTAAGTTTTGAGTGTAAAATATTCATGGAGAGGTACTATAAGTAGTAAATGTCTGATTCCTGAGCTCCTGGGATTCAGGGCAGGTGCTACAGTATAAACCTGGGCATCACCAACATTTAGATGATGTTTAAAACAGTAGGACTCATGTAAAGGGAAATTACAGAAAGAGAAGAGAAGGATCTGAGCTACTCCATAATTTTAAAGTCAGGAATAGGAGATACATCCAGCAAAAAGAGACCAAGAAGGAGCAGGCCAAAGTCGGGACGAAAATTAGGTAATTTAGCATTAAAGAAACTAAATGAAGAAAATATTTCAGAAGGGAAATGTTTTCAGTGTTGTCAAATATTTTAGTAAGATAAAGACATAGACTTGACTAATGGATTTGGTAATTTGGAGGTATTAAGCGTCCTTCACAAAAGTCATTTCACTGGAGTAGTCAGAGTTATTATGAAAATCATTTATATATGAAGTTAGGCATTCTACTAATTTCAAATTACTTTTCCCTCCCTCAGTTTCTTCATGTGTAAAATGATGATAATGGTGTTTTTATGTCCACAATACTCCTTTTACTCTTATATTACTAGATTTTTGTAAGGATCAAATGACAATGCATAAAAAAAGATGACTTATGCAGAGTTATACAAGTGAACACAGTATTTTTCTTTAAAATTTTTTTAATGTTTTTATTTATTTTTGAAGGAGAGAGAGAGAGACAGAGCATGAGCAGGGGAGGAGCAGAGGGAGAGGGAGACACAGAATTCGAAGCAGGCTCCAGGCTCTAAGCTGTCAGCACAGAGCCCGATGCGGGGCTTGAACTCATGAACTGCGAGATCATGACCTGAGCTGAAGTCGGATGCTTAACCAACTGAGCCACACACGTGCCCCTATTTTTCTTTTACATATTTGGAGGTGGATATTTTTTAAGCAAATACACACTCATTCATCCAATGCTTGGATACTTATTCCTTTAATAAATAAGTTTAAGCCAATAAGAATTGCCCCTGCATCGTAGATATTTAAATAGTTAGATTTATTTTTAAATAGAAATGGAGATATGCAAAAATAGAATTTATTTTATTATTTTTTAAATTTTTTAATGTTTATTTCTGGGGGGGGAGGAGGTGGGGGAGGGACAGAGAGAGGCGGAGACACAGAATCTGAAGCAGGCTCCAGGCTCTGAGCTGTCTGCACAGAGCCTGACATAAGGCTCGAACTCACAAGCCTTGAGATCATGACATGAGCTGAAGTCGGCTACTCAACCGACTGAGCCACCTAAGCGCCCCAAAATATAATTTTACTTTAAAACCAGATATTAAGCCACACTTTTCCAAAGTGACAGGAACATTTTAAATGTGGTTCCAAAGTTTGTTTTCAGAGATTGTCTTATTTTTATAATAACCACTACTAGTGACATTATCATCATAACAACCACAATTACAATCACAGCAATAATAATTACTATTTTTAGGACATATTACATATCAGGCACTTTACATATATTATCTCATTTAATTTTTATACCCACCCTATGATGTGGATACTATTATTATCTGCACTTTTACAAGTGAAAAATTGAGTCTCAGAGAGGCTAAGCAATTTTTCCGAGAACTGCAGATAGTCTGAGTCAGTTTTGCAAATTAAATTTTTTTCAATTCATTGTTCTTACTCTTAACACATGTCTGCCTTTCATTTTTGGATGTGTTAAAAGGTTTAGATTTGGTACAATGAGAGTTTTGGAGCACCTACACAGATAAAGCTTCTAAACTTGTGACTGAAACCAAGTTTTGGTTATTCTAAGGAAAGAAAACTGCACAGGGAAAAACTAGAAGATAGGCCAGAACATCAGATCAAAGAGAGAAAGGACTTGAGATGTGGCAAACTATCCCTGAGGTTGAATGTATGTATTGAAAGAGGGACAGGGAAGATAGCCAGGCCACAGGTACATAAAGCATAATATATATCAGTCATCAATTTACTAGCGCAAGAGAGAATTCCAGGAGTCACAGTTGGGGAATGCTAAAGTTTCAGGATAAGACATACCATTACTTGGAAAGGCTCAGAAAAGGGAAAACAAACATGCATTTGTTTTAAGGGTAGCTGGGATTTGTTTTAATCAGGTATGGTAAGACATGCAGGTACGAAAGTGACTGTCATAAAGGAAGCAGTGTATTGTAGTCATAGATGCTTAGAAATGGGAGACATGGCATACAACACGGAGTCACATGGGGAAGTACCAGGGTTGGTCAGAACTCAGAGGGAGTAAGAGGAAAATATGGACAAGATCCTTTATTGTGGGAAGGGATGAGTAAGGCAAGATAAGCAGCCTTAGGATTGGTTAGTTGGATGTCAGCAGGCTTTGGGGCGTAGAGGTTCTCCCTAATACATTGGTATTTGGCTCTAGCAGGTAGTGAAAAGTGGCCTGAAATGTGAAAAGCTGATAAAGAAAGTGGTTAGATTTGTGGGGTGTGTACTGTGTTTGCATCTGAAAGGTGCCCTTACAGGCAAGTAGTTGCTACCTGTGGGAATTAGCTCACCCTGGGAGGGGCAGCCCCTCCCAGGTCAGCAAGGTCTCAGATGCCAAAGCATCAAAATACAGAATAAAAAGATATGGCTAATATCATATTAAACACTTATTATATACCAGGCACAGATGTTGTCTGATTTAGTTTGCATGACAACCTGTAAGATAGGAATTATGTTTCGATTTCATAAATGAGGGAATTTATGTTGGTTGATTGTGGGAAAAGTCCCAATTTGCAATGAAGTCCCACCAGTGTCAGTACACTAAGTAATCACTTCCCAGCACTGGAGCCTGTCATTCTGCACCTGCTACTGGCTGTGTCTGTGCGTGGTGGAAAGGAATAGGATCAGATGATTTCTAAGGTTCTTCACTGCGTAGGCTGCTTGGTACAGTCTGATGGGATCTGTGGGAGAGGAGTTGATTTGAGGAGGTTTTATTGTGGCAGGATATGCAGGAAACACTGCTGAGAGGGAGCTCACCTGGGAGGCTGTTGTAATAGAGGCCACAGGCCTAGGGGAGAATTCAACCAAGACTCAGGAAACTGCATCCCAACTCTCCTCCACCACTCTGTTGCTGGGTAACCTTGAGTGACTGCCCAGACCACCGGAGAGAGGTCTAAAGAACGGCTCCAAAGAGCCTGAGATTCAAAGTTTAGAAGTACTGACAGTGATGAAATTCAGTAGGATGGAAAATCATATGTTGAAATAAGTTGTTAACTAGCCATGTGGAAAATATGCAATAAATATATATCAAATTGGATGTAATTTCATCTACTAGTGGGTTTTCTAAGAAAAGTAGGCTGTGGTTAACCTGAAGAGAATCTGGATGTTCTTAAGCTTCCACTGCTTCTCTGTCTCCTTTTTCAAGTTCCGATAACTGGTCAGCTACCATCCATCGTATAGTAAATACTCTGGTAATTGTTTATGAATTGCCCTTTATTGTTTTTCTTCTTTCTTACAAAAACAGACTATAAGCAACTCGAGATGAGAGTGGTGTCTGGACTCCTCATAGCATCTAGTAAGTTCTGGACACATGGATACCCAGTAAATATTAAGAGGTTATGAATCAGAAAGCTTCTAATTTAGCCCTCCAGTCTTGCTGATGAAGAAATAATCTTGAGGAGGATGACGTAGTGGCAGTGCCGTGCCTCAGTCTAGTGCCTGCTTCTCCTCACCACGCCTTTTGATTGATAGATTGAGTGTTCAGTGCTTGCTTTAGCTTTGTTATCAGCTTACTGGGCTCTTAAAGAAAAGCTAAATTCATTTAAATGTTTTACAAATTCTAATTGCCCATAATTATATAAAATGTCTCAGATGATATAATTTTTAAGTATGCCTTTATTCTGTCATTTGTCATTGATATAGATGACAGGAATAGAATATGTGTTAAAAATGTCAAGTGTACTAGGATGATGACATTTTATGTAAGTACGTAATTAAATCACATTTTGGAAGAACTGATAATCGCTATTTCCAAAGAACTGAATTATATTTGAGAACACTTTGAGAGGTCTCCAGTTGGCATTTCATAACTTAAAACCAGCTTTGTATATTACCCCAGAGCTACCAAAGAAGAAGACAAGGTGATACTTTCTATAGCAACACAGGAAAGACTATGTAAAATGTACAGATGTCTAAATGCTTCCCTAAGGCACAGTGGAGGTTGCACATTTTATTTCTTATAGCACGTCCTGGGGCCAAAAACAAACTGCTCACCTTTATTACAAACATTGACAGAGGTATGATCCGGTATGGGATTAACTGAAAAAAATGTTTGCTTACAAGGAAATAATATCACTCTAGGGCTATAGGTGATACTGTTAAAAAATGATATTTTGTAGCACTAATGTTTGGCAACACCTGTGTTTCTACCCTAATTGTATATAACCCTCATATTGCCAAACTCTCCACTCAATCTCTTGTGAAAGAGGAGAGCAGTGCTGATAGTTTCTGAAAACTTGAATATATCTTAATTTTACTTTGCAGTTATCTGAGCCTAATTCTAGAGGGCAGAGACTGTTAATGAAAATAAATGTGTTTTATGCAGTAAACAAATGTGGACAAAGTGAGGGAGGAGAGTTAGTGGAAAGCAACGGTGCAGAAGAGATGGGATGAAGTCTACTGTCAGTGGGCCAAGAGTTTCATAGATCCAGTTCGGTCAGGGAGTTTTCAAATCTAGTCTTTTTCTAGTGGATATTGAAATTCGGGGGGAATGAAGTAGGTGGGACAGGAGAGTGGTACAGCTTTGTTTACTTTAAATTAATTAATTAATAATAATAATAATAATTATTATTATTATTTAGTCTTTTTATTTTTGGTATAGCTCGGTGAGATGATGGAGCTTTACATTGAGGAAAGCTTACCAAAGATGACGTCAGGGGAGAAATGGAATGTGGTAGCAAATTGGCTTCAGCAGCTACAGAGGCACAGGGCCATTGGACCATCAGAGTTACAGAACTCTGAAGGTCTAAGAAAACTGAGAAGCCTTGGATAACTCAGAAACATTGAAAGTAGGGATCAAGTAAGTGACCTATGTTCCCCATGGGAGACATACAAATGGTTTTAGAAACTTAGATCAAAATTGTCAAAGAGGTACAAAGCTCTTTCTAAAACTTGCCACTTGATGGGTAAGAGCTTTGATAAATTGTCTTACTGTTACCTCTTTGGTGTTGGCTGAGAGGCAAATGTACTAAATGAAAGCACAGGTTGAAAGGACTCTAGCGGTCCACACTTCAGGCTCCTGAGTTTCATTCCCCCTTTGGAGGTTTACAAAATCCTTATCACTACTGCGGCCATTCTGTGTGGACTCAAGGACGCTTTTGGCTCTCCAAGTCACACTGTAATGCTTTGTCCTAAGTGTGATTCACTTTGGTACTGTGGTTACAAGGTAGATAGGGAGAGAAAAGATATGCAAACTTACAGAGAAACATGTTTTCACCTAGGAACAACAAGAGTCTGAATTCTTTGTTTCTTAAAAAAAGTTTTTTTTAACGTTTATTTATTTTTGAGACAGAGACAGACAGAGCATGAGCGGGGGACGGTCAGAGAGAGGGAGACACAGAATCCGAAACAGGCGCCAGGCTCTGAGCCGTCAGCACAGAGCCCGACGCGGGGCTCAAACTCACGGACCGCAAGATCGTGACCTGAGCCGAAGTCGGCCGCTTAACCGACTGAGCCACCCAGGCGCCCCCAGGAGTCTGAATTTAACTTTGGAAATGTACTACGAAGACCACGGCTCTATTCTGTTCTGGATGACAACCCAGGGAAGCAAAGTTTGGGTTCTCAAACATAGAATATTATCTATTGTTTTAATATTTATTGCATGTAGGCACTATGGAGAGTTGAGTAAATATGTGGCAGGTTATCGACGTTCATATTTCTCTCTCTCTCTTCCTCTCTCTCTCTGTTGCATTAGAGGAATGCAACTATTTTTTCGTCTTAGTTGGATTTGAATATTAAGCCAAAAGGGAATTTATCTTCCTTCATTCATACTGAATTTTAAGGGCCAATAAGCACTATTTCTTAAAGGATATGAGTAGATAGAAAAGAGTTTGCACAGAAATGAGAAAGGAGAAGTAGGTTTGCAGAATAGATGAAACACAAGACGAAACTTGTCATTTGATGGGTCAAAGACTTTGATACGTTGTCTTCTGTCTTTGGCAGAAGCAAATATTTCCATAGATGCTTATAGAAATATGGAAAATAATATGGAAAATATCTTTCTCTCTATGTGTGTGTATATGTATATGGTTTTAGGACAAAAATATATAAAGGAGAGGGTTTTCAAAAAGAATAATCTCTGACAGCTGATCCCAAGAAAAGTTTCCCAAGAAGAAGCCTGATAATCTGGGAAAAGCCAGTAAAAGGACCTACAAATGATCAATGCAGAGTCGTTATTAGGTTTCCTGGCTTCACACGGGAACTGAGCCATTGCAAACTCTGCTGAACTTACATGCACCTTCCTGGGCTTTCTCTAACTAGAATCAGTCTTAGCAGTTCTTTCTGTCAGTGTCTCATGAGGACCTCACTTCCCCATAGTTCAGGGTCCTATGCTATTTTAGCCCAGCAAGAGAGATGCTTGCCCTTGCCCTAGGACTTGCTTTGTTCCTATTTATTTTACTGTTTTGTCAACTCCCCATCCACTGCATTTGCTTACTACAAATCCCAAGAACATTTGTGAGTAAAATTTGGGGGTTGAAAGCTCTGCTCCCTAGCCACATCCCTCTATGTAAGACACTTGAACTAAATCACCTGGCGACTTTCTCGGGTGTGGTAAATAGAGCCATGTTATACTTGTACCACCTTGTTTAATACTAATACTTGGAGTAAGTTCAGCTATTTTTTTAGCTGATTTTATAGATTTTCCTTTGAGAGATTACTCAACTTGAGGAATCCTTTGCAGTGAGCTCCAAAGCCAAGCCATTAATCATTTTTCTTTTCATTTTGCCATTGTGTTCCTGTTTCTATAAACAAAGTATCAAGTTAGTATGCATTTTTACTTGTAAACAAAGACCTTCCCTATTGCATTCTATCTTGCCCCAGTTGGCTAATATTAGGAGTGACCCCACTTTATCAACTGTCCCTGATTCTTACATCCATGAATCGGCCTTCTTGCTGGCCGATTATATACTTAGAACATAAGTATTTTATAATAATAAATACTTATTTATAAGTAAATAATATAATAATAAATACTTAGAATGTAAGTATTTTAAATATTTTTAAAATATGCTTCCGTGCAAGAGTTATGTAATGCATTGCTAGGAGTATAGTTTATTCATGCCACACAAGACTATTTTAGACTGGATGCCTTGCTGTAAATAGCTGAAAGAGGAGATGAGAAATGTAAGACAGAGAAAACACACACGAATTTAGAGATTAAAAAATCTGACAATGTTTTTAAATGACCAACTTAACTCCCTCCTTAAATGACTCTTTATAACTTTATAACTCACCATCCTATCAATTAAAAACCTAATCCCACCTGAACAAATTGAAAACTATCTCATGTTGTTTATTTATGGTCTACTTTAGACCTTTTGAAGTCTGTTTTGATGCACATTTCATAAAAATCATGGAATTACTAATATGTTGTTATATTTTGTTATTACATTCTTCCATAACCATCATAGTATTCAGCTAAGAATAATAGACTTTTTCATCTATATCTCATGTCTCTCTTTCAATTACATGTGATTTGGCAATATGAAAACAAGAGAACCTATCATCAATACTGAAATACTCATTTAAAAAATATCTATCTGAGCTCAGTAGCAATAAGACAGTAAAATATAAGTTGGAAATGGTAATTTCTTCAAAAGTTTGTTAGCATTGTACTTTAAGATGATATGCCTGGTTTTGTTTACTATTGTCTATATGGTTTGAACTTGAATTTTAGATGTTAGATTGATGTGAAGCTTGATCTAACAGCACGTATGTGAATTTGAGGGAGTTTGCCTTACAATCGACACCTTGGTAATCGTGTTTTATGGTCTAAAGCAGTGAAAGGCATCTCTAGGTCTTGGTACACAGTTGAATTATTTACCTGTAAGTGATAGCGCTGGTGGTCAAATGCGCAGTCTCACGACTTGTCAGCTAACAACCTAAGCTTGCTTTTCATGTGTCTTATCCAATTCATATGTATAGGTAGCACTTATGGCAGTTACTTTTTTTATTTAATGTTTTTCTGTTAATTACTGTTAACTTCTTGTTAATAGAGGAGGAAAAAAACTAATTTTTGCTTGCCAATGAAAAATCTGGGTTTTTTTTCTCAATATTAAACTGTCAGTGTGTCTAAAGTAGGAGAGTTTTGCTAAAGAAATCCCTCTTTAATCAGTGCAATCTGGCCCCTCCTTGAAACAACAGAAAAGTAAAAGTAAAATAGGATTGATTTTTTCAATTGATTCAATTGATTCAATTCAAATGAGCAACACATTTACACAGGATTTTATCCACAAGTCAGACTAAATCATGATCAGCTCTACTATTTAAATGGGACAATAGTTTCTTGCAAACTGGGAAATTACTCAGGGAAGGATAAATAGAATGGAGGTTCCTCCCATCTGACCCTCTGCCAGTTTTCATGTTTATTCTTACTTCTTTATACTTGCACAGTCTAACACATTTATTCTTCCCACAGGAGTTACTCTGATATGCATTAGACATTAATATGCACATTTGAATGAGGAGTCAGGTTCCAAGTTATAATAAAAACCACTTGTAAAGAATTTTCTCCTGAATTCAAATCTTTAAAACAGCCACAACAGATTAAATTATTTTTTAAGGAAGGTAAGTTGTGCTATATTACTTCTTTTTAAATGTTCAAAATTTACTTTATTAGTTATTTTATAGTATGTCCTTAATGAATTCATTCATATCAGACCAAGGGGAATGAAACCCATCACTGAGAAGGCTCTCTAATGAGCCATACAGAGCCGAAATAACTACATATGCATTTCACAAATGGACCATTAATTGGAAAAAGAACCAAAGTGTGAAGATATAATCCTATAGGATGGAACTTAAATGGTAATATATTTTAAGGCTTTAGAACTTTAGATCCACTTGTGTGGAGGAAAAGGTGAATGTGAGACAAAGTTTGCTTTTCCGTCTATCTGAGGTGAAGCATTTTCATTAAACCATTGTGGTTAGTCTGACTTTGAGAAAGAAATGATTTTGAGAATTTTGTTAATTTAACAAGAACTCCTGCCTTGACCTAATATGTTTTCTTTTTCTGGTTATTTAAGTACCACGTCCTGTCACCCTTGTGGCTTACTCGGGGGTTACTAGTGCTGCCAGGTTACTTAAGGTGTAACCTACTGACCTTAAGAGAAACAAGGACATTTTGATACTGCTGTGCCCACAGAACAAACCTTGTGAGAGCCAGGACTTCCCACGGATGCCCAGATAATTTATCCTCCACAGGCCCGAGGGGCAGGGCAAAGCTGGAAGGGGGCATGAAATCAGGCCATGCTGGCACCGGCCCCCACCGGCCTCCACTGGCTCTGGAAGGAATAGCCTGGCCTGGGTGAGCAACCACCTCTTCTCAGCCAGTGAACCCTATCGTATGTCCACGCTGACATCCCAGGTGCTTCCACACCTGGGAAGCACCAGTCCCCAGTGGGTTTGCCTCTTGCTGTGCTCAAGACAGCCCTCAACAAACAGATGACCCACCGGGGGGGGCCTACACTGGTCCCTTTTTGTAACACATTTCAGACAAACACGATCTCTCCCTGCTTTGTGAAAACAAAACAAAAACCAAAAATGAAATTAAAAAACCCACAAAACCTAGATGCGTATGTGAGTGAAAAGGGGAGCTATTAATATTTATAGTTGGAGCACAGGCATAAACCTAGTCTGTCCTGGACACTGGGATATATGGTTGTATTAGGGTTCTCCAGGGCTCTTTATTTTATATCTGCCTATGTATAGTATGTAGTATATACAAGGAGATTTCTGATAAGAAATTGGCTCATGAGATTATAGAAGCTAGCAAATCCAAAATCTGTAAAGCCCATTCCAGTCCAAAGGCTGGAAGCCTCCATAAAACCAGGAAGAGTGGCTTTCATGAAGATGGTGCGGAAAGCAAAGAAGGAAGCCCCTGCCCCTCCCAAAGCTGAAGCCAAAGCAAAGGCTTTGAAGGCCAAGAAAGCAGTCCTGGAAGGCATCCACAGTCACACAAAAAAAGATCTTCCTGTCACCTACCTTCCTTCAGAGACACTTTATCTAAGAAGGCATCCCAAATATTCTGGACGTGCCCCCAGGAGAAATAAGCTTGACCACTATGGCATCATCAAATTCCCCCTGACTACTGAGTCAGCCGTGAAGAAAATAGAAGACAACAACACTCTTGTGTTCATTGTGGATGTCAAGGCCAACAAGCACCAGATCAAACAGGCTGTGAAGAAGCTCTATGACATTGACATGGCCAAGGTCAACACTCTGATCAAGCCCCATGGAGGAAAGAAGGCATATGTTTGACTGGCTCGTGACTGTGATGCTTTGGATGTTGCCAACAAAATTGGGACCATCTAAACTGTGACCAGCTGGGTAAATCTAAATATAAATTTTTTCACCAAAAAATAAAAACCAAATAACAACCCACAAACACCCCCCTCCCCCCCCCCCCACACACACACACAAAACCCAATAAAACACCATGAAGAGCTAAGGTCCCAGTTTGAAGGTTGTCAGGCAGAAATCTCTCATACTCTGGGAGGGCCAGCCTTTTGTTCTGTTTAAACCTTCAACTGATTGGATGAGTTCAACTGCTTTACTTAGTCTAACAATTTAAATGTGAATCTCCTCCAAAACCACCCTCACAGAAACATCCAGAAAAAAAGTATAACCAAATATCTGGGCTTTCCATAGTTTAGCCAAGTTGACACATAAAATTAATTGGAGTAGCCATCCAACTTCTTTTAAAGCGGCAGGTAATTTGCTGTCTCCTGTTGAGCCTCTGGCCACAGTGATTCACACAGTATTTTCTTTTACCTTTACTGCAACAATGAATCCAGTCTCTCCTTATTGTATACTTGCTCTTAGTTTGTGTCAGAAATTCTCTGGCTCCAGCCCCTTCATATTTATTTATCTTTCTTCTAGGTATTTAATTTTATCGTGTCATTTTAAGGCATTGATTTATAAACTATGCTCTGTGGAGGGGTGTGGTGTGGGGTAGGTAAATGGAAGAATGAAGGCAACAGGTGGGTTATCAGGTACCACTGTCGCTTCAACAGAGTTGAAGCTCTGTTTTTGTTGCTTCCTGGTAAGCTTTTATCTGAGGACAGATTAGTTGGTTAAACTGTATTTGAAAATCACTACATATTTTCCTTAATGAGTCCATGAAACTGCTGAAATTGTATGTAATAATTTCTTTGTGAGGTTGTGTTTTTCTGAGGAGAGGGTGCACAAATTTCTCGTTTATTTACAAAGGTCTGTAACTCACAACAAATTAATCACCCATTGGTTAAATGTTATGCATGATATCTTGTATTTTCAAAAGTAGATATGATTTAGAAATTACATATGAGGATGCAGAGAATATTGATATTTAATAAATCATGTCCTATGTTTCTATTGGCTCAGTAACAAAATGATACTGAAATGATGCAAAGATTCATTTGCGCCAGAAAACAAAGAGGAAAAAAAGCCTTTCCAATGCACATTTAACTGTAGACATTACTGCCTTCTTGGTGGGGTGGCATATTTGATACATGGAGACAAAAGTATCTTCCTTCTCAACAGTCTTCTCTGAAACTTGGCTAAGTAGAAAAATATCATTGAGTCAGATCAAGTTTAAACAGAAAAAAATTTCTGTTTTCTATTGTTCCATAGCAAACACTCTCAACACTTACTGGCTTAAAATAACAGCATTTATTATTTTTTTATGATTATTTTGGTTGACTGGCTGGTTCATTACTCCACATAGTGTCAGCTGGGAGCGTGGCCAGGCTACCTTTGCCCTCCATGTGGTATCTTATCCTTCAGAGAATATATTTCCATGTGTCCTCTCCCTTCAGGAGAACAGAATGGAGACCGAGTTCCAAGAAGATGAGTCCCAGTGTACAATTGCTTGTCAACCTTCTGTTCACATCATGCATGTTGATGCATGACCAAAGTTCATGTGCAAGCCCAGAATCAATATGGGAGGGAACCATCCCAAGCTTCAATCCTGGGAGCATGATTCATTGGGAGCCACCAGTGTAATTTCTAACACAGAAAGGACTTTGAAAAAAATTTGTTTGTACAAAGAAGGTTGGTAGCTCATGGTCAGAGATGAAATCTGTTATTAGAAATTAAAAAACTATGTCATTTTGAACACCCCAAATTTAGGTAATGTATCCATACATATAATTAGAAAATTCATCCCTTAAAAACCTTCACTATTAAAAGTAGGAAGAAAGAAAATGAAATCATTAAGTGTCCTATCTGAAATATTTTTTAAGTGCACAGAATAACTATTAAGGAAAACATAGGCATAAATAATAAGGCAAAAGGGAGAATTTAACAGTTTGAAAAACCATCACAAAAATGATAGGTTAATATCAAAAGTTGCTTCCTTAGAAAGTCTAGTGAAATAAAGCTCTCATAATTAAAAATCAAGTAAAATAGAGAAAACACATACATAATGTAATGAAAATTTGAATTAAAGGTTAATTCTAGGCTTACTAATATATTATCCTATTCTGAAATCCATTACCAAATGCTATAAAGAAATACAAATTTGGGGTGCCTAGGTGGCTCAGTCGGTTAAGTGTCCAACTCTTGGTTTTGGCTCAGATCATTATCTCTGTTTGTGGGTTCAAGCCCTGCATCCAGCTCTGCGCTGTCACTGCAGAGCCTGCTTGGGATTCTCTCTCTCTCTCTCTCTCTCTCTCTCTCTCTCTCTCTTTTTCTCTCTCTGTCTCTCTCCCTCTCCTTCTAGCCCTCTCCCACTTGTACTCCCTCTCTCTCAAAATACATAAACTTGAAAAAAAAAAAAAGAAATACAAATTTGAAGTTACAATATTTGAAAGAATGGTGCAAAATTAACATTATTTATAGATAACTTGATTTGTTATCCAGATAACTTGAGATAACTCAAAAGTATTAAGATTAACAAATTAAATATGTTTAAAATGCATATAAAAATAAGGAACTCTGTTATTTATCAGCAATGATCACAAAATATTATAGAGAACAGTTTTCATACACATTAGTAGCAAAACTTTACCCAGGAATAAATTAGCTCATTGCCTTGTCCATGAAAGTCTCTCAAAAATATTTTCTGGATGTTCAGGGGATGCATAGCTGGCTCAGTCGGTGGAGCATGCAACTCTTGATCTCAGGCTCATGAGTTTTAGCCCCATGTGTTGGGCATGGAGCCTACTTAATTAAAAAAAAGAAAAAAAATTCTGGGTGTTCATAGACTAATAAAAATGAACCAGAAGAGTGTAGAACCTATGTGAACAGCCAATACACTTTACTTGAGACATAATAAAGGGTGTTGATTAAATAAATGTATACCATGTTCCAGGATGGGAACTGTGAATATTGTGAAGATGCTAATTTTATCCTATTAATTTAAATGTTTACTTCAATTCCATTATGTGACTTCAAAACAGTTTTTGGAACTTAAAGTCATACAAAAGTGTGATGGAAGAACAAAAAAGGGGGTAATGGTATTCGTTTCTTTTTTAAAAACAAGAGTAAGATATGCAGACACTACTGAAGACTTGAATTTAAAACAAAGCTGTGATAACCAAAATGGCATGTGATTGGCACCAAATCAGTTAGATTACTAAATCTGAATAAAAATGTCAAGAACAGACTTTAATGTAATCAGAATATGAAATATGTTAAATTTTCAAACCAGTAGAAAAATTCATTTATTTAAATACTGATGCTGGAAGCATTACTTAAAAAATTTTTCTATGTCTTTATTTTATTTTGAGAGACGGAGTGCAAGTTGGGGGAGGGGCAGAGAGAGAGGAAGACACAAAATCCAAAGCAAGCTCCAGGCTCTGAGCTGCAGCACAGACCCCGACACGGGGCTCAAACCCACAGACTGTGAGATCATGACCTGAGCTGAAGTCAGACACCTAACCCACTGAGCCACCCAGGTGCCCCATGGAAGCATTATTCATAATAAAAATAAGAACTCTATGTCAAATTATAAACCATAATAAATAAAGCAATGGTAATTGACATATTTGCCTACATAAAACTAAAAATTTTTGTATGTAAACATATTATGAATAAAAGTTAAAAAATGTAAGTTTCAGTTAGGCAGAATGATAAATTCTAGAGATCTGCTGTACATTATCGTGCCTGTAATTAAAGCACTATATTTACACTTCAAAAGTTTGTTAAATTTGTCATGTTAAGTGTCCTTACTACAATGAAAAACAACTTGGGGCACCTGGATGGCTCAGTCAATTGAGTGTCTGACTCTAGATTTCTGCTCAGATCATGATCTCAGGGTCGTGAAATCAAGCTGCATGTTGGGTTTAGCACAGAGCATGGAGCCTGCTTGGGATTTTCTCTCTCTCTCTCTCTCTCTCGCTCTCTCTCTCTCTCTCTCCCCCTCCCCCTCCTCTGCTTATTCTCTCTCTCTGTCTCAAAATAAATAAACTTAAAAAAAAACCTTGATGAGGTATTTTCCAGAATTTTTTTTTCTTCAAAAATCCCTTGAAAGTGAAAATTTTTATTAAATAAAGAGCCTTTACAAAAATAATGAAAGAATGAGCAATAAATACATAAATAATAGAACTGATTAGGACACGAACCAACAAAAGAATACAAAATAAAAAAAAAAGAATGGGAGTTATTTAACCTCACAATTGATAAAGAAAATAAAAATCTATGTATTTTGTATTTTAAAATTTGAAAAATGAAAGAAAAATGATAGCCAGTGTTGTCAATAGTTCAGGTAAATGGGACTTATGCATTATAGAGGGGGGTAAAAGTAACACGACATATGTAGAATACATGTGTAGAATAATTTGGTAATTTGTATCAAAATACTTTAAATGAAAATATCTTTCATCTCTAATTTTGTCTCTTAAAATTGTCCCTAAGTAAATAATGATGGATGTGAATTAGAGCATTAATGTTTTATTGCAAACATAAAAAAAAATATATGAACAACTGCATTTACAGCCAAAGAATATTATTAAAGCACCTTAAATCTGTATGATGGGAATACTTGTAGGCATTAATGACCCATGACGAAAGAATATATACTTCATGACAGACAATAATAATATTCAGGGTGATTAATATTATGTGAATGAGTAGTTTATAAAATATTAAGCATAGTGTGGGGCGCCTGGGTGGCTCAGTCGGTTGAGTGTCCAACTTCAGCTCAGGTCATGATCTCACACTCCATGAGTTCGAGCCCCGCGTCGGGCTCTGTGCTGTCAGCTCAGAGCCTGGAGCCTGTTTCAGATTCTGTGTCTCCCTCTCTCTCTGTCCCTCCCCTGCTCATGCTCTGTTTCTCTCTGTTTCAAAAATAAATTAATAAAAACATTAAAAAATATTAAGCGTAGTGTAATCCCAGTGGAAAAAAATCTTGGGAAATACATGCTGAAATATTAATATTTCTTATTTCTTACATATGGCATTATGAGTAATTTTTATTTCTTTTTTGTAATGATTTTCTGTATTTTTCAAAGTTTCTTAATGATGGTTTTGTTTTTGTAATCAGAAGGAAGCTATTCAAAGTCAATATTATAGACAAAAGTTGATAAAAACAAGAACTGTCCTTTTGCTTCCATACACTTATGTGAGTGCATAGTTGTGCACACGTATACACACACACACACACACACACACACACACACACACACACACCTCCCAGGGTACAGATGTCTTTGTTTTGTAGTATCAGTTCTTTCAGCATTAACTGTGAAGTGATCGGCTTCCAGAACTACAGCATCTGTGGCAAATGTGGAATATTTGGACAATTTTTAGCTTGCATTCCCCAACCCCATGAGCCATGGAAGACATTTGGGACTACTTGGTGAAGAGAGATTTGGTCTGCTATGGGCAAATCTGTTATCTGAGAGTTTTTCTTAATACCCAGATCTGACCAGTATTCAGAATTCTATTGGCTTAAAGATTTGTTTTGCACACTGTCCCTTCAGTTACTCCCTGAGGAGTTCTCTATCGTCAATTGTATAAGATTTACTATTTCATGTAAGTCAAGAAGAAAGTATTGCTATGCTGTCTAATATTTACTTATTCTTCCTCTCGCCCGGTTCTTTTGTTTCTTCTTTCCTTTCTCCTTCCCTCTCTCTTTCCATTCTTTGGTTCTTTCTTTCCTTTTTCTCTCCCTTGCTCTCCACTCCTTCTCTCCCCAAGTATATGTGAAGTATAACATTTAGTGTTGGCCAGTGATAAAGCACACCTCTTAATGTGACTTCAGTTAGCTCACCAACACATGAGGGGATCTAGAGAGTTTTGTGTTTTCAGAAATTTTATGAAATAATACCTCGCAAAGATTAAATTGAATAATTCTCACAGGATTTAGTGAGAAAGATAGTGAAAAGTTTAAATATTTTGAAAGAATCCTTAAATAGGAGCCAGGCAACTTACCTCATTATATGACAACACTATTACTGTGGAGCAAAATCTCTGGGTGTGATGATCAATTTGTAAAACATATCCTAGCAAGTTGGAATCTCTTTTCTCCAATATCCTGCCATAGAGTGAATGTCTGTGTTCCCCTAAATTTATATGTTGAAACCTAATCCCCAATGTGACGGTATTAGGAGGCAGGGCCTTTGGGAGGTGACTAGCCCTTATGAATAGGTGTTAGTTTCCTTATAAAAGAGATTCTAGAGGGATTTCTCTCCCCTTCTGTCATGTGATGTTACAGTAAAAAGATAGCCATCTTTGAGGAGGTAGGCTCTCACAAGACACCAAATCTACCAGTGCCTTGATCTTGGACTTCCCAGCCTCCAGAACTGCAGAAATAAATTTCTGTTGTGTATAAGCTACCCAGTCTGTATAGTGTTTTGTTATAGCAGCTCAAACGGACTAACATATACCCCCTGAAAATGTTTTCCATCATACTCTGACCCAGAATAAATATTTCTTCTTCCCAGTCACTGTTAGGCATATATAGGAGCATCTCTCAGCCCCAATTCTCAACAGCTGCACATTGTTTTTTTCATTCTCACTATGTTCTCAAATGTCATCCTTCACAGAACATCCAGTTTTCCTAGGGTGGTTAGAGAAGTAGACTTGAACTTTGCCTTCTTTTTCTCTGCTCCCCACCATTAATCTCTTTTACCTACTTTTGATTTCTAAAGACTCGAGGTGTGTATATATCAGCTTGAGAGTTGGGATGAAAAAGGTGAAACAAGATTTTAATTTGTGTATGCGAATTTCCCCCTAGAGATTAAAAAAAAGAGTCAAGGCCATCCTACTGTTCAAAGTTCAGATAGTACATACACTCATGAATTAAAGATAACATAATGTTGGTAGACAGGATTCAGATAGAAGAATGTTCTGATTTATTAAACTTGTCTTTCTAAGTAAGATAAAGTAGTTGAGCTAATCGACAATATAAGTCTCTTCTTTCTGAGTCTCAGAAGGAAATAATTCTCTGTAAGAGCCTTAGGAGAGAGAGAACTATAAAAACAGGTTCCACTCTGATGGGCAGACACTGGGAGAGGGACTGTATAATTTTGTACATTGGCTGAGGCTAATTCAACTAGTGTTAATTGTTCCTCTGCCTCTAGTCAAGGTGGTGCCCTGAGACTCAACACAATTCCACTGGGTCTTCACCCAGAATTGAGAGTGTTAGAAGTTGAACTGTTTCAGGAGAAACAATGATCTTTGGTTTAGCTGTGTACTGCATCCATCCCAGCATACTTTGGAGCCAGGGGTAGGAAAGTAGAAAAGGGGACAGGTGCTGGTATCACTTCTACGTATTACTTTTTGTCAATGCTTACTATAAATTAACTTTTGCTACCAAAGGGTGCTTTATTTAATTGTGCAGGTGGACCAGGGAGGGTTAACTTGATATGTAGAACAATGTTAATAGATTAAATTTCTTATGATTTCTATTTTGTCTTTCTGAGCCTTCCTTCACTCTCGTTCACCTAAGCATCCATGAAATCCAGGAAGAGATTTCATTCTGAAATTCAAAAAGAGGGTGTTTGCATCTATCCTTTGCCGTATAAGCATTGCTATTGTTTGCTGCTGAATTGTTTAAAGTTTACATCCCTTTGATCATGGGATAAATGTTGTTTGGCAAGCTAGATCACTGCGTTTTAGGGGAAGTTTTGGGAGGTAGAAGGAAAAAAAGGGGAGAACTTCCTTTCCCAGTCTTGAATGCTTGTGGGAAGAGACAGATGAAAGAGACAAAGTGCCCCATTTGATGTAGTCAAATGCAGGGGTCTCTCTTTCTGTTCTTCAGAATTCAACCTAGAGCGGTAGTATGTCAGATAAATAAGAATATCACCAAGTACAGAGGGGGCAGGTGTTCTTCATGCCCTTGCTTGCAACTCTGGGATGAATTTAGATTTGCACTTGGCAGACTGACCCATGCCACATCACTGAAAACATAGTTGGGGAGACCCAAAAGCACTGGTCTAGCAGCATGGCTCTTCAGTCATGGCCATAGGATGGACTCTCTGTGCCAGGAAGGAGTAGGATCAAAGTCAGGCCTTAGAACTATCTTTAGTACCAGTAGGAGGTAAGATGAGGCCCTCAGGACCTGAACCGTGACCAGAAACATGGGTCCAAGCAAAGAAGAGTGTACCAAAGTTTATAAGGGATCAGTTTTTGTATTGGAAACTAAAGGAGCTTTATAGCAGGTTGCTAAGGAATCTGCATTCCAGAATTGTAGATTGTCCTCCTCTACCTCTGGTCTGGGGCATGTGAACAATGCAATTGTCTTAAGGAGAGAAGCAGCTGGAGGAGTTTTTTTGCAAGACTAAGCATTTTTATCTAAGAGACTGAATATATTTCAAAGGGCTATTTTTTGATAACAGACTAAACTTTAGGTTAGATTGGGTATTTACTTACATAAACAATGGGGGACACCGGAGGAAGAATAGATAAGTTATAGACAGAATTAACAAACTGTGTACGTAAAAAGTTTGTTACATAACATACAAACTTTCAGTTCTTTAGGTTACAGTATGAATAAAAATTGACAACTGTTCTTTAGATGTAAATTCTTGAAGTTAGCCTGCAGATGTCATTCTGCAAGGTTGTCTACTTTCCCTTTCAATTTTCAAAAAGATTAAATTCTGATTAAAGGTGAGACAGTTCAAGCAATTCTCCTTTGTTCTTCCACCTTGTTCCTCTGTCTTTTCCTCACACCTCAAACCGTCTTCCCCAACTGCCCCATGCGGCTTCTCCTTCTAATGTTTTCAGCACTAAGTTATGGGAAACCCAGGCTTTCAAGATCACAAAGCTTGGCTTGACAAAATTCCATTTAATGAATGTCGTCTACCATAAACCTGCTATGCTCGTATCTTTTATCATTGTTAAAACTTGGGTGCAGATGTTCACATCTGCATTTCTGTATCTGAATCTGGAATTCACCTTTTAAAAACAAGCCTTTTTTAAGACAAGTGGTAAGAAATTGCCTATGCCTATCTGAAGTTGTAAAGAATCTTGTGATTGTATTTATTTTTAATTTATTATTATTATTGTTATTGTTATTTTTATTTGAGAGAGAGTGTGTGCATGATGTGAGGAGAAGATCTGGGTTGGGGGGGGGAGAGAGAGAGAGAAAGAGAGAGAGAGAGAGAGGGAATCTTAAGCAGGCTCTGTGCTGAGTGTTAGCCTGACATGGGCCTCGATCCCACAACCCTGGAGGCGTTACCTGAGCCAAAATCAAGAGCCGAACACTCAACCAACTGAGCCATCCAGGCTCCCCAAGACTCTCCTGATTTTAAAATTTATTTTAAAATTGTTAGGTGAATTCCTAGAAGCTAAATTTCTGGATCGAAAGCACAGTGAAAGCATTGCTTTGGATACATTTTATTTATTTGTACTTATTTATTCAATAAGTGTTATATGCAGGGGACTATGCTCAGGACAGGGATAGCGAGATAAAAGGCACAATTCTCATCCTCAAGGAGAGAATAATCTTGAATCAAATAATATGACAAGTAAAATACAGCATGAAAAATGATGAAATAGAAGTAAGAACAGGATACAACAGAAGCATAGAGAAGTTGAATCTAACTGGAGAGTCATAAGGAAGTGATTAGATTATGAATTAGTTAAAAAATGAAGAGGAGCACGGAAAACCTTTCAAGTGGAGAGCATCATCTGCAAAGGCCAGGAAGAGTGGGCCCCATTAGGAGATTGTCTCTAGTCTGGTGTAGCTGGAGCATGGAGTCCTGAGGGAAAACAGTGAGGGAAGAAGGCAGAATTCAAGACGTCTGTAGTCAGTACTACTGGTAGCATGAGTTGAAGTTGTTTTTTTAACAAAGTCGTAATTAACCTGTTTGAAGGGAGAAAGGGAAAAGTTATAGAGGGAGAGACTGAGGATACTAGAAGACCATTAAATTATGTGATGGATTTTAGTAGGTTTGCCATTCTGTTTCTGTCTCATCACCTCTTAAATTTTAAATATTTCCTTTTGAAAGTCCATGTAATAAATATTCATTCCTCTGGCTCACATTTAGGATGCAGCTTGCAAAAAGAAGTCTATGGTTCTCCCTTTCGTATCCCATCCCTTGTGGCTCCGCGTGTGAGGTGGTAATGCCAATTGCTGTGTTTCTTTCTGACCGGATGTTCTCTGTGTTCATATTGATCGTACAGGGACCCGATTGTGCTGATGTGAAGGTTGGGACTAGTGAAATTATTAGCTCTCTTTTCACTAAAAATAGAGCACCCGCGGTCATCCCAAAGGAGTAATTGGCTTGCAATAGCAACTTATTCATGTTATAGGCACTTCTTTCCAGTTTTGTCTAAAGAAATTGTGCTTCCTATGGCAAGTTCTGTATAAAATGCATTGCATTTCAGGTTAATGCTATTGATCATCAGGGAAGACAGAAAAATTGACAGTGTGTGCCAGATAATCTTCCATAATAGTAGGCTCGCGTTCTCTTCATTTGACCTTTGATTGCCTAGAAGTTATGGGCTGTGGTACGCTGGAACAGTGTGCAACGCCCTGGATCTTCCAAGTCTTAGCATCTGCTTGAGGCTTAATGACTCACATCACTCTTGGCAACGGTGCTTTGGACTTACAGCAGCCGTGCGGGTTCATGTGGATGATGGAAACAGTTTTCTACCTCTGTGGTAGTAAATGGTCTTAAGTGAACTTTGTTCAAAGAACTTTTTCGTATTAAAACCATTCATACTGTTTTTCGCCTTGTATACCATCTACACTGCAAAAAATAGTGTTGCCAGTTAGAGATATAAAATTACCTATCACACATGACTGACATAACCTGTAACATTAAAACTGAAGGAAAAGAATTTTTAAAAAATCACTTTCTATCCTTGCTGTGTAGTTTTATTGTTTCCTCTGTTTTTGTGCTTGATACTCACTTTTGGGGATTTATAATACCCAGGTAATATGCTTTAGGAATTATTAAACTGCCTAATAGACTAAATGTCTTAGTGTCATTTTTGTATTTTTTGACTTTTAGGAATTTAGAATTCTAATGAGGGATTTCTGTCCTAATTTACTCTAAGAATAAGTAAAACTATTCAACTTTTGAATTTTAAAGAATACTTACTTAAGAAATGAAATATTGCAATAAGAATAAATCTTTACTTTTATGTTTTAAAACTAATTCTTTTGTGGGGCGCCTGTGTGGCTCAGTTGGTTAAGCATCCAACTTCGGCTCAGGTCATCGCGGTTTGTGAGTCCAAGCCCTGCATTGGGCTCTGGGCTGACAGCTCAGAGCCTGGAGCCTGCTTCAGCTTCAATGTCTCCCTCTCTCTGCCCCTCCCCTACTCACACACTTTGTCTCCTTCAAATATAAACACTAAAATTTTTGTTAATTAATTTCTTTGTTAAATTCATGTATGTGTGCATACATATGTGTATATCTATTTAAAGCAGGCTGTGATGGTGACATGCCTGAAATTTTACAGAAAGAATCAGGAGTTAGGAGGAAACACTTGAACCTATGGCAAATTTCACTTTGCGAAACTTTGATGAAACTAAGCAGACCATGAGCTCATTGAAAATGATAAAGTTAGAACTAAATTGCTCTAAAAGGATCATGTTAAAGATCTAGGAGCATTGCAGGGATATTGTTTAGACATGTTTCAAGAGCTGATTCTGATTACCTTCTTTATGAGGAAAATATTTAGATTTCTGTACACTCTTCTCTTTTAAGATCTATTAAAATTAACATCAATTGGAAAACTTATTCTAATTATTGAGTGCCTCTCATATGCAAAGTACCATGGTAGATGTTCTGAGTAATATTTATTCTTTCATTTCACAGATATATATTGAGTATTTTCTGTTGTGAGTCACTGGAAGCTTTCTGTAGGGTAAAAACTAAATCCCTTCCATTTACTAGGAAGGAAAGCCATTCTGCCTATGGTAAACTGGGATGATTGATGGGGGAGTGAAATAAACTGAAGCCAGGGAGACTGATTTGGCAGTTATTCAATAGCCAAAAAATGGACTACAAAGAACCTAGACCAAGGTAGTGGGATGTGAATAAAAATAAAGAATGGACTGAGAAACATTTTTTTAAAGTCGACTAATTGAGTGTTTGTACGTGGGATAGGCAAAAGAAAGAAATGACAGACGATTCAAGAATTTTAGTTTGTTTAAAAAAAAAAGGTGGGGAGTGCTGGGTGGTTCAGTCGGTTAAGCGTCCAACTCTTGATTTCGGCTAAGGTCATGATCTCATTTTCATGAGTTTGAGTCCCACATTAGGTTCTGAGCTGACAGCACAGAGCCTGCTTGGGAGTCTCTTTCCCTTTCTGTCTGTGGCCCACCCCCACATGCTCTCTCCCTCTCTCTCTAAAAATAAATAAACTTAAAAAATTTTTTTAGTTTGTGTCATTAAACAAACAGTGAAACTGCTAGAATTGATAAAGCCAGAGGGGCAGTGGTCAATAGAGAAAGACCAAAGCTTTGATTCTGAAAGAGTACGCAGATAATGGTAGAGATTTCCATCTGACGGTATTGATTACCATTTGGGGCTATACAGAGGAATGGGTAAAGTGATGCAATGGCCAGGGGATCATGTAGATGGATGGATGAAGATATAGGACAGGAAAACTGAAGCTTTCCTCTCACTGTGGGGATTGATATAAATAAGTGAGTCATGAGTTAAACATTCTGTATTCAAGAACTTCTATATCATAACTGTCATTACATTGTGGTAAATATCTGGGACCATGGTGAGGTGTTCAAGGTTTAGTACTTCACACACACATAAATGTACATATACAAATAATCACATGGATTGGGCATGAGTGATGAACCTTTCACCTTAGTTTTCTATGATTTATTTTGGTACCTACTTATATCCTTGGACAAGTGTGATGCAATCGCAGGGGTGAAGTGAAGGTTTATCCTACATAGGAGACAAAGTTTGTACTTATCCCAGAGTTTAAATTGAGCACATCTCCTTTCTGAGCTCCTTGAGCTTACCTAGTAAAAGTGGATCTATAAGAAAAAATGCAACTTTGTAATACATTGTTTATTTATTTATTTTTGAGAGTGGAACAAATGGAATTGTCTAAGTAGAGACTAAGTACCTAGAGAGATTGGGAAGACTTGGAGGGAAAAGGATGGGGGAAATGTGTGCCTTTATATTAATTTATTCAGAGGTGGGAGATGGGTGCTTACCCAAGACATCATTGCTCAGTGCCATCTCAGCTGTGTTCATTTTGGTCACAGTCTCATCCAGGCTTAGCACATAGAGCCCCATCCTCATCCTGGTAGTGATCTTACTAGGTTCATCACATTCCATTGATTCCCTAAAGTGCCCTAATCTCCTCTTCAACAAGATCTAATGGTGATGATAAACTGCAGGTAAACAGTTGGAAAGAGAAATGGAAAATGGGGCAAAATGAAGAAGAGCAATCCATTGGGAACAAGGGTGAGATCTGGCAATGAAAATCTAGCAAAAGCAGAAGAGAAGAGAAGCTCTTGCAGCAAGCACCCAAAATATCTATCACTGGATAGAATGGTCTTTAAATACTAACCTGGCACTTAGGAAAAATACCCTTATATTAGTAGGTGATTAGTGTATGGAGCAGATTACAGAGGAGGAATTTAGGAACAGTAGCTAAGCTAGAAAGACAGAGCCATACAAACTAGAATGTAAGAAATGGAGCCATACAAACTAGAATGATGCTTAGGAACAGGAAGAAACACAATTATCAGAACTGAGATCCTGCATTAAGGTTATTTTAAGAACAAGGATGATGCTTCTGACTCCCAGAAAATGAAGCTAGAGTTAGCTAAGGACTATTTCTCAGTAGAGGTTTTGGTTTCTGATATGGGAGTGAGGGGGGATATGGAAGCTGAGGACAGTGTGGATCTAATGTTAGCCTTTTTGCAAATTTTGAAGCAGCCATTAATTATAGACCCAATATCTGTGTCTCCTATATATGTGCAGAAAATGCTACAGGAAATATTGGAAGTTTCAGAATGAGTTAATAAAGATTGAATGGAGGAAAATTCTAATCAAGGTTTAGGAATTTTCAGATAAATTTCTTCTGGCAGCCATATATGTGTAAGCCCTGTAACTCCAGAACTCCATTTCAGCTTTCCTTCTTTGTGAGGACACCACCCTTTCAGTAATAATGAAGACATTTCAATCATGGATATTTGTAGCTGAGTTTTCATTTTCTTTATATTTGTCTTCCCCTCATCGAGTCAAGCATGATATAAAATAGTCTGAGAGTAGAAATCTTGTGGCCAGCAAACAGCACAACCACTATCCACATAGAGGTTTGTGCCATCAGGATAACAATGCCCTCCCTGGCAGGTGAGAATCTGAGGAGTTAGCTGTTGAGTCACATCATAGGAATTTCATTTAGTCCCTGCCTAAAATCTGACCACTCCTGCTCTTTTGTAGCCACACTACCATTTAGAGAGGAATGGAAATGTTCTTGGTGGCTGTGAACTTAACCTACTGTCAGAATAGGCTACTTTCACCACATATTCCTTTTGATTTTTAGAGAGTGCTTGGAGCCTGGCTACCAAGAGTTATTTCTGGTCAAGCCCAAGTAAGTGTTGTATGGGTTGAAAAGAGGGAAAAATCTAGAGAAGACCAAAGTTGATTAGAATTATGCAGATTCTTTGCGTGACGTGGACATTTAAATGAGAACAGTTTGATGGACTGGTTTGAATCATTTGGTGAAAAATGTGAGTCCTGTGAAAAAGAAACTGAGGAAAAGTGGCCCTTCTTCTAGTATGATTTGTCTCTAAGCCAAAAAAAACCCCCATCTTTCTAGTAACAAAACTCACTCTCTTATATGTCTTTATACTGGTATTGTACCTACTAAGTCAAATGGTAAGGACTTTGAAAGCAAAGGAAGAGTACCAATAACCAAATGGAATAATTATTAAAATTCATTTTTAAATTTTCATACAGAAGAAAATTATTCTTTTGGTTCACAATTCTTTGAGTTTTGACAAAATTATATCAAGATAGTAACAGTTCCCTCCCCAAACTCCTTCATGCTGCCCCTTTGTAGTCAAACTTACCCTCAACCAGGTAACAACTGATCTGCTTTTTAGCTTTTTATATAAATAGGCACTACGCTGTGTAACCTTTTTGAATCTGGCTTCTTTCACTTAGCATAATGCATTTGAAATTCATCCATATTGTCGAATGTATCAATAGCTTTTTCCTTTCTATTCTTGAGTAGTACTCCACTGTATGGAGTTTATTTATTCACAAGGTGGAGGACATTTGGATAGTGTGGTAGGCAGGATTTGGGGGTCCCCTGATCTTTGTTCCCTCGTATTATGCTGGTAAATATGTTATATTACATGATAAAAGGGAATTATGTTTGTAGATGGAATCAGGGCTGTAGATTGCAGATGGAATTAAGGTTGATAATTAGCTGACTTTGAAATAAGATTATCCCTGTGAGTCCAGTGTAATCACAGATCCTTAAAGGTTACTGAGGAAGGCAGAAGTGAGTCAAATAGATGCAGTGTGAGAAGAATTTGACTTGTTGTTGTTGGCTTTGAAGATAGAGGAAGGGAGATATGAGCTAAGGCATGGGATAGTCTCTAGAAGCTGGTAATGGCCCTCAGCTAATAACCAACAAAAACCAAGAATCTCAGTCCTACAACTGCAATGAATTGAATTCTTCCAACAACTTAAATGTATAAGTAAATATATTTTCCTCAGAACCTCCAGAAAGGAAGTTAGCTTTATCAACACCTTGATTTCAGCGTCGTGAGATTGTGAGCTTATGAGATTCTAAGCAGAAACTAAGCTGAATCTGCTTTACTTCTGACCTATGGAAACTGAGATAATAAATTTGTGTTGCTTAAACAGCTACTTTTGTTGTAATTAGTTATGACAATAATGGAAAATAATATAGGGAGTTTCTAGTTTGGGACGATTATGAAAAAAGATGTTATAAAACTTAAATGTATATGTTTTTATTTAAACCTGAGTGTTCATTTATCTTGGGAAAATACCTAGGAGTGTCACAATCAATTCTCATTATTTGTGGTAGTAATGTTCTCTATAAAGCCACCTTGAACATTGAATTAGCAAATAATGAGACATTGCTCCTAGGAGAAATGCAGAGTTACGTTCCTGCAAGCCTCTGGCCACAGTAACATTTTTGTCAACTGATCAATACATAACCTTGTTATATGTGTGTTAAAAACACCTTATTTAATATATATTGTTGATTCATTAACCTTGAACTCAGAGCCAATAGCATTGTAACTCATGGCTAAATGAAACTGATCTAACATATGTATTTTTTCTATAAGGCACATCATAGCCTTCTCGTGTGTTTGGAAATACTAAACAGCAACAAGGGATTACATACTTGGATGCCATTTTAAACAAAATTAACAACAAAAAGCACAAAAATTAAAAAAAAAGCCCACCAAAAAAAAACCAATCAAACAAAAAACCACACAACTAAAGAAACCAAGAAAAGAACATTTATTTACAATTATGAGAGTGAAAACAAGAATCCAGAGCACTGCCTTGTTCATTCTCAACTGGGAACATGAATGTTGAGTTAGTCAAATTTTTCATTGTTCTGCACATGCCATTGAATGACTGCAAAAGCCTCTCAAGTATTGATTTAGGGTTATAAATAAACTTCAGCAAGTGGTAAAGTTCACAAATACAGATGTGAATAATGAGGATTGATTGTATTATCAGAGCATGTGGTGAGTGTATGTTTACCTTCATAAGAAAATGCCAAATTATTTTCCGAAGTCACTGTACCATTTTGTACTCTCACTAGCAATGTATGAGAATTTCAGTTGCCCACTCCCTCACAGTAATTACTGTATTGTCAGCTTTTCTGACATTAGCTATTCCAAGAGATATGTAGTGGTATCTATATGTGGTGGTATCTCACTGAGATTGTAATTTACATTTCCATAATAACTGATGATTCTGAGCATCTTTTCATCTACTTATTTGGCACTCCTATATCTTCTTTGGTGAAGATATTGTTGTTCAAATATTTTGCTCATTTATTAAAAATTAGGCTGTTTGAGGGGTGCACGCCTGGCTCACTCGATGGAGTGTGTAACTATTGATCTTGGGGTTGTTGGTTCAAGCCCCATGTTTGGTGTAGAAGTTACTTAAAAAGTAAAATAAAATCTCTTTAAAAATTGGGTTGTTTGATTTCCCATTATTGAATTTGAGAATTTTTCCTATATTCTGGATGTAAATCCTTTGTGATATGTGTGACTTGCAAATTTTTCTTCCTAGTTTATGGCTTGTCTCTTCACTCTCTTAAGAGTATGTTTGGCAGAGCAAATGTTTTAGGTTTTAACAAAGTCTAATTTATTAATGTTTTCTTTTATGGGTCATGCTTTTAGTGTTGGATCTAAAATCTTTTTGTCTAACATAAAATAATGCAGATTTTCTCTTATGCTTTCTTCTAGAAATTGTATAGTTTTACACTTTACATGTAGGTCTATGATTCATTTTGAATTAATTTTTGTGAAGGGTATAAGATATAAATGGAAATGTAGATAGATAAAATATCCAATTGTTTCAGAGCAATGCATTGAAAGACTATCATTTCTCAGTAGAATTGCTCTTACATCTTTGTAAAATATAAATTAAGCATGTATGTATTGATCTAATTTTGGACTTTATTCCATTGACTTGGGTGTCACTATTTTCTCCAGAACCACAGTATTTAATTAGTGTAGCTTTTTTTTTTCTTTGAGAGAGAAAGCGTGAGCAGGGGAGGGGCAGAAAAAGAGGGGGACAGACACAGGATCCGAAGCAGGCTCTGCGCTGACAGCAGCGACCAATGTGGAGCTTAATCTCATGAACCATGAGATCATGACCTGAGCCAAAATCAGGAGTTGGACACTTAACCAACTGAACCACCCAGGAACCCCCTAGATGATCAGTCATGTTGAGCATCTTTTCATGTGTCTGTTAGCCATCTGTGTGTCTTCTGTGGAAAAAATGTTCATTTAGATTATCTGCCCATTTTAAAATCAGATTGTGGTTTTTTTTGGTGTTGAGTTACATAAGTTCTTTATATATTTTAGATAATTAGCTTGTTATCAGATGTATTATTTGCTAATATCTCCTATTCATTAGGTTGCCTTTTTGTTTTGTTGATTGTTTCTTTTGCTGCACAAAAGCTTTTTATTTTGTTAGATTTTTGCTTTTGTCTCCCTTGCCTTAGGAGACATATTCAGAAAAATGTTGCCATAATCCATGTCAGAGAAATTACTGTTGTTTTCTCTTCTCGGATTTTCATGGTTTTGGGTTTCACACTTAGATATTTAATCCATCTTGAATTTGTTCTTGTGTGTGGTGTTGGAAAGTGGTCTAGTTTCATTCTTTTACATGTAGCTGTCTAGTTTTCCAGCATCATATATTGAAGAGACTATCTTCAATAAATTGTATATTCTTGCCTCTTTTGTTGTAGGTTAGTTGACCAAGAGTGGTTTCTTTTGTGTTTCATTGCTTTATGTGTCTATTTTGGGGCCAGTACCATACTGTTTTGATTACCACTACTGCTTTGTAGTGTGTCTTGAAATCTTGAGTTGTGATACCTCCAGCTTTGTTCTTTCTCTTAATTAATTTAGGTTCCCTTTGATTTCTTTTATCAGTGCTTTGTGTTTTTAGCATGCATATCCTGAACATATTTTGCTAAATTTATAGGTATATATATTTCATTGTTTAGTGTTATTATAAATAATATTTCTTTTTAAACTTCAATTCTAATTTTTATTGCTAGCATATTGAAAAATGATTGAATTTTCATATTGACTCTGTAATTTGTGACTTAAAAAATTTTTTTTAATGTTTATTTATTTTTGAGAGAGAGACAGAGAGAGAGAGAAAGAGAGAGCATGAGTAGGAAGGGGCAGAGAGAGAGGGAGACACAGAATCCAAAGCAGGCTCCAGGCTCTGAGCTGTCAGCACAGAGCCCGATGCGGGGCTTGAATCCACAAGTTGTGAAATCATGACCTGAGCCAAAGTCAGACACTTAACTGACTAGCCATCTAGGCGCCCCTGTAATTTGTGACTTTGGAACTCTCTGATAATTCTACCTGTTTTTAGATTCCATAAAGACTTTCTAAGTAGAAAATCATGCAGTTTGTAAATAGTGGTAGGATTATCTCTTCCATTCTCATCTGTATGCCTATTTCTTTTCACTCCTTATTGGTGTGATGCTGAATAGGATCAAGTGATCATCTTTGCTTTTCCACAGTTTGGGGGAAAATATTCAATTTTTTGCCATTAATTATGATGTTTGCTCTAAGTTTTTTAGAAAAAATGCTATTTATTGGGTTTTTTACTATGAATGGATATGGAGCTTTCTAAAATGCTTTTTCTGCATCTTTTTACAAGATCATACGGTTTTTCTTTTTTAATATGTTTATATGATGAATTATGCCGATTGATTTTTGAATGTTGCAGAACCGTCTTGAATTTCCAGGATACAACCACTTCGTTCTAACATATCATCTTTTTATGTATTTCTGTGTTTAATTTGTTGTATTTTGTTGATAATTTTTGTGTCTACGTTTGTGAGGATATTGGTCTGTAGTTTCTTTTCTAATAATGTTATTGTCAGCTTTTAGTATTGATGTAATGCTGATCTCACAAAATGAGATGGAAAGTGATCTGTCTTCATTTTGGGGGGAAGATCTTGTGTATAATTGGTATTTTTTCTTCCTTAAATGTTTGGAAGAACTCACTACGGAAACCATTTGGGCCTAGATTTGTCTTTGTTAAAATATGAGAATAATGTTTAAAACATGTAACTGAGTACCTATTATGTATCTGAAATATTGATTACTTTCTCACACACTTTCTCAATTTCAGTAAATACAACAAGTTTTAACCTAAGTTAGCATGAGGTATTTGATTCAAACTAAACACTACTTTGTTAGTATTCTTGATATTTCAGTGAGGATGCTGAAAACATTTGGTAGAAAAGTTAGATTTGTAGTTAAAGGTGAGATAAGCTTGTGACCTTAGATTAAGTCATATGACTCATTTTGAGTCCAGGTTTTCTTATCTCAAAAAAATGGGTATAGTGCATCATAAAAATGTTACATCAGATAAAGTATTCTGAATTTACGACTAACTTATAAGTGACCTAATTGGTCAGATTTTAATGAAATATAAGCACTTTTCATCCAGCTAAAAAAATATCAAAGTTTTAAGTTATGTAACTCTGAGAGAAGTAACTAGTTATTCATCAAAAATTGTGTTTGCTTTCTGGGTACATAGTAAAGATTTTATTTCTCAGCCTCCCTTGGAGATATTTGTGGCTTTGTGACTAAATTTGAGCCAGTGTAATGTGAGAGGTGGTATTGAATGCCATTTCCAGTCCTGGTTCCTAAGGACCCCTTGTGCGCAGTCAGTGTTTCATTCCCCTTCAGGCTAGTGGGCATGGACACAGTCAGTGGTGACCTTAAAGATTGCAGAGCTGCTGGGGTGCCTGGGTGGCTCAGTCGGTTAACTGTCTGACTTTGGCTCAGGTCCTGATCTCACAGTTCATGAGTTCGAGTCCTGCATCAGGCTCTGTGCTAACAGCTTGGAGCCTGGAGCCGGCTTTGGATTCTGTGTCTCCCTCTCTCTCTGCCCCTCTCCCACTCATGCGCGCTCTCTCTCTCTCTCTCTCTCCTTGAAAAATGAATAAAAATATTTAAAAAAAAAAAGAAAAAGATTGCAGAGCTGCTGTGAACCTGGATCCCTGAATTAATACATGGATACAAGTACCCTGCCAGTACATTTGCCTTTCCAGTAATGGTGTGTGAAAAACAAAATAATCTAAAGTATTTGGATCACTTGGAGATACATTTGTTAAGAACAGCTAATTCATATAGTTTGATAGTACTATAATTTTTTTTATTGGGAAAATGAATATTCACATTTGAGCAATCCCAAATGGAACAGAAGTATCCAGTTTCAGAGCGGGCACAATTTATGATGAAAACCTATGAATCAAAGGTAAAAAAGAAAAATAACTTTTAAGAGATTGTTAATCAGGTGAAAAATTCTAGAGGAGGATATTTGTAATTGTGTTTGGTTGTTTGTTTAAAGATAGGCTTGATAATCCAAGTAAGGCTCCAGAATAGGACATTCCAAACAACAATGAAATTTAGTTTATGTAGTTAGAAACTTTACCCAGCACATTTGTAAGTGTGTCAGACACAGTGTGTAAGCAATGTTGATCTAGGAATTGCTAAGTGACTACCAGAGAAGCTAAGGGATTTCTATGTACTTAAAAGCAATAGGCACTATCAGGCATTTATTTGGCTCACTAATAATTTCTGTAATTCTACTTTTAATATTGAAAAATGTTTGCACACGTTTAAACAGAGCTCAACAGTACTTAAGAAATAACCAACAATTAAAATGCGAAGAGATAATAGATTCATGTGCTTTCGGTGTGATGGAAGATTGTTTAGATTTCAAGGTTTATTTTGTCCTGCCAACAGTGTTATTAATCATCGTTTCTCATTTCCTTTCACCGCTGGGATTTGACAAGGATTTTATTTCACCTTGAAAAACTGCACATAGTGGAGAGTTTCTTCACTTTATTCCTGCAGTCTTAACATACCCTACTGAGTAAAGGTAAATTGCTTTTTATTCTGTATTCTGTTATATTTTTGAAAAATGGTTTTCAAATCACAGATTTGATTCCTCTCTTGGTACTGAAAGATCATAAACAAACACGTTTTCATGTTATTTTTCTTTAGTAAGCTTTACGATTTTATCCTCCGCAACTGGACTAATTCAATAAGCAGCAGACCATAAGGCAGTAAATGGATACACTATTAATTTTTATTGCTAAAGTTTCTTTTATGTACTATTTGATCTAAAGATGTTATTCACATTTTTATGGTGATCCTGGCAGACTTTAAAAATCTGACTCTATAATTCCTGTTGATATTCCTGGATATTTTTACCTCAGCAGCCCAAGGAATGGCAACAATTCATATCTCACCAGCAAGTTCATTAAGTGAAAATCTTGAATCAGAAAGGGAAAGCAAAACAAGTAGGTCGTAGTTTAGTTGTCCAATCAATAGATCACAACTGGGAAGGTTTAACTGCAGTCAGTACTAATATCAGGTCCTTACAAGAACTTGTTGAATGATTTATTCTCTTCTTTGTTTACCCTCAAAATGAGAAGTATAGGCCTGAATTACCTCAAGAATAGCTCCTTAGAATCGTTTTGATTCTGTGGTTGTGCCGAATTGGAGCTGAAGCAGTTGACCGTTAAAGCAGAATAGTGAAATTTCTTAAAAAATCAACATAAGAGGTAAACAAGGATGTGCCTCACTTCCAGATGGACTGGCATTCTGCAGGGCCTCGTCGACGAAACTATTTTGCTGCTAATTTTGAAGTTGTGCTAATTAATAAATACAGCAGAATCTCCCACCTTAGGCTCACACTGATTAAATCAATGCCCTCAATTTATATTCCTTCATCTCTGAAAATCATGTGTGTCCTATAAAGAAATGGAAGTAATGGATACAATATAAAACACTGGGGTGGCAATGATAGTACAGGCCTTTAAAAGAACTGTATTACATCAATTTGACGAATATTTATTGAGGACTCCACGGAACTACATATAAACACAGTCTGTGCCCACTAGGACCTTAATCAGAGAAATAAGATCCAGTCATAAAAGGTACATAAAATTTAATTAATAATCACACAAAAGCTACTTTAAATCTGTTCAGTGCTACATGCTAAATGGCTGGTGTGGGTTATTCAGAGGTGAAGTAGCTCATTTTATGCTGGTCCGGCCTGGTCTGGGAAGTTTTATGGGCATTTAGTTTACTTTTCAAAGGTAATTTTGTGTTAAGCAATGTTAGAACAGAAAAGATTATTATCTGTACATCCATGAGGCAGATAATAAATACCACAGGCACTCAAAGAGGAAGACATGATTGAAGGCTAGGGTAGTCTGAAAATTCTTTATGGAAGACATAAGATATGGGTCGAGGATCTCCTAAAATCTATTGCAAACATAATACTTAATGATAAAGGGTTAGAAACTTTCCTCTAAAATGAGTAATGAGACAAAGTGTAGTCATTATGACTGTTTCTATTTAACATTAGGCTAGGGATCCTTGTAAGCATACTAAGATTAATATGAATTTGAAAGCAACATGCAAAACAGCCAGGATAGTAGACACAAACTTATAATAGGCACTATTCTTTTTTTAAAAATTTTTTTAGGATTTATTTATTTTTGAGAGAGAAAGAGACAGAGCGATGAGCAGGAGAGGGGCAGACAGAGAGGGAGACAAGGAATCTGGAGCAGCTCCGGGCTCTGAGCTGTCAGCATGGATTCCAACGCAGGGCTGGAACTCACTAACTGTGAGATCATGACCTGAGCAGAAGTCAGACGCTCAACCGACTGAGCCACCCAGGTGCCCCTAATAGACACTATTCTAAATAGCTCTCATGAGATACCATTTACATACCATGCAATTCAACCTTATTTAAAGTGTACAATTCAATGAATGTTTTATATTAATTTTTGTATATTCACAATTGTATAACCATCATCATAATCTAATGATGACAAACTCCATGTTTACCCATTTGAGGAACTGCCAGACTGTTTTCCATCAGTATTTCATTACTTTTTACTTTTTATTGCCAAATAATATTCTACTATATATATATGCCAGATTTTATTATCTTTTAATAAGTAGATGGGTTGTTTCCACATTTTGGCTATTATGAATAATGCTGCTATAAATATTCATATACAAGTTCTTGTGTGGTGGTTATGTTTTTATTTCTCTTAGCTAGGAGGAATTTCTGGGTTATAGGTAATTCTGTGTTTAACGATTTGAGGAATTGCCAGACTGTTTTCTATACCCACCATCAGTATATGAAATTTCCAATTTCTCTGCAGCCTCATTGAATTCAGACTTTTATCTATTTGATCATTGTCAATCTAGTAGATATGAAGTGATGTCTGCTGGTTTTGATTTGTATTATCTCTGATGGCTAATAGTGATGGCACCTATTTTCATAAGCTTATCAGCTACTTGTATATGATCTATGGACAAATGTCTATTCAAATCCTTTGCCTATTTTTAATTGGTTTATTTATCTTCTTGTTGTTGGCTTATGAGAGTTCTTCATATATTCTGAATGCAAGTCCCTTATCCGATATGATTTCAAAATATTTTCTCCAATTTTATGGATTGTATTTTCATCTTCTTGATGGTGTTCCTTGCAGAACAGAAGTTTTTAATTTTGATGAAATCCAATTTATCTTTTGCTTTTGTTGTGTTTTTGAGTCAGATATTAAGAATCCATCACCTAGTCCAAAGTTATGAAGATTTACTTCTATATTTTCTTCTAAGAGTTTAAGTGCTTTAGCTCTCACATTTATTTTATGTTGAGTTAATTTTGTCTATGATCTGAGTAAGTTGTCCAAATTCTTTTCTTTTCTTTTTTTCTTTTTTTAGTATGTGGGTATCTAGTTGTTCCAGCACCATTTGGCCATTTCTTTAAAAGATAATTTTTCCCCATTGTATGGTGTTGGTATCTGTGTCACAAATCAGTTGATCATAAATGTGACCGTTTATTTCTGGACCTAAAAATTTTTCCATTGATCTGTATTTCTACCTTATGGAAGTAGCACAGTGTCTTAATAACTCTGCTTTATAGTAAACTGTGAAATCTGGAAGTGTGAGTCCTCTAACTCTATTATTTTTTCTAGGTTATTTTGGCTATTCTGGGTCCCTTGAATTCCCCTATGAGCGTTAAGATCAATTTGTCAATTTCTGCCCAAATCTCACTAACTGGCATTTTGTTAGCAATTCTGTTGAATCCAACGATCAAGTTTGAGAGTGTTGCCATTTGACAATAGCAAATTTTCTGATCCTTAAACATGAAAGGATGGGGAGGATAGATGGAACTTGGCCATGAAGAGTGGGATGTTCATACTCACGTGTGTGAAAACTGCAAAGGGCATGATGGATCTGGGGTGGGGAGGAGAGTTGTTTAGGCGTCTACATTGGTACTCTAACCTGGACTCTGCAGATATTCAGGAAGTCCTGGTCTTTGTATTATCTCTTGTTTTTTATTTATACCTGGAGTAGAGAATGTTCCTTTATAACTCAGAGCCTGTTCACATGCTATTCTCTTTGTCTTGTATGGCTTCTTTTTATCCTCAATTTCTTAATTCCCTGGTCATCAACATTTCAGGCAACCTTTTAATCTTTTATTTTCTTAACTTAATGTTGCTTCTTCAGAGACACTTTTCTTAACAGCACATGCTATGGTAGTTCCCTCAGTAAAGGCCTTGAAAACCCTAGTATGTTTTCCTTCATAGCACATACTCACAGTACTTAAACTTATATAGGGTATAATGCACCAGTGTACTAACTTCTAGACATAAGTTCCATGGCAGTTGTTGGCATGATGTCTTTTTTATTAATAGCTGTTTTCTTATCACCTGGTATAGTGCCTGGCACATAATAAACATTTAATGGATGAATGAATAGATGAACAAATAGACAAATGAATGAGTGGCAATATCTCCATGAAGTCAGAATTTTTCCCAATTTTTTTCCTAAATATTTGGAAGCTAAAAATAATATGGTAGGCTATTTTAAGTTTTGTGCAATGCAGGGTGCTACTACTGAGTTTGGAATTTGAGGAACAGACCAATTACTGCTGTTTTTGAAGATGCAGTTCTGTGGTAGGTGGAATATAATGGTTCCCAATGATGTCCATGCCCTAATCCTCAGTACCTGTGACTCTTCATTGCAGATGTGATTCATATTATTGACCTTGAGATAGGGAGATTATCCTAAGTTATCCAGGTGTGCACAATCTTATCACATGTGTCTTTAAAGTCAGAGAATTTTTCCTGGCTCTGTATGAGAAAAATGGCCATGTGAGAAGGATTTGATGCCCCATTGCTGGTTCAGACATGTGGTGGTTTATGTGCAAGGAATTAGGAAGAGGTCTCTGGGACCTAAGTGTGGCCCCAGCTGTTGACAACCAGGGTACTAAGTCATCAGTCCTACAATCATATAGAAATGAATTCTGCCAACACTAGAATGAGCAGAAAATCAAATCTCTCCTGAGACTACAAAAAGGAAAGCAGCCATGTGAACACCTTGATTTTAGCCCTGTGAGATCTGTATCAGTCTTTGTACCTATAGAACTATAAGATAATAAATTCATGTTGGTTTAGGCCACTAAATCTGTGGTTACTGGAACACAGATAATGAATGCAAATTCCTGTCCAGTTCTGAGTTATATTGGGGTCTTCAAAATTGAAGTATTTTCTTTTAATCTGGGGATGAGGCTCTTTACTATCCTTAGATCGGGGAATACTCAATGTTTTTTTTTCATTTGATTCATTTGTATGTTCAATCTTATTCATTTATATATATTTTTTTGCAGTCTCAGATTGCTGTTAGGAGAGTTTGCAGAAATTTCTACCACATTCTTGAAAAATTCTTCTCATGACATACTGAAATAATTTTCAAGAAAGATTTAATTACAGATGCAGTGTAAAACATATATCCTGGTTATCAGTTGCTTTTCCTTTAGTTTTACATATATTCTGTACATTTGAACAGTTAATTTGCATCTTTTAATGAAAGAAAGATACATGTTTTGTGGCAAAGCCACATAAATTAGAGAAGGATCTCAAATAATAATTATAAATTTTGTATGCACACAACTGAAATGTGTTGTCTTGAGAAAACATCTTAGAGCTGGAGAAGATGATTTTAACCTCTTAACCCTAGAAAGGAGGAAACTGATGCTAGAAAGTGTAAAATGTAAGTGACTTGTATGGGTTTATCTGGTTTGGTAGGGTAGACCCAGAACTAGAATTCCACTATTATTTTTTATAGTCAGAATCCACTAAGTATTTCATTTTTTAACAGAGAGAATAGAGAATATATATACACACAGATATGTATGTATATATGTATATGTATATATAGTATATATGTATGTATAATTAATATATATGTTATATTATATAATATATAATTATGTATGTATATACATACATAAAATTTAGACTTAAACTGGATCCCATAAACTCTGTGGTTTAATGAAAGGGAAATATATTAAACTGTTGGGTTTCTGGGATTCAGTTTAAACCTAAATTATAATGTATAAGGTAAACTATAGTAGTATGTTTATTTGTGGTTCAGAGTTTATTTTCTTTAATCAGGGCATGTAATTTTGGCATGCTGAGATTAATAAATGTTAATTGTTAGGGTAAGTAGTAGATAAAATGTGTAGTCATTATACTATTTTCTCACATTTGTGTATGTTTGAAAATTTCCATAGTTAAAAAAAAAAAAGAACATGCTGTAGTTCACAAGGTTAAACTGTCAGAAGCAAAGCAAATTTCGTGGAGTTTGAAAATTTGAAATTATCAAAAGGATATTAATCTTTGATGTTATCATGTGATTTTCTTTGATATCCTTTTTAAAAATTTTTTGTGGGTGTGTGTTATGCATGTCACTTAGTCAAAGGCATAATGTCAAGAGATCTTTAATATAAACACAGTAAAATTCTGGGCATTTACATCAGGTGATGGAGAAGGAACATGGAATGAATTAAAATAAGGGAAAGCTAGGGTAAGAACCAATTCATTATGTAAGATATATGCAGCTCTAGATAATTGCAGATATACATAGGTACAGTTATTTAAATGTTCTCTATTTTAAATAATTTTGTCCTTGTGTTTCTTTAAAAAAATTATGAAAACCTTGAGGAAATTGACAAATTTTATTTTTGCATTAAAAAAAATCTTTAATAGCCCTCAAGAAGTACAAAAAGATTGAGATCATTCCATGCATATTTTCAGACCACAACTCTATGAAACTTGAAATCAGTGACAAGAAAAAATTTGCAAAGACCACAAATACATGAAGGTTAAAGAACATCCTACTAAAGAATGAATGGGTTAACCAGGAAATTAAAGAAGAAATAAAACAAAAAAATACATGGAAGCAAATGAAAATGAAACCACAGCAGTGCAAAATCTTTGGGAATCAGCAAAGCCAGTCCTAAGAGGGAAGTGTATTGCAATACAGACCTACTTCAAGAAGCAATAAAAGTCTCAAATATGCAACCTAACTTTACACCTATAGGAGCTAGAAAAGGATCCACAAATAAAGCCTAAAGCCATCAGAAGGAAAATAATGAAGATTAGGGCAGTACTAAATGATACAGAAACAAAGCAAACAAAAAACAATATTACAATTTTTTTAGATTCTATATTGTTTATTTCTGCTCTGATCTTTATTATTTCTCTTCTTCTGTTGGGTTTGGGGTGTCTTTGCTGTTCTGCTTTCCTTTAGGTGTACCGTTAAATTTTGTATTTGGGATTTTTCTTGTTTCTTGAGGTAGGCCTGGATTGCAATATATTTTCCTCTCAGGACTGCCTTCGCTGCATCCCAAAATTTTTGGATTGTTGTGTTTTCATTTTCATTTGTTTCCATATATTTTTAAATTTCTTCTCTAATTGCCTGGTTGACCCATTCATTCTTTAGTAGGGTGTTCTTTAACCTCCATGCTTTTTGGAGGTTTTCCAGACTTTTTCCTGTGGTTGATTTCAAGTTTCATAGCATTGTGGTCTGAAAGTAGGCATGGTATGATTTCAATTCTTGTATACTTATGAAGGGCCGTTTTGTGACCCAGTATGTGATCTATCTTGGAGAATGTTCCATGTCCACTTGAGAAGAAAGTATATTCTGTTACTTTGGGATGCAGAGTTCTAAATATATCTAACAAGTCCATCTGATCCAATGTAGCATTCAGGGCCCTTGTTTCTTTATTAATCCTGTGTCTAGATGATCTATCCATTGTTGTAAGTGGAGTATTAAAGTCCCCTGCAATTACCACATTCTTATCAATAAGGTTGCTTATGTTTGTGATTAATTGTTTTATATATTTGGGGGCTCCTGTATTCGGCGCATAGACATTTATAATTGTTAGCTCTTCCTGATGGATAGACCCTGTAATTATTATATAATGCCCTTCTTCATCTCTTGTTACAGCCTTTAATTTAAAGTCTAGGTTGTCTGATATAAGTATGGCTACTCTAGCTTTCTTTTGAGTTCCAGTAGCATGCTAGATAGTTCTCCATGCCCTCACTTTCAATCTGAAGGTGTCCTCAGGTCTAAAATGAGTTTCTCGTAGACAGCAAATAGATGGGTCTTGTTTTTTTGTTTTTTTTTTTTTTATCCATTCTGATACCCTATGTCTTTTGGTTGGAGCATTTAGTCCATTTACATTCAGTGTTATTATTGAAAGATATGGGTTTAGAGTCGTTATGTCTGTAGGTTTCATGCTTGTAGTGATGTCTCTGGTACTTTGTGGTCCTTGCAACATTTCACTCACAGAATCCCCCTTAGTATTTCTTGTAGGGCTGGTTTAATGGTGATGAATTCCTTCAGTTTTTGTTTGTTTGGGGAAACCTTTATCTCTCCTTCTATTCTGAATGACAGACTTGCTGGATAAAGGATTCTCGGCTGCATATTTTTTCTGTTCATCACATTGAAGATTTCCTGCCAATCCTTTCTGGGCTGCCAAGTTTCAGTAGATAGGTCTGCTACTATTCTTATGTGTCTACCTTTGTAAGTTAGAGTGTGTTTATCCCTAGCTGCTTTCAGAATTTTCTCTTTATCCTTGTATTTTGCCAGTTTCACTATGCTATGTTATGCAGAAGATCGATTCAAGTTACATCTGAAGGGGGTTCTCTGTGCCTTTTGGATTTCAATGACTTTTTCCTTCCCCAGATCAGGGAAGTTCTCAGCTATGATTTGTTCAAGTACACCTTCAGCCCCTTTCTCTCTCTTTTCTTCTTCTGGAATTCCTATGATATGGATATTGTTCCGTTTGACTGCATCACTTAGTTCTCTAATTCTCCCTTCATACTCCTGTATTTTTTTTATCTCTTTTTCTCACATTTCCTCTTTTTCCATAATTTTATCTTCTAATTCACCTATTCTCTCCCCTGCCTCTTCATTCCATGCTAAGGCCACCTCCATTGTATTTTGCACCTCATTTGTAGCATTTTTTAGTTCCTCATGACTATTTCTTATTTCCTTGATCTCTGTAGCAATAGATTCTCTGCTGTCCTCTATGCTTTTTTCAAGCCCAGAGATTAATTTTATGACTATTATTTTAAATTCATTTTCTGTTACATTGCTTAAATAGTTTTTGATCAATTTGTTAGCTGTCACTACTTCCTAGAGTTTCTTTTGAGGAGAATTCTTCCGTTTTGTCATTGTGGCTTGTCCCTGTGGTAGCTCCAAACTGCAGGGCACTTCCCCTGTGCTGTCCAGAGTAACTTGTGTTGGTGGGCGTGGCCGCAGTCAGACCCGATGTCAGCCCCCAGCCCACTGCTGGGGCCACAGTCAGACTGGTGTGCACCTTATATTCCCCTCTGCCAGGGGCAGGACTCACTGTGGAATGGTGTGGCCCCTGTCTGGGCTACTTGTACACTGCCAGGCTTGTGGTGCTGCTTTGATGGGATCTGGCCAAGGGCGTCAAAAAACAATATTATAGATGAACAAAACTAAGAGCTGGTCCTCTGAAAGAATTAATAAAATTGATAAACCTCTAGCAGACATCAGAAAGAAGAGAGAAAGGACCCAAATCAATAAAATCACAAATGAAAGAGGAGAGATCACAGCCAACATCACGGAAATACAAATAAAATTCATATAATATGAAAAATTGTATGCCAACAAACAGGCAATAAGGAGGAAATGGACAAATTCTTAGAAACATACAAACTACCAAAACTGTAACATGAAGAAACAGAAAATTTGAACAGGCCCATAATCAGCAAATAAATTAAATCAGTAATCTAAAATCTCCCAACAAACAAAAGTCCAAAGAAAGATGGCCTCCAAGGGGAATTCTGCCAGACATTTAAAGAAGAGTTAGTACCTATTCTTCTCAAACCATTCCAAAACAAATAGAAGGAAAACTTCCAAATGCATTCTATGAGGCTAGCATTACCTTGATTCCAAAAATCAAAGACCCCACTAAAAAGGAGAATTACAGGCCAATATCCCAATGAACATGATGCAAAAATTTTCAACAAGATACTAGCAAATCAAATCCAATAGTACATTAAAAGAATTATTCATCGTGGTCCTAGGCTGCAGGGTTGGTTCAATATTTGCAAATCAATCAACATGATACACTACATTAATAAAAGAAAGGATGAGAAGTATATGATCCTCTCAATAGATGCAGAAAAAGTATTTGACAAAATACAGCATCCAGTCTTTATAAAAACCCTCAGCAAAGTAGGGATAGATGGATATCTCAACATCAAAAAGGCCATATATGAAAGACCCACAGCTAATATCATCCTCAATGGGGAAAAACTGAGAACTTTTCCTCTATGGTCAGGAACAAGACAAGGATGTTCACTTTCATCATTACTATTTAATATAGTACTGGAAATCTTAGCCTCATCAATCAAACAACAAAAAGAAATAAAAGGCATCCACATAAGCAATGAAGAAGTCAAATACTTTCACTGTTTGCAGATGACATGATACTTTGTAGAAAACTCAAAAGACTTCACCAGAAAATTGCTAGAACTAATACATGAATTCAGCAAAGTCGCAGGATATAAAATCAATGTACAGAAATCTGTTTCTGTATTTCTATACACCAATAATAAAGCAAAAGAAAGAGGAATCAAGGACTCAATCCCATTTACAATTGCAACAAAAACCATGAGATGCCTAGGAATAAACCTTACCAAAGAGGTAAAAGATCTGTATTCTGAAAATATAGAAAACTTGTGAGGGAGTTTGAAGAGGACACAAAGAAATGGGAAAACATTCCATGCTCATGGAATTGTTAAAATGTCTATATGACCCAAAGCAATCTACATATTTAATGTAATCCCTGTCAAAATACCACCAGTACTTTTCACAGAGCTATAACAAACAATCCTTAAAGTTTTATGGAACCACATAAGTAAGACTCCAGATTGCCAAAGCAATACTGAAAAAGAAAAGAAAAGATGGAGGCATCACGATTCCAGACTTCAAGCTATACTACAAGCTATAGTCATCAAAGATAGTATGGTACTTGCATAAAAACAGACACATAGATCAATGGAACATAATAGAAAACCCATAAATGGGTTGCCAACCAATCTTCAGTATAGCAACAAAGAATATCCAATGGAAAAAAGTCTTCAAAAAATGACGCTGGGAAAACTGGGCAGCAACATGCAGAAGAATGGAACTGGAGCACTTCCTTACACCATACACAAAAATAAATTCAGAGTGGATGAAAGACTTAAATGTGAGACAAAAAACCATCAAACTCCTAGAGGAGAACATAGGCAGCAACTCTTCATCTTGACCGGAGCCTCATCTTACTAGAAATGTCTCCAGAGGCAAGGGAAACAAAAGCAAACATGAACTATTGGGACTTCATCAAGATAAAATCTTCTGCACAGAAAAGGAGTCAGTCAACAAAACTAAAAGGCAGCCTATGGAATGGGAGAAGATATTTGCAAATGACATATCTGGTAAAGGGTTAGTATCCAATATATATAAAGAACTTACAACATTGAACACCCAAAAAACAAATCATCTAGTTAAGAAATGGTCAGAAGACATGAGTAGACCTTTTTCTAAAGAAGACATCCAGATGGCTAACAGACACATAAAAAGATGCTCAACATCACTCATCATCAGGGAAATTTAAATCAAAACCATGATGAGATACCACTTCACATCTGTCAGAATGGCTAAAATAACACAAGAAACAACTGATTGGTGAGAATGCAGAGAAAAGGAAACTCTCTTACACTGTCGGTGAGAGTGCAAACTGATGCAACACTCTGGAAAATACTATGCAGGTTCCTCAAAAAGTTAAAAATAGAACTACCCTATAATCCAATCCAGCAATTGGCATTACTAGGTATTGACCCAAAGGATACAAAAATACAGATTTGAGAGGTTATGTGCACCCAGATGTTTATAGCAGCACTATCACCAATAGCCAAACTATGGAGAGAGCCAAATGTCCATCAACTGATGAATGGATAAAGAAGGTGTGGTGTGTGTGTGTGTGTGTGGGGGGGGGGGGTGGGAGTACACACACACACACACACACACACATACACACACACACACACACACACACTGGAATATTACTCAACCATCGAAAAAAATGAAATGTTGCCTTTTGCAACAACATGGATGGACCTAGAGGGTATTTTTCCAAGCGAAATGAATCAGTCTGAGAAAGAGAAACACCATATGATTTCACTCATATGTGGAATTTAAGAAACAAAACAGATTAACATATGGGAAGGGGGAAAAAGAAAAGAAAGGAGAATGGGAAACAAACCATGAGAGACTCTTAAAGATAGAGAACAAACTGAGGGTTGATGGAAGGAGGTGGCAGGGAGATGAGCTAGATGGGTGATGAGTATTAGGAACACACTTGTTATGATGAGTGCTGGGTGTTGTATGTAAGTGATGAATCAGTGAATTCTATGCCTGACAGTGCAATATTGCACTGTCTGTTAACTAACTAGAATTTAAATAAAAAATTTGAAAAGAAAAAAGTCTTTAATATTTATTAAGATTATAAATTTAGGGGCACCTGAGTGGTTCAGTTGGTTAAGCTCTGGAATCTTGATCTTAGCTTAGGTCTTGATCTCCAGGTCATGAGTTCATGCCCCATGTTGGGCTCCATGCTGGGTGTGGATTCTACTTAAAAAAAAAAAAAAAGATTATAAATTTAAGGGTAGTTAAATTACACTTCTGCAAATTTAAGGGAAATTAATGGAATAATGGAAGAGTGCACTACAATTGCAATTTAATGGTATCATTATTAATGGTCTGTTTTTCTTCAACTAGATGTGTCTAGGGTAGTAGATCGTTGTGCAGATATGATTTTTGTATTTGCTAACAAGTGAATGATGACAGCTAACTAAAACTGGTCCTTTCTTTTGGTGATTCTTTAACATTGTGTTCTAGCTCATTGCACTATCAGAGTCAAGCAGAATTTTTCATCTCATCCCCCAGCTGTCAACTTCTAGTCTTTTAAAATGAAACCCCAGTTAAAAAAGAAAGAAAGAAAGAAAGAAAGAAAGAAAGAAAGAAAGAAAGAAAGAAAGAAAGAAACCTCAGTGGTAATCCTATTTTAACTAGAATGAGAGACAAGCAGTTTCAGGTTACAATTATATTTTCCCCCACGATGAAAGAATGAGTCAGTAAAGTGCCTGTGTTTTGCCCCATATCCTTGACAAAAATTCTGGACTTTATATCTGCCACTAATGGGAATTACTGATTATCTCTCTTCCTAGCCATAATGTTCAGTGCCATTTTTCTATATAGATTTGTCATGGGAGAGGTTTTGGCCTATACCTTTATTTCATGAGACATATTTTTAAAATCCAGTAACAATAATTAGAATCATGTCTTCTCATGAAAGGTTCTTTCACAATATAGTGGGTCTCAAAATAAGGTTCTTTTGATCTATGTCACAGAAGGTAGTTCTTAATGACCTTCTGATTTGGTCTTTCCTCAAAGTCCTGGAATTATAGCTGTGTTGTTTATTTCTACATGTATATAAGACAAGGCCTTGACTTTCAATGATATTTTTTATTTTAGTCCAAGTTCTCTAACAATTTACTCTTTAAATGCAATGAAATGTAACCATATTTTCACATTATATTTCAAACTGCTACCAGATCATTTAAAATACATATGGAAGATTTTGTTGAAAGCTTCAGTATTTTATAATACTAACAAGTATTTCACTCTTTCAGAAAGAGGCTATCTAGGAATGTGTCTTTCATGTGCTTTCTTTCTGTAGGCTCTTGTCAAAAAAGATGATCTTCTGTGTCCCAAGTTATGAGCACATTTACTCTTCAGTTCAAAACAGTAGCACCTCATTTTTTCTCTACCAAAAATTCCTTACTGGCTCTTAATTTGTATATCCATTGACTGTATCATTGGTCCTTTTTTGTTTTCCCTTATGTAGTAGGCCTTCAATTCTGACATCTTTGTTGCATTTTGTTTTAAATCTATCTTTGCTTTTTAATTCCAAAGTCTTTTTTGTCTTTTGTTAGTTTCCCTAGAGCAGGATTTAGAGCTACCTAGGACTAGTGTCTCCCTCCACATGAAGCTTCAGGACACAGACAAAAGCAACAGTCAGAGGAAAGCGTGAGGATTTGTTGGCCAAATATGTCCATCTTTGAATCTTATTTTTGCTCGAGAAGGTTGTTGAGAGGAGTAAATTTAGTAATATACACAAAAATTCTGGCACAATGTTAGTGTTCAAAAAATATTATTTCCTATCTATTTCTGGCCACCATTTCTTCTGAACCATTTTATTATATGTATTTTTGGTTTAAAATTTTTTTTATTTTACATTTATTTATTTTTGATAGAGAGAGACAGAGCACAAGTGGGGGAGAGGCGGAGAGAGAAGGAGACACAGAATCCAAAGCAGGCTCTAGTCTCCGAGCTGTCAGCACAGAGCCCGATGCAGGGCTCGAACTCACAAACCACAAGATCATGACCTGAGCCAAAGTTGGATGCTTAACCAACTGAGCCACCCAGGTGCCCCTGTATTTTTGGTTTTAATTAGCAAGTAAAGTATTTAGCAGAATGTCTGTCATATACCATCATGTGACAAATATTAGTCATTATTAAAATTATTACCCTTATATTTCCATCTCAATTTTTCCTTACTCCATTTCTCGTGAAGTTCTTTATACTTTCAATAGCAAATATATTTATTGTTCACCTCTAAATATATGCTGAGAAAATTCTTGTCTAGGAATTGGCTTGTTTGATGTAATTCTCAAGAGACTAAGTACCTAAAGGTGAAAAGAGGGGGAAAAAGGGTAAGTGGGAGCAAAACCACAGCTTCAAATAACAAGGGAAAGTTGGAATGGAAGAAAATGAAGCTATATTTATCTTATTGGGATAGTATTTAAAAAATACAATTTTTCAAAAGCAAATGCACACAATAATGAATTGTTATGATATTGATATTTTTAGACTCACCATTTGGCCTTTTGACTGGTCCATTGTATTAATAGTGCATACTGGTGTTTGACCAATTTAACAGTAATTGAATGTGACATGATGCATGAAATCTGCCGTGTGATTACCATCAAGACACGATTTTATTTCATGAATGATGAAGTTTTTTGAAATGGGAACTTCACATTTCACCTTGAGATAAAATGTGTAGTCATGTTTCACTACAGGTAACTAGATGTATTGTTCAAATACATTTTACAGAAAAGGAATAAATCATGGCCACTTGTGTGTTCATTAAATTATATGAAGTTAACATATGGGTACTTTCTTTGAAAATACATCTTCTTTGATATCAGTATCTTCTTGAATAGCTGCCCTAAGCAATACTAGTAATAATAAATTTTTATATCTTCTTATCAATGGTGGCTGTTCCCTTCTCTAATTTTTTTTTCTATATGACCTGTTGTCACAGAATGGCTTTCAGCATTTGATTCCAGTTTACTATAAAATCCTCTCCTTACCTTTAATACAACTTGTTGCAACAGCTGGGTTGTATTAAAAATGAAAGCAGATATACAAAGTGCCTTACTGACCCTTCTACATGTTTTTAATATTCATTGAGTTTACTGTATATGAATGCTGTGTGAGTGCTCTCACCTGGAGGGATCGCATTCTCTCCAAGGGCTATAATTACAAAGTGCAAATTTTTCCAAAGACTTCTGGATCTATACTACCAACTTAGGTCTTTTAACTGAATTCCATGTCTGCATTCTAAACTGCCTACTGTTCCTTGCTATAGACAGTTAAACAACAATTATGAAGACTTCAACTCATTAATTTTCCTCCACACAAACCTTAATGAAAGGCATCACCACCCATACGGTTGCTTATTTTCTGAAAAAACTGGGTATCAGCCAAATTCTTCCTTCTCCATAAACAGACCCTGCATCCAGCCAATCACTGCATCTTCTCAAACCTACCTCCTGAACTGAATCCAGTTTGTTCTCTTCGGCTCTGTAGCCCTCCCACCTTTTAGGCCATCAGCATCATTTACCCACCGTATGGCAGAAGCGTCCTATTTTGCTAGCCTGTTTCTTGCATAGATGCAAATGCAGACACAGAGTTACTTGTAGGTCACCCCTGTGCCAAAAACATGCGAATGGCTCCTCGCCACCCTAAAATTAAAGTTTAAGCTCCTTAACTTGGTTCACATCTTCCTTCTTTTAAGATCTTGTTACTCCAGCTGTTTACTCCAGCCTCATCTCTCAGTTCTTCCCAGCATTTCCTGCTGCAGTTCCCCCGAACCACTTCCTGTTTCTGGAATGGATTACTCACTGTCCTGCTTCTGAGATTTTGCCCTGCCATTTTCTGTGCCTGAGACACTTCTTTCCTTAGTCCATCTTTATTATTCACCCTTTGTATTGGTTAGGGTTCTCTACAGAGAAACAGAATCAATAGGATACATATGGTATAAATTTCAGTCTGAGTCCAAGTCCAAAAGCAAGAGAAAACCAATGTCCAGCTGAAAGACAGGCAGAAAGAGTGAATGAACTCTCCTTTACTCTGCTTGTTTGTTCTATTCAGGGCTTCAAAGGATTAGGTGAGGCCCACTCACACTGGGAAGAGCACATGGCTTCATTCAGTCTATGAATTCAAATGTTAAGCTCATCCTGAAGTACCTTCCCAGACACACCCAAAATAACGTTTAACCAAACATATGAGCTCTCTGTAGCCCAGTCAGGTTGACGAACAATTAATCATCACACCCTTCTGGTCTCATTCTAGATACCCTTTTGTCAAGAAAAATTCCAGCCCCCCAACCCCTCAAATCCTGATGAGTTTCTATTCTTACTCTCTTATCTGTTTCTTTAACTTGTCTTCCTCCCGTGTGGCACCTACCACACTCTGTCATCGTTACCTGCTTACTTATGTCTCATATAAGACTCCTAATCTCGCTAATCTTTACCTCTATAATTCCTACTTTAGGAGTTAGGAATTACACTTTGGTACTTAGGAGGTGTTCAATGAATATTCACTGAATGCATGAGCTATTCTATTAACCTTTAACTTGAATTCTTGCTAACATTAAAACAATATAATTATTTTAGCTTGGTCACTTATATAAAACTAACATTTACTCCCGGCCAATTATGGCTGAATATATATGTAACAACATTCAACATTCTGGTTTCATTAACTTTCCTCTGGGATTTATACACTAAATCCACTCAATCTGTGGTTTAGATATTTTATGCTGATTAAAACTGTGGCTACCTTGTTAGAATTCTCTTTGTTGCTCACCACCAGGGAAAAGGGCATTCAGTTTAGCTGTTTTGAATTATAAAGTAGCATAGGAAAGGAGCATAGGCTTTGGAATAAAACAAAGTCCAGGTTAGACTCGTGCTGACTGCCTTCATTCTGTCTTAATTATTGAGTTCTGTATACTAAGCATCTAGAAAAGTACATAGCCCAAAAGTAGGTTCTAAAAATTGATAGATGAGGCAACTTTGATAAAACTACAAAAATTATTTTAGTCATGGTGTTGTCAGGTGAACTAGTGAGATGCCAGGTCATGGGGCCTCAACCCAGCCCCTCTGAAAGTTGTCGCCGAAAGTTTTTGGTTTTGTCACGAGAAAGAATTCAAGGACAGACACACAACATAGGACCGACACAAGTGGGAAAAGTTTATTAAAGCAAAAGTACACTCTCAAGATAGGAGACTTGGAGAGCTTAACAGAGAAAGAGAGAGGGAGAGAGGGAGAGAGAGAGAGGTAGAGCTGCCTGTCCTGGAGGTTGGGTTTTTATCTTTCATTGACAGTTGTTAACTAAGAGGCAGAATATTTATTACCTGGGCTAGGGATGCAGAATTTGCACTTTTTGTTTTTACTTTTACTTTTCTATTTGTATTTCTTAAAAATGGATTTATTTAAATTCAAGTTAGTTAACAAACAGTGTAGTATTGGTTTCAGGAGTAGAACCCAGTGATTCATCACTTACATATAACACCCAGTGCTCATCCCAAGTGCCCTCCTTAGTCCCCATCGCCCAGTTAGCACATCCCCCGACTGTCCTCCCTCCATCAACCCTCAGTTTATTCTCTGTATTTAAGAGTCTCTTATGGTTTGCCTCCTTTTGTGTTTTTATCTTTTTTTCCTTCCCTTCCCCTAATGTTCATCTGTTGTGTTTCTTAAATTCCACATATGAGTGAAATCATATGATATTTGTCTTCCTCTCTGACTGATTTCACTTGGCAAAATACCCTCTAGTTCCATCCACATTGTTGCAAATGGCTTTGTGAGGGGTTTCCTGCCATGGCGCCTGGATGTTGGGCCTGTCTGGTTTGATCCTGCTTCTTGTGGAGTGCTGCCAGGACAGGCCTCTGATTTACCCAGTGGCTGACCATGACCTCCTCCTTGCTGGCCTCCAGATATCCTGTTAGAACCTAACTAACTGCCTACTCTAACGATAGGCTTCTCATTTAGTAAGTGATAGTAACTGTATTGGCTTCAGAAAGATTTTTAAGACTATAACTCAATTGATGTACTCAAATTGAGTACAGAGTAGATGCAAAATGAAAATCTCTTGTATTTCTTATTTACATAGCATCAGAAAATGTGCAAATATGTTTGTAAGTGCAAAATATTTGTTTCATCCTGCAGGCCCCAACCGTGCCCTTTTTCCCTTTATTTCTAAGCACTTAATATGCACCAGGCATTCTCCTAAGTGTTTTGCATACATCATTTAATTTCATTTTACTAAAGTATTTGTCTCCTTAATTGACAAGGAAAATCTCATTTCATAGAGATTGAACAATTTGCCCAAGTTTACACAGCTATGGGATTGCAAAGATGCAAAGTATTGCATCTGGGTTTATCTGATACCAAAATCCAATGGTCATAACTATTCAGTTTTAAAGCAAAATAAAGTCTTCAGGGCATGTGGGTGGCTCAGTGGGTTGAGCATCCTGCTCTTGATTTTGGCTCAGGTCATGTTTCAAGAGTGGGGGGATCCAGCCCGACTTGGGCCTCCACACTGAGCCTGGAGTCTGCTTGGGATTCTCTTTTTCTCTCCCTCTGCCCCTCTCTTCAGCTTGTGTGCTCTCTCTAAAACAAATAAAATAAAATAATATAATGTAAAGTAAAATAAAATAAATAAAGCAAAATAAAATCTGAATCTACTAAAAGTTAATTACTTTTTCCCTTCTTGTCCTACAGGATCAGCATTCCACTGTTCTGTGCCCTTTATATTTGCACATGCACAGAGGGTATAATGTTTAGGAGAACATGGTAGGGAAATTTAAAGTCATTTCTACCACGGCATGCAAAGATGCTTGTTCCAACTGCTCTTGGCTCCTTCTCATTTATATTGATTCCTCCCCCTCCCACACATGGGCATTCATACCCTGGGCAGAGCTGGAACATGGCCCTGGCAGCTGCAGATGTCCTCCCTGGACAGACTTTGGTCAGACTGTACTGGAGGATTTGTCATGGGAAGGTTGTTTGTCTTTCCTTCATCTTTAAGGTCAGAAAATCCCCAGCTGTCTACATTCAGGTAAAAGGAAAAAGCAAAGATGAAATTTACCTTACATCTCTCTACTTCTCCCTACACATTCATTGTTTAGCCCAGTTTATAAATTGACTCCCTAAATTAACTTTCACTCCTTAATCCCAATAACAGATGCTGTACTTCCACCTGTATTTTGGAACCTTTCCCTTCCGTTCTCTTTTCAGAATTAACTTCCATAATAATTATTCTCCTAATGCATCACTGGTGTCTTTTCCTTCACTGTTATTATTGCCCTTGTTCTTCCTCTCTAGCTTCAAGAATATTCTTTTTTCTTTCTATTTTCTTGATTCTGATTTTTTAAGTTATGTTTTCTTTTTCAATTTGATGCAAAACTCCTAGAACATCAGGTTATCTTGATTTTCTCCTATCACCTTCCAAATTCTACAATTTAAATTTTGTTAGAAGAACCCTACTAAGAGATTTCATTGGGTTAAAAACCATCAACTGAATTACATTTACAACTTTATATATTAATTGAATGATACAAATTGATTTCATTGGTTTTATTTTTTGAAGTTTATTTATTTATTTTGAGAGAGAGAGAAAGAGGAAAAACAGAATAGGGGAGGGGCAGAGAGAGAAGAAGAGAGAGAATCACAAGGAGGCTTTGCACCATCAGAGCAGAGCCTAAAGTGGGCTCGAACGCCCAAATCATGAGATCGTGACCTGAGCCAAGATCAGGAGTTGGATGCTTAACCAACTAAGCCACCAGGGCACCCAAATTTCATTGATTTTAAACTGAGGGCAGCTGTTGGGATAAGCACTGGGTGTTGTATCGAAACCAATCTGAATCTATAAAGAGCTCACCAAACTCCACACCCGAAAAACAAATAACCCAGTGAAGAAAAGGGCAGAAAACATGAATAGACACTTCTCTAAAGAAGACATCTCTATGGCCAACAGGCACATGAAAAGATGCTCAATGTCACTCCTCATCAGGGAAATACAAATCAAAACCACACTCAGATATCACCTCACGCCAGTCAGAGTGGCCAAAATGAACAAATCAGGAGACTATAGATGCTGGAGAGGATGTGGAGAAACGGGAACCCTCTTGCACTGTTGGTGGGAATGCAAACTGGTACAGCCACTCTGGAAAACAGTGTGGAGTGTCCTCAGAAAATTAAAAGTAGATCTACCCTATGACCCAGCAATAGCACTGCTAGGAATTTACCCAAGGGATCCAGGAGTGCTGATGCATAGGAGCGCTTGTACCCCAGTATTTATAGCAGCACTTTTAACAATAGCCAAATTATGGAAAGAGCCTAAATGTCCATCAACTGATGAATGGATAAAGAAATTGTGGTTTATATACACAATGGAATAATACTTAGCAATGAGAAAGAATGAAATATGGCCTTTTGTAGCAACATGGATGGAGCTGCAGAGTGTTACACTAAGTGAAATAAGTCATACAGAGAAAGACAGATACCATATGTTTTCACTCCTATGTGGATCCTGAGAAACTTAACAGAAGACCATGGGGGAGGGGAAGGGAAAAAAAAGGGTTAGAGAGGGAGGGAGCCATCCCATAAGAGACTCTTAAAAACTGAGAACAGAGAGGACCGGCAGAAGATGGCGGCTTAGGAGGACGCTGGGCTCACCGCGCGTCCTGCTGATCACTTAGATTCCACCTACACCTGCCTAAATAACCCAGAAAACCGCCAGAAGACTAGCAGAACGGAGTCTCCAGAGCCAAGCGCAGACGAAAGGCCCACGGAAGAGGATGACATGATACTATACATGGAAAATCCGACAGACTCCACCAAAAGTCTGCTAGAACTGATACATGAATTCAGCAAAGTTGCAGGATACAAAATCAATGTACAGAAGTCAGTTGCATTCTTATACACCAACAATGAAGCAACAGAAAGACAAATAAAGAAACTGATCCCATTCACAATTGCACCAAGAAGCATAAAATACGTAGGAATAAACCTAACCAAAGATGTAACAGATCTGGATCTGTATGCTGAAAACTATAGAAAGCTTATGAAGGTAATTGAAGAAGATATAAAGAAATGGAAAGACATTCCCTGCTTATGGATTGGAAGAATAAATATTGTCAAAATGTCAATACTACCCAAAGCTATCTACACATTCAATGCAATCCTAATCAAAATTGCACCAGCGTTCTTCTCGAAACTAGAACAAGCAATCCTAAAATTTATATGGAACCACAAAAGGTCCCGAATAGCCAAAGTAATTTTGAAGAAGAAGACCAAAGCAGGAGGCATCACAATCCCAGACTTTAGCCTCTACTACAAAGCTGTCATCATCAAGACAGCATGGTATTGGCACAAAAACAGACACATAGACCAATGGAATAGAATAGAAACCCCAGAACTAGACCCACAAACGTATGGCCAACTAATCTTTGACAAAGCAGGAAAGAACATCCAATGGAAAAAAGTTTCTTTAACAAATGGTGCTGGGAGAACTGGACAGCAACATGCAGAAGGTTGAAACTAGACCACTCTCTCACACCATTCACAAAAATAAACTCAAAATGGATAAAGGACCTGAATGTGAGACAGGAAACCATCAAAACACTAGAGGAGAAAGCAGGAAAAGACCTCTCTGACCTCAGCCGTAGCAATCTCTTACTCGGCACATCCCCAAAGGCAAGGGAATTAAAAGCAAAAATGAATTACTAGGACCTTATGAAGATAAAAAACTTCTGCACAGCAAAGGAAACAACCAACAAAACTAAAAGGCAAACAACTGAATGGGAAAAGATATTTGCAAATGACATATCGGACAAAGGGCTAGTATCCAAAATCTATAAAGAGCTCACCAAACTCCACACCCAAAAAACAAATAACCCAGTGAAGAAATGGGCAGAAAACATGAATAGACACTTCTCTAAAGAAGACATCTGGATGGCCAACAGGCACATGAAAAGATGCTCAACGTCGCTCCTCATCAGGGAAATACAAATCAAAACCACACTCAGATATCACCTCACGCCAGTCAGAGTGGCCAAAATGAACAAATCAGGAGACTATAGATGCTGGAGAGGATGTGGAGAAACGGGAACCCTCTTGCACTGTTGGTGGGAATGCAAACTGGTGCAGCCACTCTGGAAAACAGTGTGGAGGTTCCTCAGAAAATTAAAAATAGACCTACCCTATGACCCAGCAATAGCACTGCTAGGAATTTACCCAAGGGATACAGGAGTGCTGATGCATAGGAGCACTTGTACCCCAATGTTTATAGCAGCACTCTCAACAATAGCCAAATTATGGAGTCTAAATGTCCATCAACTGCTGGATGGATAAAGCAATTGTGGTTTATATACACAATGGAGTACTACATGGCAATGAGAAAGAACGAAATATGGCCCTTTGTAGCAATGTGGATGGAACTGGAGAGTGTGATGCTAAGTGAAATAAGCCATACAGAGAAAGACAGATACCATATGTTTTCACTCTTATGTGGATCCTGAGAAACTTAACAGAAACCCATGGGGGAGGGGAAGGAAAAAAAAAGAGGTTAGAGTGGGAGAGAGCCAAAGCATAAGAGACTCTTAAAAACTGAGGACAAACTGAGGGTTGATGGGGGGTGGGAGGGAGGGCAGGGTGGGTGATGGGTATTGAGGAGGGCACCTTTTGGGATGAGCACTGGGTGTTGTATGGAAACCAATTTGACAATAAATTTCATATATTGAAAAAAAATAAAAAAAAAATAAAAGAGAAACTAAATGGAAAAAAAAAACTGAGAACAGACTGAGGGTTGATGGGGGGTGGGAGGGAGGGGAGGGTGGCTGAGGGTTATTGAGGAGGGCACCTGTTGAGATGAGCACTGGGTGTTGTATGGAAACCAATTTGACAATAAATTTCATATTAAAAAAAACCCTGATACTTTATATATTCAAGTAAGTACTTACAATGATACAATATATACAATATGTAATCCAGTTGTATTATATATATTTAAATTTTTTAAAAAATGTTTATTTAGTTTTGAGAGAGAGAGAGTGCAAGCAGGGAGAAACGGAGAGGGACAAATGATCTGAAGCAGGCTCTGCATTGAGAGCAGCAAACCCCAATGTGGGGCCTGAACTCATGAACCCACAAGATCATGACTGGAGCTGAAGTCAGATGCTCAACTGACTGAGCCACCCAGGCACCCTTGACCTGTATTATATTTTATCCTGGGAGTATCAGAGTTTTTCTGTGCAATTAGTAGAGATCGTCCTTCAATATTGCAACATGGGCCCATTTACAACTGAGTCTGATTTTTCACTCAGGGTTCAGTAAACTGATTTTTTATAATAAATTTATTTATTTATAATAGAATATACTCTTAATGATAAATGTTGATAATTAAAAAATTTAAATATATGAGTACCCAGTTAGTTTTGTTCTTAATTATTGTACATATACAAACACACACACAGATTTTTTTTTTTTTTGCCGACTTCAACTCATAAAATTTAATAGTAGTTTGACCAATGTGATGAAAATTATTCTATTTATAATTACTTTGAATTTTTTGGAAGAACTTCGAACACTTGGCTCCTAGTGGAAATAATCATTTTAACGATTACAGTGTTGTCAGAGAGTTCAGCAAAGCATTTGATTATTTTTTTAGCCTCAAGAAGTGGCAAAATTGTACTTATTTAAATGTCACTGTTTTGCAAAACTTTTAGTCTCTCTCTTCTTTGTTTTTCTATCCTTCATTTGTGAATGTTTACATAATAAATCCAGTAAGTGTATTTTTGGAAGTATAACTCTTTTTAACAGATGGAATCATTAATTTTATTGTTCCATATTTATGTTAGAGATTAATATGTTTGCCTGAATGCTTGGCAGATTAACATCTCTTTGTTTAACTTTATGATTTTTTGTTTAAGCACTGGAGAAGTCTGTCATTGACAAAACTGAGCTAATGTCAGTGATCTTATTTTTCAGGATTTTTTGACATTGAAATTTTGAATAAATAAGCATGCATATAAATTGGATGATAATTGTAGAAACTGAGGCTTCATTTCAATTACAAAAGTTATGCAGTGTATTTTTATTCTTACGTCTACTAGATGAGAAGATTCAAGCCATTATTCTGTTTTCTTCATAATTGCTAATTTAAAAATTCTTTACCATGTTTATTCCAATTCTTTAATTCCTTTAATAAGAAAATCAGCCTAATTAAATTGTTGAAGGTTAAAATTAAATTCCACTTCAATATTGTTTACCTAGGAACGCTATGAGTTTCTAAGTGTTTAATTAACTCAGTTGTATAAGGGTTAACAGTCAGAAATATATCCAGGTCATCTAAGTCACACAATTGTCAGATGGTTGCTAGGCAACAGATATCAGGTTTGGCTGATGCATGTTTCTAGGCAAAGCTTATAGTGTGAAAAGAAGAACAAATTACATGACACCTGCATTTTTGTCATTATGCTTTTTAAAATAAAGTTGTTTTTGGAGGGGGGATAAAGTCTTGACATTTATTATGCACATTGTCATTTTTCTAAATGCCAGAACTATGTCTTTTGATAGTTAAGTGATAAGGGACAATAAATTAAAATGACAGCTGACATTTTATTTCTTATGTGGTTTCAGATGTGGGTCTTTCACCTAATCCTGTTTTTGTATGTTGTCATCTTGTTAATTAATTTTCTAAATTCATTATGATTGAAAAGAAGCTGCAAATCAAAATTAATTGAAATATAATTAATTTAAAATATACACATTTCAAAGCCACTGAGGACAAGAAATGAAAATGACTTATACTACATGATTCTAGTACAAAACCAATTATGTCACCAGTGATGGAAATGATGTTGAGAGACCACATTTTAAAAATCTAGGGTGAAAGTCTAATTCATTGCAAATGACTATTTTAAACTACTCTTTAGTATTATATATTACTCGATTAATTTTCATTTTGTTATATATTATATGATAATAAATATGATAATATGATATAAAATGTAATAAAGTATTGAGTATAATGCTTATATCCTACTTATAAATTCCAATGATGTTAGTTCCTCTCTCCCTCTTTTTACTCTTCTTCTTAATAATTGACATACAAGGTGAGAATTTTGGGTTTGGTTAAGGATGGTTCATTGCAAATGGACCCAAGAGGAAACAACCAAAATTATCTATTAGATGTCCAGGAAACAAAAATATATTATTTAATCATTTGTTTTCAAACATATTTTTTAAAGCATATATTTCAGAGATGTGGTTTTTACTCCCCAAATGAGGAGTTGTGGCAAAAATCATTAAAAAAATTAATTTTGATTAGTTTAGTTTTTCATTGGAAAAATTTAATTCAGAGTTAAGCATAACCAATATTTTGGGTTTTTTTAATAATTGGATGCCATCTTTCACAAATTAAGAGATTTTTCCAGTGAATTTTCAGTTGTTGGGGTGAGATAAAAAACAGAAGAAATATATTTAAATTCGACATTTTTACAAAAGAGAATTTTGTCAAATTTCTATCTAGAATTATGATTCTAGTGCCTCTCTGATTTTTACTATTAGCTAACAGAACTTAGAGAACTTAATTAAAATCAAATACATAAGGTAGATGAATCAGGTGGAGTTGTATAGTGACAATGATTTAACAAATCAACTAAAAAATAGCATAATTTTTTTTCTAATTTCAACCAAATTTTAAGTTTATATAAACGTGATTTCTGTATTCCGTTCACAGAGCAGACACCTGCCTAGGGTTATTATAGACTTAAAAAACAGCCAGAATTTATTTTATTTCTTGGGAAAATCCTCCAAGGAATATATCTTTATATTCTACATGTATAAAGGACTTCAGACCTCACGTGAATTTGCTGGTGATAAATAACAAAATAATAATAAAATTAAATTAAATTATGAAGCATCAAGTTATTTATGAATATGTCTAACAAAGAAAATTGGGATTATGTTTAGTATGTATTCTCTGTGCAACAGCTTTAAAAATATGTAACCTTGTTCAAGAGCAAACTGTCTGCCTAACACATTCTAAAATAAAAAATATACTCAGATAAATATTGTTACCAGGTTTTAAAAATGTTTCAACATGTTATGAAATAAGCACATTTAGAAAATCAGAGTTGTTACAAATTGAGGACTAGATTGCTCAAAAGGTGATGCTGCTTTCAAAGTTATGTCTCTTGAAACTATTAGGCTCAATTTCCTTTTTCTTTTTGACATCCAGAAACAGAGACATGTCTGGATGAAAAGAGTTTCACTTAAAAAGCAAGAAAAAAAATCTTTAAAGAATTGGTATAGATTCTTGATACTTTAATATGAATTTCTGAGCATATTTTGGTAGGTAGTATGGTTAATTCACCTTTGTTCCTTTCTTCTAGTTGTCTGCCACATCGAGGGACATGTGAAATCAATGGCTCCAGAGTTATAGAAGAGAATCAAACTGTAACATCCCACCTCCCCTAAATTGCTAACCACAGTTATCTGTATAATAATGAGACTTTTATTAGTATTGGAAATGCTTCTTTTCTTACAACTTCCATTGTTGTTAAATCCCTGTTTTTTCCCATCTCATTTCTTTTATTTAAAAAAAATTTTTAATGTCTTATTTATTTTTGAGAGAGAGACAGAGAGACAGACAGAGAGGGAGAGATGGAGCACAAGTTGGGGAGGGGCAGAGAGCAGGAGACAGAATCTGAAGCAGTCTCCAGGCTCTGAGCTGTCAGCACAAAGCCCAATGCTCATGGGATCTCACAGTTCATGGGGCTTGAACCATGAACTATGAGATCATGACCTGGGTTGAAGTCAGATGCTCAACCAACTGAGCCACCCAGGCATCCCCCCCCCCCATTTCATTTCTTTAATAGATAATCTTTATAGAATTTCATGGACATTCTAAGAAATGTTATAGACTCTTCAGTCTTGGATTGAAGTGGAGTAAAATAGTATATTTTTGTTAGGTCAATCGAATCATGACATCCATTCCAAGTATTTCATAAAGCATATTTTGGTGGAGCCATTAATAGGATCTTCCTTTTGAGACACACTTTATTTTCTGCCAGCCTATGGACATAATCTAAAAACTGACAGCATACCTACATCAGATAGCAAACAGTCCCACTTATACAGAAGATTTCCAAACTTGACTTGGAATATTTGAATGTGAATTCTGGAATTACTGAGTCTGGTCCAAACAGGTGGCCTGCTCAGCTATGAATAAGACAATAGAAAAAAAGATGAATAAGATGAAAAAATTAAGAAACACTTCCTGAAACTATTAGTTTACCTTGCAGTGTACTTAAAATTAATTTCAATTATAATATAATAACATTATAAAATAAGTATGTTAGAAAAGCCTTTCTTAGGAGACCAAGACAAGAGTCTCAGGATGCTTATCGCACGTAGAAAAGGAATTGCCTCTGGGATTGGAGAAGGAAAAGGAATAGAGAAGAATGGGACATTTATCAAACGCCTGCCACTTGACAGACACTATTCTAGACGTATGTTATACCATTTAACATTTATAAGCCAGTAAGGTAGGGAGTGTTATCTCCAACAGAAAGATGAGGAAAAACAAATTTCAAGGAGCTGTGTAAGACCTTTTTTTCAGGAGACTTTTTTTCTGCAAAACTTTTAAAACTGGGACCCAAGAGAGAAGGTGTTAGAACACAGGTATGTCTGCCTGCTAAGCCCATGTTTATAATGGTTGCTGAACCTGAAATTAGCAGTGGTAGCACCTGTAGCCAAAGGTCCATCATTATGTTTCTCATTTTATAGCTTCCTGATAGATGTGGAAAAAAAGAAACCCTCAGTGACGCAGGCTCAACTTTAGAAGATAATCGATTATTTAATGGAGATTATGTTTTGACACATTATTTAATGGAAGTTAAACCTTAGCTTACTTTATTGCCTAAATCTTATGTAAGACAAATACTTCCATTGCAGATATACACATAACAGCTTGAATGTGTTCATTTTACTAAAGGAAACTAAATTTACTAAAAAAACAAATGCTGGGGGCGCCTGGGTGGCGCAGTCAGTTAAACGTCCGACTTCAGTCAGGTCACGATCTCGCGGTCCGTGAGTTCCAGCCCCGCGTCAGGCTCTGGGCTGATGGCTCGGAGCCTGGAGCCTGTTTCCCATTCTGTGTCTCCCTCTCTCTCTGCCCCTCCCCCGTTCATGCTCGGTCTCTCTCTGTCCCAAAAATAAATAAAAAAAACGTTGAAAAAAAAAATTAAAAAAAAAAAAACAAATGCTGGTATTATGAAAACATACTAATGTTAGAAGAGTGGTTTACCAATTTGTGCTTTCAAACTTACGTTTGGATGTGACTCACCATACGAGAAATATACTTTCATCAAACACACACACACACACACACACACACATTTATAAAATAGTACTTTACCTTCACTGCAAGCAATGCATTATATATTCCATCCCATCCCACTTTATGCCCTGACGAAACATTCCACCAGTTTAAAATTACAGTGGTTATAGACACACTGAATTGATTTCACAATACAGTGTGGGCCATGATTTACGGTTTGGAAATTACTGATTGGAAGGTATCAGATAATGCTTCCATAGAATATAACTTTAAACTGTAAACTTGGACTGTAGCTAACAAAAAGTAGGGCATAGGAGGCAGTGTACAATTGTGTTCTGATTTCAGAGAAATCAGAGGGTGTAGAAGCCCATGCAGAATTGGAAAGGTGTTTGGTGAGTTCAGGAAATTTGAGAGAAGGAACAGTGAAGCTGGAATATATTGGCAGAGTGGGAGGGTGATATGAGTGAATCTGTATATGAAGGATAAAAACAAGAGGATTTGGTGATGGATTGGTTTTGGAGAGGCAGTGAGGGAGAATGATGGGTGAAAGACAATAGTGGTAATAATTACATTTTAGAATAGTTACAATGTCAGACACTTTGCTAAGCAATTTATATGTTATATTTGGCTTTCTAAAATTTTTCTGAATGTAAAAAACATTCTATTTTATGTTATCCTATATGCACATGTTTTTATGAAACAGTACCTCTCAGATTGCTGGGTTAATAATGAGGTAAAGGCTAGTGCTATAAACTAAAAGAATAATGGAGAAGTCTGGTTTTTTGGAGGAGAAATATTGGATGATAATGAGTTTGATTTTGACTTTGATCATGAACTTTAGATGTTTCTATGTGGATCTGAGGTCAGAAGAATTATTTGGACTACAGATAAAACATTTGGGAGTAATTAACACATATGTAAAAATTAAAGCCTATAGACTGAGAGTATCCGGTAAGAGAAGATAGAGTGAAAAGAAAATGAAATTTAGTTTGGAGCCTTGTGCAAATCAAATATTAGTAACCAAAGTGAGGAGGAAGAACTGAGAAAGGAGGCTGAAAAGAGTAGCCTAAGAGGAGAAAATCAGGAGAGAATGTGGTCTTATGGTCACAGGATTGAAGTGTTTTGTTTGCTTATAAAGTGATGAGTATATAAGAATGGGTAATAAACCATATCAAAAACCTTTGTGAAGTCAAGTAAGGTAGTAATAATAAAAGTTCCTTCTGGACTGAGATAACATGAATGTTGGTGGTGACCTTACCAAAGTTGATCTCTATAGTGGAATGTGTAAGGGTTATAATCATGTGACTTAAAAAAAAAAAAAAATCATGTGACTTAAATTGTATTTGATCTATGATTAGGTGAAATTCATCTAACATGGTTTTAAGATAATGTTCCCATTTTGGGGTAGTTAAAAGCCTAGCCTAAAATTACAGCTTGGCCCTCTAAGTCTGAGGTTGGAAGTTTGTCAACTGTGAAGGCTACTTTTCCATTGCATAAGGATATGCAAAAGAGAAGAACTGTAACACAGTGAAGAAGACAGTAAAGTAAGGAGGGCCTTCTAACAGCACAAAGAATGTTTTGTGGTGGTTGGAGAATGAGGAGGAGTTGGAGGCATGGAGAGTGGAAGGATGAAGAGAGAAGAGGCTGTCATTGTACAAGATGTACATATACTGGGCCTCCCTCTCCTTTCCATGCTCATCAAGTTGTAGTGTTTTCCTTGGATGGTTATGTAGGGTTTTCCTACATGAGAACAAAATAGGTGATACTTTTCTTAGTTGCCTTAGACCTGGTCTCTGAAGTTGCAGAACACAGGGAAGCTGTTAATCAATTGTGTGATGTGACAGATTTTTAGGTTAAAGCAGATACAAGAGAGAAAGAAAAGTACTGAAGACGACTTTTTAAAATCTTTATTTATTTTTGAGAGAGAGGGGAACGGAGAGAGAGGAGACACAGAATCTGAAGCAGATTCCAGGCTCTGAGCTGTTAGTGCAGAGCCCAAAACGGAGTTTGAACTCATGAACCACGAATTCGTGACCTGAGCCCAAGTCGGATGCTTAATTGACTGAGCTGCCCAGGTGCCCTGAAGACGATTAAAAATAGAAAACTCCTTAAAGAGGATCGCCTATGAAGAGAAGGAGAAGCTAGGTTTGAAATCAAGGAAGTATTCCTTTTCTTAAGGAATGGAGATACCTATTGGTTTGCAACCTCAGGAGTTCCCTGGATGAAATTCAAATCTGGACATTGTACACCTTAGGGCAAGAAGACCAAAGAAAGAGACAGGCCACTCCAGATTGGTAGATGGCAGTCTTAGTAAGCAAGGGAATTTACATACAACGTTTGTCTTGAGTAACTACAAAATAAGTAGATCTCTACATCTGCCCACCAAGGATCTTAAAAGTTTATGTAGAGGCCTTAAGGGGTTCAATCATGTATACAGTCCAGATGGTCTCAGTAATACAGTGTTCTCTTAATGCTGCATCCTTGAAATGGCTCCTAGTGTGAGAACAGTGGGCAGAATGTAGAATGTACATTCCAAGATCAGGAGAGGAGGTAATGAGCCTCGAATTTCCTGGATCCAGCTGGAGAGTCAACCAGCAGACACATCCTCTGCATATCTCCTATAATAATGAGAGAGAAAGTAGATGTATGATAATGAGAGAGAAAGTAGAAAGGAAGGGAGCCATTTTAGGTAGGCTTATGGGTATGGTAGTGCAAAGTTGAGTTGGTTATCTTTGAAGGCTTCCACATTCTCTTCGACATATATACATAAAGTGAGATAATCTCTTGGGAGAAAAAGAAATGGTAAGGAGGTGAAACAGAGTCAACAAGAGAAAACTAGCAGTATTTCTAAGCAGGATTGATGTCCTAATTTAGTTTTTAATGGTTTTAATCTCCTTGTATGTGTGAATTTTCCTCTTAGCCCCATAGCTTGCACAGGGGAGATCGAAGGTTGGCTGGATGCATCCTGGATTAGGATGTTGTGAGAGATACAACTAAAGGACAACAGGAAAATTGAGTTCAATGTATTAGCAAAAGAATGACTAACCTAATGGACCACGAACACTAATTCATAGATTGGAATTACATACAATGACTTCAAGTGCAAAAGTGTATTTGAATTTTTTTAGTTCTGAACTCATTTGAGGTGGACCTCCCATTTCCGCTGAGGGTAGAAACACAACTTTGACAAAGATAACCGAATCTTGTATTTTAACATAGTCTCTAGGAGCAAATATTCCATTAGTTCAAAGCTCAAAATTCTTTTTATGAATGTTTCTCATCCTCTAAAGGTGTCTTGTCTTCATTTCTTTTTTCTCTGATGGCCTGTTGATAAAGAAGTCCAACACCAGTTGGTTGGGGGAAAAGGGCAGTTAAGTGTACTTTTTGTCCTTATTCTTCTAATTTTCTCTTTTTCCTTGGCCACTTCTCTAGCCAGAAGTGCTTACCTCAGTGTCTTGTCTGAATAGGAACTACTGCCACATGACATCATCTTCTTTATGCAGGAACAATATTGTGAAAAGGGGAGCTGCTATAATAGAAATAAACAGAGGGGTGGATGGATTAATGGTCCCAATGTGGTAGGAAAACCGATGGAACAGAAATGGCTCAGGAAACAAGATGGAAGGGTAGGAAGATGTACTTAGGGAAGGTATGTCTGAATTTAGTATTCCAAAGCTGGGGAAGTTTTGTAGGTGGCAATGTCCAGAGTATGCCTAAGGAGATGTTAGATGAGATAAACTGGTGATCTTGGAGACCACAAGGTAGCAATGAAAGACTGGTGTGTAGTTTGGGTCATCAACATTGATTTGGAATCATCTAAGACAAGCGTGGGAGTTGGAATGGAGATAGAGACCATGATCCAGAATCTTCACTTAATGAGGCAAGTATTCCAGATGGCTGTGGTAAATCGATTTTAAATATCATTTTTAGTAGAGACTCTGATCACTCTAGAATAAAATTGAAGGGAGAAAATATAGTATAGATGCTTTTTATAAGTAGCATGCAAAGAGGAATTTATAACTAGAGAGTGATCAAAAAGAACAATGTTAGAACTTTCATGCCAAAACTTGCTATAGAAGGTATAATTTCTGATGTATTCTGGAAGTTTTATCTTTGTCCCCCAAATGTCACTGTGGCATGCGGTAAATATTTTCTTCCAAATAGATAACAGGTAGGAATAGTATACTTGAGTAGTTGGATGAAAGGTACCAAAATGCCCTTCCCTCCTCCGCCCCTTTGCCTCTAATCTGGTAGTCAGCAGATTTGGACTCACTACTGTTACTGCCAATAGCCATGTCTGCTGGCATTTACATAACAGAATAGGGAAGTGAGTTATGAAAGCAGCCACTGTCATTTTCTTGTATTTTCATCACAAGGACATACTAAAATACATCCTTGGACAAAAGGACCTGGCTGAAAGTGGTTTCCAGATATCTCACCCTGCTGATTTGGATGTGAAATGCAGGAAAACAGTGGTTGTTGGGAGGTGACTGAAGAGAGAAAAGTAAATAATTTCTGGTAAATGTCTACTAGGAGAGGCTTTGAAATTCACTGTTTAATTGTGATTAATTAGTTAATTACTTGATTTAACTAGTAGTTGCTTCAATTAGAGGAGAATTTGGTGGGTTATTTTTTTCAATTTTCAAGGCTTCATTTCTAGCTAGGTAAATTTTACCTCTTATAAAATGCATTTGCATGTAAGACTGGTTTCTTCAATTGCTTTTTCATGAAGAATTCTAGAATTGACACTGAATAAAGTTCCATATTATGCAAAGCAATATTTTTTAAAAATATATAAACCAAAATGTTCTGATGAATTCACAGTTATCATGTGGTCTCTTTATTTACAATCTTTAGAATTTATGCTGTTCTCAGAAATTATACCTTATTACATGGCTTATTTTTTTTAATGCTAAAGGTGTTATCTAATTACACTATAATTAAATGTAATTTATCAAATAGAAATAAAGACAAAACCGGTAATCAGAGACTCTTGCTCCATTCATAGATATTCAGTGGAGGTGTATCGTGTAATTAGTTTACCAATGTTTACTCTAGAACAAGTAGAATAAAATTATCATCATTTTTCCTTTCATCATTTGACAGCACACTTGGAATTCATTTGCATAGCTTTACAATGGAAGTCATTACCCTCATCACAGATCTACTGTTGTATAGCCAGCAACGAAAAAGTGAAGCTTATGAAGGGTTTAGAGATAAGAAGATGGATTTATTGTTGAATAAAAGAGTTTAAAGTTTCTTTTTGTTCTGGGATAGTTGTAAACATAGAACTCTTATGATCTCAGGTTTGGCCAGATCTCTGAGGAGAGATTCTACCTATTCCCTGTATACAATAAACTGAGGAAGACTACTGACATACGACTTACAAAGGAGATAGCTTGAAACTGGTATTGGAAACTTCGTTCCTCACCCATGAAAAGAAATAAAGGTATTCAAGTCGGAGAAGCTGGGTGGTGGGAGGTAGATTCTTCAAAGTGGGTACGCTCTGTGTTCTTCCCACTCCCCAGGGTCAAGAGTGTGTGTGTGCATTTTATGGTGGGGGATTATCTCCTTGTCTCAAATCTCTGAAGAGGCACTTCACAAGAAACTCATGGAGATCTACATATGTGCATCTGTGGTTTGGAGAACACAGCAGCTAAAGCAGGAATTGCCTACCAAGCAACTAAATGAAAAGAATGCATTTGGGAAATACACTCACACCAATCCTGCCGGAAGTATATATGTCCAGTCCTGCTTTTTTAACAAGAGAATTACATTCGTTTATATCATACAAGAGAATTCACTTCTTGGTTAACAACTGTCTAACTGGTTTGAGTTCAGGAAAGGGAAGCACCACTTCCCACTTCTCCATTTCCCCGCCTTCGTGCCTTTTCCACTTTTGGCTTTCTGGAGTAATAGTCTTTTTTAATCCATTAATAGTGGTTAAATGCATGGGCATTGGGATCAGACTCACCTGGAATAGAGTTTTGACTCTGTCATTTGCTGACACAAGAGAAGCACTTGCAGTTTACTGAACAAATTAGGCTTCTGTTTTGTCATCTGTAAAATACAGAAGAGTGTAGTGCCTACCCCACAGAATTACAATCAGTGCATGTAATTAATTAGCTCAGTACATGGAACATGGAGCTAAATAGATGTTAGCTATTATAAAGTATGTATTAAAAATGGGTGTTTGGGGGCGCCTGGGTGGCTCAGTCGGTTGAGCGTCCAACTTCGGCTCAGGTCATGATCTCGCGGTCCGTGAGTTCAAGCCCCGTGTCAGGCTCTGTGCGGACAGCTCAGAGCCTGGAGCCTGTTTCGGATTCTGTGTCTCCCTCTCTCTCTGACCCTCCCCTATTCATGCTCTGTCTCTCTCTGTCTCAAAAATAACGTTTAAAAAAAATTAAAACAAAAATGGGTGTTTGGGACGCCTGGATGGCTCAGTCAGTTAAGCATCTAACTCTTGGTTTCAGCTCAGGTCATGGTCTCATAGTTCATGAGTTCAGCCCTGCACTGGGATTCTTTTTCTGCCTCTCTCTCTGCTCCTCCCCTGCTCGTGCTCGCAATACATACACACATACATACATACATACATACAGGGTGTTCACTCTCCAGTGTCCTAGTGTGCCCAATCCTATCTTAAAATGTAGATTCAGGAGTTTCTCCTCTGAATTTAGTTGGGAGTCTTGTGACCTTTGTTGATATTTTAAATTCTCAAGGGTTGCTGGGAGATGTCTGCATTGAGTACCTGAATGATATAGAATGGGAAGTCTCATATTCATCGTTATGGTTAATGGGCAGATGACAGAAGAAGCTTCTGTATAAAGTCAGGGAAATATTCCTATTCACGAATTGAGTTGGCAGAAATAGCTCTATGTGGCTACCAAGTGTTCTCACTTAAATGATTCATGAAATGACCAGCTGCATCAGTTTTCTGGAAACATTATGGGTCCTAGGCATTTGAATAGTGTCCCTTAAAGAAGTCTTCCTCCCCCCAGAATCTTTCACTGAAAAATTTTTGGACCAACCGTTATACTCTGCAATTCCTTTTAGGAAAGTCAATCATTCCTGGGGTCTGAAATCTAGTATCCTCTCAATATCCCCTTCTTAACCCCATCTAGGCCAAAGCTCAATTTTTCTTCCCCCCCTCCCCCTGCCCCATAACAGAACTTGGTGAGGCATTGAAAAAGACCAGATGTTAACAAAACAAATATGTTTACCTTCCTGGAGGATACAGGGAGCTAGTTCATAGGGCCATGGCTTTTAAAACCACAGCTGTCCTATAGTTGAAGGGAAAAAGGAGATACTTTCACACAATACCTTTTCTTTTATGGCTCATATAGCTTTACCCGTTGCAGAAATGAAGGAAGTGAGGTGGGGGAGAGAGGAAGAGGGGAAGGGGGAGAAGAAGAAAGGTAGAGAAAATCCTTTGATTTTTCTTACACATATATGCACACATATACACTTATAAATAGCTAGGCAGCTGTCCCCCACCGAGTGCTAGGCTCTGTGCTAAGTGCTTTGTTTCCCAGCTAATCTTGCCTGTGATACTAAAAGAATGGTATCATAATCTAGGTACATAATAGGAAATTGTGGCTCAGAGGAGTTAAATACCTTACTTAAGTTTGCATAGCTAAGTAGGGGGTGCAAACATACATTGTCTTACTCCAAAGCCCATGCCCTTTGTACTATATACATGATACCTCTGATTACTCAAGTTCAGTTAATTTTTATTCTTTAAGTAGAGATAACAAAAAATGGGCATTCCTCTAGGAAAAGTAACATAATAATTTCATACAGGTACTCTTGGCTTTTCCTGAAATAAATTTTCCAAAAGAAGGGGGGAAGATACATTAAACAACTAGGAAGAGAAATATAAATTTGGTTCACTTCATATTATGGCCTAAAGGTCATGTTGGTGTATATGTGTTTAATATTGAAACATATGGAATACAGTATTACCAGATATAGAACTCCCAGTATTCCCACACTTGAAATAGAAAAAAATGAATAATTTATCTGACTTCTACCCTTAATCTGCTGTGTTATATAGTATTAGGCAGACATTTCATGTAATATCAAATAAAAATATTTGTTCAATAGAGGCCTTTTTATTTTAGTTTTTTTTAATGTTTATTTTTGAGAGAGAGAGAGAGAGAGAGAGAGAGAGAGAAAGCACTTGCATAAGTGGGGGAGGGGCAGAGAGAGGGAGACACAGAATCTGAAGCAGGCTCCAGGCTCTGAGCTGTCAGCACAGAGCCTGATGCGGGGCTCAAACCTACGAGCCATTAGATCATGACCGGAAGCCAAGAGTGGGACATTTAGCCAACTGAGCTACCCAGAGGCCCCAGCTAAATAGAGTCTTTTAAACCTTTAACTCCCAATCAGTTTTTGTTTTTATTTTTTTCCCAACAAAATACTATACCCAAAATTTCCATGTACTAAAATGTTGCAAAATTTCTTTTGGGGGACATTATTTCTTAGATCATGAAATATAAATTATTCCTTACTATTTTATCATTCAACATTGTTGATAAATTTTAAGCAGAAATTTCAGATGCAAAGGCACATTTAAATGGCATTTAAAAACCAAACAGGACCTGTATCTTTGCACTGGTTTATGCTTAGAGCACGAAAATTAACATTTCTTATCTGTAGTTATCAGATGTTTTTTCCCAGAAGGAACATGAGTTAATGGATTCTTATCCTACTTTTAAAAATCACAACTAAATAAATAGTTGTTGAGCTTAAGGAATGGTAATCTGTGTGATATTCCACTTTCCCCCAGGGAGCTATCCTTCGCCTATGCTTTTTTAGATAGAACTGAGTGGGTTTTTTTTGTTTGTTTTAGTTTATATAAATATCAGAAACACAGTACAAAAATATAATGAAATGCACATGTGTAAATTACCTTATGTCAATTGTTACTTCTAATCTATATTTTTCTTCTACCTAAATTGCATAGGCACTCAATCTGGTCTATTGTGAATGTTCATGGAATAAATCCAGAGCAAAATCTAGATAATCTACTGTGGAATGTGCATATTGCAGTATATTACATTAGCCAAATATCTATCAGATCCATCTTTATTCTTTTAAAATAAACTTTGTTAAGATATCACTGTCTACGTTATTTTTGAAAATATTTTTCTTTATATCTCACCTTCATTAAAATTTGCTATGATTATTATTTTGCTGTTTAACATAAGTAAGAAAGATTGTGGGAGAAAAAAAAAAACCTAGTATTTTTATTGGTATTAGCATGTGCTTGTACTTTGTCCAGTAGAATTCATTGTTTTGATTTATATCATTTTTTTGCTATTATTAAATATATAAACAATTTTCTCTACTTTGCACTTAATTTTGTAATTCTTTTTGCCCACTTTTTGCTGACCAAAGGAGTGAATATAGGGACAGATGATGATAGGGCATCATGAGAGTAAGGAATTTCTGGGTTAGGGCCACACTATTTCATCAAAAAGCCATCGAGGAATCACATTTTCATGTGACTATTTTCTAGCATTTTGAGGAGATAATAGAGATATTGCTATGGAGAGAAGGTAATTTCCCCAAAGATGCTTAAAATGGGTGTTTTATCTAGGAGTCTTTTCCTTTACATATTTAGGCTAACGTGTTTACATTTAAGATCTCTTCCCTTTTCAATATTCATGTTTTGGTTTTAGCACCTTTCCCCCAGAAAAGTAGAAGTAAATTGCTGCAGTCCGTTTTCAATTTCCTGGAGGATTTAGAAATACTTGACACCAGATACTTAAATCTCAAAATACTGCACGTCGAGCTCAGCACTGCCTGTAGGAAGGAGGCTCTGAGGCAGCTGTCTAAAGGTGAGTGGGTGAATGCTTATTGTCTTCTCTCTTCTAGACCACAAAGTCCAGAAGCAGGGTCTTAAGCTTTTTCTCTTGGTGTCTAGGACAACTTGGGGGCTCATCCCCCCACCTCAAAGTAAGCACTTCAGCTAACAGGCAAGAGAAACCAGTAAGTAATGTCACATTGTGAGCTAACTCTAGCTTTGTTTATTGTCTCTCTTGCTCTAAGAGCACACACTGCTACACTATTTTTACAAAACTCAAAAGTAACATAATTGGTTGGAATGGGCACTGAAAACTGATCTTACTCCTCATGGATTCCTGTCTTCCAAATTAGAGTCAAGGTTAAAGTAACCCAGTGCTGATCATCATATCATCTAAGGCTGTCTAGACAAGGTAAAAATGTTCTCATCAGCAGTTTTGCAGACAAGAAAAATACAGGTTTGTGTAAATTGCTGGCTCAAACCTTTTGTGGTATGATTACAAAATGAGAACTATGATTTTATTTCTTATAAATTTTACAGGAAGTAGAATGAGGGAGTGAAAGCCATTTTATGGAATCTGTTCCATGGAGCAGGAGACTTGTCCAGAGTTCTTTGTGTTGAGGATGGAAGTTGAAAAAAAATCTAGACATGATCAATTCAAACTGTAGTGTACAGGTTCACTCTTCATTCCAGCTCATATATCATCTTTCTGTCATTCTTTGCTGAGCTCCTACTGCTTTGAGCTCTTTTAAAATAAAGATATAATTTTTTTATATGATCGGGAAAATCCTTTGTCTCAATTTTCAGTTTCTCCATAGCAAATTTTCTTCATTTGCTTTTTTATTCTTGTTTCTTCCTTCTATGTACTAGAAGTTTTTGACATAGATCCTGTGTTGGATCCTTTTTGATTCTGTCTCAACTTGAAAAGACATGAAATCATTTCAGATAAAAAATATGTAGGAGGGTATGTGGTGTGTGTGTGTGTGTGTGTGTGTGTGTGTGTGTGTGTGTGTAACCACGCATGTATGTGTTTAATTCAGGCTACAGGAACTCTCTCTCTGTTCCTGGGTCATACATGTGAGTTAAGCAATCTTTTCCTGTACTTCAGCTGACGAGACAGGCAGGTGGGGCTCTCACTTGCTCTCCTTTACCTGCAGTGTGTTTGGCTGCAAAAAACAGACAGCCTGTGCAATATCCCATTCTGGTCATTTTCTGATCCAGGTCCTGCCACAGGGTGTCCATTGGCTAATGTTGGTTATTATGGTTATTGCAAAGTTCTTGTGTGTTTTTTATATCATTAATGTAATGATTTTTAAATGTACTGATTATGTCACTGGGAATTGCATAAGTTTGGAATGCTGTGGTTGTTGCTTTGTTCAGAGCCTTTATGCAAAAATCAGGTCCCCAAACATTCAAAAAGTGTTCCCCTGAATAAAAGTATCCAATTATAATTGAAGTCTATACTTTTATTTTTATTATATTTTAAAAATATTTATTTTTGAGAGAGAGTGTGCGCGTGTACGTGCACGCACACGCACATATACGCACGCACACGCACATATACGCACGCACACACACGCACGCGCGCATAGGGAAGGGACAGAGAGACAGAGGGAGACAGGATTCTTAAGATCTGAAGCAGGGTCTGTGCTGACAGCAGACAGCCCGATGCCTGGCTCGAGCCCATGAACCCACAAACCCACAAACTGTGAGATCATGACCTGAGCCATCGTCCCACCCTTAACTGACTGAACCACCCAGGCATTCCTGAAGTCTATACTTTGAAAAATAAAAAAGACCAGCGACTGTTTTTTGAAAGGTAGCTCATAGGTTCCTGTGTAGAAATATGAAGCTTCTGTAGCTAACAAATAGCAGAAAGTGAACGACTTGTGCTGTTATAAATTTAAATTACTTTCTCAAATCATATATGTACCAATTAAGTACGTCAGAAGTTTGTGATGAAAAGCAAAGATCACTAACCTCTTCTGTCCTAATCCTGGTCCGTGGGTCAGAGGAAATCTTTTTATTCTATTTTAATTTTTAATTTTTTTTATTTTTAAATTAAAAAAATGGGAACGCTTCACAAATTTGCACATCATCCTTGTACAGGGGCTGTGCTAATCTTCTCTGCATGGTTCCAGTTTTTAGTATGTGTGCTGCTGAAGCAAGCACCAGAGGAAATCTTTTTAAATTGTTGTTCTGTTAATGATCTTAACTAGATAATATGATCAGATCTCTATTTTTTGCTTTACCAGCTTAATAAAGTATTGATTGTTTAATATGAAAAGTCATTTTTATCTTACCTGTTACTTTTCAGACATTATTCTGAGAGTACAGGTTGGGGCAAAAATTAGATTGGAATCAGGTGGAGAGGGAATAGGCACAAGGGAGTCAGAGACAATGCAGTCCTTAGCCGTGGTTTTGCTTTCCACAGCTTCAGTTACACAAAGGGGGTGGCGAAACAGATGCTCCTACTCCTGACAGATTATCTGAACGTCAATAGTCATCAACATCTACGTCACCACCCCTACATAATTCCCCTCACTTCATCTGATCACATAGGCATTTTATCGTGTCACATCATCACAAGAAGGGTGAGTACAGTTGGTTAAGATATGTTGAGAGAGAGAGAGAGACCACATTCACGTAGCATGTTGTTAGTAATTGTGGTATTTTATTTTTGGTTTTTGTTAATCTCTTACTGTGCCTAACTTATAAAATAACTGTAACATAGGTATGTACGTATAGGAAAAAACTATATACAGAGAGCTCGGTATTATCTGCGGCTTCAGGCATCCCGTGAGGGTCTCGGGATGTATACCACTACTGTATTGTCAATTTTGTGGAGTTTAGCTCTAAAGGGGACTGGAAAAAAGATCTGTAATTAGAGAGGGATGTGTGGTTGAGAAAGGCTTTTGTTTTAATTTGTTTCATTAGGATGAGAGAATTTGTATGTTTGTAAGTCAGTGGGAATGATCTAGGAAAGATGGAAAAAGTGTTTAATTTGTGCCAGAAACATTCTTAGCACTGTATCTCTATCTATGTCTATGCCTTGGTCTAAAAATATATTTTATTTCTATATGTATATATTCATTGAATTCTTGCAATAGCTCTGAGATATTCTTATTGTACCCATTTTACAGATAAGAAACTTGTGCAACTGACAAGTTAGGCAATAGTCTCAAGATTACAAAACTAGTAAGTGGCCATGTTAGGATTCAAATTAGAATGTCTGGATTAAAACAACAGAGACTTAATCACTGTGGTCTTCTGCCTCTGAAGCTTACTTTAGAGTCCCACTTTCGCTTTCTTCAAACGAATTATTTCAGTAGTTTTAAAGTATACTATCTGGTGTCATGACTGGGGTAAAGTCTGGCTGTCTATGGAGAGGTTCTGGAAGGGAAGTTAGGTTGCTGACTGGTAAATTTATTTTATGTAATATTTTTAATGAATCTCCCTGTTTTCAGTCTTATTTCTCACTTTGGTGCTTTGTTACATCAGTTGACTTTAAGCCCAAATCCTCCCCAGGTTACTTTCAAGTGAATGTTTTCACACCTACTCAGCAGTATTTTTATGGCATATTCTAGCCTGTAGTTTTTTCCCCTGTAGTTTTTCCTTTGTCAGTCTGTTCACATACAACTTCATCTTTGAAAAGTTTGTTGGAATCTCTTTTATAATGTAATGCACCTCTCACTCTTTTTTCTGGCATGAAATTATTTATTTTGTACTTCAGAATCTTTCAAGAGTAATTGGAAAGGTGGATAAAAAGCAAACACATGTTTCCAGCCTTCATCTTAAGTTGGAAGTGAAAGCATTGACTCATTTTTTAAAGAGAGATGGATTGGTTAAGTATCTTTTGAGTTTACTGATTTCAGTGTAGTGTTGAAGAACACAAACTTAAAAAGACTTTAGTTTCAAACCAGCTCTACCACTTACTAGTCACTTTAACCAAATACTTCACTTCACCACAGTTACCTCAAGAGTACAATCGTTCAAACTACTAATTGAGATGACAAAGGATTGACATTTAGCATAGAATACATTCCATGTTAAGTGCTTAATGAATACTAATTACTATTTTTTCTTAGGTAATAGTAAGATCCTGATAGAGACAGAGCAGTATGGGTTATTTGGTTTATATTATTGGTATGATCACTATCATTATGAAGTATTGATTGAAGCCTACAGTATCATAAGTGATGCAAATATAAAGATAGAACAGTAAAACTTGTTTTTGTATAAATATACTTAAAATAGTTGTTGCATGTAACATTGTATATTATTTTTATGTTATAACAGGGGTAATATTTTCCTTCAAGAGAATATTTCCAATTTTTATAATGCCTATGCATAATATAATATTTTATTAACAAATTATTTCACTGGGGTTCTATATTTCTTTTCTATAGATAAACATTTTTTATTTATATAGTTTTTTAAAAGGAAATACTGCTGAATATAATATATATTTGAAATATAAAAGTAGCTTTCAGCTTACATAATTATCTTTTAGTATACATATTATATAATTCTAATATATAAAAATATATTCTAATATTTTGTTTTTATGTCTTATACATACATGTATAAGTACATATATCCTAGGCAAAGGGCCTTGTTATTCACTACATTTCTGCTTCCTTAGTCAGACAAAAATTAATTCTAGCTAACAGGATGCTAGATGATTATTACCTTTGAGAGTAGAAGAACCTTGCTTCTCTTTCAAGTTCTAAGTCATTTATCACTATATGCTCGGGGATAATTCTGAGACTTTGTACATTAAGTAAAATGACCAGAAATACACACTAAAGGTTGTCTGTTTAAGAAAAAAGGGATAAGTATGTGAACAGTGGCCAATTCACCCTTCGAATTTCATTTTCAGCTATGACTTTATTGTGACCTATTACCATGTCTACAGTAGCATTGGAAACATTTTGTGTTTAATGTCATTAACTTTTAGAATTTTTAGTTTTCACTTGAATGAATGAATGAAAACATGAATATTTTTACGTAATTTATCAATTGCCACAGCTAAAATAGTATATGGATTTAGAAACTGTATATTGTACGTTTTTCTTACCTTGCTTGATCTCTTTAACATTTGTCACATTTGACAACATTTTCTATAGAACTTTTTTTTGAACTCCCAATTTTTGCTCTTTTCCTACTTTTTTTATTGTCCTGTATTGTTAGATCTTCTTACGCCCTTTGATTCTTTTTACTCTATATCTTTTTTGGGGAAAACTTATCCACAACAGATTCATCTACCACTAGAAAACACTAATAGCTACTATCCTGTATACCCTGCTCAGATCTGTTTCCTAAAGTGTTTATCTCTATCTCTGTGCATCTATCTATCCCTATCTATCATCTATCTATCTATCATCTATCTATCTATCTATCTATCTATCTATCTATCTATCTATCTATCTTATTGCCAGCTGTTTTACTGGATATGTCTGCCTGAATATCTTGGAAGGTATCTAAAACTCGCCATGTTACAAACTAACCTTATTTATAGCCTTCTCTATGCAAAGAGAAGTATTTACTCCCTACAACATGCACAATGCATCCAACAACAACCTCTGAATCTATTACTTCTGTCAGTTAACAGCAGTATCATCAAACCAGTTTCCCAACTAGTAGATCGAAGGTCTTTTCAATTCCCTCCCCACCCACCCCCGTTTTTAAACTTTTAACTTTCACTTTAAAAAATATCAAAATGATCGTAACTTTCTTTAAATTTATCACCAAATCATCTTGATTTTATATTGAAAATATTTTCTGAATGTCTTCTTATTGTATTCCATTCTGATAGCTGCTTTTCAAGTCTTTATTACCTTTTGCACCCCTTATCATATTTCTTTTTATCTATCTATCTATCTATCTATCTATCTATCTATTCTTAAAATCATATTATGAGGCAGTCACTATACCAGGGAGATAGTCAGGGAAGCCTTCTCATGTGGTAACATTTATAGCAGCGATAATGGGAAGATGAGCAGGAGCCTAACTATTCTCACATCTTCTCTCCCCTCCAATGATACTTCCCATCGTTCATTCTCCACAGTGACTTAAGATCCAACACAGGTCCTAAAACACACATATTGCTAAAATAATCAAATTTAGAATTCCAGTTACCTATGACATAAAATCCAAATTCCTTCAAGGCATACCTTTGCCTTCTTGGCCAGCATGGATTATTTCCTATTCACTTATGTACTGCAGAGGACAAAGAATTTGGATTCTCCAAGAAAATCTAAACAAAATACAATATGAAAATCGTTATTTATTACTGTCTTTGCATGTGCCTTAAATGTCCACCTTCTCTTGTCTGCCTAACTCATCCTTCAAGACTCATCTAAAGTATAACCTCAGTGAAGTTTTTCTGAGAGAATTAAATTCTACTCTATGCTCCCACATTCCCTCAGCCTCCAGAAAATACCTCTATTATACCACCTGTCACATTAAAATTCAATCATCTTTTACATGTTTGTTTACTCAGGTCGATTGAACTTATTCAAGTCAGGGACTGAGATATTCATTTCTGCTATTTCTGGCACCCAGCTCAGTGCCCAGCATATTAGGTATTTAATACAAATTTGATGAATGGATAGATGGGTAAGGAGATGAATGACAAAAATTTGCCTCTTTCTAAAAATAATTGCTTTGAGTATACCATTCGTCTTGCTCACATTTCAATGCCAACAGTTTAAAGAGATTTCAATGACATGACTTTTCTGACCCTGGAAATAAATTTCTATATTTTACAACTCAAACACAAAGAGCTAAAAAAAAATTCTCAAGTTTTGCATTTGATTATTTTACATTTCTAAGATTTGATACGTGAAAGGAGAGCTTAATGGAAATTCAAAGTGGGTTTGAAAGACATCTGAGTAGTTACTTGTAAATAAGAGCATTCTGTTTATCTTCTTCTACTTCACTAAGAAAAGAAAAGAAAAAAAAAGACAGCAACACTGGGGAAAAATAGATCCTGCATTTTGAATCACAACAAACAAAACTAATAAACAGCAAACCACAGGGACCTGTCAGCTGAAAGGAAGATTCAGCGTTCATTTTATAAACAATTCACTAGTGTGTCAACAGACATTCTGACAGGGAAAGAAAGTGAACAATACTTTTCAAAAAATATCTATTTTGTTGAATAAATCTTGAGCAAAGTATTGTGTGAGCTGTATTGATTGAGAGGTAGGGCCATGCAAATGTGAAGAAGCTGTAATTCTTTTGTTGAGATACATTTTCTTTCAAATTTGAAAATTATTGCAGTATCATTAATATTACCCCCTTTTCTACAATAGAACGTGTGAGTAGATGTTACAAAAGATTATTTTCTTTCTAATAATGAAAAGAGTTAGGTATGGTGATAGAGATATTAAGACACATGAAATTATTTTCATATGAGCAGCACAGTTCTCATGATAACAGAAAGAAGTCATGAAATTAAAAACATTAGGATTATTAGCATGTTGACCAACTGATGTAATTATCCACTCAACTTATCAAAAATTTATTACAAAGATTATCAGATTAAATTTTTAGTATAATAGGATTCTTGTCATAGTTTGGTCTCCCAAGAGCAAATTCTTAGATTTTGATTTAGGCACAGATCACTTTATTTGGGTGGTGTTCCCAGAATGCTGGGGTAAAGAGAGAATGCAGTGGAGAGGAAAGCAAGGATGAGGGGAAGCCAGTTAAAAGTGGGTTCTTGAACTAGTTATAACTCTAGGCAAGTGAGTTCAATCTTGCTAGGAATCTTGTGGGAAACCATGTAGAATAAACCTCAGAGTTGTCCCTCCGATGAATGTGAGACTGGGACATCTATCCACTGACACTTATCTCTCACTGACTGAAGTTTGCTCCTAGAGATGTGTATCTGCTGCACTTCAGGACTGTGCCTTTAGAGTAAGATGCCCTGGGAACTTGGGGAGGGAAGCATACAGTATATGCAAGAACTGTCCATTACAGCTACAACTGAAGGTAGAGCTGGCCTAGGGAGCGTGGTATGGGGCCCCAACAGTGTCCAATACACATGTGCATTTGAATTTAATTTATAATTTCTCCAGCAACTACTTTAAATATGAACATGTATATTTTTGTTATTTAATTGCTTTAAAAGATAGGAAATAACCTGAAGAAAATAACGCAGTATTTAAAACCTTGCAAAATTTAAGCGAAATTTGGAAAAGTCATGATGGGCTAGTCATGATACATACATGGTAGGTACATTCTGTCATCTTCTTGAGGCTCTTACTAGTGGGCTAGAGATAATTCTGCTTTATGTAATTATGAAGATATCATTCTAACGAAATTCTCTTCTTCTTATTCCTTAAAACTTTTTCTTTTGAGTAGACTATGTTAATAAAATGAGGGAAAAAAAACTTCTGACATTTAAAGAGTATCTACCGTTTCATCCTTTTGTTATATGTAGGAGCAGATTTGTTATATGTAGGAACTAATTTTTCTTTTCTTTTCTTCTTAAGCCATGTCTTGAATTTTCCATAAACATTATGTCACCAAACTTTTAACTTAAAATAGTTATAAAATTTTTCAACAAATAACTATTTTGTTGTGAATAAATCTTGAGCGAAACATGTGAACAGAATATGCTTACCATGTTCCAGGTACAGTTCTAAGGAAATTGTCTGTATTAACATATTAACTGTATGTTAACTACCTGGAATTTAAATGAAAGGTTGGGGAAAAAAGGTATGTCAACATAACAAGTGTAGCCCAGCATTTCTCAGGGCAAACTGGAACTTGTGGTCACCTCATTGACTGAAGATCTGTCTCCTCATCTCTTCTAATTTGAATTAGGTATTCCTTTCTCTGCCTGCATCTTATTAATGTGATTTGCTTTTAATGGGCTATTGAAATTAATCCTTTTTGAGTGTCTGTTTCCTCAGAATATGAAGGATAGGAGTTTTATTTTGCTCACCTTTGTACCACTTCTCAAGCTCAGTTTATTATAGGTGCTCAAACAAATATTTATTTAATAGATGGACTCAACATGCATTTCTAACAAGCTAACTATAGTAGGAGAGGACAGATTTATGGGACCTTCGTTTAGTATATAGGACTAGAGTAGTTGCTGGGTACGGGGGGAGGGGACTTATATAACGGGATAGCCAAATTAGTGAAGGGTAAACTGAGTTAAATTTTTGGTGGGACCAAGGATTAGAGTTTGGTCTCTGATGGCGGATTAGCAGATGGGGGTTTTGAGATGCGATTGTAGGCCTGTATCAAAACTGGATTAGTGGGAAGGACTTACTGAAGTTACAGTGAAGGACAAAGGTGAGAATGAGAGAAGCACATAGCCCAGTTTTGACGGGGTCTAAGCTAATATCAGGACTATCTTACAGATAATTTAAACATTTAAAAGTAATGTTTAAATAATATTTGGAAGAAATATTCATTTCCAGGGTGCCTGAGTGACTCAGTTGGTTAAGCATCCGACTTCAGCTCAGGTCATGATCTCACCTCTTGTGAGTTGGAGTGTCACATCAGGCTCTGTGCTGACAGCTTGGAGCCTGGAGCCTACTTCCAATTCTGTGTCTCCCTCTCTGTCTGCCCCTCTCCCACTCACACCCTGTCTCTTTCTCTCAAAAATAAACACACACTTAAAAAAAAAAGGAAAGAAAAAATAATCATTTCCTTCTCTGTGTTCTGATTGCTTTTTTATATGTGCATATAATGGAGATATGTGCAAAGGCTTATCTCTATTATATATATTTTCTATTACATCATATTGTATGTGTGTTGATATTTATTTGGTTATATACCTATTTTCCCTATTAAGTCATATGCTTTTTGAAGGACTTGGGACTATGTCTTCTTTTTCTGATTGTAATTTTTTTAATTGAAATAGAATTCACATATAACATTAATTTCAGTTATACCACACAATGATTCTGTATTTGTATATTTTGAAAAATTATCACCACAATAAATCTAGCTAACATCCATCACCACACTTAGTTACAAACTTTCTTCTTGTGATGAGAACTTTTAAAATCTACTTTCTTAGCAACTTTCAAATATCCAATACAGGTGTTATGAACTGTAGTCACCATGCTGTACATTACATCCTCGTGACATTTATTTTATAACTAGAAGTTTGTACTTTTTGACCACCTTCACCCATTTTTGCCCACCCCTATCACCTCCTTCGGCAACCACCAAAATGGTCTTTGTATCTATGAGTTTTGTTTTTTTACATCCCACATTTAAGTGAGGGAGTAGTATTTGTCTTTGTCTGACTTATTTCACTTAACATAATGCCTTCAAAGTCCATCCATATTTTTGCAAATGACAACATTTACTTGATTTCTATGGCCGAATAATATTCCACTGTGTGTGTGTGTGTGTGTGTGTGTGTGTGTGTGTGTGTGTGTGTGTGTATTTTCTTTATCCATTCATCCATCAATGGGGAGGTATGTCTTATACACATTTACACACTTTTTTCTTTCTCCATTGCTTTTTCTGACATATAATAGACATTTAACTAATTTTGTTAAATAAATGAAAAGTTTTCCTTATTTAACTCAGCCCACTTTCTGCATTTTTATCCGTTAAACTACTGGTGACCTTCACTAAGTGTGTTTATATGTTCAATTAATAGCAATAGAATGTAATTTTACATTTATTTTGGTTAACTGATCAATTTATGTGTTTCCATTACTTTACTGTAAGCTTTGTTAGGGCAAAAATTATGTCTACTATGAATGTTTGTATACTCTATGATGAATGTAGTGATTGGCACATCATCAATTATTTAAAAATACTGAATGAATACGAAATTGGATTGAACAGATTTATCTTTGAAGAAGATGAATTGGTTTGAGTGAATTGGTTTGAGTTTTCAGTGTCTTTGTTGGAGTCTTCTCTAATATTTTTTACCTAGAATCTTCTCTATTGCCTGGCAATTCAAATGGTTGGAAAGTCAATTCTTGCCTTTGGTAGTGAAAAATGCCCTACTTTTCTTGATCCTATACGACTCTTGTGACTTTGGCTATTTTTTTCCCTAAGTGATGTTTGTGGAAACTTCAAATTCAGATTTAATTAATTCATGCATTTTCAAGCATTTATGAAATGGGTTAGTTATTTGTAGCATTCTCTCATCTTAACTCCTGGGCTTTCCCCCCCTCCCTTCATTACTCACATTCTTACTCTAAGATCTCAAGTCAAGTGACTAGTTCCTTTTCTCCCTTCTGCTCCTATCCTGCTCTAAGAAATACTTCATGTTTTGGAATTATGACACCTTGCTTCTCACTGTAAGTGAGAGGGTGGAAGTGGGATGGAAGCTTTAGGCTGTCATTAGAGCTTGAATCTAAGCTTTTATCAACTTACCATTTTACCTTTTTTTTTTTTTTTTTGAGAGAGAGAGAGAGAGAGAGAGCACAGGTGTGCAAGTGCATTAATGGGGGTAGGATAGAGGGGGAAGAAGAGAGAGAGAGAATGAATTCTAAGCAGGTTCCGTGCCCAGCGTGGAGCCTGATGCTGGGCTCGATTACACAACCTCATGACCATGAATTCATGACCTAAGCCGAAATCAAGAGTCACATGCTTAACTGAGCCACCCGGGCACTTCTCCACCACTTTATCTTTTAATACATGCTTATTAAATAAAGAAATGAACCAATGGAGAATAAAGCAAAGATAATTGATGAGTAAGATCTTAGGCAGCATTTATTAAATAGCACTCAGGGATAACAGTCATGCTTTACTGAAGTTTTATATTTCTAATTTGTTGTTTTTTGTATTTTGATAGGTAATGCTTTTTTACTTTTTAAGAGGCTAATTTCTCCTCTGAACATTAAAAAAATTATTGAATTGATTTAAAAACTACATGTCAGTTTCCCTTCGCATGGTCATTAGATCAAAGAATCTACATAATCATCTATACTTGAATCTAACTCAAGGTAGGAGCAATTGTCCTCCTTCCTTCTTATTTGCCATGATTTCAGTATCATTATGTGCATAGTTTCACAACTATATCACATTTTGAATCAGGGAGAAAAATATACCAACTCATGTAGGAAGAAAATTTTAATATTCAAATACTGAATCCACATTATGACAAAATTTTATTCTGTAGTACACAAAATGCAGCACAATATTCAATTCAATCATTTATTCAACAAGCATTCCTTGACTGCATACTATGTGTTGGGTACTCTGCCAAGGTTTGGATCATAGAGGAGGATACAAAGTTGACCAACAGTCCTTGAGGAAGTTAGTCTGCTGGAGAAGACAGAAAAAAATGTAACTGGTGTTTAAGGAGCAGGGAGTGGGGATGTTTTTCTTTTGGGGAAATGTTCATCCTGATATGAAGAAATGTTCATCCTGATGCGATGAAAAGTAAAATTGTTTCAAAAGAAGCAGAACACAAAGTAAAATAATACATTGTTTGAGAAATTATGAGAAAGGCTGAGTGGCTCAATAACAAAGGAGTGGGCCCCTGAGGAGAAGATTATTTGACTTGGGGATTTAAAAATGTGATGCTGACAGTGACAGAATGAAGGATGGCCCTGCAGTAAAGAGAGACTGAAGTAGGTTGTTACCTGGTAGTCACAATGTGCATCTGAATGAAAGCTCTGGTAAGGAGAGAGAGGAAGGGGAAATATGAGGTTTGTTCAAGAGAAAAAAAAAGGCCATCTTGATCATCATGGTCTTTTTTGACCTAACAATCACAGGCCAGTCTTTTTCCATGTTGGAATAGTACCTTTTTTCTAATAACATATATCTTGCAAGAATATATGGCACTGTTAACATGTTTTCTGAGAATGGTCCCACCCCAAGGGAAGATGTGTGAGTTCTACTTATATTGGTAATGATAGAAATATTCACCCTGGATAAGATAAATTTTCTTCCTGACTCTTATGCATTAAGTCAATGTCACTAATAGTCAGTGATGTTTTATGTCTTTGTCACAATAACTGGAAAACAAAAGTCTGTATGTATTTTAAGAAATCAGGGGCGCCCGGGTGGATCAGTCAGTTGAACTTCCAACTTCGGCTCAGGCATGATCTTCCAGTGCATGAGTTTGAACCCTGCATCTGGCTCTGTGTGGACAGCTGGGAGCCTGGAGCCAGCTTCAGATTCTGTGTCTCCTTCGCTCTCTGCCTCTCCCCTGCTCATGCTCTCACGCATGTGCGTGCACTCTCTCTCTCTCTCTCTCTCTCAAAAATAAACCTTAAAAAATTTTTTTAAAGCAATCAATATAAATTCTACTCACACTGCAACACAGTTCTAATTGCTGTGGTGGTTTCAACTGGCCAAGGCCAACATATATATAGTTAGTTAGTTAGTTAGCTAGGTAGGTAGTTACTTAGAGCCTGTCTGTACTATCTACTAAAAAGCAGTTAATTAGGAGTCAGTATCTGAATTCTTTTCCTGCTTCTGCTAGAAATATTTATAAAAACTTGGGCAATCTATGCAGTCTAAATTATAGACAACCTCTTCAAAATATATAAGCACCTTAGAGATGAAAGAGGTGAGGACATAAAGCTTAGGTTAAAGAACTACACAAAAATTTTAATTAAAAGATCTTGGGATGAAGAATCCTAGGTTATATTTTTGGCATTGTCAATGATTCATTGCCTAGGGTACCCATTTTACCAGAACACTATGAAGGAACTATTGATACATGAACTCTAAAATTATATGATGGGAATCATATGTCTGAGGATCATACACACACACACACACACACACACACACACACACACACACACACACATCCTGGACAGTCTTGCAGAACTAAAATGAAGCAGAATATGGCAAAATTGCTTGATGGATTTTAAATGTCTTGATAATTATGTGAATAAATATTTGCCTGTTGTTGGGCAGTGGTCATATTTATTGATTTTTATATCTTGAGGAACAATTAGACTGCCTGGCATTTAGATGCTCAAATAATATTAGTGGAAGTGATTTAAAAGATCTGAATACGAATAAACTGAATTGTTCTGGGGACTCTTGACAGAGTAGATTAGGTAATCCTATGGAACAAAACCAGCTTCCCTGGCCCAGGATGATGATAGAGGGGGCAGATCAGAATTGAAGGAAAGAAATTTAAGATGTTAGAAGATTATTTGTATAACACTATGGACTTTTGCTATCAACTATGTGTTGCCAGACCAAATATATTTTCATTCTGAGACTTTAGGTTTTGTTCTTTTCAAAAAACATCATCAATCACCGTTTATTTGTTCATTTTTTTTAGTATACTGAATTCAAAGTTGAGAGCATAATTAGGTCTATTTGAATAACCAAGAGTTAGGTTTAAAAAAAAAAAAGCCCCAGGGAGGAGAAGTCATAGATTTTCAGTTATAATTTACCTCCCTAATCCCTGCTGCTACCATTGATCCAGGATTCCTCTTTTAAATGTTATACTTAAACCTGTTTTTAAAAATGTCACTAAGATGTATCCCCAGGTAATGTAAAGAAACATGACTCCTCTTCCTAATACTCATTCCCTTGGGAAAAAGAATAATTTAGGTATTTATTTTGTGATAGTATCTGTCACAGCTTTCAGTCCAGCTTTTTCTTAGAATTCTTATTATCCAAAGAGTTATGTAACTTTTAAACTCTCCTTTGAAACAAAACCGAAAGGTCACATCTGTCTTTACATGTTGCTCCCTACTGTTAGTGACTTTTATTTTCCAGTTTTTCTTTTTAAGGATTTGCCCTGTTATTAAAAATAGTTTATTTTTCAGACATTTTTCAGGAAGCTGCTAGAATGTTTATCCTACTTTTAATAATGGCTCCCTGCTTTCTGTTTTGGTACTTTAGAAACAGTTCCATTGATACTATCATAAATTTTTCAAAAACTTATTCCCATATCATTATTGTTCAGATAATTATAAAGCAGGGAAGCTATGCTTGGTGGCTGGTCAGTTTTGTTCAAGTATTTTGTCTTTGTTCTTAGTTTGTCTTGGAAACAAAAATGCATGTAATAAAGTTGCCATGAAAAACTGCATGTGATTCATAATGGTTCTGGAGAGGAAAACTAGAACCAGTGGGTAAATATTACATATAGAAAAAGTTAAATTTATTATGGGAATTAACACCATGTAATTACAGCTGTCAGAATTGTAAATGTTAATCAATTGTACATTTTTAGGGATATTTAAGAAGAGATTTAATGAGCTCTTTCCCGAGATGTGATAAAAGAAATTATATACATATAATGTAAGTGGAATTGAATGAAATGATTTAGGGTATTTTTCTGGCTGTAGATATGTAAATATATATATGGTTATGTACCTACTTATATGCATCCACATATTTCCCTAAGTTATGTGTGTCTAATAGAAAGAATTGACTATAAAACATTGAGTAGAGAGAAAAGTAGAGAGAGAGGTTATGGCATTCTAATTTTTTAAAAAATCCCAATGTTTGAGAGATCGTCAAATCTATAGATACAGATGGAAGCCACCACACCACCACTGACACATGGTAACCATTGCTGAGACCAAACTGATGACTTGTGTGCTAGTAAAGAGTAAGTCAGGCAGGCAATAGATTCACTGTGATATGTGAATTCCTAAAATGTGGGAGCTAATGTTATGGCAACGTAAATACTGAGAGGGCAAAGACAGAAAATACGGTTGCATTCAACCGGACAGATCAGGTGATACATTCTGATTGCTTCTAAGACTTGATAAGTGTGAGCTTTAAATTGGGAAGAAAATCATTTGCTTAACTTAGAGACGTTTCTTCCAGCATACTTTTGGGAAAGGATAGAAGTTAGTACATGTCCGTAAGAAAACTCGGAGAGCAAACTCAAATCTCGTATGTCTGCCTTGTGATAATATTGGAAAATGCCTGGAATGAACTGGGTTTGTACTTGAAATCTATTACAAGAGAAATGTGATACTGGACTAGTGATACAGTCTCAATTGCTCCACAAAAAAACAGAAGTTTTGGTGTTTTTGAGAGTATTGTCTCTGTGTGAGTGGGGGTCAAAAGCTGGGAGATATTTCAACTTCAGAACATATACATTTCCCCCCTTTTCAAAAAATGTGTAAATGCTAGTATCAAAAACAGAACTCTTAAATTAATAGGAAAAAATGAGGAACACTCTTGAAGTACAGGGATGCTTCTGGTTTAAGCATTTAGTCTGTAAAGGAGCTAGTCTGCAAAACTGTTCACCTACAATTGTCATTTAGCATGCTGATGTAGTATATCAATTTATTTTTTAAAGTATGGACTCTAATAATATCCACATTTCCTCATCACTTTAAAGCAGTACTCATTTACCTTTTCCATTTCGACCTCCTGCATTTGATGACTGCTTGATGGAATTAATTTGTACTAGAATGAAGAGATAAAGGTAGCTAAATCAGGTAAATGAGGTGAAAATCTCTAATTCCAGCAAGAAGACTATACACAGTTAACAAGTGACCAAACAAGTTTGAAAGCAGAAACAACTGAAGAGGTTAAAATTTTTGGATTAGTTGGAGCGGCACTGCTGACTTCTATACTAGATTCACCATGGTAAAACTAACATAGATATGGATGCTCAGACTCTTGCATCTGTAGACAACCTTCATCCTCTACTCTAAAAGGACTGCTATGACATAACTACACATATTAAAAAGTTCTAGACTGGGAAGCACTGGTTGTGGGGAAACAGCTGTTCTTATTTTAAAGCAATATTGGGACAAGATTAGTTTTCCACTAAGAATGGAAAATGGGGTGGTGATGAGAAGGACTCTGTACATTTTGAGTAGAGTAGCAGGCTGGGCTGCTCCTAATGATGTCCAAGTTTGGGCAGAACACATATCAAGTAATGCTGAACTGATCATCCTTTGAAAGGTTTAATCTCAGACACTCCAGTGACCCTGAAATTCTATGACCAATCAGAGAAGGGTTTTAGTACTTACACTGTCACTTTCCTAGTCCAGACTTTCATCATGATCAAGTAACCTTGATCTAGTCAACTTCTTTTGCCAGAAGATTCAAAAGAAATATGGAAAATAATGGTGAGTAAGAAAGGTATAAAATTTTTTCATGATTAACCACAGTCTATTTTTTTTTTTAAGGAAAAAACCCACATCAGTCAAGAACTAAAAATTCTAGACCACAAATCTAGTGGTGTTGTGGGTAGGGGAATGAGAAAGGCCATAGCAGATAAGAACAAGTTAAGGCACTGCATTTTCAATCCATCCCTAATGGAGTGTTGGAGAGAGAGAGAGAGAGAGAGAGAGAGAGAGAGAGAGAGAGAGATTGAGATGTGGTGTGGTATATATTACTTTGCTTTTGACTCCTGTATAATTTTCTATTTTCTGTATCTGTCATCTTTGACTTTACCATTTCCCAAGTGATGTTCTCTTTAGTTGCTTCAGTTCCTATTTACCTCAAACAGTGTAGAGATGAGCAGCCTCATACCTGTACCCTATTGGATCTGCTTATAGTTCCTCTGACTCACATAGTATTGAGTCATTGTGTATATGCCTCCATAATTTCTCCTGAATGCTAGCATTCACTCTTCAAAATGACTTAATGGTTTGGCCTCTCAACAGAGAATAAAGGATCCTGCTTTCTCACATGTTTGATAATCCTTGGAATTACCTGAATATAATTATTTTTGCCAAACTTAAGGGTGGACAGTAATGTCTCGTTTCAATTATTCTCTGATTATCTGTGAGGCTGAGTATATCTTTATGTATTTTTAGGTCATTTGGATTTCCTTGTTTTGTAGGCTGTTTCATTGTTGGCTATTTTTGATTTCTATTTGATTTTCTGTTTGTTGTATATTATCAACAGTATCTTTTTCTTCCTGATATGATTACTTGATGGGTTGAGACACTGAAAAAGCCATTTCCCATCTGGCAGTGTCTATGAGCTTTGTATGTGGTGCTCTTTTTTTTGAACTGAAATGTTAACTTCAATGTAGTCATAATTTTGTTTATTGTTTTGAGTGTTTGAAAAGATGCATTGGTTACATGTAGCTTGTGTATATCTATTATTAACTTAATCAACAATCATGGTTGTTGATTTAGTTGTTTAAACATTTTCTGTTTTTGCCTATTTTGCATTAAGCTTTATCTGTTTCTGAAAGTGATGTGATCAATTCTCTAATTGTAATTGTGTAATTCAAAGTCTCCTTGTAGTTTGCTTGTTTTTATGCTCTATGGCAACATTTTTTTCCTTCTTTTTTTTTTTTTTTTTTTTTTTGGCAGTGGGTGAGGGAGGATTTCAGGTACACAAAACAGCACAGCAGCATCAACAATTTATGCAACTCAATTCTTTTTTAAAATTTTTATGTATTTTTTCCTTTTCATTCCCCATTTCCACTCCTACATTCATCCCTACCTCCCCCATGGACATCCACTCTGGTGTATTAAATATGTATTTATGGATATGCATACACCCTTAAAAGATCTATATTTTTGCTTATTGATGCATATCTATTAATCTAAATAAATAATTATATTGCTATGGTAGAGATTACATACTATTTCTTTTGAATTTTTTCTCAAAAACCATTTTTAAATTGGGTCTAATATGTCTGAGACCCACTTTGTCTTGTTTTTGCATTTAAATGAAGTTTAGCTGGACATTAACATTTTAGGTTCAAATATTCTTCCTTCAGTACTTTGAGAATATTGCTCCATTTAATCTTGTATCCAGAGTCAATTTATGTTCCTTTATAATTTACTTCTTTGATTTCTTTTGCTGTCTCTTTGATTGTGATCTTATAAAAAAAACCACATCTCTCTATTTTTTTCTTTTCTATCCTATTTTTTTTGGTGAGGAAAACTTTCATTTTGTAGACTTACATCATCTTTTTCTTTTTTTAATTCTAGGACAGTCTTAATCATGATTTCATCACCTCTTTTATTTTTTTTCTTTCCATATGAGCTTCCAGATGTGGGATAACACTTCTACATCTATGTTTTTTATATCTTAACTTTAATATTTTCCTCTTCCTTGAGAATTTTCCTGCTGGTGCTTCTTAGATATCTCCTTATTTTTCCCCATGTATGTATTCCCTAGAAGTGTCAACATAATAAACACATATATATGTATGGGGGGGGGGGAGAAAAACTTCCAGCCAGCCTCGTTTGTGTCCTTCCTGGTGAGTTTTAAGAAATAATGAAAATCTACACTCAAAAAGGAAAAAAAAAAAGCCTCTTGGACAACCAATAGAAATATGGGCAAGATACTAAAAATTCAATTAACAGAAGAAAAGAAGCAGAGGAGACAATGAAAGAAAAGATGTCAACCACATTGCCAATAAGAGAATGCTAGTTGCATATGATTTCACTCATTTGTGGAATTTGAGAAACTCAACAGGTGACCATATGGGAAGGGAAGGAAAAATAAGAGAAAAACAGAGAGGGAGGCAAACCATAGGAGACTCTTACATACAGAGAACAAAGAGAGCTTCTGGAGGGGAGGTGGGTGGAATGATGGGCATTAGGAAGGACACATTTTTGGATGAGCACTAGGTGTCATATGTAAGAGATCAATCAAGTTCTGCTCCTGAAGCCAAGACTACACTGTATGTGAACTAACTTGAATTAAACAAACAAACAAACAAACAAACAAACAAACAAACAAACAAAAAAACACCATAGAGAGATTACTATGTACTCACCAAATTAGTATCATTAAAAAATCTGTGATAGAATCAAATGCTGGTGAAAATGTGGAGCAAGAGAAATTCTTGCATATTGCTGGTGACAATAGAAACTGGGAAGTCCATGTTGGTAAGCAGTTTGCCAACACATAATATGTAAAACATACTGTAAAACCAGCAATTCAAGTCTTATGAATATCTTGAGGAAATGCATACACATATGTTGGAGGATACATGTGTAAAATTTTTCATAGCAACATTTTTTTGGAATAACCTATAACTTCCATATCCAAAATATTCATCTACAGTATACAAAATAAATGTATTTGTATAATTGTACAATGGACGATTATACAGCAGTGACACTGGATGAATTACACTTTATACAGCAACAGAACTCCTACAATCACAATGTTGAGCAAAAGAAGCTTTACACAAAGGAATTCATATTATATGATTCCATTTATATAAAGTTCAAAGCCAAGTGAAAAATATTTATATTGTTCAGGGAATGAATAGATAGTGAGCAAGAACAAATATAAGAAATTAAGCATTAAAAACATGTTTTATAAAGATACTGGGGGAGAAGGCAAGAAAGTATAGAAAATTCTGTAAGCTGAAAAAGAACAGAACATTCTGACAAGTGAGTTCAGTAGCCTCTTGGATACCTGTTGGCCCAGAGCTTCATTTCAAATAGATCTTTACTCTGCAAAAAATGGAATACAAAATCTAGGGCTCAAGTACAATAGTAAGTCATTAGATTGGAGACATCTGCAGGAACTCAACGTAGTGAAATAGATAATAAAACAAACACGCATATGTAAGTTAACAGATAAAAAGAAAATTCCACCCTGCCAATGAAATATGCTGTTTATGGCCTTTGTTTGTAAGTTGAAGGGAAAAAATATTTTTACCTAAACAGATATAAATGTAAACTGTCCCTAATGTGGCTAGAGGTATTTGTAAATCTTTTAAAGCTAAGAGGGGAATACATAAATATTAATTTATTGCTATTCTCTAATAAAAATTAAATATTTAATAATAAAAAAATGAATGCACTAAATCTGAAAATATTGATATATAAGTTTTCAATTTCAAAAGCAAATAAACAATTGGGACAGATTACTATTGGGGAATAGAAGTTAAAATGTCTGGAAGGAGAATCAAAAATATATAATTTTTTTCTTTTTGTATCATTTTATGACCAAATGCACATATTACCTATATATTCACTTAAAACAATAATGGTAGTTACCTGGGTGATGAAATTATGAGCCATTTTATAGTGTCTTTAGATAGAGCTCTATTTTTTAATAGAAAAATTGTTATTAAAAAATAATTTCCTCTGGGTAGTTCAACTGGATTGAATAAAAAGTCTTAACTTTACATTTTATATCCTTTGGGTTTTATTTGTTTGTTTTAGTTTATTACTTTCTGCAGGTATTTCTTTTAATAGAAAATAAATAAGAGGCACCGGTGCTGAAAGAGAGAAACCTGTCCTATTGTTAATAACTTCCCTTACAATCGAGAGAAGTAAAATACCTGAACTTTCAAATACAGAGGAAGATTTTGTTCCCCCAAAGCCATTGATAGAAAGCAAAGAAAAACTACTACAGAATGAATTTGGCCAATCAGAGGAAGTAGCTGATAAAATGATTATTCGTGGCCTACTTGAAACTATTTTCCAGATAAGTATTGGTAGATTGATTATTACAGAAAAGTTGTTTTTTGTGTGTGAAATGTGTTTGGAAATTAAAAGATAAATAATTCTGCTCTTGGGGAAAAAAATCTCCTTGAGCATGTGATCAAAGCTGGCCCATCTCAAGGTAAACAAAGGGGCACAGAGACTGGGAAGGCTGAGATCTAAAGCACAGGATGGTAGCACCTGAAGAATGTCTATAAAGTTGCCCATCAGAACTCCGGAGAGATTGTCCTTTCCCTTTGTAAGCCTTGGTTATACATCCTTTTCTTTCTTTCTTTCTTTCTTTCTTTCTTTCTTTCTTTCTTTCTTTCTTTCTTTCTTAATGTTTATTTGTTTTCGAGAGAGAAAGAGAGAGAGAACAAGCAGGGGAGGGGCAGAGAGAGAGGGAGACGCAGAATCCGAAGCAGGCTCCAGGCTGGAGCTGCCAGCACAGAGCCCAACGTGGGGCTTGAATTCGCAAACCGTGAGATCATGATCTGAGCCAAAGTCGGGTGCTTAATCAACTGAGCCACCCAGGCACTCCTATTTATTTCAATAAAATGCCCCATTTTTTTCAATTAAGAGTCTTTCTTTTCTTCTTTCTTTCTTTCTTTCTTTCTTTCTTTCTTTCTTTCTTTTCCTTTCTTTCTTTCTTTTCCTTTCTTTCTTTCTTTCTTTCTTTCTTTTCCTTTCTTTCTTTTTTCCTTTCTTTCTTTCTTTCCTTTCTTTCTTTCTTTCTTTCTTTCTTTCTTTCTTTCTTTCTTTCTTTCTTTCTGCTTATTTTACAGAGAGTTGATCTTCCTCTGTCTGTTTTAGTCAAAGGACCTTTAACCAGGGGGTGCCTTGGGTGCTCAGTCAGTTAAACTTCGACTCTTGATTTTGGCTCAAGTCATGATTTCACTGTTTGTGAGATGGAACCACACATCAGTCTCTGTGCCAACAGCACCAAGCCTGCTTGGGATTCTCTCCTCTCTCTGCCCCCTCCCCACACTCATGCACATACATGGTTGTGTGCTCTCTCTGTCTCTCTCAAAATTAATAAAGTTAAAAAAAAATAAAGGACCCTTAATCATTTCTCAAAGCAGCAGCATGCCCTTTTTAATGAGAGCTTCATTGAAATATAATTTGTATGCTATACAATTCACCCATTTTAAGTACACAATTCAATGCTTTTTAGTCACAGGGCTGTACAACTGTCACCACAATATAATCTTAAAATATTTTGTCTCCCCCCAAAGTAACTTCATTAGCAGTCAATTTGTTATGCTGCCCATACCTTTGTTATGCTGTTATGGATGTCCTAAGGAATCACTTATCTTTTGTCTGTATAGATTTGAATACTCTGAACATTTCATATAAATGAAATCTAGTTTTTAGTCTTTTGTGATAAACCTCTTTCACTTAATCCTAATCCGTGTTGTCACATGTTTCAGTCTTCCCTTCTTTCTCATTGTATAATATTCCATCACATGGTTATAACATACCTTTTATTTATCTATTCATCAGGTGATGGGATGTTTGGGTTATTTTCAAACTTAGGCTATTATGAATAATGCTATGTACAGGTTTTCATTTCTCTTGGATGTATACCTGGGAGTGGAATAACTGGGTTATATGGTAACTATGTTTAACTTTTTAAGGAACCACCAAACTGTTTTCCACAGTGGCTGCACCATTTTGCATTCCCACTCAGCAATGGGTAAGGGTTCCAATTTCTCCTGTTCTTGATAAATACTTGTTATTGTCTGTATTTTTTTATTATAGCCATAATATTGAGTATAAAGTAATATCTTGTGGTTTTGATTTATATTTCTATGATGATTAATGACATTTAACATTTTTTTCATTGCTGTATTTGTTATTTGTATGACTTCTTTGGACAAATGTTTATTGAAATCCTGTACCTATTTAAAAAATAATTTTGTTGATGTTTATTTCAGAGAGAAGGAGACAGAGTGTGAGTGGTGGGGGGTGGGGGAGGCTGTGAGAGAGGGAAACACAGAACCCAAAGCAGGCTCCAGGCTCTGAGCTGTCAGCACAGAGCCTGACATGGAGCTCAAACCCATGAACTGCGAGATCCTGACCCGAGCCAAAGTCGGACACTTAACCAACTGAGCCGCCCAGCCGTCCCCTTTACCCATTTTAATTAGATTATTTGTCTTTTTATTATTGAGTTGTATAAGCTCTATATTCTGTATGTAAATCTTATCAATCTCTTATCAAATCTCTTATCAAATCTCTTATCTCAATATCTTGCAACCATATGGTATGCAAATATTTTTTCCCATTTTGTGGATTATCTTTGTATTTCTTGATAGTATCATTTACAGCATAAAAGTTTGGATTTTAATTTTGATGTAGTTTTATTTATCTTTTTTCTTTTATCATTTGTGCTTTGTTGTACCTAAGAAACCTTGTCTAACCCAAGATCATAAAGATTTACTCTAATGTTTTTTTCTGAGGTTTTAGATTTTGCTTTATTTTGCATTGAGGTCTATAATCCAATTTGAATAATTTTGTTTACGGTGTGAGGAGGAGGTCCCACCACACTGTTTTGCATGTGGCTATCTTGTTCCAGTAGCATGTGTTGGAAGACTGTTCTTTTACCATTGAATTGTCTTGGTACACTTTTCAAACATTGATGATAGGGGCAACCAGGGGGCTCAGTCAGTTAAGCATCCAGCTTCAGCTAACGTCATGATCTCATGATTTGTGGGTTCGAGCCCCATGTCAGGCTCTGTACTAACAGCTTGGAGCCTGGAGCCTGCTTCAGATTCTGTGTCTCCCTCTCTCTCTACCCCTCCCCTGCTAGTGCTCTGTCTCTCTCAAAAATAAACATTTAAAAAATGAAAAAATAACAACAAAAATTGATGATAAAGTCAAGGGTTTATTTCTGGACTCCATTCTATTCCATTGATATATACATTTATCTTTATGCCCATACCACACTAATATATTGATTAATGTAGTTTGCAGCAAATTCTGAAATTGGAAAGTCTAAGTCATCCTAATATATTCTTATTTTTCTATATATTCTATATCTATGCTTGTTCCCTTTTATTTCCATATAGTTTCGCAAAAATATCAGCTGGGATTTTAACTGGGATAGCTTTGACTCTGTCGATTAATTGGGGCTTCTTAACAATAAGTGTTCTGATTTGTAAACATGGAATGTTTTTCTATTTATTTAAGTATTCTCTTTTTTCAGCAATGTTTTGTAGTTTTTATTATATAAACTTTGTACTTATTTTGTTAAATTTATACCTTAGTATTTTATTCTTTTTGGTACTATTTTAAATGAATTGGTTACTTAATTTCATTTTAAGAAAGCTCTTTGTTAATGTAGAGAAATACAATTAAATTCTGTATATTGACTGTATATCCTGAATCTGGATGAGTGTATCTCAAATAAAGTTTGAAAATAGAGGCAGCTTTCTTTCAGTACAATATGGATGCACTTTATTTTTTCTTCTTTAATCTCTCTTGTTAGAACCTACAGTACAGTGCTAAATAAAAGTGACAACAGACATCTTTGTCTTGTTCCTGATCTTAGGGGAAAAGTATTTAGTCTTTCACCACCAAGAATGATGTTAGCTGTGAGTTTCACATAGATGCCTTTTATCAGTTGAAGTTCTTTTCTAAGTTTGTCGAGTGTTTTTATCATAAAAGGGAGTTCGATTTTTGTTACTTTTTCTGCTTCCATTGAGATAATTAGGTTTGTTTTTTTCCTTTCTCCTTTTAATATGAATGATTTTATATTGAAACACCCTTGCATTCCTGGCAGGTCCTATTTGGTCTTATAATTCTTATATATTCCTGAAGATGCTTATATTTTGTTGAGGACGTTTCCATCTGTATTCTTAAGAGATATTGTTCTATAGTTACATTTCTTGTGATATTTTGTCTGATTTTTGTATTAAGGTAATACTAGCTTTTTGGAGTGAATTGAGAAGTGTTCCCTTTACTCAATTTTTTTGAAGAATTTGAGAATGACTGATATGAATTCTCTTTGGATGTTTGATAGAATTCACCGGTGAAGCAATCTGAGTCTATCTGAGTTCTATCTTACTCTGTGGTATTCTAAAATTACTAACTAGATTCCACCATTTTCAAAGTTATCTAGTGCTACTATAACTTATTACCATTAAGATCATGGCTTGAAATGAAACAAATTTATATCTTTAATGGCTCTGTAGGTAAGAAGTTTGAGACAGGTCTCACTGAGCCAAATTCAAGGCATAGGCAAAGCTGTGTTCCTTTCTGTAGGCTCTGGGGGAGAGTAAGTTTCCTTGCCTTTTCCAGATTCTAGAGAATGCCTACATTTGCTCATGGTTCCTTTCTTTCAACTTTGAAACCAGTCTTGGCATATTAAGTTCTTTTTACATTGCAACCTTTTGATCTTCCTTCCATAATCACATTCCCATTAATCAACCTCAACTGGGAAAGGGTCTCTTCTTTTAACGACTCACGTAATTAGGTTGGGCCCATTTGGTTAATCCCAGATAATCTTCCTGTCTCAAATCCTTTATCTTAATCACATTTGCAAAACCTCCTTTTTCATGTAAGGTAGTCACAGGTTCAGGGATCATGGGATCATGACATCTTGGGAGAGGGGACATAATTATGCCAATCACCCTTTCAAAAGTCTATTCAATTTTATTCACATTGATTTATGTGGCTTCTTCTTAAATTAGTCCAAAGGACTCTTTAGATGAAGAAATATGCAATTATACTGATTTTTTGATTACATACATAATCACGTTTACGAACACTTTTTGTGTGTGTGTGTGTGTCGATTCCAATTACTGGCTGATACTGATTGCTTCCAGCATGAATAACTTCATTTAGTAGTTCTTGTAAGGAATATCTGCTAGCAACCTTATTATTTGAAGCTATCTAAGAATAGCTTTATTTCACCTTCTGTTTTGAATGATAATTTTGCTAAATGTAAGATACTTGGTTGACTTTTTGCACTCTGAAAATGCGATCCCTCTGTCTTGTGTTCTCCATTGTTTTTGATAAGAAGTCAAATACAAATCTTATTGCACTCCCTCGTACATGATGAGTTGGCTTTCTCTTGTTGCTTTCAAGATTTTCTCTTTGTTTTTTAATAATTCAACTATGGATCTCTATGAATTTATTTTAATCAAAGGTTGTGAAGTAACATTCTGGGGTGCCTGGGTGGCTCAGTCAGTTGAACATCTATCTGACTCTTGATATTGGCTCAGGTCATGATCTCATGGTTCTTGAGTTCAAGCTCCACATTGGGCTCTGTGCTGACAGCACAGAGCCTGCATGGTCTTCTCTCTCTCCCTCTCTCTGCCCCGCCCTGCTTATTCTCTCTCTTCCTCTCTCTCTCTCAAAATAAATAATTAAAAATGAACATTTTAGAGAAAAAGTTGTCAAGTAACATTCTCCATCAAATTAAGGAAATCTTTCAGACATTATTTATTTAAATATTGTTTTTCTCTTTCTTCCTTTAAAATTGTTTTTGGTATTCCTATTCATATATGTTGGTATGTTTCATGGTATCCCACATCTCATTGAGGCTGTGTGCAATTTTCTTCATTGTTTCTGCTTTCTGTTCTTCATATTGCATCATCTCCTTTGATCTCTTTTAGTGTTTGTTGATTCTTTCTTCTGCCAGTTCATCTGCTTTTGAGCTCCTCTAGCAAAGTGTTCATTTCAGTTATTGTACTTCCAATAACGGCCTTCCATAACTGCCTTCTGTTTTTTTTAAATAATTTCTATCTCTTCATCAGTATTCTCTGTTTGATGGTAAATTGTTATTATATATAGCTTTTTGATTCTTTGCGCATGATTTCCTTTAGTTCTCTGAACATATTTATAATAGGTGAAATCCTCATCTGTTAAGTTCACCATCTGGACTTTTTCAAAGGTAATTTCTATTTTCTGCTTTATGTCCCTGAGTATGGTTCACATTTTCCTGATCCTTGCATATTTCCTAATATTTTGTTGAAAACTAAACATTTTAGATATTTTGGTAACTGGTCCCTTAGATGTTTAGGGTTAGTCATTTGTTTATTTATCAAATTAACAAGTTCTGTAAAGCCTTTTCCCCCTGCCACGTATAACCTCTGACATCCCAGCTAAGATTCTGATGATGATGATGATGATGATGATGATGATGATTGCTTTTTGTTTATCTTTTATCTGAACTACCTAGGAGAAACTTCTGGTATGGCATAAAATTTTATCGATTAAGATTGTGCTTAGGCCCCCTTAGTTATATACTTTTATCCTTTACTGTTGGTATACATGTGTGCTTAAAGGCAGCTACATCAGTTCAGGGACTTTTTATGCTCCTTTGTCCCCTGTTTAGTCGGGACTAGTGGCTTGGAGAATACTTCTCTGATTTCTCATGGGCATCACACAGTCTTCCAGGATGACTGTGATACTGTTTTAAATTCTGACTTTTTAGGTGTTACTCTTGGGTCAGAGTAGATTATTGCTCATTCAGAGTTTAGTCAGAAATTGTACTTAAGCACAGCCAAAAAGAAAAAAAAAAACAGAGTTTGGTACAGAGAGACTTTTTTGAAGGGATTATTGCAAAGGGGAGGAAAGGGACTTAATAGGGAGAATGCAACAACTACATCAACAAGGGTTGGTTAAAAAGAATTGACCTCAGCCACAGCAACTTCTTACCCAACATGTCTCCAGAGGCAAAGGAAACAAAAGCAAAAATCAACTATCGGGACCTCATTAAGATATGAATCTTCTGCGTGGCAAAGGAAACAATCAGCAAAGGAAACAAGGCAACGGACGGAAATATTAGATAAAGGGTTAGTACCGAAAATCTATAAAGAACTTACCAAATTCAACACCCAAAAAACAATCCAGTAAAGAAATGGGCAAAAGACATGAGTAGACACTTTTCCAAAGAAGGCATCCAGATGGCTAACATACACATGAAAAATTGCTCAACATCACTGATCATCAGGGAAATACAAATTAAAACCACAATGAGATACCACCTCACACCCATCAGAATGGCTAAAATTAACAACTCAGGCAACAACAGATGTTGATGAAGATGAGGAGAAAGAGGAACCCTTTTGCACTGCTGGTGGGAATGCAAACTGGTGTAGCCTCTCTGGAAAACAGTATGGAGGTTCCTCAAAAAATTAAAAATAGAACTAACCTACAACCCAGAAATTGCACTACTAGGTATTTGTCCAAAGGATACAGGTTTGCTGTTTAGAAGGCATATGTACCCCCAATAATTATAGCGGCGCTATCAGCAATAGTCAAAGTTTGGAAAGAGTCCAAATGTCCATTGATAATGAATGGATAAAGAAGATCTGGTGTATATATATACAGTGAAGTATTACTCGTCAATCCAAAATAATGTAATCTTGCCATTTGCAACTACGTGGATGGAACTAGAGGGTATTATGCTAAGCGAAATTAGTCAGTGATAGACAACTATCATATGACTTCGTGGAATTTAAGATACAAAACAGATGAACATAAGGGAAGGGAAGCAAAAATAATATAAAAACAGGGAGGGGGACAAAACATAAGAGACTTAAATATATAGAACAAGCAGAGGGTTGCTGGAAGGGTTGTGGGTAGGAGGATGGGCTAAATGGGCAAGGGGCATTAAGGAGGACACTTGTAGGGATGAACACTGGGTATTATATGTAGGGAATGAATCACTGGATTCTACTCCTGAAATCATTATTGCACTATATGCGAACTAACTTGGATGTAAATTTATATTTACATGTAAATAAATAAATAATAAAATAAATAATAAAAACTAAAAAAAAAAAAGAATTTTTCTTTTATCGGGAAGAGGAAACAAGGCTAGAAAAAAGTGAATGTGGATAGGTGGGATGAAAGGGTAGAGCACTGAGAGAGCAGATAAAGGAATTATCCTGATGTCAACCTAATTTCAGGAGGGCAGGTTTAGGAGAACTTGTATGCTGACTCAGTCTGAGCCAGGGGTTCAGGAGTAGGTGGTAAGGAGAAAAATTTAACCAAAGTTGGTTAACAAGTATTTTGTTCTGGATTAATCAATGAGGACAAGCATAAATATTTATGAGGTGCAGAATGGGAATTTAGAGTGTCTGGTCTTGTCAAAAGTAAACAACTATGTCAATATGGGAAAGGGCGTTTCTTTGCAGTAAGCCATTTGCAGAACACAAAAGGTGGAGAATTTCTTTAACCATGACTGTTTCCAGGATCAGAGGACTTCAGTAAAAGTCAAACTTGTCTGCCCCTGTTACCATTCAGACTTTCGCACTGTATTGATGAGTCTGTGTGTCATCTGGGAATGCCTTCAACCTGCCTCCCTACATTCTGCTGTTTGCTCTGAGTGAGTGCAACCTAGTGCATGTGCAAAGCCTCCCTATCCCTGACTGTGACTGTGATTATAGGAAGTTGACTGTGATTATAGGAAGACTCTTCTGGGCTCTCTATGTCCTTGGTTCTTTCTTTTAAACATCTGGCCTCTCTATAATTTTGCTTGTATTGGAGTTACCAGCCTCCTTATAATTGCTTGCCATAAAGATATTCATTGTTTTAGCAACACTCTTAGTCATTAAATTCTCAATTTCCTGTTACAAATAAGGTCAGTCTCCATAGGCAGAGCTGAGGAGCTCTTCATCCTTATGATATACATTTCTACCTGGGCAGAACTACTGTGCTATGCACTGGAGCTTGGGGTAGAAATCATTTTTTTTTTTCATGGAGTGACATCTGTAGTTAACTAGTCAACACCGGAATGTGTGTATGGTACCCCTTGGTCTTCTTGGCTTGCCTTTCTGAGCTTGAAATCTTCACCCTATCAGTGTCGTGGGGCAGAAGTCACAGAGCCTAGTATCCACTACTTTCTCCTTCTGGGGTAGAGAAGGAGTGAGATGGGAAAAGAGAGACCAGGGTCTTCTTTGCAATACCTGCCTGGAATAGAACTTCTGCAGGGGCCAGGGGAGGGGGGACTGTGGATGAGAAATCCCAGCACCTGCCCCTCCTGGGATGATAGCATATGTTCTGGGAAAGAGGGAGCCCCATTTTCTTGGCTGCAAGTGCCTAGGGTAGACCTTTTATAATGTGGAGCTGAGGAATAAAGATGGCTAAAGAAATTATGTTGGCTCAAATTCCATAGACTCTCATTGTTTTTAGCAATATTTAATAATATTTATTAAATGAATTTTTATGCATTTTCTGTGTATCCTTATGACAATTTTTAGAGACTTTAAATAATTTTTTTAATATTTTTCACCACTTGAATTGCTTTTCTGGAGAAAAGATCCACCAAGTTCTTTGCTCCATTCTTTTAGAAGTAGCTTACTCTTACTCTAGTTTCTTCTCTTTTTTTCTCCTCTCTAGCTTCTCTACGTTTATCTATGTGGCCTCAAGTTTTTACCTCTTTCAAACTCTTCTCAGTTTCCCTATGCCAGGTTAGAACATAGCTTTCTCACAACTTCTTTTTTGTGTTGACTATTGATGGGCATTCATAGACAATTAGTCTTCTAAATTTTCAGAATTCCACATGAAAATGTTTCTAGCCATAAACAGAACAACTGGGCATGCATATGTCTCAGTAATTCATTGTTTTAAATATTCTGCATGCCTCTGTGCTTTTTTTGCACTCATATTCTTGCCTCAATATATTCCAGTTAGAATATAAGTTTCTGGATTGCAGAAACCAAATCTACCTCTTTTGTCTTCCATAGTGTCATAAAATAAAGTCAGTGTTAAATGCCTGAATTAGGTAGTGACTGTGTTTAAACCAAAATGGAATTTGGGGTAATGGAAAGTATCTTTCACACTTAGTCAGAAGAACTCGCCTCAAGAAGAAATAGGTTCAGTGCATAGCAGTCAATTTCCTCATAAAAAATGGACTGTGTTCACTCATTTGCCACTTCATATAGATTTCCTGAAAATTTATCATAGGAACAATAATTGCTCTACCTTTCTCACACAATATTATGGTGATTTTCCAAATGAAATGATAATGATTATGAATGTTTTTTTCAATTATTCAAATGTATCGATATAAAATTTTGACTCCAATTAAAATGTGTATGGAAGGGTGGTTTTTACACTACCATGTAATTATCTGATGTCAGTTGGGTATCCTAAAATTCAACTCAGCTCTGACACTATCTACCTGGAGATCTCACAGGTAGGGCTCATTCCTGCAAGACTGCTTCTTCTCTTCAGATGCCAATTGCAAGCCTAGGTTCTCACATGTGCTTCTGACCAACCAGCTATAGATCAGAGGTTCAAACAACCAGCTTCTTGGGTTCAGTTAATTTGCTAGGGTGTGCACAGTATGCAAGAGAAGCATTTGACTTACTGGACAACTGGTTTATAAGCCAGATGGAAGAGATGCATAGGGCAAGGTATAGGGAAAGGATACCAAGATTCCATGTTCTCTGAGTGTGCCACTCTCCCCAAATTACCATGTGTACGCCAACCAGGAAGCCCTTGAAATTCCCTCTTTTTGGGTTTTTAAGGAGGCTTTACTACATGGGCAGCATTGATTAAATCACTGGTCAGTGGTGATTGAACCCAACCTCCAGTCCCTCTGGACTGAGGGACCCCTCCCTGAGGTCTAGGGGTGGTACTGACAAGGCAATCAGCCCTCATGCTTAGGTGCTTACAGAATGTCACTTCATTAACATAAACTCAGATGTAGTTGAAAGGAGCTTGTTGTGAATATCAAGACACTTTTATTGGGGCAACTGGTGGCTTAGTTGATTGAGCATCTGACTCTTGATTTCAGCTCAGGTCATAATCCCAGGGATTGAATCCTGTGTTGGGCTCTGCACTCAGTGTGGAGCCTATTTCTGATCCTCTCTGTCTCTGTCTCTCTCTGTCTCTCTGTCTCTCTCTCTTAGTCTCTCTCTCTCTCTCTCTCCCCCTGTATGTTCCCTCCCCCCATCTATGTTCTCTCTCCTTCTCGCTCTAAAATAAATAAATAAAAAGACACTTCTAGTGTTCTTACCACTTAGGAAATTCCAAGGGCTTTAGGACCTATGTGTCAGAAACAGGGAAAAAGGTCAACTATATATTTCTTATTTTATATTATATATCACAAGTTGTACAGCTATGTGATTCATCCCAATTGTTTTCAATGATATATAGTTCTCATGACAACAATCAAAATTAGTATTTGCTGGCTACAATCCAATTTTTACCGTCTTTGCACATAACTTGAGATTACAAAGAAAGTCAAATTATTAAATACTATAAATAAAACAAAACTCACAATATATCAGATGTTTCAGTCATGGAACATGGACATTTATCTGTCCATTATTGATCACATGCTATTGTATTACAAAAATTTATAGTAATATGTAAGGAAAGACACTTACCGTCAAAGGACTCCTGAGTCAGACATTAATACACTTTGTGGCCTTGGGTAAGTTATTCAAGTTTCAATCACATTCTCTTGAGCTATGATAGTACCTGTCCAGTCTAATTTGCAGGATGGTTCTGAGAATCAAATGAAATTTGTGTGAAAACATATTGAAAGTCCAAAGTATTACAAGCTATAGGTGTTAGTTACTAACAAAATATATTCAGTGGAGTTATAAAATTTTCAGAGCAAAGCTGCAAACTAAATATAAACTATATTAGAAGCCCAGAAAAGTATTCCCTTGTTCCTCAATGTATAAGCTCTTGGCTTCTGGGTGATAATAAATAGAGAGTAAAGCTAACATCTACTGGTGGACACCTCTAATAATACAATTGCAGGCATGAAAAGAGGAGCCAGAGGCAAAGCACTTAGGGCCCGAGGCATTACTGTGTTGCTCTGGGAATGCATGCAGTCCACAGTGGAATATGATTTTGGCAAAGGATAAGGAGATTGCTTTGTGTGTAGATTCCTGCTGGATATGTGACATTTCTGTTCATTACTCGCCCACTTGGTAAGTTTGATTACTGCTGTGGCCAGAGAGTCTCCGAAAAAAAAAACAAAACAAAAAGAAAATAGATGAGCTAAAGACCTTTGATATATTAGAGTACAATAAATGACAGCAGGAAGTAAACCATTGTCTGAGGGCTGTGGGAGAATAAATGGTTAGCACATGCCCTGACAAGTTCTTCCACCGCATGAAGAATTTCACACTGGCATTTTCAGAAAGATAGAGTTAATTTCTTGGAGGAATAAAACACTTTCACACGATTTTCCCCAAGGGACATTTAATTAGGAAGGGTGATACAAGTCAATAATAAATAAACAATAATGATAGCTCTTAATAACAATAGCTAGAATTCATGTATATTTTCATTTAATCATTATAGTAATCCAGATAGGTATTAAAATCCATTTTAGAGCTGGGTGGGTTTACATGCCTAGACTAGTGTCACATAGCTAGTAGGTGGTGGATTAGAATTTGGACCTAGGTGATTCTAAATCTAGATGTCATGTTCATTGTTTCCATGCTTCATTCCCAAAGACCAGTCATTAAACCAGTGTTTCTTTATGTCAAAATTTTCACTGGTTTACTGCATATCTTTCAGAGGAATTCATGACTATGTGTTTGATAAATCTTGGACAACTAAAAGTTGGATATTCTGTCATTTTGTAGTAAATTTCCTATGTATGAAATTCAGACATCTTTATACCATACTGACTATATAAGTAAATGAACACAAAATATTAAATGCTTAAATATAAAATTGCATCTTTGAAAAATATTAGTCAGATCTAAAGGCCAAATTATTCTTTTATACGAAAATGTTTAAGTCACTTATACTTTTAAATGTACTAAAACAAAATACACCAACAGGATGTGAGGAAAGCTTATCATTAAGCTTCATTTTTAAATTATTGATGATTAAAGCATTTGCTATTACAGGACAATGCTCACTAATTGTGAAGACCAGAACCCGGCTGCCACATGCAGACATCCTTTGAGGAAGCACACTTTCCCTTCTCTTTTGTTTGAGTGCACATGGCATTTCCTAGGGTTATTTCCATGAATTTTCCTTGTGTGCTTTCACTGGGGCCTTCATCCAATTTGTGGTTGAAAATATTAAAGTGGTTGCTTAGAAACGCTGAAGTTGGAAATTTATGAGTTTTCAGAAGGTTGCACTGAAGTAGGGGTAGCATATGGTGATCTGACATGTTTTGTTCCCTAGCCAAGGAGAGGGGTAGCCTTCTGTGATCTCTCTAATTATTTCATGGCACTTTAAGATGCCAAGCTGAATTTAGAAAACAGCAAGGCATCAGGGCTAAGAAAAAACAGAATGTACTTTTTTGTATTCAATATTTTTGACCAAATTTTTTGTTGTTCTTTTTTTTTAAATTAATTGGAATAATTTTGGAAATATTAAAGGAGACGGCTTTAACTAAAGGATAAAATAAAAGGCTCATTACTTTGGCTGAAATAGAAACAACAGAAAGGAAAACAGCAGCAATAAAATGAAGATATTTCATAAGGAAGAGTTATGGTCCTAAAAGTAAATTTTAACACTTCAAAGTCTATTTAATAACTATATAGTGGAAGATAATTCAATTTTTGTGACAACTCAAGAAGATTGTGAGTGTTAGGGAACAAAGTCAAGGAAGACAAATACAAATAAGAAATTAATAAATGATTAAGGAATTGGGGCCTTAGTAATGTATAGGTGTTAGTGTATGCTTTGAACTTGGCCTGAGGAAAGTATAATGAAAATTTGGGTGAATGAACTGAATAATTTCATTTTCTCATGCTTAAAATGTTCACCAAAAACCAGTTGTTTTAGGAATCATGTTAGGATATAGGGATAAAAAGAAGAGAAATCCATGGACTTTGCTGTCATAGAACTTACTGTTTTTGAGAGACAGGCTTATAAGCCAATATGGTACTTCATATGAAAAGTATAATGATTCAAATATGTCATGAGGCTTTGTGAACATAGAGGGACATTTAATATTTCATGGAGAATTAGGAATATTTCAGGTTAGGCTAATTACTAAACAGTTCTAAAATATCAGAGGTTTAATAGAGTAGACTTTTTCTTGCTCATTCATTTCTATATATTTGGTGTACATGGTAGAGCCCCTTTCATTTGGGGTTTCAAAGGCCTCCATCCTATGGTTGTGGCATCTCCAAGGGGCTGCGTCCATTGCTGGATCATGGGCATCAGACAGGCAGCTAGGGATGAGGAAGACTTGAGGTCCATTTTTTATGGGCCAGGCCAAGAAGTAAGACATGGTCTGTTGACCACAATTTAGTTATATGGCCACATTTAACCTCAAGGAAAGCTGTGAACTAGGAGTAGTGAAAAGAAGTTTGTTGACTGACTAGCCTGCTTACACACAGCTTTTGGAGATTTCATCAGGCTGGACCTTAAAGATGTGAGCCTAGTATCCAGCTGAAGATTGTGCAAAGACATCCTCAGTTATACTTTCCAGTATATTCAGTTGCCTACTTGACATTTATCCTCTGCTCACTCAAAGATATATCAAATTCAACCTATACAAAACCAACTCCAGGATCTTCCATTCTGCTTCCTAGCCCTTGTCCTACTTCAAACCTAGTCTTCCTTCATCCTATTACACACACACACACACACACACACACACACGGAAATAATCCTTGACATCTCTAATTCCACAAAACTAATATATCACTAAATCTTACACATACTAAGTTCAAATTTTTCTTGAATATGTTCATTTTGTTCCATTTCAGCTCTACCACTCTACTCCAGACTAACATCATCTACTGTCAGATGATAGCACAATAGGCACCTAACTCATCTCTCCTCTTGCTATCCATTTTTGCCTGTCTTCAATCTGTTATATACAGTTATCCATTAGATACAGGATCATTACCACTATGCTAGTCTGCCTTTATTGTATTGTGTCCTCAAAAAGTCCTAGGCATTATTCTGTGTGTGTGTGTGCACATGTGTGTGTGTGGGAGAGAGATAGAGAGATGGAGGGAGGGAGGGTGAGAGAGAGACAAAGATACAGTGAGTGCAAGTAGGGGAGAGAGGCAGACGGGGAGAGAGAGAGACAGACAGAGAGAGAGAATGAATCTGAAGCAGGCTCCATGCCCAGTGTGGAGAGTGATACCATGCAAGGCTCAATCTCATGACTGTGAGATCATGACCTGAGCTGAAATCAAGAGTCAGATGCTTAACCAACTGAACCACCCAGGCACCCCTAGGCATTATTCTACATACATTGTGTTGATTATATAATTTAGTTCCCTATACCCTATATTGTAGGGTCTATTCCTATTTCATTTTATAAATGAAGAAACCAAGACTTAGAAGGTTTTGGTAGCTTGGCCAATTTCAAACAGCTATCATGCAGAGTCTGATCTTCTAGGTGGTCTGCTTCCTGAGCCTGTGTTCTAAATCACTATGCTATATTTTTATCTCAGTTTAGACATTTAAGCCACTTACTTATTGAATAAATGAATGAAGAAAAAGTGCAGATTGGCAAGTGCCACATATAATAGAGGGTCATGTTGACACATTTTATCTTGTCCATATGCTGGAAAGGACCATTAAAAGATTTTAAGAAAGCAATGACATAGTCAGACCTAGAGACTTGAAAGATGTCTTTATTATGTGTATGGAAGATAGGAAGGAAAAAGAAAAGATTCAAATCAGAAAGTAATTTCACTAGAGTATAAAATAAATTGGCAAAGGGAATAAGGACTACATTATATCATAAAAGGTTTGAGGTTCTTTCAAGTTCTCGATGGCATACTTCTTGTCTCCTTCATAGTCTTATTTCCTTCCCCAATATATCACTTAGTCCAAATGCAATATTAATTGCATCTTTCAAAAACAATTTCAGAGTCAACAGACTTTATAATGGTGAAATGAGACATTATATATAGAGAGTGTCCAATGCAGTTCTTCAAGAAAAGGAAATTCTTTTCTTTACTATCTTCATGTTCCATTCCCAAATGACCTGGTTATGAGGTGAATGTAAAATTATAACAGTCTTTAGTTTAGAAGAAGAAGCATAGCCACAAAACTATTTAAAAAATAAGGATAAGTGTCCAAGCTTGGAGAACTTTACTTTGGTGACTTTAGAGGATAGAGAAAAGTCAGCAAATGTGTTTTAATTTTGCCTGTTTTGCTTATTCTGCTTAGTTCTGGTCAGAGCTAATGCTTTCAAATGATCCCAAATGGACTTTAAAATTCAGCTAACTGCAAGCACATATGCAAGTAGGATGCAGTTAAAACTGCATGTATTTATGTAAATGCATAAAATAAATATAACATTAAAAAATCCCTCTATCTGGGTGTGTTTGGTGTGTGTATGTGTGTGTGTGTGTGTGTATACCAAAAATTAAAAGAGATTTCTTAAACAGAATATATATTGAGATATTTATTCTGATATAAATAATATGACCCAATGTATCAGTTAAATAACATGTGATAAAGTATGTTGGGCTAAATTTCTAGTTTCTACTGTAAATGCTATAAATCTATTCATGTATATAGATATACATGATAAAATAGAAAACAATGTATAACAAGAATATTCAATGAATATATCAGAAAATACTATCAGTAATCACAAAAATACTAAAGAAACAGGTTCTGCAAGATGTTATGTAGTTTTGCTGAGTGTGTAGGACTTGTATTTTTTGAAAATGTAGAGTCCCTCTGTGCATTATTTAACTTTCAAAGCAATGAATTGCAAGGACTAGAGTTATAGAATGAATTCTTTATAGGAGAGAATCTGGGGAGTGCCACAGAAGGAGACAATGGCAAATGAGAAGGGAAATTTCTTCTATATTCCTCTCTCTGTAAATGCATATTTTTAGTGCAGGGAGAACACTTAGCTGAATAAACAATTACTCTGTTAACATGAGGTTTATCAGGGAAAAATAAATGAAAAGAAAATTGGCATGTACTGTTACAGTTCTTTCCCTGTATTGTATATTGACTTTTATTATTTTATTTATTGGATACAGACAAACTGTATCCAGCTTTATTAAAGCTACTTTTCATAAACAATCATGGTATTTCAGGCAGGACATGGGGAGACAATCTTAACAGTATACAACTTTCAAACTGCTTTCTTAAATAGACTACCAAAATCAGAAAGCCACTATAAAACCCAATGAAGTCTTCATTTGATGCTCTGAGCAGGGAAAGTTTAGAGGGAGGGTTGACATTTCACATTTAGCATGTCGCTTAATAACTTTTCACAAGTTGACCTTGACTTTTAGGAAATGAAATGAAAATGGCAGAATTATCAATCTGAAGATCCAAAGCTAAAAAAGGAACTCTTTTTGAGAGATACCATCTCCAGGGTGACACTGTGAAGTCCAGAATGCCTGACATACTGAGAACCACTGGGGGGAGGGGGTCAGGTTCCAACAGGTCTCTGGGTTTAAAGAGGTCAAGTCTATGTTGAAGCAGAGAGGGAAGAAAAGACACAAAAAATGAATTTTAATTTTTCCACACCACAAGACATTTGTGTCAAGATGGTTAATGTCTGCTAACATCAAGGAATCCCTCTTCCTGGGAACCAAGAGGAATTTTCCAAAAACTAGAAGGGAAAGGTGTTCCCCCTATATCAATCGAGTTTCAGAGATATTCTATTGGTTACGTAGACCCTTCCCTCAAAACATCAAGGGAGTGTTCTGTGTGCTAATACTATAGTTTAAAAATAATTAAAACAAGATTCTGCATTTTTATAAAACTTGATAAAAAATAGTATTTCAAACTGTACAGTCACCAGAAGTGCACACACTTCACTTGGCATCTCCAGCACCTTCAGCTTTCTGTGCCTGGTCTGTTTTGGCATCTCCATTTTCTACAGGGTCATTCGCATCCTTGCCAGCATCAGCTTTCCCCTTTCCCCCTTTGGGTTCCTTGTCTCCCTTCTTTGCAGGGGTTTAGGCTCTGGCTTTGGAGGAGCAGGTTTAGCAGATAAACTTGCAGATCTTCTCTGTGGCTCATCCTTCACCTTGGCTTTATCTCCTTTAGCATTCTCTTCAGCCTTTCTCTTGGGCATGGTGGCGACAGTGGCAGTCTATAGGCGCTGGACGCAGGATGCCCTGGTGCGTGGGCTTTGGTAGGTCCGGGGGTCATTCTTGCCTCTTCTTCTTCACACTGCTTGTACTGACTTTCAATACTTATATTTTTCTTTCTAGTTTCGATGATTTATTCACCATTAATAGCTTATCAGTAAGTTGTCATAATTTAAATATTTTCATAATGATCCTAACAAATATGATTGAGAACATATATAAATAAAATGAGTGAATCACAGTAATTTCTTATGTGAGAAAAGTAAGGGAAGATAAATTAATACCTGGATTTTTATCACTAAATAATAATAATACAGGGAGGTGGGAGTGGGTGAAATGGGTAAAAACAGTCAAAAGGTACAAATTTCTAATTATAAAATAAATAAGTCATAAGGATGTAATGTGCAACATGGTGACTGTAGTTAATAGTACTGTATTGTATATTTGAAAGTTGTTAAGAGAATAGGTCTTAAAAGTTTTCATCACAAGAAAAAAAATTTTGTACTGTGTATGGTAATGGATTTTAACTACACCTGTGGTGATCATTTTGCAATATATACAAATATTGAATCATTATTTTTTACACATGAAACTAATATAATATTATATGTCAAGTATATCTTTATTAAAAGATAATAAGATAAAATATTATGATTCATAGAAATCAATATGTCAAGAACTTTACATTTTTATTAATAAAAGGCAACTCTGAAAAAGATTGAAGATTTTATTTAGAAAAGACTGTATTGGAGAAAATGGTTTGTTTCCCTGGAATATATCAGTGTTATGCTGGAGACAGATATAGATATATATATGACATATATGATCATTCAAAAATGAATACACGTATATGTACAGCTGAGTATGTAAAAATAGGATGCAATTTTGCAAGCGATAAAAAACAATTGGATTACCTATTTGATTTTATACATCTTTATGTTTAAATTTTCTTGAATTTCAAGTTAATTAGTCTTTTAAAAAATGTTTATCTAACTTGAGAGAGAGAGCATGCATGAGCAGGAAAAGGACAGGGAGAGAGGGAGAGAGGATCACAGACTGGGAGATCATGACCTGAGCTGAAATCAAGAGTCAGTGGCTTAACTGATTGAGCCACCCAGGTGCCCCTCAATTTAATTACTCTTTATAACGGTCTATAGAATCTGGAAGAATTCATGGTAGTTTATATGCCTGAAGGATATAAGATATTAAAAACAGTTATGACGGGATTTGAAGGGCAACCCACATTTCTGCCCAGCCATGTCTCGCCACAAATGGGGTGCTGCCCATATTTCTGTCTGGCCATATATTGGGGCACCCAAATTAATGGTTGCCAAACCAAATTATCAGGACACAAAGTGTGACAAGCAAGAAGGCAATAGCTACTCCTGGAAGGGAAAGGATCCCAACCAGTGTTTTTTCCTGACAATCTGAATTTGAAAAGGAAAGGACAATGTGACATTTTACCTTCCTTTGTCATCCTGGCATCAAAGATCTGGGAAAGAGGACTTTGGCAAGAATTCTTAGCCTTTGCTGGCTTCTGCCAATTTTCCCAGGATGCCGTCTACAGGCTTAGGAGACAGTTGGGTGTCCCATTAGGTCTCATCCTGGTCACGAAAACCTTTAGAGGAGGAAAAATAAGTTTCCTTCTACTTTTTATATTGAATGCCTGGCTGAAACCTCCTTTTCTCTCTTTTTTTTTTTAATTTTTTTAATGTTTATTTATTTTTGAGAGAGACAGAGACAGAATGTGAGTGGGTTAGGGGTAGAGAGAGAGGGAGACACAGAAGCAGAAGCAGGCTCCAGGCTCTGAGCTGTCAGCACAGAGCCCAGCGTGGGGGGTCAAACTCACGAGCTGTGAGATCATGACCTGAGCCGAAGTCGGATGCTCAACCGACTGGGCCACCCAGGCACCCCAGAAACCTCCTTTTCTCTAGGGCACCTTGTAAATGGATAAACTTATCTACAATGGTTAAAAGTTCTGTTCTATGGCCACTGTAGTTCAGGGTTATCTTTGGTAAGGTTAACCTTACTTATTCAGCCTCAAAATTTTATTCACCTGATGTCTCACACTGGATGCAGTGTGGTTTCTAAGTCAGAAACAGTCTCATCTGGACCCTATCTGACTGCGTCCAGAAAGAGAAATGCTTAAATAAAGTCTGAAAGCTCAAAATGCAAAAGCCACAGAGGTAGGATCCAGAATCTGAGAAGGACTTACTCATGACCTCCAGAGATGGTGAGAAAGCAGCAAGCTCACGGGCATAAGAGGTATCTACACAAGGTTGCTCACTGCTCCTGGGGGCCACTGGGGTGTCTCCTTTGGTTCCTGCTTCTGACCCCTGAACTGTTAAAAGATAAACTGAAGCATGTTAAGAATTTTAAGAGTTCATTTGAGCAACAATCGATTCAAATTGAGCAGTTGTCCGGAGTACTTAAACCAGAAGTAGTTAGGAGTGCTCCCTGAGGAGACAATTCTTTGCTTTGCTATGGGCTCAAAATACATAATTATTAATTCATAAAACATTCACGGAGTGACAAGGTGCCAGCATTAAGCCTGGGGTTCAGGATTTAAAGGTGAATAAGGAAGTCTTTGCCCTTACATAGCCTACAGTATGGTAGAGAGATTGTAAGACTCCAAGTGATAGTAAAGGAAAACCATAGACCAGCTATCTTGCCCTGTATCTGAGATTATATGGCGTGTGATACAGCTTCATGTTTAAAGTTTTCTTTCTCTTAGAACACAAATTGCTGAAGCCTTCTGCTATTTCTGAAGGTTAAAACAATTCTGGATTCTTGCACCAAACTCCATTTCACTCTTTGCTTAAACTATTTTAGGAGGACATCTCTCGCTCCTAAACTATCTTTTATCCCTGTGAAAGCATTAATAGCCCTGCTGATGCTGGGTAACCAAGAACTCAGAAGAAAAGTAAAATAAGGTTTTAGTTATTGAGCGCTGATTCTGATGGACTGAAAAGCTGTTATGAGACTTGAATGCACCCCACAGCATGAGTCAGCGGGTCAAGTTCCGCAAGGCTCACAATGAACCCCTTGCCTGAGTTAGTACTTACTGGACTTTTCCTCTCTGCATGTGTCCAGCAGGATGATTGGGCTGGGACTAGGACTGATTTTTGTGTGTATGTGCTTTTTTAATTGGTGAATTTACTGATCATAAAAAGTTCAAATATATGTATAAAACATTCTAAAGAAGCCCCTGTATGCAATTAGAAAATTTCTCTGTACAGATGTATATCTTATCTCTTCTAATAATTACCTTCAAAATAACTATCTGAAAGAAAAGACTTACTAAATTATAGTAATAGTTCCTACCACCATTCAAATAAAATGTTGAAATAAAAAGGAAATTAAGAATTGGCCTGGATACCTGTCCTTCATTATTCCAATCCATAAGCCACATCAAGGGCACAAAAGGCTCTCCACTGAACACTCTCCCACTTGTGCCCCCATTAATTACACTGTATGAACACAGAGACCTTTCAAAGAAATGAGTGGAAAAGGCTGTCACAATTTAGTTGAAAAACTGAATAGATGATGTTTGATTTATTTTTTCCTATTAAAAGTAAATTAGGGTTAAACTGGAATAGTCATTACCATTTATACAAACCGTATTTACAATGAAGTATCAATTTTAGAGTGGCCAGAAGGACCTTGCAGATGAAATAAGCTTAAGCCCTGGACCACACTTTGACAAAGATTCTTATATACAATTAGGCATATAATATAACTTAGCTGCTACTTTCAATCTGACATTCCTATAAGACTTAGAAATAAATCCCATCAGCATGAACATTTTAAAAAGATCAGTTGTGAGTTTCTTTTAGTGTGTAGCAGTAGAAATACTGCTCAAAGGATTTTATATTTTAATTGAACCCTCCCATTTGCAAATTATTTACAAAAAAGAATACAATGAAAAACATGAACTGATAAAAGTATCAAACACTGCTAGCAGATCAGAAAAACTGTTGTTTCCTATTATTAAGCTACTAACTGGTAGTATAAGTAAATTATTTCCTGACTAAATGAGTTTGGAGGTTTTTTCTATTTAATAGGAAGGCAATAATGAGCTAAGTGTGTGAATGTCTTGGAGTTCTCAGAAGAAAAGTGGAATGTAAATATAGTCATAATAATAATCATTAATATTTTAATACCATAACGTGTCTTGCTATAAGCTGATCCTTAGTTATTGATCTGACAAATGATATTCTCAGATGATTTGTTGAAGTTGAACATCTTGGGCGTGGTGATCTTGTAGTTTTTACTACATTTAAAGCTGGGTCATAACATTTAGTTCATACTATATTCAAATGTGCAGAGAAAAATCTAGTTTATTGTGTATTTAAGCTAATTTGGATTTCTTCCTGGGAGGAAATTTAAGTAAATGCTCAATCTATTTTAACTTTTCCAATGCAATATTATAATCTGTCCCTTCATGCTGTGGTCAAGCTGTCTGCTTGCCTTCTCTTCCCCTCTTATGATAGCACATAGGTACATAGGCCAGTGGAAGTGGCTTAAATGACTATGACATCAGAGGGAACTGCCAATCCGGGACCCAAGTGGCATCTTTGGGTAAATGGCTATCTTCCTTGTCTACTGGTTGGTAAGGACCTCTTGGAGCCAAAGTCTCGGGAGAGGAAATTAGGGACACCTATCACTCTCTTGTTCTCCTTGTCCCTATTCTTCTTACCAACTCTCAGGCTAGAAGAAGCACAGTCTCTTCTTTATATTGTCCTCCTTCAGGTATCGAGCTGCAAGGCTTCTGCCTTGTAGGTCCTAGGTGGAAGAGATAATAACTCTTGCAAAGGAGATCTAGTAACAGTAGCCAGTCTTGGGCTTTCATATATGAAAGAAGGCAAAATGGCTACCAGGATATTTGGGGAGGAAAAGTATCAATACAATAAACTAATGTGCAAGACAATTACAGTTTCACTGAGTACCTATCTGCTTCCCAGAAATTAAATATTAATATTTTCTTTCTCTTTTCATTTCTCCTGTAAGAAATTCTGTTCTCCTTATAGATAGAGGATGCCTTAGGCCAACAAAGTCAAAGTCAAATACACAGAAATGTAAAAAAGAAAGCACATTAATACTTTTCTAATTAATTTTTAATATCACACAATCTTCGAGTTTTTAAAACTTGGCTTAGTCGTGAGGTATTCTATTTTGAAAATGTCATGAAATGCATATTTGACTCAAGCTATCATGGTGTACGTTCACGCAGTATGTATTTACTCATTTCTGTGTGCAACGGGTGTCTTTGAAAAGCATATTCTTTATTGTGGAACTTAAAATAGTTGTCATATATTCTTTTTTGGTCACATCTTTCTTCCTCACCTATTACTCCCCTTTCAGTTCCACCCTTTTGCTTGAAGTTTTAAAATCTACATTGGTCTTTGTTTTTCATATTATTTCTCACTTAGGGTAGCATTAAAGAACCTAATGAAACTTTCTCCCCCTCTATTTAAACTCCTTTCTAGCATTCCAGTTTTAATGGAGTCAAGTGAATGTACTGACATTTATTACTTACAGGGTCCTGCTCTCTGCACAATGATCTAGTTCAGGATTTTGTTTTTCACATACTCGCATATTTCTTTCTCCCTACTTCTGTCCATCAATCTATGTCATGTAATTATACCAAATCTACTTCTAGTCTCATTTTCTACAGAAAGAATCCCTGGTTAATAAGAGTCCATTGTGATCTTACTCTATTGATCCATTTCACCTTTTTGATTCATTATTTATTATGGAAGATTCAATTTTAATAATTTTGATGAACATTTTTTAACTAGTAAAATTAAGATTTATCTCCACAGTTTACACAGAGATATAATTTGCATATTTGGTGCATTCCTATTAAAAAAGCCCAATTCATGGCTTGTTCTGGTTTGACCTTTGTATCATTTCCTTTACCTTTATTCTGTACTCATCACTCTTCGTTCCAACTCAGTTGGTCTGAACAATTTTAAGAACTGTTTTTTGTGATAGGAAAATACTTTATAATATAACAAATAAATATTTCCTATCTTAATATCTTTATATGATTCTGCTCTGCAGTGCTAATTGTTTTGTCTATAGTTTCAATTCCCATTGTTCAGTTTCTTGCTTTCTTTTCTTTTTCAGTTATTTGAATATTTCCTATTCATCTCTTGTTCATAAATATTCCTAAGGTTTTTATACTTTATTAAGTATTTATTCTATTATATATCACCCAAATGTATCTCTAATACCTCTATACTTTAGCATAATGGGGTTCTATCTGACACTGGAGCTGTTGATACATAATTTGTATTCTTCATAGTTAATTTTTTTCTTAAAAAATTTTTTTAATGCTTATTTATTTTTGAGAGAGAGAGAGAGACAGATTGCTAGCAGGGGAGGAGCAGAGAGAAGGGAGACACAGAATCTGAAAGGCTCCAGACTCTGAGCTGTCAGCACAGAGCCTAATGCAGGGGCTCGAACTCACGAACCGTGAGATCATGACCTGAGCTGAAGTCAGATGCTTAACCAACTGAGCCACCCAGGTGTCCCCATAGTTACATTTTTATCCCTGATTTGAATAAAAACTTTGTGAAAGTATGGATATCAACTATTCATTTTATACATTCATAAACATTAACAGAAATTCTCTAATCTATTTCCGTAATACCCAAGACCATCTATTACTGTCAACAGAGTAGGCATTCTGGGAAATTAAAATTCATCACTATTATCAAGAAAAAAGTACAAACAGAATTCCAGATTCATAGTTCCTAGTTTCAAAGAACTCTTCATATGCTATTGCTTCTATCTGAAGTGCCCTTCCCAATCATGCAAATGTATGATTGTTCTTAAAGACTCAGCATAGTGTCATTTCCTTTATAAAATCTCTTATCTATCTCCCTCCCCAAAACCAGCCTATCTTTGATATCCCACTTTCGATTAATGCCCAACGCTAGTCAAAGCTAGTCCCCCAATACTGTGTGTTTCACAATGTAATGTATTTTTCTGGCTACACATCTGCTCTTTGAACATCATGACTATGGACTATGAACATTGTGCCTAGGCACTGAAATGGTATTCATCTTTGTATCGTCAGTGATCAGAAAAGAGTTTATAGTCAGTCAACACTGAATAAATCATTGGGATTCATATGAAGCTATTTTGACAAGGTGGCATTTGGTTATTACTGTAGTCAAAGTAACCAAAGTAGTAACAAAGTAAACAAAGTAGTCAAAGGAAATCTTCAGAATGAAAATTATTGGAGATTTTGTTTCCTCGCGTGTGCAGCTTGTTTCCATCACTTACTCACATTTATATGTATTAAACTGCATTTGTTATTTCACACATACTTTGCCCTTGGCTATATAAATCTGTTTGGAATCACAATAGAGTACCTTGATAATGGGTAAAACAGTGCTCATAACTAGACTGCCTTCTTTTGGTTGGTATTTTCTTGGTGAGAAAGTGACAGGAGCTAGGCAGCGCTATGTGGATATTTAGAACATGCTACCTGGTCACTTTGGACCTGGAATGATACTGATCAAATTTTTAAGTATACTGTAAAAACAAAGGTTCAACTTTTTTTTCTTAACTTTAGCATGAGGTATTCCTTATTGCTTATAACAAAGTATAAGCTATAAATGTTAGCTATGATATCTTGGCTTTGTTTAAAATAACAAATAATTTTTTAATAAAAAGTAAGTATGCAATGGGGCACCTGGCTGGCTTAGTTGATTGAGCATCTGACTTCTTGATTTCAACTCAGGTAATCGTTCCTGGGTTGTGGGATCGAGCTCTGCATCAGCCTCTGTGCTGAGCATGGAGCCTGCATAAGACTCTCTCTCTCTCTCTCTCTCTCTCTCTCTCTCTCTCTCTCTCCCTCTCCCTCTCCCTCTCCCCCTCCCTCTTCCTCTGCCCTTCTCCCCACTGTGCTCTCTCTCCCTCTCTAAAATAAATAAAAATACATAAAAATTCTTTTAAAAAGTAAATGTGCAGTAAATTTGATAATATATAAAGTTTGGATTAAGAAGAAATTTCTAGTTCCAGCAATATGGCAAACTAAACTACCTATAGACACCTTAACAGGAAGAAAGAATGATACATAAAACATAATATGTAATACACACAAAATAAAATAAAGTGCAATACACTAACATTTAAATGAAACTCATGGCTGACTTTACTAGGAAAAAAGGCCTTAAGGATCAAAAAGAAAAAGAAAATGCCTTGAGAAGAAAAGGTGTAAGCTGATGCTGAGCCTTCCACTGCTTGCCATTCTGAGGAAACTAGCCAGTCTGAGTAATTAGGAGATGGAGTCTTAACACCCAAGAAGCACAGAAGAGAGTTGTAACCGAGACTCAGTTTAGTTTACCTAATAATGCCAGAACTCTCAACTAGCTATGCGTAGGGAAGTGGTGGACTAGAAAAAAATCCATCCCCTGGAAAAAGAGATGACTTGAAAGATTGCCATTTTGGAGTGTTCTGTAGGTTGAATTGTTTTCCTGTGATAATTCATAAATATGGGTTTGGGATTTAAATTGATCCTACCTGTATAATCTGGGAACATTCAGATAAGGAATTGACATAAAAGTGTTGCAAGTCCCATAATGCCCATGGGAAAAAAAACCCAATAGTTTGTGTTTTCAACAGAGCTGTTAAAGAGCCCAAAAGGTAAAGCCCCAGTGAGGATTAGTTCATTCCAAAATTATATGAAAAGACACAAAGAAACAACGCAATATGAATAAGAGTCAGTACAACGAGAGTAGCACTGTCCCCTATCTTGTCACATAATAGAAATATTGGAAAGTGACTATGAAATAATTTTAAAATGACAAAAATCATAAGAAAATAATTTATTAAAATAGAAATTGAGGAAAATACCATGACCAAAAGATAGACAATTTTGAAAAATATCAAATAGTTGTTGAGAAATTAAAAGATATTTTCTTTGAAATTGTATGTATTGATAGATGGTTATTTGTGGTATTATATATTCAAATATATTACTCAGGAAGAGAAATATAGAGATAAAGATATTGAAAACCTAAGACACCTATCCATTTGAGAAATTCAACATGCAATTTGTAGACGTTCTTCACCTGAAGACAGAAAGTAAAATTGCCTGTTCAAAAGATAATGTCTGATAATTTCAGTATTGATGAATGACAGACATCCTCTGATATAGGACACATTGGAGACAAGAGAAGTTGAAAGGAAGGAGAAGGTCTGAAAGATGAAGAAAAATACATTATTTATAAAAGAACAGCAGTTAGATCGGTAGCATTAAAAGAAGCCAGAATATAATATGTTCAGAATACTGGGAGAATACAATTGTAAATCTAGGTAGCTAAAGTTATCTGTTAGGATAAAGAAAAAAATGTTTGTGCTATATTATATATTTAAAAGCTGCAAGATATTGGGGCGCCTGGGTGGCTCAGTCAGTTAAGTGTCTGACTTCAGCTCAAGTCATGATCTCATGGTTCATGGGTTTGAGCCCCGTGTCGGGCTCTGTGCTGACAGCTCAGAGCCTGGAGCCTGCTTCGGACTCTGTGTCTCCCTCTCTCTCTGCTCCTCCCCCACTCATGCTCTGTCTCTCTCTCTCTCTCTCTCAAAAATAAAAAATAATCATAAAAAAAACCTGCAAGATCTTAAAAGTTCTCATTAGGAGAAAAAAATCTGTAACAATGTGTGGTAATGGATGTTAACTAGATTTCTCGTGGTTATTATTTTACAATATAAACAAATATTGAATCATTATGTTGTACAACTGAAGATAATATAATGTTATGTTAGTTATATCTCAATAAAAAAATTTAGACACAAGCAGAGTTTTCCACTAACAAAACCCACTGAAAGATTTTTTTTAAAGTAATCTCTATACCCAACATGGGGTATGAACTCACAACCCCAAGATCAAATGTCACATGCTCTACCAACTAAGCCAGCAAGGCACCTTACCTACTGTAAGAATATTCAAAAAGAAGTGAAATGAACTCAGAGGTAAGATGTGTGAAGCAAGATGAAATGGTAGTGTTAGGGGAACCTGGGTGGCTCAGTCGTTTGAGCGTCTGACTCTTTTCAGCTCAGGTCATGATCCCAGGGTTGTGAGATCAAGCTGGCCCAAGTGGGGCTGTGTGCTGAGCGTGGAGCCTGCTGAGGATTCTCTCTCTCTCTCTCTCTCTCTCTCTCTCGCTCTCTCTCCTCTGCCCCTCTACCCTGCTTGTGGGCTGTCTCTCTAAAATAAATGATTTAAAAATTGTAGTGTTGGCATAAAATAGACCAATGAGACCAATAAAATAGAGAAACAGATTGAACTTATATAGTCTATTGATTTATGACAAAAGTAACATTGCAGAGATATAGAGAAGGTACTAAGTCAATTGGATATCCATATGGAAAAATTATATCCTGACATCTACTTCACCCCATATACAAACTTCAATTTCAGAATTAATCTAATATGTAAAAGGTAAAACAATAAGATTTTTGAAAGAAAACATAGTAGAATATCTTCATGGCCTTGGAGTTGACAAAGATTTATTAAACAGAACATAAAGAGAAAAGTGAAACACTGGATTCCATTAAAGTTAAAAATTCTTGTTCAATAAGAGACACCATGAAGAGAGTAAAAAGACAAGGTACATAGTAGAGGGATACATATATCTGGAAACACATTTGCAATACATATATCTGGAAAAGGATTAGATTCAGAATATATAAAGAACTTCTATAAGTTAATCACAAAAGATAGAAAAGCTAATAGAAAAATTGACAAAAGGGCGCTCCAAAGGGGATTTCTAAATGTTCAAAAAAGCTACGAAAGTGCTTATTTTACTAGTTGTAAGTTCATGGAAAGCTACAACCACAGTGAGCTACCACTGCATGCGTATTACATTGGTTAAAATGAAAAAGATATACAAGTGTTGGAAATAATGTGAAGCAACTAGAACTCTTACACTATTGATAGGAAAATAAATTAGTACAACCACTTTGGAAAATTTGTTGTAGCTATAAAGTTGAATATGTATATACCTTAGGACCCACTGATTTTGAATAGGCCTCAGTTTCCTTACTTCTAAAATAAAGATAGTAATATCTATTTCACAAGGTTATTTTAAGTATGAAATTAAAGTGATTATATTTTAAAAACAGAAAAACCCATGGTGTTACTTTATTTTACTATTCATCACAGTGTAATTATAGTATTTTGCATACTGTGAGTGCTTAAAAGTTGATTGAATCAAATAATTTGTAAATACTTAAAAAAAATTATTTTATTAAACCTTGCAGGAGACAAAATAAAATTTTGCTCCAGTAAAAAACAAAGTGGGGGTGCCTGGGTGGCTCAGTCTGTTGAGCATACAACTCTTTATTTCGGCTCAGGTCATGATCCCAGGGTTGTGGGATGGAGCCTTGTGTTGGGCTCTGTGCTGGGTATGGAGCTTGCTTAGGATTTTTTCTCTCTCTCCCTCTGCTCTTCACCCCCACTCATGCTGTCTCTCTCTCAAAACAAAACAAAACAACAACAAAACAAAGTGAAAGTCAGCAGCAGTGCAAGTCTCTGAAGGACTACTTACCAGTGTCATGTTTAGGTGCCTGGATTTCAAACTTGGTTCAAATTCCAGTTTTGTAACTCACTAGGAGTATGATTTATGTCAAATCACTTATTAACTCTGAGTCTCTATTTTTTTTCTCCTTTCTAAAATAGAGATAGTGTGTCTAGCATATTATAAGCATTCAACAAATACTAGTTTTATACTGTTTAGTAGAGATGAGTGTCATAAAATGTTTTACATTTTCAGGTTCATTAAATGAAGAAAAGTGTCAGTCAGTGAATAAACAAACAATAAACCCAGAAATATCTTGTGGTATTGAGTATAGATTCCCAGGCATCATAAAAAAATATACTATACTCAACTCTAAAATATACCTTATTAGAACTTATAAACATTCAATATATGCATAGAAAAAGGCATCTTTTATTGGCTATTTTTTTCTCTAGTTTTGATTTCACTTTTTGTTTCTCAAGTCTTAAAGAGGTTTGATCTAACTCATATTGATATTTCAGTAAAGAGTTGTAGGTTGTTGTGTTTTGAGGTTTTTTGGCTATATTGGTGTGATTGGATGGATCAGTAGATCTTGAGCTTTAACCAATTTGTAACCAACTATGTTACTGGCTAAATGCTTTACCCCAGATGGCAGCACGGTTATGTAATAGAAGCTTTCAGATTTATAAATGTAATGTCCTGTGGAAGAGCCTCTTGGGAAGTTATTTTGAAACAGTAATCCCAGAAGTTCTGTGAATTTCATTTTGACACTGGGTGGGGAGGAGTTTGAGATGAGAGGGAAGAGTTCTCAGGGCACTTCCAGTTCAGCTGCAATTATTCATTTATTTAACTGTTCATACATTAAGCTTCTTTACATAATAGAAAAAGGGGCTGGGGGGGATATTACTTTCTCAGCCACAGCTGCTTTTAAGAATGGACTTAGTTAATTGTAGGAACGTTTTAATGATTTGTTCAGGCTACATCCAGCGGTAAGAGAAGAGGTATGCTTAATTGTTCTGTATAATAAAGAACAAAATACTTTTGTGCTGTAGAGCAATCTGCTAAGAATGGTGAGAAGGGAAGGAAGGAGAGAGAGTCCATCCTGTTCCTGGACCCAATTCCCACTTTGGTCTGGGGGTTCTCACCATACCAACAAATAATTCTTGGAACTCCAGCTGGGTGTCCTACAATTCAGCTCAGTTCTGACACTACCTACCCAGAGGTTAAGGCTTCAGTCTACAAGACTGCCCCTCCCCCTGTCCCCTACTTCAGACTTCAGGCACAAGCCCAGTTGTCTCTGCTTCCGACTGATGAGTTAGAGATTAGAGGTCCCCATGGCCTCCTGCTTGGACTTCAGAACCCAGTCCAAAGTTCAGTTTGTTCCCAGCTGGATAGAAATCAGAGGTTACAATGACTTCCTTGGGTTCAATTAATTTGCTAGAGCAGGGCACCTGGGTGGCTCAGTTGGTTAAGTGTCTGAGTTCGGCTCAGGTCATGATCTCCTGGTTTGTGAACTGGAGCCCCACCTTGGGCTCTGCGCTGACAGCTTGGAGCCTGCTCCAGATTCTGTGTCTTCCTCTCTCTCTCTCTCTGTCACTACTCCAGTTGTGCTCTCTATCTCTCTCAAAAGTTAATAAACATTTTTTTAAAAATTGCTAGAGCAGCTCACAGAACTTAAAGAAACATTTTACTTACTAGATCACAGGTTTATAATAAAAAAGATATAACTCAGGAACAGCCAGATGGAAGAGATTTCTTGGACAAGGTATGGAGAAAAGTAAGAGGAACCTTCATGTCCTCTCCAGGTGATCCATTCTCCCCAAATTTCCACATGTCAGTCACCAACCCCAAAGCTACTTGTCCTCTTGGGGTTTTATGGAGGCTTCAACACATTGTGGTGATTGATGAAAAACATTAGCTAGTGGTGATTGATTTATCTTCCAGGCCTTCTCCTCTCCCCTGGAGGTGGGGGTTGCTTGCTGCCAGAGACTGAAACTTCCAACACTTTAACCCTGCTTTGTTCTCCTAGTAATCACCCTACTTCCTTAAGTGGGGTCCAAAAGTCACCTCATAAACATAACAAGAAATACCTTTGCCACTCAATACTTCAGAAATTCCAGGGCTTTCGGGAGCTGTGACTGTAGTTTATCGAGTCATGAATGCTTCTTACAATTTATATTGCTCAGAGAGCTTAGAAGATGCTTGACAATGTACTCAGAAGCAGTTCTCTTAGAAAAGGGGCAGTGAGGTAGAGGAATCTATAAAAATGTCATCACAGAAATTTGTATAAATCTAAGAAGAGAGTCTGACTTCCTCTGGGCATAGAATTTTAGGGGTTGGAAGTGTTGAATCAACAGTTTTAAAGTACCCAACTGGAATCTGGGATACAGGGGCAATATTTCATTTGGAGAAAGTATTTTGTCCTTAGTTTGAAAAATATTCCTATAGTAAATAATTCTTACAATTACATTCTGGTTTGCACATAGAAGGAGCCATGCCACAATCCATATACTATAAAAGTTTTTACTGATGTTAAATCTACTGAAAGAAAAATAAAAAATGGTTTAACCTTACCCTTTTATTGCTGTATTGGAGGTAACTTCCATATTAATGGAATGGGTACTTTAGTCATAAAATAATTGTTGATTTCCAAGAAGCAAGTGGACTCAGGAAGGGCCCTTGGCATGGGATCTTTAACTACTTCACACTTCAATAAGCTTCTGCTATGTAGTGCAACTTTCCCTGTGGTGCACTATTTGCTAGTCAACACATGATTCCTCTATTCTGAACCACTCCTAACAAATTGATGGCCATTGCTGAGTGAATAGCTGAATGAACAAATGAATGGATGAATGTCATTTGTAAGTATCATATTCTTTATTGCTAAAATCTTTCTAAGCTATTTTTCAGGTATTTTTTTATCGTGAAGGGAGAAATATAAATGTAAATCTTATAATGAGAGTACTGTGCTAACTGTAAAGGTAACAACAGTATTTAATAATACCGTCTCTGGTAGTAGAATTTGGATATGAACCTAAATAATAGTCATACAAGGTCACTTAAGTATGGTTATGATTGGAGGATGTGGGAGTCTATTTGTATAAGATTCAGTAAACTTCTAAGTAAAAGCTCATTCTAACAAAGAGAAAGTCAGGAAAATAAATCTTAGAATAGGGTAGGATTAAAGAAGATTGGCAATTTGGGGTCTGTGTTGATCATATTAACCTTTAGCCTTAAATGTTTCCATTTCCCCTCTCTTTCTCTTTCTCTCCTTTTTTTTTTTTGCAAGAGTACAGAAGAATACCAATTAAATAAAAATATTTGAAATAGTGACTTCATTAAAATGGCATTGGTATCATAAATCAGCAATATTCTGGAATCCATGTGGGAGAAATGTGAAAAGAGGGTCAGTGATGTTATTTGTTTGTGCAGAGAACCCTTATCACAATGAAGCCACCTTTTAGACATCTTGGACCCTAGACTATTTACTGGTGGCATCAGCAATGGAGACCCTTTTGGTACAGGAGTATGGCAATTAAAGAGAGGTATTTGTCATTGTTAAAATTTTTCTTTGTTAAAATGTTCAAACTACCCAAAGCAATCTACACATTTAATGCAATCCCTGTCAAAATACCAACTGCATTTTTCACAGAACTAGAACAAATAACCCTAAAATTTATGCAGAACCATAAAAAATGCTGAATAGCTAAAGTAATCTTGAGAAGAACAAAATTGGAGGCATCACAATTCCATATTTTAAGATACACTACAAAGCTGTAGTAATCAAAACAGTATGGTCCTGGCACAAAAATAGACACATAAATCAATAGAACAGAATGGTAGAGAGCTCTGAAATAAACCTACAAATATATGGTCAATTAATCTATGACAAAGGAGGAAAGAATATGCAATGGTAAAAAGTCTCTTCAACAAACGGTGTTGGGAAAACCGGACAGCTACATGCAAAAGAATGAAACTGGACCACTTACTTACACTGTACACAAAAATAAACTCAAAATGGATTAAAGACCTAAATGTGAGACCTGAAACCATTAAAATCCTAGAAAGGAACACAGGCAGTAATTTCTCTGACATTAGCCATACATAGCAACATTTTTCTAGATATGTCTTCTGATACAAGGGAAACAGAGCCAAACTAAACCACTGGAACTACATGAAAATAAGCTTCTGCACAGCAAAAGAAAAAATAAAGGAAAACCTACCGAGTGGGAGAAGATATTTGCAAATGATACATCCAATAAGGGGTTAGTATCCAAATTATACAAAGAACTTATACATCTCATTACCAAAAAACCCAAATAATCCAATTAAAAACAAAAAGGTATTTCTCCAAAGAGATATACAGATGGCCAACAGACACATGAAAAGATGCTTGACAACACTCATCATCGGGGAAATGCAAATCAAAACCACAGTTGAGATATCACCTCACACCTGTCAGAATAGCTAAAATCAAAAATATGAAAAACAAGTGTTGGTGAAGATCTGGAGATAAAGGAACCGTTGTTCACTCTTGGTGGGAATGCAAAGTGATGCAGCCACTGTAGAAAACATTATGGAGTTTCCTCAAAAAATTAAAAATAGAATTGCCATATGATTCAGTAATTCCACTACTGGGTATTTACCCAAAGAATACAAAACCACCAATTTGAAAAGATATATGCACCCCTGTGTTTACTGTAGCATTATTTACAATAGCCAAATTATGGAAACAGCCCAAGTGTCTCAATAGATGAATGGATAAAGAAGATGTGGTATATATCTATAATGTAATGTTACTCAGCCATAAAAAAGAAAGAAATCTTGCCATTTATACCAGTATGCATAGATCTAGAGGACATTATCCTAAGTGAAATAAATCCATTGGAGAGACACAAATATCATATGTTTTCACTCATATGTGGAATTTAAGAAACAAAACAAATGAATAAAGAAAAAAGAAACAAACAAATACACTCTTAACTATAGAGAACAAACTGATGGTCACCAGAAGGGAGGTGGGTAGGGGGATGAGTGAAATAGGTGAAAGGGATTAAGAGTACACTTATGGTGATCAGCACTGAGAGATGTATAGAATTGTTGAATCACCATATTGAAACCAATATACTGAAACACTATACTGAAACTAATGTAACACTGTATGTTAATTGTACTAGAATTAAAACAAAGAGGCATTTGTCCACTCATTTATTCATGCACTCATTCGACAAAGATTTATTGGGGCTGCAGACAATATACTAAGAATTTAAATGAGGAACGCAAACCTCTTTATTCATGGAAGTGTTGGACCAAACAGACAAGTAGATCAGTATTTCCAGGACATTATGAAAACGGAATGCCCTTTGTAATATAAGATTATTTGGATGGGCAATCAAGATTATTCAGAGATTTCTCATATCTAGGCCAAAACCTGAGTGGTAAAGGAGTAGATGTTAGAAGGTTTTCATGGCAGAGAGAATAGTGACTGAAGCTCAGACATGAGAGAAAATAAATTTGCGGAACATTTTGGAAAACTACCTGCCATCATCTACTGAATCCTTCTTTGGGTTTATTTAAATAGATCATGAGATTCATAAAGTATGAATTCTAAAATACTCAGAAGGAATAGGCACATTTCTTCATTTTGGTTTCTTAACTCCTCTATTTCTTATGCCTCTTACCACTCCATTTTTTAATATTGTCTCTGATATTTTTCTTAGTTGCGTCTCTTTTCACAGGCATATATAGTATCTTAGGTCAAATTTTGTGTATGCTTAGGAATAACTGTGAATCTTTTTTTTTTTTTTTTTTTTTTGGATAAAGATAAAGATAATAGAAAGAAAGCTCTAAAACTTTTTGTCCTCCCAATCATGGTCTGTGCAGAACAAAAGCCAGTCTCTACATTTTTATATAAACTTCTTCAGCTTAAAAATTCACATCTAACTAGATACTCTGTTTGCTTAGTAGTTATGCTCCTCGACTGACCACCTCGCAGTGGGCAGTTTCTGTAATGACATGACAAATGAAATGATATTAATTTAAAATTTTGCGATGTGTTCTGATGATATCCATCCCTGGCGCCTATAATTCAGGTAGATATTTTTGGCAATGTTCTGCAAAGTTGGAAAAACATTGCTCTGTGGGTCTCTGAGAAACATTTGCAATTTTTCTCATGTGCATCGTGCTAGTAGCAACTTCTAATCAGCAGGAAACCCAGGGCATGAGCAATTTATCCATTAAGTGAGTCATATAAGGCCAGGAAAAGAGAGAGACTTGCTGATGCTTATAGGGATATTTTTACATTTTGGTCAAAGATTATTTCTCATAAATGTTTTAACATCTGCTAAGCTGGAAGTATTTTGGTTCACTTGTTAGGTAACAAAATCTCAATTATTTTTAATACGAATTTTTCAAACAACTCAAAAATAGCTATGGGTATTTTTCCCAAGACTACTTAAGAATTACCTTTAAGTTGAGATGCCAGTTTTAACATAAATTTTGAAAAATAAGAAAAATCATTTAAATTTGCCAATTAATATAGAAATAAAGTTTAAAAACAAAAGAATAAAAACAAAAGAACTCAAATGTTAGAAATCTTCTAATTAAGGAATTTTAAAACCAGAATTTTAAAGTACAGTTATATTCATGTCACTATCAAGTTTTTTGCATCACTTTTCACAATTTTTTATTTTGAAAAATTCAAATCGATTTAAGAGTTATAAGAATAGCACATTCACCAAAGGATAACATTTAATCACATTTGCTTTGTTTTCTCAAATATTTGAGAATGTACCTTCAAAAAATGAGGATATTCTCCCATTTTACTCTAATAAAATTATCACAATCAGGAAATTTAACACTGAAAAATACAATTATTTAATATATAGTCCATATTAAAATTCCTCCAATTGTCCAAATAAAATCCTTAATAGATGTTTTGATCCAGAGTATATTAAGAATAACACATTGTATTTAGTTAAACACATTGTGTTTAGTTTAACAACTAAATTCCCTTTAGTCTGTTAATAAAGCAAAGCTTTGTTAATTATTAATTTATATGAAAGCTAAATTTATTACAACTAGTTGAAGTAAGAGAGACACCATCTTGACAGCATCTTAGCAGTATCTTAGACAATGAAGCTCAAATGGTTCTAAACTGGAGGAATGCAGTTCAATGTGAATTTTTTTCCTAGGATCTGAAGTGGGCTCTGTGCAGACAGCAGAGAGCTGGATGCAGGGCTCAAACTCATCAACTGTGAGATCATGACCTGAGCTGAAGCAGGACACTTAACCAACTGAGCCACCCAGGCAGCCCCACAAGTTCTTTTTAATAAGTAATCTGTAGGGAACAACTTTATGAGGGTATGAATATCATGTTCTGCATATATTCACTAACATAATCAGCACCCATTATTTCTGTTATTATTTTGATAGGTGAAAAAGAATACATTTTAAGTTCTATAATTTTTTCAACATTTGTTAATTGATATGAGTCCATAAGGAAGAGCTTTCCCTTCTCTTCACTTTGTAATTGTTATTATTTAACAACAATATAGACTTTAGGTTCCTTTCTCATTTCAGTGAATCATGTTCTTATTCATATTGATACCCAAACAGTTCCACATTTGGCCAGTAGGAGTCTATTCAAGCTGGCTTCAGGATCTTTTAGACACATTCCCATGATTTTCTAAAGAAATTTCTTACTCTCTGTAAACAAGGAGACCATCTAGTCTTACCTTATACTTTTCCTGCCTTAGCCTTGCAATCAGGATTTCTCCAAGTGACAAGTTCTTTCTTTGTATCCATTTCCATGCTGCCGTTGTCCCCCACATTGGCAGGAAGTTAATTTCACTGGCTTCAGGTTTTCACTTCCTGTATTTTTTTTTTAATTAAGGCATTACTTATTAAATATTTCTACTCTTCTTTCTTATCCAAAAAAGTAGTACATTATACTTTATGGAACTTAATTTCTCACAAAAGAGCCTATACTGAAAATCACAACATGAGTTCATAGAAACTTTTTTCATAGTTTTGTTTAAAGCTGCAGAATCAATCTCCTATTTATGAGTTATGTTTTTAAGTTGTATTTTTGTGTTTCTTAAGGGTAAATCCCTAAAGTGAATTCTTTATGAGAAAGGGTAAACACGTAGGAAGTTTTTTTGAATACTGCCAAAGTCTTCCCATAGAGCTAGATCTATTTTGTATTCACACCAGTAATACATGAAAGTATTTATTTCCTATAGCCTTCAAACAGAGTGTGTTTTCAAACGTTTGGGTTTCAGCTCAGGTTATCTTGCAACTCTGTGCTAGGCATGGAGCCTGCTTGGGATTCTCTCTCTCCCTTTCCCTTGCCCCTCCCCTGCCTGCACTCACACGCTCTCTCTCTCTTCCTCTCTCTCTCTCTCTCTCTCTGAAACAAAAATCATGAATGATCAAATATCTTTTTGTATGTTTAAAGGTCACTTGTATGTCTCTTATGTCTCTTTTTGTAAGCTATTTATGTTTTTTGCACTTGGGGCAAGTGCACTTGGGGACTCTGGGTGGCTCAGTCAGTTAAGTGTCCTACTTCAGCTCAGGTCATAATGTCCCAGTTGATGGGTTCAAGTCCTGGGTCAGGCTCTGTGCTGACAGCTCAGAACCTGGAGCCTTCTTCAGATTCTGTGTCTCCCTCTCTCTCTGCCCCTCCCCTGCTCATGCTCTGTCTCTCAAAAATAAATATTTAAAAAATTTAAAAAAATACTTTTTTGCTCTTATTTTTATTTTTATTATTTTCCCCTGAATGATCACCTTTTAGCTGTGATATATATGGCAAGTATTTTCCCTTCTATGATATCTGTTTTGTTTCAGTGGTTTTTTTTGGGGGGGGGCGTTGGGGTACAGCATGCAGAATTTTTTTCAGTATTTCCTTTTATTGTATTGGAATTTTGAGTTATACTTAGACATTTAAAAAAATATAGCTTATAAAGAATACAGTTGTGTTTTTTCTCTAGTAATTGTATGGATTTTCTATATTTATATCACTGATCCATTTGGAGTTTATTTTTTTAGACTTTTTCTTTTCCGATTCTTATGGGTCTTAATTATTTCTTCTCATCTAATTTCATGGTCAATACTTGCAATATATTGTGAAGTAAGAGGGGAAATAGATAGTATTCTTGTCTTGTTCTTGAATTTGATAGTCATGCCTCTATTTCTTCCACATTAAGATGCTGGCTTTAGGGCTGAGTATACAGTATTATATGTACATGTATATATCTATAATATTGAGTAAATTTTATTCAAGAATGGATGTTGAATTTTATCACAGGCTTTAATCTATAGAGATAGTTATATATCTTTTCTTTTTATATCTATCAATATAGTATCATAAAACATTTTTTATCTTCACAATTATTAAACTTTAATTAGTCATAATATATTATTTTCTTAATGTAATATTATTTTGTATAGAATCATTTGGACCTAGTAACTTTTTCCAAGGGTAGTTCTTTAATAATTCTCTCACTTTTTCTGTATCTCTGCTTCTTCTTCTACTCTGTCTCTGTCTTTCCCTGTGTCTTTTTCTCCCTGTCTGATTTTATGGAAATTATCTGTTTAATCTTTCTATTATTATCATCAAGTGTGATAAATTATATATTGCTGAGATGTTATTTGTTTCATCAAAGTTTGGGCATTTATTTGCATAAGGTTGTGTAAAGGGTTTTTATAACATTATTAAATCCTTCTGTTTCAATGGCTATTTTATCTTTGTTCTTACCTTGTTCTTCAACTATTCCAATTTGTTTTAATCTTAGATCTACAACTAAATGTATTTAGAGCTCAAAATCAGCCCTTTTGCTAAAGCTTCTTCAATCATTTTTTTTTCGCAGCAAAGGAGTCTACTATATGAAATGTGTTATCATTTCATTAGTATAATGGGGTTACATGTTTCAAGGAGTAAGACTACTTTATAATAATAAATGATTTTTTTCCATTACCTTTTAAGTAGGTCCTGTTACAATCTTTTCTCACCACAGCCTCTGCCCACAACAAAAAATAAGAATAACAATTCAATAATAATAATTATAATCAAAAATAAATATCCCTAACAATGTTTCATACATTCTTTCAAAGATGTTACAGTTTAATTTTTTCCTATGCAATGATTTCTTAAAAGATAACAATTCACATTTTAAAAGGTGCTTTAATTCAGCCCTTTTTTATCACTAATTTTATTTTTTTTAAGTTTTTATTTAAATTTCAGTTGGCTAACATACAGTGTGTTACTAGTTCCAGGTGTACTATAGTTCAAATGTAGTGATTTGACACTTCCATACAATACCTAGTACTCATCACAGCAAGTGCACTCCTTAATCCCCATCACCCATTCCCATCCCTCTACCCACCTCTCCTCTGGTAACATCAGTTTGTTTTGTATATAGTTAAGAGTATATTTCTTGGTTTGCCTCCCTCTCTTTCTTTTTTTTCTTTTGCTCATTTGTTTTGTTTCTTAAATTCCACATATAAGTGAAGTCATATGGTATTTGTTTTTCTGTGACTGACTTATTTTGCTCCAATCATCTGTTGACTGTAGTGAACTGGTAAAGGATTGTGTAGGAAGGCTCATAGAGTATTCCTGGAGTTCTTTTATGATTACACAGTTTTCTTTCTTTCTTTTTAAAACAAAAATTTTTTTAATGCTGATTTATTTTTTGATAGAGACAGACAGAGCATGAGTGGGGGAGGGGCAGAGAGAGAGGAAGACAAAGAATCTGAAGCAGGCTCCAGGCTCTGAGCTGTGAGCACAGAGCCCAACACAGGGCTCAAATCTATAAACCACGAGATTATGACCTGAACTGAAAGTGGACCCTCAACTGACTGAGCCACCCAGGCACCCCATGATTACACAGTTTTGTATAGACTTGACACTTTAAAAACACTTTTGCTGGATTTAAAGCCTTTGGCTCACACTTTCTTTCCTTGAGTTATGAAACATAACCTGTCCTGCCTTTGTCTTGGTTTAGATATCTTTGTCTAAAATTCTCATGCCATCGGAATTTTCCTTCACTGACTTCAGACAGTCTTTTTGAATGAATTTTCTGAGGATAATTTTATTTTTAAAGAAAGATATTGGAGTTAAACATTAAAGGGCAGATTTTTTTTTAGATACCTGGTGATAGATTCAATTTTTGAATTATGGTTTAAAACATTTTCAATTATTTCATTTTATTCTTTATCATCTCCAATTGTGCCTATCTTTTATCTTTTTTTTGCCTCTCTTTCTATTTCATCAATTTCTCTCTGAACATGTTTCTTTCATTATTCTGATCTTTCTCTTAGTTATTATCATGACTTCCCTAAATGTTCCTTATTAACTTTGGAGTTTAAGCTTTTCTCTCTTGGTGACTATATAATTTAGTTTGTATTTTAAGATGATTTTGTCTTTTTCTTTAATTTATTGCCTGAGCTTGATCAAGTCTCATTTCACATGCTGAAATGTTAATATTTATCCTAATATTAAAAATAATTTCTTAGTGAATTAACCTAGGGGTCCATTTCTGTTCTGAATTTCAGAATTCATAATTCAAGTTTTTTTAAATCATTTTTTAAAGCATTTACTTAAGGTTGTTTAGGTGAGTTTGGAGTGTTGAAGTTTTACTTCAATTAATTAGTAAATTAATTAAGTTGCTTATTGACTTTTTAGACAGAATTTTTATAATCTGAGATGTTCTGATTCTCCTTGTTTATTTTCTTTTTATATTGGCTCTGTATGGAAGTAAATCTACAATTTTCTGTTGATTCAATGTTTTTAAAAAATTACTCTGGATTGGCACTGAGGCATTATTCTCTTTTCTATTAATATATTGAAGTACAGTTTATTTAATGGATAGCGCTAATTTCAAGGAAAAGGTTTTGATTTGACTTCTGACTCTGTCATCCCTTTTTTTTTTCTTTCTTTAGAAAAACAAATTTTCTACATTCTTGCCCTTCACAATGGAGTCTCCAATGTGTGCCTCCCCCTTTCCCATTCACTTTACTCCTCCAGAAGTTGTGATATAAAATTAATGGAATAAAATAAAATATTGTACAAGAAACAAATAAGCAAAAACTACTAAGAATACTACTTCGGTAAAATTGATAGAATGATGAGGCTCAAATAACAGATAACACAACGTAGGCTGGGTTAAACATGAGTTAGATTTGCTATCTCTCACTACAAAAAGGCTAAGTTGGGTTACTCCCATGACTTACTATTCTCAAAGGCACAGGTTATTTTAAACTTCACATTTCCATATTGAATTTTGTTTTCGGATTTACCCCTTCATAGTCTAAACACACTTGGAGAATATTTCTAAGTAAGAAATGATCAAGGCCAGAAGAATGTCCTTTTCTTGTGTCCCCTTTTTAGAGTGAGGTAAACTTTCTCAGGTCCTTTACATTTTCCTCTCTGCCCCAAACCTACTGTTTTTCCTTCATGTCCTTGTCCAAATTTCATAAGATCATATGTAATTTTATCAAGATTTATTTTAGATAAATCAATATTTTCTTGCCCTGAAGCATCAGATATTTAAACTCTGTTCTTTTTTAAAGGAAGAAAGGATATGAGATGATTGTTGATTAAGGCACCAACAGTTTCTGATATGGTTTAATAGGCATAATAAATTCTAAAACTAAAACTTAAGTGCATTTAATTGCAGATAAAATAATAAACAAGAACAATCTAGGAATCTGAAGGATAACAACCTTGAAAGTATCTTAGAATAATATAAGAATCATAGAATAATCTTAGAACAAGTATCTGAAAGATAATATTCTCAGAACATTCAGCAGAGGTCTTAATGATTTTTCTCTTTAGATGAGAATACCTGCAGAGAGTCTTTGAGAAGAAATTTACAGCGTAGAGAATTTAGCCCTTTACTTATTTCTAAAAGCTCAACTCCTCAATTTTAGGATCTTACATCTGTGGATAGTTAATATCAATCATCAGTTAATGGTGATCCTCTGAGTCTACAAACTTACAAAGCTCATGCAAATTTTTCCCTTACAAATCATAGTGTCCAAGGAAATATTAAAAATCATTTAATTGTATCCTTATTTATTGGGAATCACATATGAAGAGGCAAGGGAATTGAGCCTTATTTTCTCCCAAATTCTGGACCTCTTTTTGGGAGAATCTGGCAATTAGAAATTGTGCTTCCGCAGCCTTGATGACTGAGCCATGGCCCAAGAGACCATAATTGCATTGTAATAGATGGTCAGACAAGACTTGCTATTCCTGATATGATTGTATACTTGGCTATTCAATCAATGATTAATGTTAGGATGAAGTTGTAGAGACCGTATTTGGTCAAGTAGATGAAAAAGAAGAGAAAGGCAGTCTGCTGAGAAAGATAAAAATGAAGTAGACATACACAGAGAAGAAAAGATGAAAGTATATGGTCTAAAAGAGAGGGTGGGGGGAAGGCTTAGTGTGGTCTTTGCTTTTCAGGTAGGTCCTGGTTACAATTCACTTAATGATGCTGAAACTTTCTGCCTTTCCTGTCTCTCCATTTTATTTTGACTTAAGTTACTTTTGGCAAATTTCTGCTGATAGCAAACCAACAATCCTGTCTTTAACCATGTTCTCTTGCTAATGTTTCTATGGTATGTGTGAGAATCAATTTCAGTGTTAAAAGGAATCTAAGATATCATAATTTTGTAGATTTGCAAGTCTAGGGAGGTTAAAATATTACATAGATAATTGAAGGTCCTGACTGATCCTTGGATTCCTGATTTCACAAATACCAGCATTTTATAGGAAATTAAAACAAGGATTGGGAATAGATAATCACTTTTTGCTTTTCTCCTAATATCAGCTCATTTTCCAGTGATACTCTTCTAAGAAACTATTATTTGAAATTAAACAATTTTTAATTTTTTTAAGTTTTTTTTAATGTTTATTTATTTTTTGAGAGAGAGAGACAGAGTGTGAGCGGGGGAGGGGCAGAGAGAGAGAGGGAGACACAGAATCTGAAGCAGGCTCCAGGCTCTGAGCTGTCAGCAAAGAGCCCAATGTGGGGCTCGAACTCACAACTGTGAGATCATGACCAGAGCCAAAGTCAGAGGCTCAACTGACTGAGCTACCCACGCGTCCCAAAACAATTTTTAATTTTAAAAGAAACCCAACCTAATGAAAATAGACATTTCTATTTTCACACCCAGATATACCAGACATTTTGACATATTTGCTTCATATATCTTTTTTAAAGATATAGTCAAAATCTACTCAAAACTGTTTTAAAAGATAAGTATTTAAAAAATTTTTTTTAAATTTTTTTTAATGTTTATTTATTTTTGAGAGAGAGAGACAGAACACGAGTAGGGGGAGGGGCAGAGAGAGAAGGAGACAGAATCTGAAGCAGGCTCCAGAGCTATCAGCACAGAGCCTGATGCAGGTCTTGAACCCACAAACCACGAGATCATGACCTGAGCCAAAGTCAGGCACTCAACCGACTGAGCCATTCAGGTGCCTCCCAAAAAGTTTTTTTTAATGTTATTTATTTTTGAGAGAGAGAGAGAGAGAGCATGAATTGGGGAGAGGCAGAGTGAGAGGCAAACACAGAACCTGAAGCAGGCTCCAGGCTCCAAACTGTCAGCACAAAGCCTGACGCGGCACTTGAACCCACAAACTGTGAGATCATGGCCTGAGCCAAAGTTGGGCACTTAATCAACTGAGCCACCCAGGAGCCCCTAAAAGGTAACTTTAGAGCAAGTGGTCTAGTATGTGAACTTTTATAAATTACCTCCTACTAAACTCAGATCCTCTACTAAATTCAGATATGATTACACAGTCTAATTGTTTTCTAAGTTTCCCAAATAGAAATATTTAAAGTACATTACCAACAGGGGATTCATGTCACTTTTTTCTTTTAACTGAAAATAATTTCATATTCATCCCAAAATTAAAAAGATATGATATTGAATATCCTTAGATGTACTTTACTAGCAACAGATTGAGGTACATCTTTATAATTTTATATTTGTATATTTTTTATCATTTTGGAAAATAGTCTTTAGTTTTAGCTTTCCTACCTTTTCTCATCTTGCACCTTTGCTTGAAGCTAGGTATCATTCAAAACCACTAACAATCAGTATTCTTTCCATTCTTGTTAAGACATCAGCATTGGTCTATAATACACGGGGATTAAGGATATCAAGGGAGAATATTTAAAATACAGTGGCAATGAATTTATACAGAATTTACATGACTATCAATATTCTTTCAAAGGATTTATATTGTAATTCAAGATTAGTTTGAGCATAAGTTAATAAACTCTTAAAGTATTAGCCAAATCTTCTTATGCAAGACCCTGAGAGATTGTCTTTAATTAAAAAAAAAAAAAAATACTAATCAACTATGATGCCCCTGGAGATATGCTACAAGGAATCCATACTATTCTTTTATCAAATAGTAAAATACTTACTAATTTTCTTCCTTAATCACCTAGTATATATAATTATCAGAATATAAAAATTATAAAGTTTTATCAATCATTCTATTGTTTTCTTCCTATTTGCCTTACTTTGGTTACTTTTATTTATCAGCCACTTTTAATTTTGATATAATTGGGAATAATTTCAAACTTAGAATTGCAATATTCCTATACATTACAGGACAATTATAAAAAACAAATCTTAACATTGACATAAGACTACTATCTAATCCACAGTCCATATTTAAATTTCTTCCATTGTCCTAACAGTGTTCTTAATAGGTACTTTTTTCTCCCTCTGTCACAAATCCATTCCAGGATAACTCCTGAAGTTGTCATCCGTGTATCTTTCTTTCTTTCTTTCTTTCGTTCTTTTTCTTTCTTTCTTTCTTTCTTTCGTTATTTCGTTCTTTCGTTCTTTCGTTCTTTCTTTCGTTCTTTCTGTCATATTTCTTTCTGTTAGGGTCAGGCATAAAGCAGGGTAAAGATAGGAGTCAGAGGCTAAAAAATTTTAGCAGCCAAGGGTTTATTTGGGAACTAAGGTCTCGGGCGAGGTTCTGTGACTCAGGGAGGGAGGGAGAGAGAGAGAGAGAGAGAGAGAGAGAGAGAGAGAGAGAGAGAGAGAGAGAGACAGAGAGAGGGAGAGAGAGAGAGAGAGAGAGAGCGAGAGAGACAGAGACAGTCAGGGAAGTCGCACCCAGGTGTGGTGGGGTGGGGTTTTTAAGCTGCTGTGGTTCCGGGTTTAGGTCCGGGTGGGCCTTTTTCGCGTCAGGTCGTGCTGTCGCTCGGTGATTGGTTGACCTCCAATTCCTTCTGGCACCGGCTTTTCCTTGGGTTGCGCTGGCAAGATGGCTGTCCCCTGTACTGTGGTTCCAAGGACATCCTAACACTTTCTTTATTACTTTTTTTAATGTGGATTTCCTTAGAATTTCTTTGCATTTCATAACTTTGACATTTTTGAAGAGAATTTGCTAGTTATTTTGTAAAACCCTCAATTTTGGATTATTAATGCTTTCAAATTATTAGAAATTCCTATATTTAATTACATTGCAATATTCTTTTGAAAGTTGAATTACTTTTTCCCAGTAACTAAGCTGATATAACTTAGTCATTCATGAAGGACATCTACTGTACAGGTTAAGAATTCAGGCTTCAGAGTCAGACAGATTTAGATTTGCTTTCTACCTTTTCTGACAATTAGTTTTACTCATCTTCCCCAAGCTGCAATTTCCTAATCTGTAAAATAGGGAAAATGATGAATTCTCAAAGGGGTTCCTGGAAGGATTAAACGAGGTAACATATGCAAAGCATTTGGTAAAGTGCCTGGCACATAAACAAAACTCCATAAAGAATTGGGTACATTATTATGTTTGCCAATATAAAGTAACAAGAAAAAACTGACAAGCTAGTTTAGTGGCATTAAATAAATGATAGCACTAATATTCAGGAGAGGAAGAAAGTGAGTGAAATTGCCGTTTTCATCTGAAGTCCTTTGATGCATTTATGTTTCCAGGTTCCAATGTTAGGTCTTTTTTAATATCTCATTTTTCGGTGTATAAGGCTTTATATTTAATTTTCCAAAGCAAGATATCCCAGTTTATGTGTCTAATATATTTTCTTTTGAAATAAAAATCATAGCTAAGGGAATTTCTTTCTGATAGTGTAGAATTTAAAACAAGGATTTACTAGTAATTTGCTCATTTGAAACGAATTGTGTATTTTCTTATATGCTATATATTATTTACATGCTTATTTACTTACATAATAGTATTTTCTCAAGGTGGATCAAGAAAGCCCATTTAGCTATCAAAGTAGCTGAATTGACAATAAAAGTAAGTTTCTATTTAGTCTGCGGGAACAGGGATTCGTTCAAAGCAGGAGACATATGAAAGGGAAGAAAATACATATTTTTAGCTTATTGCTTGATGCAGGACTGATATCATGAATTATCTTGATCTAAGTTGTATCTATTTGCAACCTTTCATGAGACTTTCTGGCCATAAATTCCACTTCCTGGTGATCTTCTGGTCCCGGTAGTCTTAAGCTTGTAAGATGTGACAATTCTGTTGTGGTTTTTTCTGCCCTGCGTAGTCACATACAACTCTCCTTTCCTCTTGGGTAAATAACTCAGATATATTTAGGGAAAATTACTCCATCAGTAAGGAATTTTGGATTCTTTACATTTATTTAAATTTTCCATATTTACATTAAAACAAGTGAATGGCTCTCACACTGACCTACTATCTGGCTAGAATATGTTCATAGCAACTTTGCACTGGGTAATTTCAACAGAATAGAATTTTCATTTAACCAAGGAGGCTCAAATCAAACATATCTAAGTTTGTTATACTTCTGTCAGTAGGAATGAAGAGGACCAAAAGCATCAAACAAATAAATTAAAAGGAAAAATATTTAAGACATCTAAAATGTGAGTAGATAGGGTGATTTGCATACTTTTCCCCCCCTTTATAAGCTTCTGGTCATTTAATTTTCTCTTAAGTTACATTTTTACTTTTTATACAGTATTATTAATTTCTCGTATCTATTTGCAACAGTTAGAAAGTCACTTTTAGAAAACTAATTTAAATGACTTATAATTTTGATGGCATCTCCTGAATGAATTTACAAATCATTTTTTATAGGACACAATTACAATTATTTAATACCAACGTACATTATTTCTTACATTTTAGCATCTATCTTTTCTTTGAAATTGAGATTTGACATTTAGATACATTGATATTTAAGTGGCCAGGACATTTGAAAGAAATTGGAGGTTACCACAGAAGTGCCCTTCTGTTGGTGATGCATTCATGTATCAGAGACATTCTTTTGCATTTATTTAAAAGTTAGAAACATGGTATTGCTATTTAAATAATTTTCCCACACAATAATTCCTTAAAAAGTTGTAATTGCTTTAAGTTTTACTACTGATTGTAGTCATTTGTGTGATTGTATCTATGATTGATGCATTTTAATGTTGCAATTGTCTGGCAATTTTCTATGATTATATCCATGACTGGTATTCTTTATGGTGCAATTGTGTAGTAATAGTCTGATTATATCGCTATTAAGATTTTTACATAACTTTCTCTCAGGACACATTTGAAGAATAGAGTTTTTATTTCCAAGAGTATAAGCTCTTGGTAAAGCAAATCAGTTCATTTGGCTTGGTGAATTTTCTTCATCGAGTCAATAGGCTGAATGATTTTAAGAAGAAAACCACCATGTTCTCTTTTCATATTATACTATTGAGGATGTTATTTAAAATTTATATTAATAAAATTCATAACTTTTAAAATATGAAATCATAAAAAGATTTAATACCAAAGACTGAAAAGAAGTGGCCAGGATATTTGAGAAAAATCTAGCAAAAAGCAGTGTCAGGAAGGCCAAAGGAGAAATGAGGAGTTAATCGGATGGCACAGACAGGTCAGGTAGAGTAAGTACTTAGAAGTGTGTGATGCATCTGGCACAAGGGACATTAACCTTGACCTCACTGAGAGCAGATTCAGTGGAGTTGTGGGGATATAAACTAGGTGGAAAGGTAGCTAGGAATCAAGAGGAGATAAAGAGAGTCATACAATACAATTCCCCCTTGGGGCCCAATTGTGAAGAAAAGGAGAAAGAATAATATACACATAAAAATGGGAATTTTTGTTATGTTTTGTTTTGTTGAACACAGCAGAGATGATTTGAAGGTAAGAAAACAAAAGGGATAAGATACTTAGGAAAAAGGTCTCTGAAAGGGTTAAAAGTTTTATTGAAGTTCAAAGTAAACTTTGAACAGATAACTTGGCACTTCTTTCAGTGAGATCTATCTAAAAGGAGGTAAAGAGGTATACGAAGATAAATTCATTTGTGGGTAAAGGTAAGAGGTTGGAATTTCTCTGCTACTTGGTTTCTAAATTTGCTGTAATTTAAGGAGATACATTTTCTCTGTCAAGGAAGGGCATGGAGGTGTGCATGAGTGCGGGGATGGAGTGGAGAAAGAGGAAAATGTTAAAGGGATGAAAACCCTGCCATGTGGAAGGGCCGATAGAATTTACAGATGAGAACAAATAGAAGGATCATTGACTGAACATGAACAGAGACTTGTTTTGGCACAGAGATACAATTTTTCCCAGCAGTGCTTAATAGTGTGCTATATATAGAAGCAGAGAAAGCAAATGCATGGAGTGATTTTCTGGTGGTAATATATGGATCCAGTGTAATAGAAGGATAAGATAACAAAGTGGTATGCGGGTTGTAGGTAGAGAGTACTTAAAAGTAATGGACCAGAGTCTGGTTCAAACAAGGATAAAAATGCAGTCACTAGGAGGCTGATCATCCAGAATAGATGAAGTGGCCAATGTTCTGGGGTCTTGATGAAATTTAATAATCGGTATAGTGAGAATATGAAACCCAACGTGTGTACAAGGTAGATGTTTTTAAATAAAATAGGGTTTTTAAACTCAAAGTTTTTTGAAGTACTGATATTTGGCAGAATGACAAGAGAATTGACTTTAAGATTTGCAGAATTATTCCTAATTATTTTAATTAACTTATTTATTGTTTTGAAAATTAATAAAAATTTCTGATATACAACTGAAAATTCATTTTGACTAGTGGTTCTCAACAGTGTCTCTCTGCTGAGGGAGATGTTTCTCTGATAGACACGTCTCGAAAAGTGACATACTGACTGTTGAAAATCACTAATTTCCATCATCAAGGGAGGTTAGAACTGTGTTGTTCAGGATGGTAGCTCCTGATCACATGCAGCCATGAAGCACTTCCAATGCGAGTAATACACTGAAGGAACTGAAGTTTAAATTTTATTTAAACTAACTTCTAACTTCAGTTGAAAAACTAAACCACTCTAAAAAACTTTCCCTTGTTAAGTATTGCTTTAATGGGACTACATTGCACTTTAACCACTGCATCAACATTACTGTGTTGTAGAGAACATGACAGATGTATTTGATTAATAACGTCTCATTAATCATTTTATATTGTGTAAATGATAATATTTTGGATATGTTGGGTTAAATAAAATACATTATTAAAACGCATTTCACCCGTTTCTTTAAAATTTGGCTACTAAAAGTTTGAAAATTACATAGATGTGTTATATTTCTATTGGCTAGAGCTAGTTTAGAGTTTGATCGATCATAGTTGACTTTTTGAATGTAAAAATAATACATTCACCTGCTCTCAGCGCAGAGACCGTTTCGGATCCTCTATCTCTCTCTCTGCCGTTTCCCTGCTCGTTCTCTCTCTCTCAAAAATAAATAAAAACATTGAAAGGGCTCCTGGGTGGCTCAGTCGGGTAAGCCTCTGACTCTTGATCTCAGCTCAGGTCATGATCTCACGGTTGGTTGGTTAGTTTGTGAATTTGAGCCCTGCCTCAGGCTCTGCACTAACAGTGCAGGGATTGGGATTCTCTCTCTCCCTATCTCTGTCCCTTCCCTACTTGCTCTCTCTCTCAAAAATAAATAAATAAACTTAAAAAAAAATAAATTCGTTAAGATTAAAAGTATATATAGAGAATACGTTCATGCACTTTCCTCCTTTATATATATAGGAAAACTAACATTCGAAAACAACCCTGACAACATGGCAAAAGTGAAGCAGAAGAAGCACACCTGCGAGCTCACCTGAGGCAGGGCAGACCTGCATAGGTTACTGGACAAGCCCAAGAGCCCCGGATGCAGCTGTACCGCCCCCAGGCGGCGGCGACTGGACCTCGCCGGGCGGCCGGCGCGGCGCTCCCTACGAAAGCACCTGCGCAAAGCCAAGAAGTGGCGGCAGCTGAGGGGCGAGCGCCCCGTGGTGAGGGGGCAGCTGAGGGACGTGTTCCCCCTGCTTAGTTTGGTGGACAACCTGGTGGGCGTCTGTAAGGGACCTTCAGCCTTATGGGAATCATGTCTGAGATTATCGGCCACAACCAGGGTGAGTTCTCCATCAACCCTGGAAGCAAGACGCATCCGTGCACCCACTCCCGCTTCATCCTCCTCAAGTAGCATGAAAGGTACAGACTTTTTTTTTTAATGTTTTTTACAAATATTTTGTTTAATGAAGCTGATACCGTGTCACATGCCACGCCAAAAAGTGAAAACAAAATATAAAAAGTGCAGGGCTCTGTTTTATACACTTCTGCGTGAATAACTTTATTAACTGCTAATGACACTTAGGACGTTTTTGGGATCTTCTTATGGGATTTTTTAAAAATCTTAAAATGCTTTCTCTTCAGTGAAGCCGTCTTTGGATTTAGTCGTTACTGTCAGTGTGTGTGTTATCTCGACTCCAAGTTGATATTCCGCCTCTTCTTTTGGTCCAGACCCTCAGATTTTTTAAATTTGAGAATTAGACAACTCAAGGATTTTCTCTGTCACATGTTACTAGTGTATTTTGGGGAGAAACTTAATTGTATAAAATTGATATCTATTAGGAGGAAAATGAAAATTAAGGCAACGATGAGAGGCTGCGTTTCCAAAGAGTAGGCAAACCAATTGAGTTGGGCCTCAACATTCTGCAGGTTGTTTTCTCTTTTACCTCCTATGAACTAGGGGATGTTTGCTTATTCTCGGTAGGAGAGGACACAAAATTGGTATAGAGAAGCTCCTACAAGGCAAAGAAGTCAGCATTGCTTTAAATGATTTTTCAGATCTGAAGAGACAAAAAATAGAGTTTGGTTCTGCCACATCACCTGGATTTGAAGAACATGAATATCCCAGAAAGAAGGGTGGCACAGAGAAGTGAATCAGATATTCCAGTTTTTCCCTCGAGATGTAACTTTCTAAGCTGCTCAGGACAGGTGGCTAGAATTCAGACTCCGTCTCCTTCAGCTCCTATCTTTGTATCCCATAGTCTAGCAAGACTGCTATACTTGCTTAGGTCCTCCTCTCTGCTCAGAGTTTGGTAAATGTCCGCCTATAAAAAGGGGGAGATTTTAGTGTTTTCTTCTTGTTTTTCTTAAGGATCACAGCCATGCTTTGTGTGTTTTCTCAGTATCTGTAAAGAGTTGTTCCGTGCTTTTCCAGTGTTCTTGCTTTTATGGAAAGAAGGCTAGTATCAAGGCAGGTTCTGTCATGGTTGAAAGTGGAATTAAGGTTTTTTTAAGTTTTCATATTTAAAAAAAATTGTTCTTGCATGATAGTAATAGTTCATCTTTGACATGATTCTCGTTATTTTTTTAGATTTTATTTAGAAATTATAAACTTGTATTATGTATAGTTTTTGAAATTTGAGCTCCCAAAGAAACTTGAGATGACTTATAAATCAACGTAATATGGATAGATGAATTCAGATTAATTTAAGAATCAAAGGCAGCTTATCAATGAATATCAACCAATTTTTGAAAGAAACATTTCAAGAAGATCTTTTTTTCTAGCATCTGGATCAGTTGTCATCTCTTTTTTTTTGCTGTGTTTTAGTTTAAATATTTATTTTTAGTGATTTAATTTTTTGCTATATTTTAATACAAGTATGTAGATATACATTTTAATGTGCTTAACTCAAAACACAAAGCACATGGGTTACCTTGTCTTTGTACCACACCTTCAACACCTTGCAGCAAGGTACCCAAAGAATAGGAATAATGTTTGTCTGGGATGGGAATCAAGATTTAGAATTATTGAAACTATATATTTAAAGTTCTTCATCTTTTTAAACAAAAGTGGAGGAATTTTCCAGTTGTAAGAGAATGTAATGGAAATAGGGGAAACAAGAAGTGGCAGATATTTCAACCTCAGAGCTTTTCCACACTTGTTATCTTGTTTGCTCCACACCAGTTATTAGTAGAGGACATGTTGTGATGAATAAAAGGCTTGAGAGAGACACTAGAGATTGTGTCAAGTTATGTCAAATACATCGTTCTGCAACGGGACTCAAAAGTACATCTGATGGGGCACCTGGGTGGCTCAGTCAGTTAAGCGTCCGACTTCGGTTCAGGTTGTGATCTCACGGTCCGTGAGTTCGAGCCCCATGTCGGGCTCTGTGCGGACCGCTCACAGCCCGGAGCCTGTTTCAGATTCTGTGTCTCCCTCTCTCTGACCCTCCCCTGTTCATGCTCTGTTTCTCTCTGTCTCAAAAATAAATAAACATTAAAAAAATTTTTTTAAAGTACATCTGAAAATGACATAGGTGTCAGTAAGTATCCCTAGCCATATCCAAATCCAAAATGATGTTTTCATCTACATTCAGAGCGCAAATGGTGGGTTACCTGAACAATTACACCAATTCTTCATCCCCAGGGCCAATATTCTGTTAATTCCTGGAGCTGATAAATTTGTTGATGGGCACTGTCAATTCAGTCAAATGGAGGTTGCGACTTTATAAGAAGGAAGAAATATGCTGACTAAATTTAAGGGGTAATTATAAATGATCAATTAGTAATTTTTAATCTATTTTCCAATGAAGCAAATTTCAGAAAGCATTATGTATATTAAAGGAGGTGATTTATTTCTTAAAATCTTCTTAAGAGTTTGTTAAATGGGATAAAATATTCAGAGATTCAATAAGAATTTTATGAAAATTGTTGTGAAATCTGCGACCATGTTACTTTGCAAAGACAATAGTGTCTAATTTAGGTCTCTTTGATTTATTGCAACAATTGTAAGGTAACAAAGATGCTTAAATTAACAGCTCTGCACTTTTTCTGGTTAAAACTGAAAGAAGCATTAAAAACTTAACTGGCCTTCTAATTTAAGATTTATAAAAATAGTATCAGCAAAAAAGTGCAGTGTATAATTATACTTTTCCTAACATGTTTACTTCTTTTTGTCATTGTCTTGCTTTTGAAAACAAATCTGGGCACCAAACACTAAAGTATTCAACTGTTATGCTAGCATTTTTTAAAACATCATAACAAAAATAATTGTTTTAACATCTGTTTCTTTTTCAATAAAATCCTGTTTCCTAGATCATCTGTAAAATATCACAGGCTTGGAGATAATTCAAATTCATTACTGTTCATTTTGAATTTATGTGCTCTTTTGAATACCTTACTGTTTAATAACCATACTTTTGAAATCACATCTTTATTTGAATATTAGGAAATAGTACATGCTTTTCCTCTTGAAATATTACTTATCCATTAAAACACATGTCAAGTTCTACTTCCTTCTTCAAGTGTCCTGTTTTTTTCTATCCTACACTGATATCTTCTGTTCTGAATTCCTATATCTATCTTGCTTCCTCTGTTCCCCTTGTGTAGTTTCATGTACTCTTCACTTTTGTATGACAGTAAGCCAGTTACACTTTAAGATCCTTGAGGATGAGAACCTTACTTTTATACATCCCTTCAATAGTGTCAAATAGATAGAGCAAGTGTTTCAAAGATAGTTGATTATCTTAGTTGGCTTTGAGTAACAAAACTATCTCTTGCACCCTTATCGTATTGGTAAGAACTTTATGATCTTCAAAGTTCATACCCAGGAATCATATGCAGTAATCAGAGCCAGTTGGCTATATCTCACAGCCAAACCTGTCTGAACAATTTCTAAGAGGATATATTTGAGATAGTCATAGGTTGATAAGCTATGGGGTAGTTGCTGCCTGGTGTTATAACTGAGGCATCATGGTCTTCTGGAAGCCATCATGGATCTCTTTATTTCTATTCTTGGCTGTTGCACAATTGTCAAATACATAATTCAAACCTTTAATCTCATATATTTCTCTGTGTGGGAATTGAGAGGTAATTTTAGTATAGCACCTTCTTTGTCAAAGATGGTTATAACAACCAAAAAATGTCAGTGGAGAAATATTTATACATAGACCAACTTTGCCCAAAAGAATCAAAAGGAGATGGGAATTTAGAGCAAAAATTTTGAGGGGAAAGAGATATAGCACCTTCTTCCTTAGATATTTAAAAAAATTAATATGTGGGAATCTACAAGTTGCCAATAATATTCCTTAGTAACTACCCTTCTTAGCTTTGACTACCCTAACTCTACTAAGAAAATCATTTGGCGGAAACATTTTTGCCTCCCCAAATATTTTCTGTTATATTCAGCTGAATATATTTGGTTTAGTTTTGCAAATACCATTTTGATACATTTATAGTGGACACAAACAACAGGGCAATATTTAATTTTGGAATTCCACATTCAAAGATTCCCTCTGTGGGTTTTGTTTAGTTACTAGTTCCTTTTGAAAATGAGTAGCAAAGTCACATTAATGAGTCAATTCAGTAATGGAGTATAAAATTTCCTTCATTCTAGAATGGTTGTCCTTTTCTCAGGATTACCTTCTCCAGCTCAGTAGTAAGTAGAGAGCCTTTTCTTTGCTCCTTGCCAAGTATTTTCAACTGGGATAGCTTGCCCTGTTTCATCGTTGTAAAACCTTTAAATTATTTGTCTTATGGAATTCTATCATTTTCCCTGATAGCACAGTTCCTGCACTTGACAGATAACCCATTGACTTGAAGAACATTTTGTTTTCCTAGAGAATCTGAACTCATAAAACAATCAGAAAAATTCATTTAAATGAAATTCTACGGCAGTATAACCTCTTTCATTCTGTGCAAACACATAATGGAGTTTGGTTTCTATGGTTACTTGTTGTTAGTCCTATGCTCTTTGGTTCTGTGCAGAGCTGGATGGGAAATCAACAAGGCTAGAGTGTCATTATAATGAGGCAGAAACTGAGATAGTTTCTTTAGTTGATGGCCATGCAGCAGTTTAGAAGATACACAATTTTAAGGTTACAATTATAAAAAAAAAAGTACCTTGGGGCTTTTCCTCAACACTAACTGCTTGTTTGGTAATGTCATAGGAACAAGAATGAGAAGACTCAAAAGTAACTATATTGATTATCTGTTTATCTGTTTATATAGAATGTATGGCTAAAAGAATGTACTCGTTCATATAGTTGAGATTTTCAAAAAGCAAGGAGTAGTTCAAGTACAGTATCAGAGCTTATGTGTGTCTGTGCATGTGTGTGTGTGTTGTAAAAGAAAATTCAGTTTACCAATGTGTATTTTGACATAAGGTATTTCCAACAAATAAAAAGTTGAATGTCTTTGGAGAAAAGGTATTCTCAGGATTCTATACTCAAGGATAGCTCTGATTCATTTTATTCATGGAAGTTATTTAATTTTTCTTATGAAGCTGTAATATAATACAGATTTGGAATGGTGTTCCAAAAAACAAGCTATACCTTGAAAATTATGTTGTAGTTGTGTGTAAAATTAAAATAGTTTTATATACCTTTGGTTTAATTTGGCATCTGGATAGTAGCCCTGATATAGCTATTACCTTCAGATTACCTCCAAATATGTCAAGGTTCTTATACAGAAAAAGAGGCGAGAAAACTGATGGCAGAAGTCTTTGAAGATACACTATTGGTAGGTAACCTATGTATGATACACTTCAAGAAACCCAGGAACAGCCCTTATCACCTGTTGGACAGTAGAAATATATTCTGTTCTTTTGTTATTACTTTCTAGCTGTTCTTGGAGACACAGGATCTGTACCAAGCAAAAAAACCTGAGTGCTATCTGTTTGCTTTAGAAATGTGGGTTTTTGAAAAGGGCAGGGTGCAGTCTTTTCCCTCTCACAACATTTAGGGCCCCAAATCCCCTCAAGTAAGCTATGAGGGCAAATCTGGAGCCGTAGAGCAGGTTCCCTAACCTGGGGTCCAAATTCAGGAGGTGTATGAAATTGGATAGGAAAAAGTAAATCTTTATTTTCATTAATCTATAATGGAAATGCATTCCTTTTAAATTTGAATGTAGGCAATAAACCGGTTATATTAGCAGGACTTGTGACTTTCTCCCCGGTGGAGGTCATTAATATTTTGATATCATGTTTCAGTGACTTCAGGTGTCTCAAAGTATTTTTTATTCTCATTAATATTTTGGATCTATGGGAGTTATGAAAGCTGTCAATAGATCTGGTATCAATGACTAATAAAGAAGTACATATATTCATGTGTAGTGTATATTTTATTTTTAAAGTAGATTATTGCTCTCTGTATTTCAATAAAATTTGTTTCCTTGGGAGTCTATTTGCTTTTTAAGGTTTCCTTATGTTGTATTATATTGCTAAACTATTACATGGCACAGAAAGTAAAGAAGTTTTGCTCTATGCAGAATACTTGCTGAAAATTGGTAATAGATTGAGACTTCTGTATATTAACTTGCTTTTCAACTGAGTCCAAAATGAGGATTTAGCCACCACCCAAGAATTAAGCAGTGCTAAAGCAAACCAACACCAAATCTCTTGGTAAACATCAACTCTCGAAAACTCCTACAAAATTTAATATGAGAAGAGTAAAAAAAAATGTAGATCAAAGGAAAGAAAATAGCAAGATGAAGGTTCAGAAAAAGACAATGTCTCTGCAAATGAGCTGCTATTATAGAAACTGTAAAAATTACTTTTGAAAGCTCTGTGACATCCTTGATATGGAAAACCATCAAGATTGAACAGGGTAAGATAAAAAGGGAGAAGATAAAGAAGTTACCAAGGAAACAAAACATCCAATGTCTAAATTAACCCCCCCTTTTCACCCCCCCCCAAAAAAAATAAAGAACAGGATTCCCAAAGAAGAGATTGATATAATGATATAGAAGATTGACTATAGATACTTTCTACATAGCAGGGAGAAAGGAAAATGAAGAGGAATGACAGAGAATAGAATTACAGTTGTTTCAGCAGGAGAAAAAAAAATAAAAAATAATTAGATTTATTGTTGAAGACATTAAATTATTGTTGGAGAAATGTTTCTTCAGAAAAAAAATTAACATATACAGAATGAAATAACTTCAGGAAAAATTTTACCACCCACTTCAGGTAAGGCTTTAAAAAAAAAAAAAAAACCTCTATTGCAGAAAGAAAAGTCAACTATACACATGGGGAAAAAATCTATAAGAACACAGATAAAAAGAAGAAAAAAAGATTACCTATGGAAGTAATCTAACCCCAAATTATAACACTAAATACCAGAAATCAGAGGAGAATGTTTATGGAGACTTGAAATAATTTTTACCCAAATAAATTTCCTTAGAAATAGAACCAGTATTCAAATAAATAAGGGATTCATTTACAGGTTACTTTGAAAAGTGTTTAAAAGTTTTTGGTACACATTTCAGTAATATTCTGACTAATTATGAAATAATCCCAAAATAAACTCTCAAAATGAAGAATTCAGGTATAAAAATGTAACAACTATTAGAAACTAAGCCTGTATCATTATTAAAGAGAATACATGAAATGTAAAATTAATTGCAATGACCTTGACATAAATCATATTACATTAGAAAGTGTTGTAATATAGGAATGGGTAGGGGAAAATTAAAGTGTTAAATTCCTTATCCTCAAAAACAGTTGACACTTCATGTTTATTCTAATACTATTTAATGTTTCACACTATAGACTTTAAAGTTACATTTATTAGAACTTTCTTTAATAAGGGGTAATACTGCAAAGTCTTACTGCTATCTCAAAAGTGTAAATCTAAGGTGGGAGTCTTGTAGACTTGGAATGAAGGATCACGGTGGGGATCCGATGGGGATAAGACTAAATTCGTGATGATATAGTTTAGGAGTGGACACAACAAAGCAGGAATCTTGAACTGAGTCTTGACAGATAAACAAAATGTCCAGATGACCAGATTTGTCTTTGACAAATTGGTCATGGGCATTTTCTGAATGAAATAGTGAAGTTCTATAGTGGTTTACAACCTTATCTTTCATGGACCGAGATTTTTTTGGAACAAATGACTAAATCATGTTGATATAGTTGGCCTTCAGGTTTGTCTAAGTCACAGCCTCAGTGATGTGTTAAAAACTTTAAAAAAGTAATCAGCCATAAGATTAACACCACTGTGATGTGGAATGTATAATTAAAACAGAATAACATGTGTGTGTATGTCAAAACATATGTTAAAATATTTTAACATATTTTAAAATCTCTTAAAAATGTAAATGCTTAAACTATTATGTTGATAAGACTCAGGTTTAGTAAAGGTAATAAAATTCCAGTATATGTAAGAATAAGCACGCGTGCACACACACACACACACACACACACACACACAAAGAATGGGCAAAAGTTGAAATGGCAAACGGAAATTAAAAAAAAAATTAAGTGTTTGGGGTGCCTGGGTGGATTAGTCAGGAAAGGGTCTGATTCTTGATTTCGGCTCAGGTCATGATCTCCAGGTTCCTGAGACTGAGTTTCACATTGGGCTCTGGTATTCTCTCTCCCTCTCTTTCTGCCCCTCCCCTGCTTGCTTGCATTGTAGGCACACCTTCTCTCTCAAAATGAATAAATAAACATTAAAAAAAATTCAGTGTTCGTTAAGGCAAAATTGTCATCAAATTGAGTGTCCTGGAAGGGAAAAGAAATAAATTTTAAATAGAAAAAATATATAGGCTTTCATGATGAGATGATATGGTTTAATAGTAAATAGCAGAGAAAAACAATATATACAAAGATACCTTCTAGAAATCTGAGGAAAAATAATTGAGACAATTTTAATATATTAAAAATTCTAGCCTTTATGAGAATAAGCAGACATAAATTTATAAATAAGTATGCAGGATTATGGATTACCTATTAAAAAGGTTAATTATTGTGGAAACAGAGAAGGTTGAATATCCATTTAACAGGATCTCAAGCAAATCCTATAAATACAAAAAAATCAAATTATACAGGACGTATTATCTGATTTGTGTTCCATACAGTTGGAAATTATTGTTGAAGATTTAGAAATTATTGATAACAAATAACAATCAATAACAGCAACAAATTACAATCATTCTTAAAAACAATACAAGGGGCACCTGGGTGGTTCAGTTGGTTAAGCATCCGGCTTTGGCTCAGATCCTGATCTCATGGTTGGTGAGTTCGAGTCCTGCATTGCGCTCTGTGCTGACAGCTCAAAGCCTGGAGCCTGCTTCAGATTCTGTATCTCCCTCTCTTTCTGCCCCTCCCCTGCTCACGCTGTTTCTCTCTCTTTCAAAAATAAATAAAACATTAAAAAAATTAAAAAAAAATACAAAACCCTCCCAAACAATTTTGGAGTAGTAGTAGAAATTAAAGCAACTTAAAAAGAATTAAATACAATGAGGACACTACTTACCAAAACTTACATCATGCAACCAAGGCTATACTTAGGAGAAAGGCAGTAACTTTAAAATCTTTCATTAGTAAATAAGAAAGAAGGTAGAATAGCCAATCAATAGTTCAAGCAATTAGCCTACAGTAAATTAAAAAAAATAGAACTAGGGAAAGCTAGGGAAAGAATGATATAAAAGGAAATTATGACAAAATAGATAAATGGAAAGTTAATTCTTGTAAATATTTTTTCAAGGGGTATTATATGTTCAATATTTGCTAAGTATGTAACATAGATTGTGTAAATTAATCCTCACAACCACCCTGAGGCAGTTATTACACAATTTTATAGATTATTATTAAATTATTATTACATCATTTTATAGATAAGGAATCAAAGCCTTAAGAGAAATTAAATTTCTTGTGTAAGAGTGCATAGTTTATAGGTTGTAATTTGATCACTATTGTCTCTGATTTCACAAACTTGGCATTATGAACAACACAAATTTATGATCTTATTGTTCAGAAGTTTAGAATGGTTCTCATTATGCTAGAATCAAGGTGTCAGTAGAGCTGTGTTTCTTTGGGGGGATCTAGAAGGCAATTTATATCCTTTGCTTTTCAGCTTCTAGAGGCTGCTGCATTTCTTGGCACTTGGCCCCCTTCCATCTCCAAAGTTAGCAATGGCTGACTGAGTCTCACACAGCATTACTCTGATACTGTTCTGACCCTGTCTTCCACCTGTAAGGAACCTTCTCATTACATTTGGCCCACCCAGATAATCTAGTATGATATCCCTATTTTAAACTCAATGAATTCTATCTGCAACCTTAATTTCCCTTGGTCATATTACATAATACATTCACAGATTCTGGAGATTAGGGTGTAGACAGCCTCGAGTGGTCTATTGCAATAAATATGCTTAAAATGTTTCTTAGCAGAAGACACTCTAACTTGTTCAAGTAGAGAAGAATTTAGTAGGACATGTGTCTTGCTCATAGAACCTTAATGGGGGGACTACAACAATATAACCAAACACAGAATTGACCTAAAGGAGTTGCTTTATCTCTCTGGTATAGAAGCTGCCTGAAGCTACTGCTGACTCCAGACCATGCTACTCTGCTTCTTTTTTACTCTGCCTGTCTGCTTGGGCTTCTGTTATACAATACCATAGACTTAAATAGCAGAAATTGATTTCTCACAGTTCTAGAGGCTGTAGAATTCCAAGATCAGTGTGTCAGTATGGTCATGCCATGGTGTCAGCATCGTCAAGTTTTGGTGAGGATCTCTTCCTTGCTTGCAGATAGAAACCTTCTCCCTGTGTGTTCAGTGTGTTCAAATGACCCCCTTCTTGTGCTAGGGTGGGTGGGGGTTAGCAGACTTTCTGATGTGTGTTATAAAAATACTAATCCTGTCAGATTGGGGTCTCACAATTATGACCTCATTTAACCTTAATTATTTCCTTAGGATCCCCATTTCCAAAATACAGCCATACTGGGGGATTACAGCTTCAACTTATGAATTTTGGGAACAGGAGCAGAAACATTAAGTCCGTAATCATCTAGTAGGATGGAATTTCCATGTCTAACCAGTATTATCATGCAACTGACTTCTAAACACAAGAATACTATGGGTCCCTTCAGTGGCAGAGCTGAAATCTAGTGTCAGCACCAGAGTGACACAGATGTGAAAAAATATAGTGGTTCTGTTTTTTTATTTGCTTTTTGGAAGGTGTGATTCATTTGTCGGGAACTATCAACTGTGGGAAAGATGTTCAAACTATTTTAGGCAGTCACAGAAGACAGAAAGTCTTTAAAAGTGCATATGGAAGAACTATGAAAATAAATGTGTTGTGTAAAAATCTTATTAATTTCAGGGTCCTTTTGTGAAATAAATGAGTCATCAGGAAATTAACAAAGTTGACAAAGTCATTATGGAAACCTGAGAAAGCTGAAGTAAATGAGAATGTTGCTTTATCACCTTAAGGGAGTAGATTTGGATTATATTATAAGATACTTTTTTTCAAATCCTCAAGGAACAGTTAATTTTCAGCCTGTTTAAATGTTTCTAGAACCTAGAGAAAGGGATAAAGCTACCCTATAATGCTGATAACAGAGCCTAACAAAGAGAATATAGAAATATCAATCTCAATTATGAATATAGATATAAAAATAGCAAGTAAATTATCAGTAAATGATATCCAACTGTATTTAATCCATCATGACCAGTGGGGTTCATTTTATGAAAGCAAGAATGGATCAGTACTAGGAAATCTATTGATCATATTCTTCATATTACCAGATCTAAATGGGAATATATTTAACTGTCCTCATGTAAAATTTGGTTGAGTATAATTATCATTTCTGGCTCAAAATAAAATACTAGAATTTTTGCCTAGACTCAATAAAACTATATAAAATATATATATATATATATTTCGGACTCTAAACCTGCACCATGCTTCATGTGTAATGTTAATCTGTTTAATTGGATAGTTCATTTAGCACAAATTAATAGGTATAAATGTTTTTAAACAGAGGTAATCGTTTTATTACTTACAGACCAATTATCTATGTATCTTTGGGCAGCAAAACCATCAAGAAAACTGAAAGAAGACATGTAGTATATACGATGATGAGTGTGTCTTTGAGGTCTGACATTTAGCTGGGCTATTTGCCACCCTCGACAGTTGTTTAACGTTGGATAATAGATCAACTTGACTAAATCTCATTTTGTGTAGGTTCAAATGGACATGCCATTTGCACCAGTTCTTTATTTTGAAAGAGTAAAATGAGATTACACACTCAAACACCACACATAGGGTTGGCACAGTGTGAGTGTAGAAGCTGTTTATTGTTATTGTTGTTTTAGGATACATAGAATAACAAATATGAAGTAGATCTAAAAGAATCAGTAAATTCATTTTATGCTAGTAATATCCAGTCTTAATTAAAAAAAACCCAAACCATTGAATTCAGCATCCTTTTTTTTATTTATGAAAACATGAAAATATAGTTGTCATTATATTATCAGAAAAGTAATCCCACAAATTCTGTCTTAACACATGTAGGAAAACAAACTAAGATAACAGAATAATAACAAAAGACACCTTGACTGACTTGAAAGACCTAATTGACTAAAAATATGACTTGTTATCATTTTTTTTTGCCCACAAACTTTTAATTAGTGTCTAACAATTTGTGGAGAATTGGGATGACTAATTGATTTTGGTTGGGCTAAATACGTTTGTACCAGCATCATCATTAACAATTGTTGAAGAATTAAAGAATCACAACTCTGGGACCTCCTAGTTCAGTGCATTGATGCTGTAAGGCTAGGAGAATGTGAATACCTCCTGAAATATGAATCAATTTCCAGTTGTGATTTCATTCAAATAAGCAATGTATAAGCATATTAGAAGGAAGTCCAATACAAATCTTCATACTATTCAGTGTCATTTTCCTTTAATTTTATATATGCTACTTCACAGATATGCTTTTAGTATTTGAAATTGATTTTATTCTTCCTGATTCAATAGTCTGAATGAACAAAAATGACCTTTAATTCATTCATCCACTTGTTTATTCATTCTCATAACAAATATGTACTGAGTACCTACTCAATGTCAGGCATTGTACTAGATGATTGGAATACATTAGTGAACAAAACTTACTTTCTGACTTTCTGTGGCCTATATTCTAGTGGTAATTTCCTTATATTGCAGGTGTATGATTCCTGGGAATTATGTAGATTAGAAAAATAAATTTTGGTATATGTGAAAATCTCTCATCAGAAGAAATCAATATTACTTTGCCAGTAGTGGTCCTGTTTGGATATTTTAAATGTCTTCCCGTACTTCTTATTACATAGAACTATCCCTGTGCAACAGAAAATAATTTAAAAACAATGCATGACCTGTGTCAGATTTAGCTTAGCAAATTCAACCATAAATCTGTATTTCCAAGACCAGTTTTCTTATACTAATTATAGTATCTATACATTCTTTTTTACAATATCCTTTGTCTCTCAATGAGCTGTAAATGTTCTCTCTGTGTAACAAATTGAATATTCAGTTCAATTTAACAAATATTTTAAATGAATGTTAGTTACTGTGTTACATCTTATTAAACGAAGAGATTTATTTAAAAACTCTTTTTTCAAGGACTTTACAGTTGACTGGGTGAGATTGTCCAAAAATAATGAAATTTAACATAAACGAGGGAAGAAAACAAAAAACAAAACAAATAAGGGCATCATCATTAAGCTCAGCCTTGAAAAAAATGGACAAATGTTAACAGACAGATAAAGAATGAAGGAAGAAAGGAAAGTCCAGTTTGAAAGAACAGGATAAAGTCATACAGGTAAAAGAATGAAAATATATTTGAACATTGAAAGATGTTGAGAAATTCAAAGTGGCTGGAAAATAGAGTACATGAAAGCAGTGGCAAGAGATGAGTCTGGAGATATGTAATTGTGAAGAGCCTTAAACACTAGGATAAAGAGTTTAAACTTTACCCTATAAGTAGTAGAGTATGGTACAATGTTTTGAGGACCAAGATATAACTTGTGCTTTATTTTAATAATGGTTGCTATTGTGGAGTAATTTTGGGAAAAGGTAGAGATTAAAGATTTAAAGCTCCAAGTAGTAAGCTATTACCATAGTTCATTCGATTTGTGAAATGGGTCTGAACTAGGGTATTGGAAGAAGAAATGGAAAAGAAGTAGAATTTATTGATTAGATGGGAATGATAGAACTGGACGTGACTTCATTATTCAGAATGACTGGTGGGGGTGGTGATGCCATTAATAAAAAAAAAAGTGAACATAGTTTAAAAAGGAGTTTCTGGTGTAAAGAAAGCTTTTTGCTTTTAGCTTTGGTTATGTTTAATATGTGTTGTGGGAGGAGTTTAATGTGGAAATGCAAGCTGGCAGCAGTATATTCTAGTTAAGACAAATTTCATATCCAAAATTCTATCTTATATATACACTTCAATATTTTGAATATTAATAATACTAGCTATACCTTTTATAATGTTATTTATAATTATAAAATATTTCATATATTGGTAAGGAATTTAGTATATAAATACTTTCCTCATCATTGGCTGGAGTGTGTTTGAGTGTTAAAACTTTGGTAATAGAAAGTGATTTAAGAAAGAGAGAAAAGCTGGGAAGGAGGATAAATAACATTAAATACCAAAGAGAATGTTGGATCACTTTTGCTCCTTTCACTCAAATTCTGAATCAATAGAAACACAAAATTTGAAGGATCACTAAACATGCCATTAAGGTTATGTTCAATTATGTCATTGTGCTGTGCATAAATAATCGATGGTCTGTGTTCTCCAAGGGAAGTACCCATAGACTTAAGTTAACCTCTCAAACAGATTTTAGATTAACGTATTTCAAATTTTTATTTATTCAAATCTAATGCACTTTAATCTTAAAGTATATATTCTCCTATCATAGGTCTGGAGTGGGACTCAGTATTCTGCATTTCTAGCAGGTTCCAGGTGATTTTGAAGCTGTTGGTCTATGGAACACACTGAGTTAGCAAGGCTCTAGAGTTCCAATGTGAACTTTGGAAGAGATGAATTTGGTGATTTAAAATTTCCCAATGAATGTTTCAGCAATCCATAGGAAAAAAGAAAGCTGTAGAGCTTTTTGCATTAAATTATTGAATAGTTTTCATACCTCATTTGATTTGATTCAGATTCTGAACAATGGCCATGTTGCTGGAAATGGCTGATCATGTTGCAGAATGTGAAGTCACAGGTCTTTTTCAGTCTCAGTTACCTGAAAATTGAATCTTGACTTGTGACGAATTCTTAATCTTGGCTCAGCACAGGATGGCCTTAGGTGCCACACATCCCTGGAAGCAGTAAGTGCCTCCTGTTCTAATGCTGCTGTGAGATTTTTCAACAGCCCCTTCATTTTTTCCTCTTTGCTTTGAAGTTTCTTTGATCTCTCAGCTACCTGAAGAGAATGGGCAAACTTTCTAGCTTATCAGGAAAATATCTCTCAACCACCCCCACTGCAAATAAAAACAAAAAAATTAAACCTCAAATGCAGAAATATTTTTTTCCCTTCTGGTTTTCTTTGCTGAATATTTGATAATGGGTTCAGTCACAGATATATTTGTGAAGTAGCTGAAGATTAACTTCTATAACATTCCAGCCTTCAAAAATCCCTCCTTTATCTATTCCTAGGAATCCATAATTTTCCCCCCTCTATTTGTTAACAAGCCATTTATTTGATCTTCTGTTCACATGTGATATAATATTATTAGCAGTTGAAATATTACTTCTCAAGTAATTTACACAGTAGATAATATAAATTAAGTTTTAACTGATAAATTTCAGACATAAAGTCAGGAACACTTAAGAATTAATTTGGAATATTCAAGACCATCTCTGTGGTCTGAAGACTATTAGCCAAGGCAATGTCCTGAAAGAATTCATACATTTGTATGACTTGATTGATGATGACTTAGTGAGCATCTAATAATCAGAGGGTGGAGGCTGTTTCTGTTAATGCAGGAAAAGAAAATTTAGAGTCCTCGATAATGCAGTGATATTGCGATTATCGGTTACTGTGGGAAACTCAACAAGAACCAAAAAACTTTTAGGATTTTGAGTATGCATGTACATCAGTTGTGTTGCCTTCGTTCACTAATTGGGTAATTTTTACAGTTGACTTTAAGATCTCTGGAATTTTATTTAGGCAAAATCAAATCATTTGCACTGTAAGAACTGCCATCTAGCCCCTGAATGTCCTCAGTTGGTACTTAGCATCTGCATATCACCATGACATTTCTCTCTTCTATACCCATCCTATACAGAATTCTTAAGAAGTTATGCAGTACTGCATTGCTTAGCAATATTTTATTGTGATCTCTGAAATTATTCTTATATATATAGTGACTCCATTGACCTTAGACTGGAAGTGGGCACTTTTTTCATACTTAAGTGTTTCTGTTTTAGTTTCCTATCTATTTTTCTAAATTTATTATGTTTCTGAAAACCAGAATGCTAAATATACTAAAACTACTAAAATTGGTCCAAGAAAATTCATATATGTAGGAAATTCCATATGTACATCTTAGAGAAATAGAACAGGTTTTGGCAAAACATATTTTTCTTACCACAATTTCTTAGTTATTTAAAAGACAATACAATTGTTTAGCGTCTAATTTTGAAGATAGTGGGTATTTTTTTCTTTAACATTTATGCATATTAAAACATCTTAACATTGTTTTGAATGTTTTATGGTTATTCTCTCATGTCTTTCATATTTAAAATGCATGAGTTATTTGTATTTCAGTGGAATATTTGTGCTTTTTCTCTTTTATTTCTTTGTACTTCAAGGAAACAGCTATCATAACACACAAGTAAAATTTTTTATATTTTTCTAAGTTTTAGTGTAATTTTCTGTATTTTGCAAACCATGAACATTTTGTTCTCTATCACTATATGCTGTTAAGTTTCTGGTAATTATAATATATAGTAAATATATGAAGCAAAGAGAAGCAAATCTCTGCTAGAATTTATTACTCCAAAAAAGGGGTCAAGAATACTAATATTTCTATAATCATTCATGCCATACCTTGTTTCTAAAAGAGATATTTGGAATCTTCTGAAATAGACAGGCCATTTTGATACTAATGTTAAAGTTAGAATATATTTAAAATTACCCAAGAAGTTACTTTTTAAACAGTTTCTAGTTATCCATATCTTGGAGTTGTTTTGATTCCACAAGTGAAGTATGTGGCCTTTTGGTGGTGAAGAAATAGATGAACTCTGGATGGATATCTCTCATCTTTTCCTACCAATCTCAATTTATAACTTCCTGTTACCTCTCGATGGTTATCATTCCAGGTGAAAATCCTCATCCATTTTATATTTTCTCTGTCTCTTGGTAATTCTAGTTGTCTTTTGTTAAAAAACATTTTTTTTTTGCTTGAGAAATAATGAACATAAATGCACCATTATTTATTGTAATACTTAAGATAAGGGAATTTTATTTATTTATTTATTTATTTATTTATTTATTTATTTATTTATTTATTTATTCATTCATTTATTTTTCAAGAGAGAGACAGAGTGTGAGCAGGGGAGGGGCAGAGAGAGAGGGAGACACAGAATCCGAAGCAAGATCCAGGCTCTGAGCTGTCAGCACAGAGCCCGACGCGAGGCTTGAACTCTTGAGCTGCGACATCATGACCTGAGCTGAAGTTGGCTGCTTAACCGACAGAGCCACCCAGGCACCCCAAGCGAAGGGAATTTTAAAAGAGACCATTTAAAAGAGACCATAGATAAGGTGATACTGCTGAGCAGCTGATATTTAAGAGGTATTTTCTGAGACCAGGAAAGTAGGTAGTACTTAGCTAGATTGAGAGTGTTGAGGAATAATCAGGTAAAGGAAAAGCATGTGCAAAAACTCTGAGGTCAGAATATACTTGGTGAGTTAAGAGATTAAAAGGGTTCCAGGTTTTCAGAATGTGGTAAGAAAAGAGTGAGAGGGAAATGAGAGGATATTGGAACAGTAGTTCCTGGAGGTTGTAACAAAGATTTGATCCTTTGAGCCTATGAAAATCTTTGGTATAAAAAATGTATTTAAGGGGAGCCTGGGTGGCTGAGTTGGTTAAGCGTCTGACTTGATTTCAGCTCAGGTCATGATCTCACTGTCATGAGTTTGAGCCCTGTGTCAGGCTCTGCACTTACAGTGTGGAGCCTGCTTGAGATTCTCTCTCTCCCTGTGTCCTTTGTCCCTGCTTGTGCATGCTCTCTCTCTCTCAAGAGAAAACTGTATTTAATATTTTATTTTGAGTTGAACATTTAGACTGAGGGAGGTGTTTTCCCCTCAGGTTCCCACATGACAATTTTCATCATAATTTTCATAAGTTACATAATAAATTTTTTAAAGTTCCTTTCTGGAAAGACTAATGAAAATCCCTGTGTTCTATATTACCATATTTATATTTGTTTGTTCTTATCCTATGTATTTTTGAAGAACATATGTGTATTAGTGGAAAATATAACATTTTTGGGAATGTTTTTGGGTTTATAATTTTTATAAGCATTATGCTCTCCAATGTAAGGGTATCTGGAAAATATTATGACTGATTTTCTATTGAAACCAGAAAGTCATCTTCCATTGACACATTGAGGGTACTGAAAAGCAACTTCATTAGGAGGAAGTGTATCTTCAGTAACATTTATTTTATATTTACTCAAGCTCTGGTGGAATGTTTTGTTCTCTTCTTGGACTACTTAGGCATTTCATTAATGAGACAATTCACTTCTTAGGGCTTTTAGTTTTAGAAGTATTTTAATTATGCTTGAGTTAAGATGTATTTTGCATCTAAGTTATGTCGTATGCTTCACTATGAATGGAGCTATTATAGATATCATTAAGTTCAAACTTTTATCACAGTTGTTCCAGTTGGAAGCCTTTCCATAGAAAAGGATGCAAAGAAAATACAGACACTGAGATTAAGATTATACCCATAAAATTCTTGTCGCATTAAACGTTTATAATTTTAACTGATTTAGGTATTGGACTTCTGCATTTTGCTTGAGAAGATCGTGTGAATCAAAACAATTCCTTATACTACAGATTTTAAAAATATTGACCACATATTTATTCAATTTCAAGTGATCTTCTTAAGCCAATCAGCCAACTATCTTGGAACAAACCCTCTTTTTATTAACCAAACACATTTCAATATGTAAACGTTTCAGGTGCTTTGTTCTTCAAATTGATACCATTTTTAATTAATTGGTATATATTTAATGTACTTCCTTTATTTTTATGTGTTGACTTTTACCAATTCTCATCTCCAGATTTCTTCTAGTTAATTCATTTCTTTATGATTGCTGAATTAGCTAAATATCTAACCAGAGATTATCAATTAATACAGGAGATAGAAAGAATGCAACTTCATATTCTTTTCATAATAACTTTTTCATCTTGATATGTTCAGGACTGTTTATTTCTCTTTTTAAATTCGTCCTTTTTGTTCCTTTCTGGTCTGCTAATTTATTTCACTTCCTTTGACTCAGAGGTTTATAAATTGTACTTAGTTTTATAAAGACTCAATATTGTAAAGATGTCCACTATTCCCTGGTAGATCTATAAATTCAGTGTAATCTCCATTAGTACCACATCATGCTTTTTTGAGTGTGAAAATTGAAGGCTGAGTTTTAATTTTATGTGGCCTAAGAAATTTTGGGCCAGCTGTAGCCAAGAAAATCTTGAAGAATAACAGCAAGATATCCAAATGTTTAGTGAAGCTACATTAAGGAAAACAGTATGGGATTGGTCCAAATACAGACTGATGGAACAAAGTATGGAATCCAGAAGCAGATTGACAAAGGTAATAGCACAGAACATCAGGGGAAAAATTGTGTGTGTGTGTGTGTGTGTATGTCTGTGTGTGTGGCAATAGCCACACAAATTAGATCTCTAGTCATTTGTACAAACTCCTTCCAGAGAACTGTTGACCTGTTTTTAGAGTTTCAGTGAGCTGGAGGGAGAAGGCAGTGGAAGCACTCACTGACTAGTTAGAAGCTGGACACTCAGGCAGCAGTTTGTGTATATAGTCAAGTCCCTTTCGGGGAAAGACTGAGGGATGGGTGTTTTTGTATGCTTCCTCTGCACTGAGACTTGGGAGGGATAATCTAATTGAGTGCTTATAAACAAACCTGTAAAACTGCTTATTTGTGTGCTACATTCTTCTATGATTCAGAAATGCAAGTCCCATTGGTTTTCAGTGCATGTGATCCTGGAACCATCTCTTGGGTGGCAGATGCAAAAGCTGCCATCTAAATGGCTAAAATCTAAAAGACTGGTATGCCACACAGCTTTAGCAAGAATGTAAAGCAAGTGGAAGTCTCCTTTACCCCTGGCAGGACTGTAAATTCGTATAACCCCTCTGGAAAACTGTCTGGCAATATTAGCTAAAGTTGAACATCAACTTAACCTTCTCATCCAACAATTCTGTTGTTTGTATCTATTCTAGGTATTTTGCAAAGAGAAATGAATGTACCAAAATGTGTATGGAACAATGTACATTGCAGTTTGTTGTTCATAATGTCTCTCAATTAGAAACTATTCAAATATTTATCGAGTAGATTTTTGGCAAATATATATCTGTGAAAAATATTGAACTATTCACAATAACATGAAGGAATACCATTTATTCTTTGAAAATTCATTAACGATCATAGCATATATGATTTTAGCACTTTTTTTTTGGATATATAGTATCCTGAGGAAATAATATATTTAAGTACTACACAAATAACTTTCATTTTATGTTTTATTTTTTAATGTTTATGTATTAATTTTGAGAGCACATGTGTGTGAGCAGGGAAGGGACAGAGGAGACAGAGACAGAGAGACAGAAACCCAAGTAGGCTCTATGCTTTCAGTGCAGAGCCCGATGCAGGGCTCAATCCCATGAACTGTGAGATCATGACCTGAGCCAAAATCAAGAGTTGGGCACTCAACCAACTGAGTCACCCAGGTACTCCAAATATCCTTTATTTTAAAAAGGAAAAAATATGTTTTAGTGTATAATTAGAGGTAATAAATGATGAAAAGAAAAAAGGAGGAGGGGGAAATAAATTAGGAGTTGCAAAATTTCTTTCTAAAGGTACTTTTCAGTTGGATACTATTTTCATTGTAAAGCAGTAAGTACTGTGAGAAGTACAAAATAAATTAAATTTTGTCCCTACTAAAATAAAAATTTAGTTGATAATACCAAACAAAATGTAAATAAAAGTAAATACAGGTTTAAACAAATCTTGATGTATCCAAAGGGGAGGAAGAATCTACGTGTAGCCAAGAATCAAGAATCCTGGAGGAAATAGCATTTAGCATAGCTCTTGAAAGACAGATAATATACTGACACATAGTTTTATATGGGAGGGTCCCTCAGAGAGGCTAATGTATGGAAGAAGGAAAGTGTAAGGCAACTTTGAGAATCAGCAGATCAGGGATTTTGTGATTGCATGTGCTTAGAAGGAAAATGGCAGGAAATGATGGAAAGGTAGGTTGAGTTCAGGTGTTTGATAGTGTTGAATTCTAAGTAATTTGGATCTTTCTCTTGCACCATTGAGTTCCTGTGGAAGGATGTCGGTAGGAAGTTGACATTTGATCTGTTTTGAGAATGCAATTGGAGGAAATGTGAAGGGAGGATTTAACTGGGGAAAATAATATGACTTAAGGGGAATTTTGAGAATGTCCAGTCCCCTTATTTAATACATGATAAAAGAGGCTCCTATCAGTTGACAGCACAGGAAATTCAGAAACCAGGTCTCTGAATTTTTAACCCAAGGAATCTTTTCTCTAAATCTAGAATAAGAATCGGTAGCAATCTATTGAATAGTCTAAGTGAGAAGAGATGATTGCTTGAACTGGGGTAGTGAGAATAAGAATAAACTGACACATGAAAAGGTCATTGAAAGGTGTATACGACAGGATTTGGAAAGTCATTAAATGTGGGGAATGAAGGAGAACATTTTTGGATTCCTGTTTGAATGACAGGAAGGAAGAGGGTTTTGTTTTTGTTTCGTTTTTTTTTTTTTTTTTCTTTGGAGGAGGGAGTTTTTAACTGAGCCAGAGAAGAGGAGAACCAGCAATTTGGGAGGGAAGAGAAAATGTTTAATATATTTATGTATACAAATTACTAGCTTTACTAAGGAGTCAGCAGTAAGTTCAGCAGTTCTATTCAAGACTCCTTTTTCAAGGCTGAGGTGATATCATGTCAAAATGACTCCTTCAGCCACTAGAATGATTTATTCAAATCAGTTGCTAAGAATTAGATTGTTTGGGTGGTTAGATTAATATATGCAGTTTTTCATTTTTACTTAGTTGATTTAGCATGTGTAGACAGATCAGGAATTATCTCTCATAAAAGCATATCTGATGTTTGTTTCTTTGAGCTTCATTCACTTTGGCTTCATCTAAGTAAACTGTGGCAGGAGGGAGACAAAGGTATATTGTTCAGCAGCAGCAAATTTTGCCCCCAAAGCAGTTTTGAAATACACTGAGAATTCTCTGTCTATAATGATTCGTTTGTTCAAAAGTAGTGATTGAGTTCTTCATCTGATTGGGGCACTATACTGCACCTAGACATAAAAATGCAAGTTAAAAAAGATGCAGAGGCACCTGGGTACCTCAGTTGGTTAAGAATCTGACTCTTGATTTCTGCTCAGGTCATGATTTCATGGTTTGTGAGCTTGAGCCCCATGTCGAGCTCTGTGCTGGCAATGCAGAGTCTGCTTGGGATTCTTTCTCTTTCTCCTTCTCTCTGCTCTTCCCCTGCTTGCTCTCCCTCTCTCTCAAAAAATAAAAATAAAAAAGCAGACTTTGCACTTGGGGAACTGACTGATTAGTGTCAGAGCCAATTATCAATTTATCACAAAATATAATTTTTTAATCACAAATATTGATCAGTGATGTGAAAGAAACTTTCATTGTACTATGTGAGTATAAAGTGGAGAAAGATATTCATCTTTATCTATAGTCTATAAAAAGTTAGCATGTACAGTTCTTGAGAATCTAATTTCACCATTTTTTGAAATAATGTAAACAGTATTACACTAAGAATTTAAACTAAATGTTGCTCCAGATGAGTGAAGTTTGTGATTAAATCTTGTTCTAATGTAATTCACCAGAATCTGAATATATGAGTCATAATTTTCCTGGTTTTAATTCACTTGGGTTTTCATTTATTTATTTGAATTTTTATGTGTAGTAAAAATCTTGGTCAATTTAATTAATTCTAAATGATATTTGAAAAATACTACTTTCTAAACTTTACTAGAATCATCTGGTCTATTTAATTGCTAATTTGTTTTTGCAGAATTTTATTATCATGTAAATTATCTCTGTTTGGTCTAATAGGGAATTTAAAAAACATCATATAATTTCTCTAACCCTGAAACAAAATATTTTGTATTATATGCAGGATACTTTGGATCCTTGGAAGACACATATCTTGTTCTCTTCTTTCATTTGAGTTGATTCATCTCCTTTGCTGGCTTCTTTTTCTCTAACCACTACCTACATCTGTTGCTTTCCAAGTCTTGACCTCAGCTCTTCATGCAAATGCCTTCTTGTGTAACCTCATTCATTCCTGTAGTGTAATTATCATCAGTAATACAACCCTTATGTCTTCATCTTCAGAACATGATGATTGGGGGATTAGATATCTCTAGCTGATCTCCCCCCAGACATCTCATAAGTTAGATAATCTAGGTTTGAATCCTTTCGTCACAATTTACCAGTTGCGTATTAGTTGAAGATATTATTTAGAATTAATTTCTATGTGTTTTGGTTTCCTTATCTCTAAAATGATAAAATAATGGCATATACATCATAAGGTGGTTTTGAGGCTTAAATAAAGTACTATATAAAAGTGCCTAAGAAGAAATAAACAGACAGTTCTCCAAAGAAGACATCCAGATAGTCAACAGATATATGAAAAGATGCTCAGCATCACTCATCATTAGGGAAATACAAGTAAAAACTACAATGAGATATTACCTCCTACCTGTCAGAATAGCTAAAATCAAAAACAAAAGAAACAAGTGTTGGCAAGGATGTGGAGAAAAAGGAACCTTCTTGCACTGTTGGTGGGAATGCAAACTGTGCAGCTACTGTGGAAAATATTTGGAGGTTCCTCAAAAAGTTAAAAGTAGAACTACCCTATGATCCAGTAACTACAATACTGGGTATTTACCCCCTCCCCACAAAAACCCCACACTACTTCAAAAAGATACATGCACCCCTGTGTTTATTGCAGTGTTACTTAGGACAGCCAAATTATGGAAGCAGCCCATGTCCATTTGTAGATGCATGGATAAAGAAGATGTAATATTTATGTACAGTGAAATATTACTCAGCCATAAAAATGAAATCTTGCCATTTTCAGTGACATTGGTGGAGCTAGAGAGTATTATGCTAAGTGGAATAAGTCAGACAAGGACAAATACCATGTGATTTCACTTATATGTAGAACTTAAGAAACAAGAAATGGGCAAAGGGGAAAAAAGACCAAGGAACAGATTCTTAACTATAAAGAACAAACTAATGAGGGGAAGTGGGTGAAATAGGTGATGGGGATTAAGGAGTGCACTTCTCATGATGAGCACTGGGTGATATATGGAATTGTTGAATCACTATATTGTATACCTTAAACCAATATAATACTATTCCAGTATGTTATTTGTACTGCAATGAAAATGAAGTGTAAAAAAATACACCTTGTATGAAAAAAAAGTGCCTGAAACACTAATATAAATGTTCTATGTGTTTATGAAAGGAATTGCCTTTCCAAACTGCAGAGATGGAGAACTAATTATTACATTATTTTATTAATTTTATTAGATTCATATATATTCTTCCTTTCTTTATATAAATAACTTTTTGTCTGATTATAGGTGCTATTAATTGTTGCCCTGAAGGTCAAGGCAGTACTACATTATTTATCATTTAATGTACCCCTCAGATATTTTAAGACAAGATGGTAAATTTAGTACTTAAATTCAAATCTAAGTGCTAATGATAGGTAACATAGTAAGAACAGATAGAGATACAACCAGGCTCAAATATGAGGCACATCTTCACAGAGCAGAATGTGAGCAGCAATGAGCACAGCTGATTTTGTGGACCTGCTGGCCTTTGGGTAAATAGAGGAGTGGTGGAAGCCAGAAATTTAGCTGCTATCAGTAAAGAGCCTTAGAAGTGGTTTTCAAATAATGTATTTAATTGTTTGAAAACAGAGATTAAGATGTGGCACCCTATTCACAAAATATGGCTGAAAAAAACTGCCTCCAAATTCATCTTGGGGTTACGCTGACCTCCCAGAGCCCAAGGTATCTTGATCGGATCTGCCATTTCCCTCAACACACTGGGAGTAAATCTTATTCTTTTTTTTTAATTGTAAGTATAATTAACATACCATATTATATTAGTTTCAGGTGTACAACATAGTGATTCAACAATTCTATACTTTATTTAGCACCTTCCATGATAAGTGTAGTCACCATCTGACAGGGTCAGCTAAAGCATTATTGAAAGAGCTAGACAAAGGAGGATCACACACAGAAGAGTGGGGAAGAGTATTAATAACAATATATGCATATTAATAACAACAAATCTTCCATCCAATGTGAGTCTAGAAGCAAATTTTAAGGCACATTTAATACCATGCTAAAGAGGACAAAGCAGTTGGGGTGATTGGCTGGCGCAAGCAGGAGAGCATGCAACTCTTGATCTTAGGACTGTGAGTTCGAGCTCCGTGTTGGGTGTAGAGTTTACTAAAACAAATAAATAAAAACTTTAAAAAAAGAAGACAAAACAATTTTTTCTGGATGAAAACAATTTTCAACAATAATATGATAAAGATTTTGAAGTATGTTGTGGCTGTTAAACAAGTGAAATTAATACTTAGCTTCTCCATAAACAGAATAAAGAATTATACTCTTGAAAAGTATATCCTAAATACCTCTAACCGTATATGATACATAGTAAGCACTCAATAAATATTCCATGGGTAAATGAATAAAAAGTATAGAGCAGTGTCACTTATGAATATAAGTTTAGAGATAGGAAAGGAAGTATTAGCAAGTAAAACAGCAGTTTTATTATATAAAACTATAAAATATTAGCAAACTGAATTTATCAGTGTATATATGTATATAAATATCGCATTATTATCAAATATGGTTTATCCTGATAGTGTAAGGAAGTTGAACACAAAATCTATTACTGCAGTATATATTTAGTTGATACTGTGATGTCCCATTAGATATTACTTCTGGATTTAAAAACTATGGTCCTACTGCCTGGGAATGCGGCTAGCTACTGGTCATTTTCAAGGAATGACTGGATAAAGAGAGTCCCCTTGTTCAAGTTCAAGACCCTTTTCCCGGACAGCTTGCATCAAATGACTGGTCCATCCGGAAGTTTAAGTACGTGACCCCCTTCTGCCAATTTAAGAAAAGTCTGATATACTATATACTATCTTAGCTTTCGAGCTTTTTGTGATGGTGGCTGGTGTTTCCACTGAGATTTCAATACCGTCTAATTACTCCCTCTTTCCAGTCCTGTTTCTTACCCATTGCTTCCATAGATGGTGATCCCAACACTTGATTCTCAATCAGCTTTCTACTTCACATTCTGCATCCTGGAAAACCTTACTAGTGATGGAATAATATTAATATATTAAAGAAGAATATACAGGGAGAACATTTAAATAATTAAACATTTATTCAAGATATATTTAGGAAATTAGAATTTGAAGAGTATATTCTTGAAGTAATAAAATATATTAAAACTAGAAACAAATCTAAGAAAATCCAAAGAGTATTGGAACTCAAAAGAAAGTGAAGCAAGTTTTCTTATGTAGAAAAACAACATGCAAAGGCTCAAAAGCATTCCTATACAATGTTAAAAACTAACGGAGTATAGGGGCGCCTAGGTGGCTCAGTGGGTTGAGCGTCCGACTTGATTTCGGCTCAGGTCATGATCTCACAGATTGTGAGATTGAGCCCTGCATCTAGCCACGTGCTGACAGTGAGGAATGTGCTTGGTATGCTCTCTCTCCCTCTCTCTGTCTCTGTGCTTCCCCTGCTTGTGCACATGCTCGCACACACTCTCTCCCTCTCAAAATAACTAAATATTTAAAAAAAACTAACAGAATATACTAAAATATACATTAATAATGGAAGCTAACAGTTTATGAGTATTTATTGTTTGGCCAGTACTGTTTTTTTAGTAAAAACTATATCATATTTTTAAAATTTTTGAGTGTAGTGGACACACAACGATATGTTAGTTTCAGGTGTACAACATAGTGATTCAGCAACTCTATGCATTATACTGTGCTCACTACAGTGTAGTTACCATCTGTCCCCATACAACGCTATTACATCATTGACTGTATTCTTTATACTGTGCCTTTTATTTGTATGACTTACTCATTTTATAGCTGGAAGCCTATCTCTCTCTTCATACATTTTTCCCAAGCCTACTTTCCTCCCTCTGCAACCATCAGGTTTTTTTTCTCTGTATTAATAGGTCTGATTCTGCTTGTTTTTTTATTCATTTTTTTTAGGTTCCACTTATGAGTGAAATCATATGGTATTTGTCTTTCTTAGTCTGACTTATTTCACTTGTTTGCCTAGTATTTTGATTAAGGCTTTACATATTCCCAAGGAAGGTATGAAGAAGTGTGCAGAATAAACTTAATAAAAGATGGTAATGTGTATATGGAGAAAATTATAGAACAGTATTTCTTTTCAGTAGAAAAGAATATCTGAAATATGAAGGATATGCTATTTAGAGATTATGAGATTCATGAAATTTTAACAAGCTAATTTTAATATCTACACATAAGATCTAAGGGCCAAGAAGAGCCAAAACATTTTTGAAGTTGTTGGGAGAAACTTTCCATATCATATGTAAGCTTACTATAAATATGTGATAATACAGAGTAGTATTAGGATGGAGATAAATAAAAATAGGTAAAACAAAATAGAGAGCTCCAAAACAGTCATTTAATATATGGACCCCTGATACATGACAAATAGGGCATTCCACAACAGTAGTAAATAGTTCTGGGACAATGACAAACCTTATAGAAAAAAATAAATTTAGATTTTAACTGCACTGTGCACAAAGTCAATTCTAGCTATGTTAAAAAAAACCTTAATACAAAAAAGCAAACCTTTAACAACTTTCAGAAGAAACTATTGATTATCATATTATGATGTAGTGGTTGACCAGGATAATTTCAAAGAGGAGAAAAAAGCATACTCCATAAAGGAACAAATTGATGCACTGACTTCATTTAAGTCTTCTGCACAGCTAAAGATATTCACATGACTTTATTTTTTATTATTCCTCAACTTGTTTTTAATAGTTTATTATATATTTATAGATTTTCCAGCATTGTATATTATTTTGCAGAATTTGAACATTTCATAAATAATATCATCCTAACTTGGTTTTTTTCACTTAATAATGTATTTGTATTTTTTAAGATGGTAGATGTAGTCTTATTAGTTCATTCATTTTTAATTTCCCTAACATATTGAGTTGCAAGGATATTTCTCAACATACATATTGATATAAATTTATATTCTTTATAATTTTTTCTTCCTTTTATGAAAATTGTGACTATAAATACTGTTGTGATAGGACATTGTATCTGGTTTTCTCTAGAGACAAAGTATGTAGGAAGGTAAAGGAGGGAAGCAGAGAAATAGGATGAGGGAAGGACACATGGAGTTTTATAACGAACAGTAGATAAAGATCTGAAACAAATATAGCATAAAGTTAAATTTGCAAAAGTTGGGTGGAGGGCATAAAACTGTTCATTATATTATACTACATGATTGTTTCATATATAAGAGCTTCTTGTTTTCTTTCTTTTCTTTTTCTTTTGTTTTTTTGAGCTTCGTGTTTTCTTAAAGCTCTTTGCCTGGAGTTCATTCTTACATGGTATTGATATCATGAACTCTTTCTGTTCCTTTCTGATGTACATTGCATAATCTGTTCTTTGTGACATTTCTGAACAGTTTTCTTTTATATGCAGTTTTAAAATACTGCATGGGGTGCCTGAGTGGCTCAGTCAGTTAAAAATCCAACTCTTGCTTGCGGCTCAGGTCATGATCTCATGATTTGTGAGTTCTAGCCCCACATCAGGCTTTGCGTTAACAGCACAGAGCCTGCTTTGGGTTCTGCGTCTCCATTTCTCTCTGCCCCTCTCTCGCTCTCACTTTGTCTCTCAAAAAGAAAAAAATTAAAAAAGTAAAACAAAATACTGCATAAAAATGGATATTGTTGGGGCGCCTGGGTGGCTCAGTCGGTTAAGCGGCCAACTTCGGTTCCGGTCATGATCTCGCGGTCCGTGAGTTCGAGCCCCGTGTCGGGCTCTGTGCTGACAGCTCAGAGCCTGGAGCCTGTTTCAGATTCTGTGTCTCCTTCTCTCTGACCCTCCCCCATTCATGCTCTGTCTCTCTCTGTCTCAAAAATAAATAAACGTTAAAAAAAATTTTTAAAAAATGGATATTGTTTCTTGATTCACTCTGGCATCCATTTTTCCTTCCAATAAATAGATGGGTTGATCCTATTTAAATTTTTCCACAGCTTCATTGAGATACAATTTATATATCTTAAATTTCCAATTTAAAATCACTCATTTAATGTATATGATTCAATATTTTTTAGCATTCATTCATAGTATATGCAGCCATCACCAAACAATCTAACATTAAAATATATTTGCCCTTCAAAAAAGAAACTCTGTACCTCTTTACAGTTTTCATTTTTTTCCCACCAGTACTGTCACTGCCAGAAAACATTGCTCTTAATTTCTATCTCATTAGGGATTGTCAATTCTGGACATTTCATGTAAATGAAATCTTACTGTATCTTGTCTTTTCTGTTTGGGTTCTTTCACTTATCATAATGTTTTTAGGTTCATCCACATTAGTATATATCCTCACTTCATTCCCTTTCATTTCCAGATAATATTCCATTTTAATGGACATGTTTTAGTTACCCGTTTATAAGTTGCTAGACATTTGGGTTGTTTCCACTTTTTTAAATTGCTCTTTTGAAGGCTGCATAGAATGTTCATGTATAAGTTTTTATATGGATGTATGTTTTCATTTCTTTTGGCTGTATACCTACAGCAATCCTGTATACCTGGAATTACTCGATCATATGGTAACAATTTGTTAAACATAATTATGTTCAATATTTTGAGGAACTTCCAAACTGCTTTATTTATTTAAAAAATTTTTAAAAATGTTTATTTATTTTGAGAGAGTGAGAGAGAGCGAGAAGGGGAGGTGCAGAAAGAGACAGAGATAGAATCCAAAGTAGGCTCCAGGCTCTGAGCTATCAGCTCAGAGCCCGACACAGGACTCAAACCCATGAGTCACGAGATCATGACCTGAGCTGAAGTCAGATGTTTAATTGACTGAGCCTCCCAGGCACTTCTCAAACTGTTTTATAAAGCAGCTATACCAGTTTATATTCCCTCTAGCAATACATCAGAGTTCCTATTTCTCCACATTTTTGTTAATACTTGTCATCTGTCTTTTTAGTTATAGGCATTAAGTGGCCATGGTATTTCATTTGGGTCTTATTTGCATTTTCTAAGTGACTAATGACATTGAGCAACTTCATGTGGTTATTGACCACTGTGTCTCTTCTTTGGAGAAATATTTATTCACATCTCTGCCCTTTTTTTTTTTTTTTTTAATTTTTAATGTTTATTCCTGAGACAGAGAGAGAGAGAGAGCATGAGAGCAGGGGCAGAGAGAGAGGGAGTCACAGAATCCGAAGCAGGCTCCAGGCTCTGAGCTGTCAGCACAAAGTCCAATGTGGGGCTCTAACTCACACACCGTGAGATCATGACCTGAGCTGAAGTCGGTCGCTGTACCAACTGAGCCACCCAGGCGCCCCTCTCTGCCCATTTGTAAATTGAATTTTTTTATTATTGAATTGTAAGAGTTCTTGACATATTATGGATACAGGTTCCTTATCACATATATGATTTGTAAATATTTTATCTCATTCTATGGATTGTCTTTTCATGTCCTTAGTGTTTTTAAAGCACAGAAGTTTTTATTTTGATAAAGCCCAGTTTCTATTTTTTTTCTTTTGTAATCTGAGTTTCTAGTGTTATCTGTAAGAAAGCTTTGCCTAATCCAGGATCACAAGGATTTAAGCCTATGTTATTTATAATAATATTCTAATTTTAGTTTTTACATATAGGTCTATGATATATATAGGCCATATATATATGTATATTTATATAAATATATTTATATTTATATAAATATATTTACATTCTATACGTATATTTATATGTATATATGTATATTTACATATGTATACAAATATGTATATAAATATGTATATTTATGACTGTATAGATATACCTGAGTTTTTAATTGAAAAAATTGCATTTTCTCCATTGAATTGTCTTCATATCCTTGTTGACCCTAAGTGTACAAATTTATTTCTGGGCTCTTATGTCTATTGTAGTGATATACATGTCTAGCTTTATGACTATATCACACTGTCTTGATTACTGGAGATTTGTAGTAAGCTTTGAAATTGGGAGCTATAAGTCCTTCTGTTTTGTTCTTCCCATTCATAATGTATCTTACTATATGTAACAAATATGATACTATATATTATAATGTATTAAACATTATGTAATACATATTCTTGTAACTGTCACTTATTTTGTATGTACTTTTATTTTAAGGATCCTTTCACTGTCTCCTATATTGTCTATTTATTGTTGTTATTGCTATTATTGTATATATATGTGTGTATGTGTGTTTTTCATTAATCTTTAATCTGTGAAAAAACAATTTTTTGTTTTCTAGTTAAATTTATATGCTTGAAATATTTTTTTAAATTGAAATATAATTAACATACAATGTTAAGTTTCAGATATACAACATACTGATTTGACAGTTCTGTACATTACTCAGTACTCTCCACAATAAGTGCAGTCACCATCTATCACCATACAATCTTATTACAGTGTTATTAACTATATTCCCTATGCTGTGCTTTCCATTTTTATGAATTATTTATTTTATAATTGGAAGTTTATACCTTATCCCTTTATTTCATCCATCCCCCACCCACCATTCCTCTGGCAACCACCAGTTTAAGAGTCCGTTTTGTTTATTCATTTGTTTTATTTAAAAATTTTTAAATGTTTTTATTTTTGAGAGAGAGACAGAGTGAGTAGGAGAGGCAGAGAGAGAGAGGGAGACACAATCTGAGCAGGCTCCAGGCTCTGAGCTATAAGCACAGAGCCTGATATGGGGCTCGAACCCACAAACCGCGAGATCATGACCTGAGCCGAAGTTGGACACTCAACCAACTGAGCCACCCAGGTACCCCTGATTTGTTTTATTTTAGTTTCCACATATAAGTGAAACCTTATGGTATTTGTCTTTGACTTCTTTTTAAAAAAAAATATTTTACTTTTTTTGTTTCAAGTTTTTATTTAAATTCTAGTTGCATGTAGTATAATATTGGTTTCAGGAGTAGAATTTAGTGATTTATCACTTACATACAACACCCAGTGCTCATCACAAGTGCCCTCCTTAATGCCCATCACCTGTTTAACCCATCCCCCCCCACCTTTCCTCCATCAACCCTCAGTTTGTTCTCTGTAGTTAAGAGTCTCTTATGGTTTATCTCCCTCTTCCCTCTGCCCTTCCTCCAGGTTCATCTGTTTTGTTTCTTAAATTTCACATATGAATAAAATTATATAATATTTGTCTTTTTCTGACTGACTTATTTTGCTTAGCACAATACATTCTAGGTCCATCCATGTCATTGCAAATGGCAAAATTTCATTCTTTTTGATGGCTGAGTAAATGCGTGTGTGTGTCTGTATGTGTGTGTATATACATATGTGTATATATATGTATATATATATATACACACATACGTATGTATATATACGTATGTATATATACGTATATATACGTATACATATGTATATATATATACATATACACACATACGTATGTGTGTATATATATATGTATATATATATGTATATATATATATAATCTATATATATCATCTATCTAATCTATATATATCATCTATCTATCTATCTATCTCACTTCTTTATCCATTCACCAGTCAATGGACATTTGGGCTCTTTCCATAATTTGGCTATTATTGATACTGCTGCTATAAATATTGGGGCACATGTGCCCCTTCAAATCAGTATGTTTGTATCTTTTGGGTAAATACCTAGTAGTGTAATTGCTGGATCCTAGCATAGTTCTATTTTTAACTTTTTGAGTAACCTCTACACTGTTTTCCAGAGTGACTGTACCAGTTAGCATTCCCACCAACAGTGTAAGAGGGTTCCCCTTTCTCTGAATCCTCACCAACATCTGTTGTTTCCTGTGTTGTTGATTTTGGCCATTCTGACAGGTGTAAGGTGGTATGTCATCGTAGTTTTGATTTGTATTTCCCTTATGACGAGTGATGTTGAGCATCTTCTCATGTCTATTACTCATCTGGATGTTTTCTTTGGAAAGATGTCTATTCGTGTCTTCTGCCCATTTTTTAACAGGACTGTTTGTTTTTTAGGTGTTGAGTTTTATAAGTTCTTTGCAGATTTTGGATATTAACCTCTTATCATTATGTCATTTGCAGATATTTTCTCCTATACCATGAGTTGTGTTTTAGTTTTGTTGAGTGTTTCACTTTGTATGATACCCTCTAGGTCCTTCCATGTGGTTGCAAGCAGCAAGATTTCATTCTTTTTTATGACTAATATTTTATTGTCTATATATACCACATAGTCTTTACCTATTTATCATTGGACGCTTAGAGTGCATCTGTATCTTGGCTATTGTAAATAATGCTGCAATAAACTTGGGGTGCATATGTCTTTTTGAGTTGGCATTTTCATTTTCTTTGGGTAAATACCCAGTGATGGAATTACTTGATAATGTGGTATTTTTAATTTTTTGAGGAACCTCCATAATGTTTTCCTCAGTGGCTGTACCAATTTACATTTCCATAAACAGTGTATGAGCATTCCTTTTGCTCCATATTCTTGCCTGTTATTTTGTGTGTTTTTGATACCAACTATTCTGACTGGTGTTAGGTGCTATCTTGTTGTTTTGATTTGAATTTCCCTAGTGATGAATGATGTTGAGCATCTTTTTTAATGTGTCTGTTGGCCATCTGAATATCTTCTTTGGAAAAATATCTTCAGGCCCGCTGACCATTTTTTAATTGGATTGTTTTTTGGTGTTGAGTTGTATAAGTTCTTTGTATTTTATATACTAATTATATATTTAATGAATATTTCATTTACAAATACCTTCTTCAATTCATTACATTGCCTTTTTGTTTTGCTGATGTTTTGTTTTGCTGTGCATATTTAAAACGATGAAACATTTAAAGTTTGAATTTTTTACAACTGCCAAACAGCATAGAGAATATTGTGTGGCTACCATTCAGAATGAACATTTGTCAATATTTTATCATTTTTAGCTCAAATTTTTCATAAAAGAAATGTAATTTTGTCCCAAAGTTATAGTTCTCTTTGGACCTTTCCCATTAGAAAATAAAAAGGCAATCCATAGCCTGTGAGAACATTTTTGCTATCTCTGTCTCTCTGTGTCACTTTTTGTCTCCATTTCTTTCCCTTCCTTCTCTGTCTCTGTCTCTCTCCCCTCCTAATCTATCTACTACCTATGTATCTACCTATCTCTCTGATCTTTTCTCAGAAGTAGCTGTTATTATGAATTTGATGTTTCTTTTTCAAGTATACATTTAAAAATATTTTAGTATTTATCACCTATTTATTCACTCATTAAATATATATTGAATGCCCAACAAACACTAGGCATTATTCTAAATGTTAGGGATAAATAGTAAAATATACATACATCTATCTATATATATATATATATATATATATATGCATATATTTATATATATATATATGTATATACACACACATATATATTTATTTTTATTTATTTATTATTTATTTATATTTCATATAGAGCTTATATTCTAGTAGGAAAGGTGGTAAACATGATTTTAGGAATAATTAGAGGTATGTGAATTAAAACAAATAAAGGAATAAAAGGTGATGAGATGTCAGTATATGTGTTTATGAGGGGTACTGTTATTGATAAGTTGGTAAGGGAAGGTAGTTATTAGCAGAGATTTGAATGACATGAGTCTTTGTTGAATATATGAGCAGAGATTTGAATGACATGAATAATAAAAAAAATAAAGATTTAGAAGAGTATCTCAAGCAGGTATTTCTTTTGACTTTATCGGATAGCCAACAGTGTTTTGATCTGTTGATTTTGTGCTTATTTTTGCTGAACTGACTTTAGTTAGTAGCTATATGGTAACTGTGGCTTCTCCTCTCTCTTTCATTCTTTAAGTTCTTGCTACTTCCCTTGGTTGCAGGGAGAGTCACAGAAAATTGAAAAAGACTGCATGTGTGAGTTTTATCACCTTTGCTCCACTTTTCCTAAGGACCAGTGGGAATCTTCCCTGATTTTGCCATTTTCCTGTCAGTGATGTTTGTACATGGCTTCAATAAAAGGGATATTCTTAGAGTTTTTAAGGATTATGTAAATTATTTTTAGCTGATAATGTTTAAGAATGATGTATCTCGTCAGACATATTGACTAGTATATGTGGTAGTTGGTGTTTTCTGGATTTGGGCTGTACTCCATTCCACTTTGTAGATAGTCCTATTATTATAATTGCAGATAGAGTCTGTTGCATAATTAAATTAAAGATAAGTTCTTTAAAATTATTTTTTAATTTTATTGATGATTTTTGAGGATGCCAAGAAGGAAATGAGTGAAAAAAATTTTTTTGATTCTTGTTTGACTTCTCCTTTATTATTATTATTTTTAAATTCTGGTATAGTTGATGTACAATGTATATTAGTTTCAGGTATACAATAGAGTGATTCAGCAATTCCATACATCACTTGGTGCTCATCAAAAGCACACTCCTGAATCCTCATCACCAGTTTCACCTATCCCCTCACTCCCTTCCTCTATGGTAACCATCACTTTGTTCTCTACACTCAAAGAGTCTGGGACAGGGGAGGAGTTAAGATGGAGGTATAGTAGGAGGACCCTATGCTTGCCTTTTCCCTTGAACACAGATAATATCAACTCATTCTGGACACCCATGAAATCAATCTGAAGACTAAGAGAACAAACTGCACAACTAGAGGAAGAAAAGAGGCCACATTGTGGAAGATAGAAAATGTGGAGATGTGATTTAGGGGAGAAAAGAATAGCTGGTGCTGTGGAGGGAGGGAGTCCTGATCAGGGAGAGAGGAGAGAAGGAAAGACCACAATAAAGCATCATGCAGGGGATTGCATAAGAAAAACACTTCCCAAAATCATTGACAGGGAAAATAAGACAGGCTGATTATTGTAAATTTGCGGAGCTGAAAGACTAAAGTTTTAGAAGTTGTGCCATTGCTAGGTGGAACCTGGCAGGCAAAGAGGTGTTCCTGTGGAGAAGGAGGGCAGAGGTGTGAGAGTGGACAGTGTAGTCTGAGGATCCCTTGGGTTTCACTGGGAAAGACAGTTCCCTTTCTTGAAGTGCATTTGGGAAAGGTGGCACTACCTCTCCAGGGACAAAAGAGCCTGTGGGAGCTGGTTTGCTACCCTGTTCATTAACATAGAAGTAGAGACACCTGCTGAGGGCAGCTAACCAGGATGCTGGCTTTTTGCTGCACTTTACCATAAACTCCAAGCCCCTGTGTGTTTGTGTGACTGCCCTTCTGGAACAAACCAGCACCAGCTACAGTGTGGTGAGACCCTCACCCAGAGGATCATCACAGTTCTTCCCTGGGCCTGGTCTCTAAAATTTGGAATTTGAAGTCAAGCCTGTGCACCTGAGACAGAAAACAGAAGCACTGCACCACAGGGTGAGCAGAAGGATTGGACACAGAGTGCAGCAGGGACTTTAGGGAAGCCTGGAACAGATGAGGGGAAGTTGTCCTCTCCTCTGTGAGAACTTCTTGAATAGTGGTGGGTATGAATTACCTTCTCTAGGAATAGGAGCCCTGGCTGATGCCATTTTTAACCCTGCCCATCAGGATAGCCTGATTTGAATGAGCAGCTCAGTACCCCACAGTGGAAGCTTGAGCCACTTACACCAAGCCTTGCCCACCTGCACTCTGCATGGGCTTCTCAACTAGGGCAAGTATGCTGGAAAGTCACATCGTCAGCGGTCCCCTCCTCCAGAAGACCAGTACAAACCCACCCACATACACCAAGTCTGCTGACAATAGAGTGCTGCAAAGCTTCAGCTCTAGGGGAAATAGTATCTAGCCTCTTTTAACATGCAGACCAAAACCCACTTAGTTAAAACTCACCACACACTGGACAAGGTCCAAACACCACCCACTGCAAGCAAGGAGAAACTCTGCAGAGGACTGACATGAGGGAAAGAGCAGCCACAACACAACATCAGAATGCACACAGCATACACCAGAAACACTTCCTGAAGCACCAGGCCTCGGACAGTATAGGACTTCTTGACTCAGCCATTACTCTCAGGAGCAGGAAACATAAAGGATTTCCTATCATATAGTAGACAGAAACCTAGACAAAATGTCAAATTGGAGAAATTCACTCCAAAAAAAGAACAAGAAGAGTTTACAGCCAGGAATCTAATCAAAACACATGTAAGCAATATGCCTGAACCAGAATTTAAAACAATAATCATAAGGATACTAGCCAGGTATGAGAAAAGCATAGAAGACACCAGGGATTCCCTTAGTGCAGAGATAAAAAACCTAAAAACTAGTCAGGCTGGAATAAGAAATGCTATAGCTGAGATGCAAAACTGATTGGATGTAATGACCACAAGGATGGAAGAAGTAGAGGAATGGATAAGTGAAATAGAAAATAAATTTACAGAAAATGATGAAGCTGAAAGAACAGGGAAAGAAAAATATTAGATCATGAATGTAGACTTAGGGAACTCAGTGACTCCATAAAGCATAGTAACATTTGTATCATAAGAGTCCCAGAAGAGAGGGGAAAAGGGCAAAAGGTTTATTTGTGCAAATTATAGCTGAAAACTTCTCTAATCTGGGGATGGAAACAGACATCCAACTCCAGAGCATCAAAATCAATAAAAGCAGGCCAACACCAAGACATATCATAGTAAAGTTTGTAATATACAGAGATAAGAAAGGAATCCTGAAAGCAGCAAGGATAAAGAAAACCCTAAACTACAAGAGAAGACAAATAAGTTTCACAACATATCTGTCCACAGAAACTTGGCATGCCAGAATAGAGTGGCATGATATATTCAGTGTGCTGAATGAGAAAATCTGCAGCCAAAAGTACTTTATCCAACAAGGCTGTCATTCAGAATAGAAGGAGAGATAAAGAGTTTCTCAGACAAACAAAAACTAAAGGAGTTTGTGAATACTAAACTAGCCCTGCAAAAAATATTAAAGGGGACCCTTTGAGAGGGAAAGAAAGACCAGAAGCAACAAAAACTGGAACAGAGAACATCTCCAGAAACATTGATTTTACGGGTAATACAATGGCACTAAATTCATATCTGTCAATAATCATTCTGAATGTAAATGGACTAAATGGTCCAATCAAAAGACATAGGGTATCAGAATGGGTTAAAAAACAAACCCATCTATATGCTGCTACAAGAGATCCATTTTAGACCTAAAGACAACCTGCATATTGAAAGTGAGGGTATAGAGAACCATTTATCATGCAAATGGACATCAAAAGAAAGCAAGAGTAGCAATACTTATATCGGACAAACTGGATTTTAAACCAGACTGTCACAAGAGATAAAGAAGGGCCCAATATCATAATAAATGGGTCTAACTGACAAGGAGATCTAAGAATTGTAAATATTTATGCCCTCATCTTGAAAGAAACCAAATATGTAAATAATAACAAACCTAAAGAAACTCATTGAGAACAACACTGTAATAGTAGGGACTTTAACATCCCATTTATAGCAATGGACAGAAAATCATCTAAGCAGAAAATCAATGAGAAAACAATGGCTTTGACTGACACACTCTACCAGAGGGACCTAACAGATGTATTCAGAACATGTCATCCTAAAGCAGCAGATTGCACATTCTTTTCAAGTGCACATGAAGCATTCTCCAGAAAAGGTCAAATATAAAGGTCACAAATCAGGCCTTAACAAGCACAAAATGATTGAAATCATACAATACATATTTTCAGACCAAAATACTATGAAACTTGAAGTTAATAACAAGAAAACTTAGAAAGACCACAAATACATGGAGGTTAAAGAACATCCTACTAAAGAATGAATGAGTTCTCCAGGAAATTAAAGAAGAAATAAAAAAAAAATATGGAAGCAAATGAAAGTGAAAACACGATAGTTCAAAACCTTGGGATACCGCAAAAGTGGTCTTAAGAGGAAAGTACACGGTAATACAGGTTTACCTCAATAAGAAAGAAAAGTCTCAAATATACAACCTAACCTTATACCTAAAGGAGCTAGAATAAGAATAGCACATCCATCCTAAAACCAGCAGAGAAGGCAAATAATAAAGATTAGAGCAGAAATAAATGATATAGAAACAAAAAACCCAGAAAACAGATCAGTGAAACTAGGAGCTGTTTCTTGAAAGAATTAATAAAATTGATAAACCTGTAGCTGGACTTATCAAAAAGAAAAGAGAAAGGACCCAAATAAAATCATGAGTGAAAGAGGAGAGATCACAACCCGCACCACAGGAATACAAATAATCATAAGAGAATATTATGAAAAATTATATGCCAACAAACTGGGCAATCTGGAAGAAATGGACAAATTCCTGGAAACATACAAACTATGAAAATTGAAATAGGAAGAAATAGGACACTTGAACAGACTGATAACCAGCAAGGAAATTGAATTAGTATTCAAAAATCTCCCAACAAACAAAAGTCCAAGGCCAGATGGCTTCCCAGGGAATCCTACCAGACATTAAAAGAAAAGTGAATATCTGTCCATCTCAAAACTGTGTCAAAAAAATAGAAATGTGAGGAAAACTTCCATACTCCTTCTATGAGGCTAACATTACCTTGATTCCAAAGCCAGACAAAGGCTGCACTAAAAAGAACTACAGGCCAATATCCTTGATGAACATGGATGCAAAAATTCTTAACAAGGTACTAGCAAGTCGATGCAACAACACATTAAACGAATTATTCACCACGATCAAGTGGGATTTTATTCCTAGGCTGCACAGGTGGTTCCGTGTTCACAAATCAATCAATGTGATACACCACATTAATAAAAGAAATAATAAGAATTGTATGATACCTCATTAGATGCAGAAAAACCGTTTGACAAAGTACAGCATCCATTCTTGATAAAAATCCTTAACAAAGTAGGGATAGATGGAATGTTCCTCAACATCATAAAGACACATATGAAAGATCCACAGCTAATATAATCCTCAGTAGGGAAAAACTGAGAGCTTTTCCTCTGCAGCCAGGAACAAGACAAGATGTCCACTTTCACCATTGTTGTTTAATGTAGTACTGGAAGTTTTGGCCTCAGCAATCAGACAATAAAAACAAATAAAAGGTATCCTAATCAGCAAGGAAGAAGTCAAACTTTCACTCATTGTAGATGACATGATATTCTTAAGCAAAAAATCTGAAAGAGTCCACCAAAAATTTGCTAGAACTGATACACAAATTCAGCAACATCACAGGATACAAAATCAGTATACAGAAATCTGTTGTATTTCTGTGTACAAATAATGAAACAGCAGAAGATAAATCAGGAACTGATACCATTTACAGTTGCACCAAAACCATAAGATATTTAGGAAACACCTAACCAAAGAGGCAAAAGATCTATACTTGGAAAACTATAGAACACTTATGAAATAAATGGAAGAGAACACAAAGAAATGGAAAAGCATTCCATGCTCATGGATTGGAAGAACAAACATTGTTAAAATGTCCGTACTACCCAAAGCAGTTCACACATTTAATGCAGTCCCTATCAAAATATCACCAGCGTTTTTCACAGAGCTAGAACAAACAATCCTAAAATTTGTATGGAACCACAAAGGACCCCAGATAGCCAAAGCAATCTTGAAAAAGAAAAGCAAAGTGGGAGCGATCACAGTTCTGGACTCCAAGCTATATTACAAAGCTGTGGTCATCAAGATAGTTTGGTACTTGCACAAAAACAGACAGATAAATGGAACAGAATTTAAAATCCAGAAATGGACCCACAACTATATGGTTAACTAATCTTTCAGATGAAACAGGAAAGCATATCCAGTGGAAAAAAATAGTGTCTTCAACAAACAATGTTGGAAAAACTGGGCAGGTACATGCAAAAGAATGAACCTGGACCACTTACTTACACCATACACAAAAATGAATTTAAAATGTATGAAAGGCCTAAATGTGAGATCAGAAAGCATCAAAATGCTAGAGGAGAACACAAGCAGCCACCTCTTTGACATTGGTTGTAGCAACTTATTACTAGACACATCTCCAGAGGCTCGGGAAACAAAAGTAAAAATGAACTATTGAGACTTCATGAAGATAAAAAGCTTCTGCACAGTGAAGAAAACAGTCAACACAACTAAAAGGCAACTGACAAAATAGGAGAAGATACTTGCAAATGACATATCTGATAAAGGGTTAGTATCCAAAATCTATAAATAACATATAAAACTCAACCCCCCCAAAACAAATAGTCCAGTTAAAAAAAGGGCAGAAACATGAATTGACATTTTTCCAAAGAAGACATCCAGATGGTTAACAGACACATGAAAAGATGCTCAACATCACTCATCATCAGGGAAATAACTATGATGAGATATTGCCTCACACTGGTCAGAATGGCTAAAATTAACAACATAGGAAACAACAGATGATGGTGAGGATGTAGAGAAAGGGGAACCCTCTTGTACTGTTGGTGGGAATGCAAACTGGTGCAGTCACTCTGGAAAGCAGTGTGGAGGTTACTCAAAAAGTTAGAATTATGCTAGGACCCAGCAATTGCACTACTAGGTATTTACCCAAAGGATACAAACATACTGATTTGAAGGGATGCATGTGCCCCAATGTTTATAGCAGCAGTATCAACAATAGCCAGACTATGGAAAACAAAATAGATGAACATAGGGAAGGGGGATGGGAAGAGAGGGAGGCAAACCATAAGAGACTCTTAAGTATAGAGAACAAACTGAGGGTTGATGGAAGGGAAGTTTTGTGGAGAATTGGCTAAATGGGTGATGGGTATTAAGGAGGACATTTGTGTTGAGCACTGGGTATTGTATGTAAGTGATAAATCACTAAATTCCACTCCTGACGATGTTATACTATATCTTAACTAACTAGAATTTAAATAAAAACTTAAAAAAAGGTGTGTTTCTTTGTCTCCTTTTTTTCTTTGCTTGTTTTTTATTCCTTAACGCCCACATATGAGTGAAATCATATGGTATTTGTCTTTCTCTGACTGATTTATTTCACTTAGCATTATATTCTCTAGTTCCATCCATGTCATTTCAGGGTGAAAAAGATTTTGACAGCTTTTATAGAAAGGCAGAATATAATCTGTTTAGATTTTCTTATATATAAATTTTACCTCAACACTCATTTATCTTGGCATGGTTAGTGTTAAATATAACTCACACTTTCCAATAATTTAAAAAATTAATGTGGTGAAATCATTTTTACTTTTATGCTTTTATCCACAATATTTGTCTTATGGGTTACTGTTCTGATGGTTTATTTAGATTATTAGCTATGTAGATCAATATCTTTAATCTTTATCTTTAGTATAAATCCATTACCATTGTTGTATGTGTATTGTTATACGTTGAAATTTGCACATCATTAAAATTACTGTTAATAGCTTTTTGTTTTCATTTGGGTTTTATTTTAATTTTTTAAAATGTTTATTTATTTATTTATTTTGAGAGAGAGAGATAGAGAGCGAGCAGTGGAGGGGCAGAGAGAGGGACAGAATCCTAAGCAGTTTTGGTACTGTCAGTGCAGAGCCCATCACAGGGCTTGAACTCATGAACCATGAGATCATGACCTGAGCCAAAATCAGAGTCAGATGCTTAACTGACTGAGCCACCCAGGCACCTCTGGGTTTTATTTTTAAACTAAACCTGTTATTGTTTAAAACCAGCATATATTAATATAGTTATTTTTTTTTATCATTTTCTCTTTTAACTACTGAGATTTTAATAACATATTTGCGGTAATCAGAATTTTAAAATGGGTCCCATGACTTTCATCTTTTGGTATTATTTCCATGAATATGTTATCACATTATATGGCAAGAGGGAAATATATCTTCTAAAAGCTGAGAGACACTCCTTCTTCTCCTTGATAGCCACCAAGAAATGGGTACTTCAGTCCTACAACCACATGTAACACAATTTTGCCAACAGTCTGCATGAACCTGGGAGTTGATTTTGTCCAGAATTTCTAGATATGAGCCAGTCAGCTGACACCTTGATTTTGGCCTTTGAGACCCTAAACAGTGAACCCAGTGAAACCTGCTCAAACTTGTGACCTTTACAGCAGCAAAATAAGAAATGGTTTTGTAAGTGCTACATTTGTGGTAATTTGTTATACAGTGATAGAAAACTAATATGATATTAAACATAAAAATCATAAAAAAATTTTCTTTTTAACTAATGAAAGTGTTCTAAACAATTTAATATCTTTTTAAATATCTATTTTGGTTTTACATAATAGGCAGTAAAAGTAGTTTTTTTTTTTTTTTTTAAGAGCTATGGCCTCTATAAAGGGCCATGGATATACAAGGAGACATATGAGGCAGTTTCTATAAACTTAAGTTCTTAAACCATATTTCTAGGCTTAGGTCCAATACAAATATATCTGATAATATAGTGAGCCTTGACAAGTAAGTTGCTCTCCTGGAGGAAATAAATTTTTCCCACTGTGAAAAATTAAATCTTGTAGAGCAGCATGAACTATTTAGTACCGTTTCCTCTCCTTTAATACACTTTTAATGTTTTAAAAGAGTTTGACTCATTTCACATGTGGGATTGGTTTACCACTGGCTTAATATCAATCAGAATTGTAAATAACTTCCAATGTTATGCCTATAGAGTTCTGAAATTCTTTACATTTCTCAACTTTCGACTTTATTTTAAAAAGTCTGGGGGCACTTGGGTGGCTCAGCTGGTTGAGCATCTGACTTCGGCTCAGGTCATGAGCTCGTGAGTTTGAGCCCCACGCCGGGCTCTGTGCTGATATCTCAGAGCCTGGAGCCTGCTTTGGATTCTGTGTCTCCCTCTCTCTGCCCCTCCCCCACTCACACACAGTCTCTCTTTCTCTCAAAAATAAATAAAACATCAAAAAAATTAAAAAGTCTGGAATTAATATTCCAATAAAAATTTATTTACTTAGGTGATGTCAAGGGAGATGTTTTTTCCTCATGTTAAATATAGTCCTGTTCATATATTCTGTGTATATGTAATCTATATACATAAATGTGTGTAATCTGTTATAGACTTTGAAGTACAGTTGACCCTTGAACAACATGGGGGATGGGGGCACTGATTCTCTACATAGTCAAAATGTGTATATAACCTTTGACTCTCCCCAAACTTAACTATTAATAGCCTGCTGTTGACTGGAAGCTTTACCAATAACGTAAACATGCTTTATGTATACTGTATCTATTATAAACTGTATTTTTACAATAAAGCTAGATAAAAGAGAATGGTATTAAGAAGATAAATAGGGGTGCCTGGGTGGCTCAGTCAGTTAAGCATCGGACTTCGATTGAGGTCATGATCTTGCGATTCATGAGTTTGAGCTCTGCATCCAGCTCTGTACTAACAGCTCAGAGCCTGGAGCCTGCTTCAGATTCTGTGTCTCCCTCTTTCTCTTCCCCTCCCCCACTCTCACTCTGTCTCTCTCTCTCAAAAATAAATTTAAAAAATTAAAGAAAATTAAGAAAAAATATTTTATAGAAAATATACTTACAGTACTGTACTGTAGAAATTCTCATATAAGTGGACTCACACAGTTCAAACCCATGTTTTCTAAGGGTCAACTGTAATCTCAACCTCATGGGCATCTTTGGCCTTGGCTAACACTTATGACATATTAATAAATTATATCATTCATTTATTTTTTCATCTGTTGTCAAGTAAGTGCCATGACCTGTGTTATGATTTTATGTATATGCTGAATAAGTTATGGTCTGCACCTTTCAGGAGTTACATAGAAACAGATGAGAATCATAAAATGTGATAAATTATATAAGAAATATGGCAGGGTAATAGAGAATTTTGTTTCACTGCATATAGAAATAAATAATAGTAGAGGGGATACTAAAGGGATTTTATTTTTGGTGTATTTTTTTTAAATGCCTCAGGCAATACTTTCCTGAATTCCATCTTCATTATAAACAACAAATTTAATTTTTAATGCTCTCCAATAAAAACTGGAGCAAGTGTATTACTCTTCATTCATCTATTTATGTTTTGTGATTTTTGAAATAGTGAAAAAAACAGCATTCGATTTATAGTATGTAGAAATATTAAGTAATTAATTTTTCCAATATGTCAATTATACCTTTTTATCATGGGCAGAAAGTGTTGAGGATTTTTTTTTTATATACATTTTATCTCAGCAGGAGATTGTAACAATAAAAAGAAACATGTGATATTTGTTAGTACGATCTTTTAACCTTTGATATGTGATCACATAGCTTTTGCCATAATAAAAAATTTTATAATCATCACGGGCCATATGAGAAAAATAAATGACGTATGGTGAGAGGTAGATGTAAAGAAAAACTTTGATTTTTTCGAAGTATGATTAATTAGAAAAGTTTAGTTTGTCTTAGGATATTATCTGTGAATTAAATAATTTTAGGTAGAGTGAAAGACATGGTTAGAGTCAAAAGATCAAAGTGAATCTTGACTCTGCTATAAACTAACTTTATATTTATTTATTTATGTACTTTTATCTTGCATAAGATATTTGAATTCTTTTGGAATTCACTTGAACTCTCTCTGTTCAGGCAGCAATGATGATCTCTTTCTGTCAGGACTGTTAGGAGATTCAATATTTATATGTGTGAGACTTCATTTTAACTCTAAGATATACCAAAGTAGCAAGTGTAATCCTATGGTTATTTATAATAATGATACCAAATAAAAATAAGTAATTGTCACTGTTTAACAGCAAAGACTCATGATGTGTCTCATCTCTTAAAGAATTGTCAATAGTCATTCTTCACACATTTACATGGAGGCTGAGGATGATGTGAAGTCAGTATTATAAAGGACATGTGCATGGCAGAGTTGCAGGTTTGAAGATGCATGGAACAACAAAGTGTGGGATAAAATAAGTGGAGAATAATACGGGCAGATGGCACATAATCAAGTCTTATTGATGCAGCATCTTTCTCCAATAAAAGAAGATTCTGTAAGAAAGGATCTTGTTAAACTTTTGTGTTAGACATGTTTTAAGCCTCTTTATACAATAATGTAACAAGAACTTTTTAATATACATTCTTGAGTGGTTGGTTGGTTGAATGATAATGCATTCTTAGACAAAGTAATCAGATTACATTGTTAGCAGTTTTCAAGAAGGGAGGCAGGGTTGAATTTGCAAGGGCTAGCTCTGTGTAAATGGTCAATCTGTTTCCATGGTTACAGGCTGGCTGAGTAAACTATAAATTTGTAGGTGTTGGTTTGTGGCCTCTTAAAGAATCTGAAGAAGATTGTTTCTATAAATATGGTTTCCATCTCTAGGCTAAATATGGATCTGAAGATAAAATTAGGGAAGAGACAGCTTTTAAGCTGTATAAATAGCAGTTCATAAAGATACCATCCCTGCATCTCATACCAGGTTTTCAATATTAAACATGACCCTAATTGTAGTTTCTGCTATTCTAATTGTAAAGAAATAAATTTTATCACATCTTTTCTGAAGGCATCCATTTTTATGATTTTCCTGGCCACAGGTGCTGTTGTAGTTCTCAGTAATGCAGAAGGCTGTCTTTTTAAATATAATCTATTACCTTCTTTGCAGGACTATTACAGCAACCAATTTTAGCAGACACAAAGAGGATTTTAAAATATGATACAGAAGAGATATTTTCAAATCCAAAATAAGGTTTAGTAACTTCCAAGAAACATAAATGAACATATTTGGGTCTTATTTAAAAGAATGGAAAGTTTTCATTTCTTATACAAGAAATTGCATGGATGTTTTAAATTTTTTAAAATTTATTATTTGTATACTTATTTTTTCCTATAAAATAATATTTACAATTTTATTTCTTTTAATTAAAACCAGCAGCCTTGCCTCATTTATTCTTAATTTTGAAACCATTGAACTGTATTACTTTTTTCTGTTTGCTTTGATTTTATTCAGTGTTACACTGCAATTTTTCTTTCTTCTCTACCTCCCTCAGTCCCCTGCTGAGTTGAATTGATTGCAGAGCTCCCATTGATTTCAAAGGGAATTCCATACCCCCCAAAACCTCGCTGGCTGTGTGTACGTGCACACAGGCAAATGATAAAGTGGCTGAGAATTACTTACGGCATGTGCAAGATGAAGATTAGAATAATAATTTCATCATTATCATGATTATTACTATTTAATATTTATAGAGCACCTTACTCTGAGAAGCTCAGGAAACTTTATGAATTTTAAATTATCCAATGAGCTCTAATCTTAACTACACCCCTATGTGCTGGGTAAGGCACAAAATTAATAATGGATTTGAGTGACATATATTGCTAGGGAAATCTATTTCCATTGCTCTTTAGGCTTCTTCTGTTATTGGAAAATGGTGTTATATATTTGCCTAGAAAGTTGGATTGCTGTCTCATTATTCTAATACTGGGGGTCCATTTGCTATTTATTTTGGAATAACTTCAAGTGACAGCTTATTAAGAAGTAAAGAAGAAATAGACTGACATATAAATGCAAAGACAATTTTAATTTGTATTTAACATTAGTCATTAATAACTCAATCTTTGATGAGAAAAGAAAATGTTATTGCTGTTTTGTTGTACAGACTTTGTTAGTTTTACACTCAGTGCTTCAACTTAGATATAGCTGATACATTTTCTGGGTCTTTTAAGGTAAATAAAACTGGATTCGGTATTCTGTCTTTGGGCCTATTTTACATATGAAAGTGAATTTCAAATTATTAAAATGATTTATTTCATGCTACTTTCCTAAAATTATAACAGAATGCAAACATCCTACATTTCATGAATCTAATGGAGGCATTAGAAATATTAATTTCTCAATAATCCTTCACTAAAAAGCTTTCCTTAGAGTTTTGAGGTATAATTTTAGCTCTACTGGATTTAGATGCAGATTTTAGATATTTTTTTCCTTACATAATATACTGCTGAGTTTTGCTAAGACTCTTATCTTTCTATACCTCCTTTTCTATTAAATGGTAATAATCTAAGAACTTGAAAAAATTTGCTCAGAATTGGCTAAGATATATCTAGGAAGACATTGAAATAATACACATAAATAAATAAATAGTAATAGTATAATTGCAGTATGATCAAGTAAAGAATACAATTTTGCAAGTGATTGGGGAGCAGGAGGAAGTGGCATGGATAGGGATATGTGGAGTAACATTGATTACCTAATTTAGTAATCATAAAATTCTAAATGTATGCTACTTAACAGTTTTACAAATAAGGAACTTGAAACTGAAGAGGGCTCGGTAAGTTGAACCAAGATCTTACAGTGGCAGTGGTTGAAGAAATCTGTCCTCAAATCCTGTGCCTCAAAACCTATGACTTTCCTTGTCAAATAGGCCAGTAATGGAATAGGTTTTGACACAAAGGAACATATCTTGAGGGCTCCTCAGTAACCCCAGCATGTGAACACTAAGACAACATGTAATTTCTTCACAGGACTACTATTTTATGGTTTATAATCACTGCTCTCTTTGGCCTTATCAAATATTTTTCACTTCTATATCCACTCTCACAGTGGGTTTTATTTCCAAACCATTTTACATGTTATATAAACAAATTATATTTGCAAGGATTTCCAATATGAATAAATATTTACAATTCCAAATATTCTGACTACTACTACAACCTCATTGTGTGGTGATTTTTGGCCATCAGCTTATCACACTTGCCTGTTTGCCATGTGTATTTTTTCAAATCTATGCACAGCAAGCAAAACTGCAAGTAACTACATGTCATAGACATTTAAAACCACTGTAAAATACAAACAGTAAGTCTATTATAGCCAAGCAGCTCCTAGAGCTATCTGTTTATTTACTTATGTTTTTAAGCTTTGCTGTTAACTTAATGCTTTGAGGAATCACCCCACAAGAAATACGACTGCCACATGAATTTCGCATCACTGGGGAGCCTAGATAGCCATCATGGGGAAATGCCGGAGAAGTCACTTGGTTATTGTGTACCAATAGTTCTAACACTTAGCGTTCATTCACAAAAATGAAATACATAGACACACATATTTGATTTACTAATATTTTATTTATAATTATTGCTTTCATAATCTTTAGTGAAATTGATCTATACTTTTCTTTTCCAAATCTTTTTTAACTATGATAATTTAATCCTCCGAGTATAAAGAATAAGGATCAAATTAGAAGAGCTAAGTGACTATGGGTCTGTCTCTCTGAAGATACTGTTATCTACTCATCCTTGTTGGCCGCTAGACCACTGTGGTAGACATGAGACGTACCATTCAGACCTCATTTGAAGGAAGGACATACTGTCCAACTGTTAGGAGTATGGTGAGCCTTCAGTGTTCTGCTCCTTCCTGGTCTTCATCAGAAGCACAGAGCTGCCTCAACCAGTTTGTGCTTTTTCTAGAGAAATTCACAGCTGTTAATGAGCAAGTCAAGGGTATGTAAATTCCTGGCCATTTCATCTTGTTGCAGGATATAAAACTTGCTCCCAGACTATCTGCTTGTTAAGTCTAAAGTGTGTTAGGCCTGTATCATATTTTAACTTCTCCTGTCAAAGCCTGCTTTATCCTTCTTCTTAAGTATTGGTCTCTAATAAATGCATTGTACCTGAAACTCTACCTCAGCATCTGCCTCAGAAAAATCCCATCTCTGACAACTATCCTGGTATTATTACCTGTTGTACTTGTGTGTTCATGGCTCATAGTATTAGTGCATTGAGCAATGTGCAGTTCGGTGCAATGTGGAGAAGCAAAAGAACATAATTAGAAGTTTTCCTTTTTGAACTCCACTCCAGACTGCCATTTCCCAACAAAGGGACACAAATAACAATTTACTAAAAGTTGACAATTAGTTTCTCAGATCCAACATTTTCTTTGTTGATTCTGTCACTTCACTAGGTTAGATTTAGGTGAGAGAGCCAGTAGTCTGCATTAGTTTACCATCTTGCCAAAAAACCATTTGTGGGATATTAAAAAGTGATTGAGTGCTGCATATCTTTCAGTGATTATTAGGTACCAGTATGCCTTCATGTATTTTGTACTTCAATCATAAAAATACTAAGGACTTTTCTGATCATGGTATTGAGATAAATTAAAAAAAAATTTTTAGATTGTAAGATTTGAATTGAATGAAATTTCTACACTGTTTATCCCCACCAGAATAGTAATCCTAATGGTTATTTGCCTAAAGAAGCAGGTTTAGGAGAGAATCTGTTTTCCAGCAGTTAAAATTTATTGTATAATTTGAACTAAACTCATTTGAAGTTGACATTTTATGTTTCCTTATTCTTATCAATGAAATTTTACTGTGATAGCTGACTGTGACATAAATATATAATTATAAGGCTGCAAAATAGGTACTTCATAAAATTGAACGTACTCTCTTTAGGAATATACTTTTTAGTAAACCTCCAAGTGTGTCATTATCCTCAGCCTACCACTCTGGATTTTCAGTGTCAGATGTGCAGTTACTTGATAAAGGTCTGTGAGGAAACTGATAAAACTTTTTTAGCAATCCCTAAGGTGTAGCAGTAAGGAAACAATAAAAACCTTGCCCCATAGACATTTATGTTAGTAAATATCGTAGAGCCAACTCCTGGAAACAGGGCTGAGATAACACCAGGTGTTCCATTTAAATGAGATGGGCAAGCCAGTTAACTATTATTAGGACTCATTCAAATGCACTGAACTAAGTCTCTGTCTTGCTGATTATTCCAATTAAGCAGGCATGCCATTTAGTAAGGTAATGAATAAGTGGAGCTCTCTTAATTGGGGCACTCAATTTCTTGGTCCATTCTGCTCAGCAAATTGTAGGGTAGGAGTTAATTTTTTTCTTCCCTCACTATACCAGTTTTCCCAGTATGGGTTCTTGGACCTCAGTAATTACTCGTTTGGAAGTTATTTTTTATTCTCGTGGTACCAGTTTCAATTTGACCACTGAGAATATGTAGTTGATTGGTTCTAAACAGGGACTGATTCTTAAAGCTCTTCAGTACTACTTGATGAGCCAATATCTGGGAACTTATTTCACATTTCACATACATTCTTATATAGAAAATGTAAACTATGGTTATGTCTAGATGATAGAATTATACATCATTTTTATTTTCCTTTTGTGAATTTTTATATTTCAAACAACATTTAGCAATTTTCTAATAAGGAAAAATAATAAATGCTTTTTAAAAAATGGATCTTTTTAATTGCCACATTTAAAGAAAAGCAATGAAAATGAGTGTTTTAGAATCAACAGCTAATAGTATAATCACTTAAAAGAAATAGCACAGAATCAAAAGCAGAATAAGTAGATTTCCTTCTTCTATAAAACATTTAGCTGTCATTAGTACTGACTTTTTGTTTTCTTTCACATTTCCTTCAGCAGAAGTGCCTGTTACCCATCTGTTTCTCTTACAATAAACATAGATAATAGACACAGAAAATCTTATAGTTAAAAAAAACCTTAAATTTCAGCAATTCTCACAGCTTTATTTTACAGATAATGGTACTTGCATTCCAGGAGTTTATGTTGTAGTGAGGGTTGTCTGCTGTTTGTAGACAGGTTCATTTGACTATGGTCCATTTTATCGCTTAATTTTTGGAAATGAGGAACTCTGGAAACAGCAGTACCACTTTTATAATATGACCTTACTGCTTTGACAGTGTTAATGTGACCTCTCAATTCATTTTTTGGTTATGAAACCTTACTTCTGTTATCTCTTCCAGAGGTCACATGCTGACCCAGGTAAAACTCTTCAAAATACTTCTTTAACCAGGGATTAAAATCAGATGACATTTCTCTCTCTCTCTCTCTCTCTCTCTCATACCTATGACAGAGTCCGCCCCCTTTATTTTATCATCTTTAGTGAAATTATCTTTTTTTCCCTTGGCAGCTCAATAAGAAGAATAATATGACATTGAAGTATGAAATATGAGTCTGAAGATTTAGAAATAATAGAGGAATGAGTGAGAAGAATTGCTTGTCATTTATCCTGGGTTCTGTGCAGCTGCAAAGACCCAGTCCAACAGATGCAGCTGTTTAGGCCTGCTTCGCTTTGTAATTTTTCCAGCAGCATTTCCCTTAAAAAGTGTCATCGACTATTATGATCATCTATCTTATGTAAAAATAGAGTGCTGTTTAATTTGAACAAAGTTACTCTTCATAACTGTCTTACAATAGCAAAATGAAGTAAAGGGAAGTTTTGTGTTCTTGTAACTCTAGTCTTGGCTGCAATTTTCCTGGATGCATTCGGTTTTCCTACTATAGTTTGGTGGCCCCAGGCATTGTAGACAGATTTCAGCAACCTTTATTTGTATTAATCCATTAGAATTCACCTGGTGTGAAAAGGCAGGATAGCTCTATGGATTTTTTGTTTGTTTTAGCCTATTTGTTTGCTTGTTTGTCAGAAGATAGGTAGGTCCTCAGTTTATCTGTTAGAAAGGAGAAGAGGAAGCAAGTCACTGTTTAACATCTGTAAGCCAGCGGTTTCCTAATTTTCTTTTTTCCCAGGCTCACTGGGCAGCAGTGCAAGGTGATGGCCAGCAACCTCTTTAATTCCAAGCCTGTACAGATTCAAGACAAAATAGTGCTCAAAAAATTGACTTGTAAATGAGTGTTTCTTTCCAGTGAAATTGATTTTGTCAAAATGTTGAGGTCCTTGGGGCCCTTAATATTTTTCTTCTCTATTGAGATCACGAGCCAATTGAGAAATAATATGAAAAGGTTAGTGCATGGAGGTCAGAATATTCACCTTTATTTTTGTGGAAGTTATATATTTATGGGCAATACTGAACCCGAGAAGTAGCATAGCTAAACAACAAGGCTGGACCAGAGCAGACCTTTCCCTAGCCACTCAGGGAGGAGTGGCGTGGTGGCATGGAGGGGTGCCTGGGTGGCTCAGTCGGTCAAGCAGTTAAGCCTCCGACTCTTGATTTTGGCTCAGGTAATTATCTCACTGTTCATGAGATCAAGCCCTGTGTAGGGCTCTGCACTGACAGCTCAGAGCCTGCCTGCTTGGGATCCTCTCTCTCTTTCTCTCTCTCTCTCTCTCTCTCTCTCTCTCTCTCTCTCTCTGCCCTTTCCCCTCTGATGCTCTCTCCCTTGTAAAATAAAATAAATAAACTTAAAAAAATTGGTGGCATGGAGAAGCAGATTGGGATATGTGTTTCCTGAAAGCATCTCACTTTGAAGAAGACCAGAAGCAAGATTTATTCTCGTGCAGTTCTCCTTTCAAACCCATAATTGGGTGAAATGTCAGAGAGGGAGTTGAGCTAGGGCAGGGTTTTTGCAGCTAATGAAGTCTTCCCATGGAGAGAAATATTAGAAATAGGGCACTTCCCACATACCCATGCATGTTAAAATGATCCCCAAATAGAATATTCTATCTTAAATGCAACACTTCATTATTTTAACTAATAATATTTACATCATGCCCTTTAATATGCAAATAATACTTACCCTTCCTTGTTTATTTTATTTTCTAAAATAAAAGCATCATTGAAGACATGTAAGGGGGAAAAAACCCTCTTCTTTCTCTTGACTGACTGCCAAATAGAGCAGTTTGTGCCAGTTGGCAACAGTATCTTATATGCCAGTGTTCCATGCTATAAAGAATTAAGGGACATTCTGATCATATCCGGAGTTGCAGCAGACATCTGAATCTGATTTATTTATCTTCTTGGGAACTGCAGATGGTCAAGACTCCCTTTCATTACCTTTGGGATCAATCTATCTCCTGAGCTGATAGAACTAACTACCTTGCTCTTCTTGGTACACCTGTCCCATTGGCTGAAAAGACTGCTGATTTTCCATCAACGTTTGTTTTAAGGTCTTATGGCAGATGTTTGATTGAACTACCTGTCCAAGGTTAAATTCTTGGGGAAAAAAGACGTGGACAGTAGGTTTGATTATAATGGATATACTCATTTATATGAAAAGGTAAACTTTTCCCATTAACTTTTCTTCCTATAAGCTTTTTTCTTACTGTTGAATCATAATAAACATCAGTTTTTGTAGGTCAGACATAGTCTAGTATTGGCAACTTCATGTGGTTCATCCTACTATTATCTGAATTTACTCAAAACTCTTAATATGCTTTCTACATTCTTTAAAGAACCTTAAATGTTCATGTGTTTATGCACACATGCATATATATTTGGATATGTATGTGAACATTTCAAGTATATACATTTTGTATGTTACATACATGGGTCTACATGTAGCAGTTAAAGTTTTTAAGAGCATGTATGTTAGCATATCTTGAATAAATAAAACGTGTGTTTTATAACATAAAAAGATGCTTATAAATTGAAGGTTAGTTGCTAAATGGAGTCTGAACTTTAATACTTTGTACAGTCATGGGGAATGAGAGTTTAAAAGACAAAATAATATCTTAATATTGTTATGAAAATATACCTGAATTTCAGTCCCCTTGAGAAAGTCTGATGGTCCCCAAGAAGTTCTTTGATTATATACTTTGAGAACCCTGACTTAATAAAATATGCTAATATAGTAGAGCATTATAAGTGTGTGTGTGTGTGTGTGTGTGTGTGTGTGTGTGTATGTATTCGGGTAGCATTCTATATAAGGTGGTACTTCTCTGAAGAAGTAAACTTTGAACTGATGGCTGAGTTCAAAGAGAAACCAGTCATTTGGCCACCTTGGAGAAGAACCTTGTCTTCAAAAGGAGCACCCAGGTCTGGTCCCCTGAGCAGGGAGGAGATGAGGAGTCTGCATTATCAGCTTATTCAGATAATTAGATAATCTCTTCATAGAAAGATACCTTTGTCAATTTCAGTCACTTGAAATGACTTCAGTTTTTATTTAATTAAAGGTTTGACAGAACAAGGAATATGACTTTACCATATTGCTAGTTTACTAATTGCTATTGTGTTCCTGCCTGTGGAGTCTAGGGGATGTAGATGTTCCCTGTTTCTTTTTCTACTAACATGGAAGATTTAAATTGCAAGGTATATTCATAGCCATTCTTTCTCAACTCAATAAAAACAAAATAGTTATTGAGGTATATATAGTAATTAACCAATCAGAACGTTATTTTTCACTTGTGAATATGGGAAAGATAATTTGTTAGAATTAGCTATATATGTATTTCTGTCAAATAAGTTTTTTGTACAATTATGAATAGTTATTTCTCTTTAAGAAATTCTTGGGTAGAACCTGCATCTATTATTCAAATAAGTAGCAGGATTTCCAAGTATCTTTTATTCTAGGACATAGCTGAGAAAATGTTTCTGGAAGCATAATTTATTTTGTATTCATGATCTACCTAAATTTACTTGTTCTGTATCTCTAGAATCTTTTTATAAGAACATTTATTATTGATCTCTCTTTAAAAAGTCTACAAAAACCATGTGTATTTAGATATACTCTTGGTATCAGAATTTTTAAAACTGTTTTTCTTTTTAAGTTTTATTTATTTTGAGAGAGAAAGAGTGCAAGCCAGGGAGGGGCAGAGAGAGAGGGAGAGAGAATCCCAGCCAGGCTCCACACTGTCAGGGTAGAGCCTGACGCAGGGCTTGAACTCATGAACCATGCGATCATGACCTGAGCTGAAACCAAGAGTGGGACACTTAACAGACTGAGCCACCCAGGAGTTCCCAGAAGTTATAAAATTTTAATTCAGAATAACAAAGATACTCCTCAGCCTCTCTTTTCAGTCTATATCAATATGTGGCAGTCTATCCTATCCTTAGTTTTCGTTTACCTTAACATTATCATTCATTGCTACCATCTTGTTTAAGTGCAGCTTTCTGTCCTCAGTAGATATGACATACAGACAGTCTATACTCCATCTCCCCAAGGAAACTTCTCAGGGACTTATTAGATCTTAGGCTATAAGAATTTGATTAACTACTTTTCCTTTTACCTTCTCTGCCAATCATCTGTGAAAATTGGAATGTTGTATAGGAGGACTGGGTAGGATGTATGAAACCTATCAAAGTGTAAAATGTTACGTTTTATGGCCTTTTGTTTCTAATATTATCCTTTTGGGGTTTGCTACTTATGATTAATTTCTAAATGTTTTCTGAATCATTTCAAAATCTTGATATATAAGGTCCAAATCAAATACCACCTCCTTTGGGAAGGTTTCTTGATTCCTCTTCTGTGCCTCTCTAACATTGTTTTTTAACAACCAATTAAAGTTCTAATGAAAGATACTTCTTTCTTTTTTTAAAAATGTTTATTTTTGAGAGAGAGAGAGAGAAAGAGACAGTGAAGGGGGGAGGGGCAGAGAGAGAGAGGGAGACACAGAATCCAAAGCAGTTTCCTGGCTCTGAGTTGTCAGCAAGAGCACGACGCCAGGCGTGAACCCATGAACCAGGAGATCATGACCTGAGCTAAAATCAGACGCTTAACAGCTTAACCAACTGAACCACCCAGGTGCCCCTACAAGATACTTCTTTCCAAGCACCACCACAATACCTTTTATTGTCATGGCAGTTATATTGTGCTTTGTGTTAGAGTTATTTGTGGACTATAAGATGCTGAGCTGTGGTTCTGGGAATGATGGAAAAAGTACATGTCTTGGATTTAGACATTGCTGGGTTCAGATCCATTCTGATGTTAAGAATCTTTTGTAATCTCTTTGACCTTTACTTTCTTCATTTGCAAAATAGAGTAAATATATATTTTTGTAGGTTGTTTGGTAATTACATGAGATTTTGTCTGTAAAGTGTATAGAACATATTGAATGCTTTATAAATGTTTATTCTGCTTACTTTTCCCTTCATGTCTGGAGGTTGGGATTGTTTTATTCATCGTTAATCTCACAAAGTGCCATGCCTAATCTATTATTTTGGGTTTTGAGAAAAAAAACAGTTGAAATTCTGCTGCCTCTTTTTAAGTATTAGAACCATTATTTCCATTCAGTTGAAAATATCACAGAGTTGAAAAATGAGTAACTTATCTAGGGGTAGGAAAGGAGCAGGTAGGTAAGGTCTTGGAGGTTAGTTCTACAGTCCTGAAAGGAAGAAAAATTGTGCCACATCTTAGAGACTTAACCAAGTAGAGTAAGTATGATTATAAAGTAGTTAGAGAAGGAGGAAGTAGTAAAATAGACATAACTTGAGCACAGGTGGCCTTGTAGACATGTTAAGGATTTAAGACTTGATCCTCAGAGATATGAGAAGATACTGAAGTATTTTAAACAGTGGAGTAGTATAATCAGGTTTATATATTTTAATAATCTTTTTAGTTACATAGTGGAGGAAAGATGAGTGTGTAAGTGTGACAATAGATCAAATGAGGATACCATGATACTAGTGCAGAAGATATTTTAAGTGTATATATGTAAGTATACATATACAGACAAATACATATATGTATATAAATATAAACATAAATACATACATCTATGTACATAAATACAAACAAAGTTCAGTGTCAATTTCTTCTGAGTGGTAGTATAATAAGAGGTTATTTATTTTTACTTATTTTTATATTCTGGTTTTACCATGATAGTTATTATATGTGTGAAAATGAAATATAACTTTATATAGCCGATTACTTTATACAGGCTTCCAGCTATGGAATGAACAAGTCATGGGGCTGAAAGGTATGGACATAGAAAATCTAGTCAGTGGTGTTGTAATAGTGTATGGTGACAAATGATAGCTACACCCGTGGGGAGCATAGCATAGTATAGGGTTGTTGAATCACGGTTTGAAAAAAATATTCCTTTGTACAACTTTATTTTATGTTTTCATTAATGCATATACTAATCTAGTATTGATTTTGACAATTACATAGAATCTTTTTATTTAGTTGTACAATGCTTTATTTAACCATTTCCATGTACTTTTTTTGAGAATTTCTGCTCATTTCAACAATTTCCTCTCATTTTAGTATTTTGAGTGCTCTTGATCCCTTGTTTTCCCATGTTCTTTCTAAAGCTACATTTATTTCTTTTGGCGAAATTTGAATAAAACTACATTGTTTATATTGTGAACTTTTATTTTGGTTTGATTTTTTTTTTGTGATGGATTCTGCTCTGTTTGATACAGTAGTTAAATACTATTACATGCACTTTACTACAGTTGAATGTCTGTATGCTTTTCCTATCCAATTTTAAGTGTAAATATAGTAAAAAAATAACAACAAACACTGCTACAAGTGTTATCTGTTTCACTAAGCCCTGAATAAGCTTCTTGTTTGGAGAATACACGAACAGTTCCCAAACAGTACTAGCCACCAGCACCTTGATTTTACTAACATACAGTCCTAGACCCTACCTAGGTGTTTTTAATTTAGTATCTCTGGATGGGACTTGGACATAGGACATAATCTTCACAGCCTTTGCAGATGATACCTGTACAAACCAGTAGATTTATTTACCGTGTACAGGCATTGTCCTATACACTTTAGACACTTTAACTCATTGAATCCTCACAGTCCTACAAATCAACACTGCTGTTACTACAGTTACTTCCTATTTTGCATGGGGGAGAACTGACATACTACTTTTCACACAGTCATAAGTGGTGGAGCTTGGCTCTACACCTTGGCAGGCCAATTCAGGAATGTAGGCTTTTCTTTGTTTGTTTTAATATTTACTCATTTTTGAGGAGGAGGTAGGGAGGGGGAAAGAGAGAGAGACAGAGAGAGCAGACAGAGAAGGAGACACAGAATCTGAAGCAGGCTTCAGACTCTGAGCTGTCAGCACAGAGCCCGACGTGGGACTCGAACCCACAAACTGTGAGATCATGACCTCAGCCGAAGTCAGATGCTCAACTGACTGAGCCACCCAGGCACCCCTGGAATGTAGGCTTTTAACCACTGTAAGATCTGTTTCTTAGAATGTACCTGTCAATATGTATTAGGACACTGGAAGGTGTTTTCTAAGATCTCGGCAGGTGTTTTCTGGATTTGATGGTTTTACATGGAAAATATTGATAGTGAAAATTATTAGGGAGAGAAGAAGGATAGGTTGGCTTTGTGGAGTAAAGGTCAGAGAAATAACATTCTGTCTTAACCACAAAAAGCTTTACAGGGATTTAGAAAGGAGCTGCTCTGTTTTCTTGTATGCACATACATCTTTGACTTAGGGGCTATGTTGTGAAAAATGTGCAAAACATTTTCCTATCATTTTAAAGCTGTTTCTGTTCTTTTTCACAGTATGAACTTTAGTGCCGTGGATTGAATTGCTCCTTCAGAATTTATGTGTTGAAATCCTAACCCGAGTGTGATATGATCATGTCTGGAGGCAGGGCCTTTGGGAGGTGATTAGGTTTAGATGAGATCATAGGATTAGTGGTTTTTTTTTTAGAAGACATACCAGAAAGCTTACTTTCTCTCTCTATCTCAACTGTGTGAGGAAACAGTGGGGAGGTGGTCATTTAAAATATTTTAATGTTTATTGTATTTATTTTTGGGAGAGAGAGAGAGAGAGAGAGAGCGTGCGCGCGACCAGGGGAGACGCAGAGAGAGGGGGACAGAGGATCCAAAGAGGACTGTGTGCTAACAACAGAGAGCTTGATGCGGGGCTTAACCGATGAACCATGGGATCATGACCTGAGCCAGTAGGATGCTTAACCAACTGAGCCACCCAGGCACTCCAAAATTTGACTTCTTTTTTCCATTTTAGGAAACTTAGAGTATTCATATAATGACAGTTTACTTAATCAAATTGTAATATGGACTTGAGATAACTTATTTTTAACTCTGGGGAGTAAGTGGAAGGAACTATATGTCATGTTTGAATTACTTGTGTAACATCTCTAGAAATTAAGGTAATACAATATTTTTAGAAAGATATTAACCAGTGTTTATAGGAAAACATTTTCATTGATAAATTCAGATTATTTTGGGATATTTGGCTGAATATCTTGAATAATTTCAGTAATTAGCTCCTTCATTTTGCTTTTGTAGGTCTAGATTAAAAGATGAGAGACCTGTCATTTCATCTTGGCTGTCTTCCCAAGGCTTTATGGAATTAGAACCATCCACAATCATGTGAAGCCAAAATTTGAAGCCTTGATTTCCATTACTTTCTTGATACATCAGTCTTATATACCTTGGAGATTTGCGGACATACTTTAGATTTTTTAAAAAAAATAGGAGGCTGTGACTTTCCTTATTTAATGTAGTTGAGATAAATAGTAAACATATTCCTTGCTCATGGAGAAAGGCAAAATGGCTAGTTAGAAGATATAAACAGGAAGTCTAAGTTCGTAAGTCTAAGAGCGTATGTCTAATTCTTCTGCTTAAAACATGGGGAGATAGTAATCTGACCACTGATGTGTACCTTGGAGACTAATAGTAAAACAGTACCCCCTCTATTTGTAGAAGCACATGCATAAATATTTTATGGGGCATAATGAACTGGTCAGTATTTTCAAGAATGCATATTAGTATAACTTTATCTCTTTTTTTAGATCTCTTTGTGTATATCCACATAATTCTTCATTTTCATGTGTTTTTTTCCTTAAAAATCTGGTGTAATATTCCAGAATTTTCCCGTCATTGTTGATTAAATGTAATGCAATATCATTTTTTATTAATTCTGATGCAGGTTAAATTGTTTTTTTACACAAGTGTTTCCCAAATACAGTAAAACCTTGGATTGTGAGCATAATTTGTTCCAGAAACATGCTTATAATCCAAAGCCCTTAGATATCAAAGTGAATTTCAAGAACCATTGGCTCAGGTGTGATTATGTGAGGTTTGGCATCATGTACTACTCGAATTGCAAGACATCACTCATTTATCATGTTAAATTTATTAGAAATGTTTGTTCATCTTGTGAAACACTCACAGAGCAAGTTACTCACAATCCAAGGTTTTACTGTATTACATGGAATGTATTTATAAAAAGTTACTGTTTATCTGAAATCCAAATATAACTGTGCATCCTGTATTTTTATTTGTTCAATCTGGCAACTCAAAGGAATTCGTTAAATATTTCCAAATGTTATAGAATAAAAATGTCAATAATTTTGAGTCAATATATAGATGAGAAAAATACAACTGAGAAAATGGAACCAATAAAAAGAAAAAAATGAGTCATGGGAAGTGGATCTTTACATATCATTGTAAGTTTATTTTGATATCACACTGATCTATTTTAAGATGTAATATGGAGTAAGCTCTATAACTAAATGGTTAAGAGTTCAGTCTCTATGGTTAGCACAATTGGGTCTATGATTTGCAGGGCCTAGTAAGTGAAAATGCTAGGCTCTTTGTTCAAAAATGCTCGGGAATTTAAAGCCAGAGACAATAGAATGCTTACCCAAGCATGTAGCCCTTCTGAGTGTCAGCCTCTGTACATAGGTTGCATGCCTGTGAAGCTGGCACTGGTCGTTAATCTGGCATATAGGAGGTAGATATTGCTGCAGATAATATGATTGCCATTCCAAGATGAAAAGTGAGGTTTTGAGAGGTTAAGTAATTAGCCAAATAGAAGTTGATTCAGATTTGAATCTAGGTAATCTGAGACTACAGTGCCTCTAACCGTGAACAATACTAAATTCTGCAATATTGAATCCTAGAAAAAATAAAACCAAAGGAGAAAGCAGACCCTAACTTTGGGAGATGAATGTTTACATGGAATTTAAATTGCCTACGAGAATTAAGCAGATCAAATAAATGAATAAAGCAGATTAGGAATCATTATAGCAAGATTGGTGGAAATTATGGCAAACTGTAGCTCATGTACAATGTGCAAATCCATTTAAATCCAAAGTGATAAAGCAAATTTGTGAGCTAAATTGGGCCACAGAGGGGAGGAAGTTTGTGATCCTGTAACCCCTAGTTTAGATATTGTGATAATCATATTCATTATCTTTCTTTGTTTTCATCCCACTTTTTAAAAATAATAGTCTCTGAAGTGAATGTAAGTGGGAGTTAAGGAGCCTTCTGAAATGTAATAGCAGTCCTATTTTTTTAAAAAAAAATCTTTCCTTTAATTTGATGAAAAGGAAATTATAGCATCTGCTCCAATGACAGAGTATAAAGCATCCTGGTTTGGTGTATACCAGTTGTACAAAGAACCTTTGTACTTTTGATGCTTTTGGCTTTTATCAATTGATTGTCATATGGGTTAACTAACTAGGTGCTCAAAATTGCCACATACTTTTCTTGTACTTCAAACATAAAACCTTTCTGGCACCCAGAGCTAGGATCTGAAAATGGTAAGCATTAAGCAAAATGGATTAGTCTTCAGAGGGGAGTTTCAGACTGTCTGTGCCAGAGGGGTTAATGGAAAACAGTGTGTCATATTTGCCATTTCCCCTATATTATCTTGCCCAGAACACCTGCTTAATGAACTAGACATAAATTATCATACTATAAGCACATTATTTAATAAAAAAAACCTTGTGGAAGCATTCCTTCTTGTTGAAATAATAAACTCAGAAACATGATTTTGATGAAGTTTACTCAAATGCTACATGCAAAAAACTGTAAAAAATCGATTGATGATCATACTGGATTTTTCCATCTTCTGGGAGTAGTAAAAATTGTAAGATGATCTTAAGTGGTTTATTTCAACCAGAATTTGAATTTTGCTTTGTCAGGTTTGTAAATGCTTTTGATTTGGTAAATTTCTAAGCCTGTAAATGATCCTTTAAAGATCTTTCCCCATCCTATTTCTTTCACCTGTAATAATTCCTTAATTCCCCTTAGTTTTCCCCTTTGAGATATAAATATGTATCAAGATGAGGTACATAAGAGGTAAATATTACTGTATATATTATTTATATCTCAAAGGGAGGAGTTATTTAAATATTCAATGTATATAATTTAATGATATTAATATGTCATTAAACACAAGTATTGCTAATTAGGAATATACACACAAATATTTGTATTAAGTCAACATGTAATGATAACACATGATGCTTGTTTCTTTTAACTGATTTAATATTCTATTAGAATTTTGGAAATTAGGTAAAGCTAAATGGAAACATCAAACCAAATAGTATTTCTTCTTAAAAATACTTTGTGTATATGAAAAATGAGTTGAAATCCACTATATAAATTTATAGTTCCCTTCTTCAAATCCAAAACATTTCTTCAAAGCATTGTTTATTTTTATTCCATTCCATTGCTTTACCTCTCTTGATTCCTGCTGCTTCTTATTCCGTCCTCTGTCTGGGGCTAAGAAAATTCTTCTTGATGCACACTGGATCATAAAGGGGAAGAGATTCCCAACCACCTTATCCAAATATTTTCTTTCACTGAGAATTTGCAACTAATAATCTCCATATGATATATCAAAGAAAGATATCAAAATTATTTTTAAAAGTCCACAAAAAAGTGAATGAAGAGCAATGAAAAGTGTTAACATTTCTCCCTTTTGTTTTGTATTATGTTGCTTCCAGGAATATCCCTAGATCAGAATAAATTTTATCTTAAGTGCTTTAGTGGCCATGGTACCCAGATTCCACAGGCTGGCATTAAAATATAGGATACTTCTTCATTGATGATTTATTATATTATCACCCAATTTACATTTTTAAACAGCTAGAATTATAATTTCAATGAATTAGCAACAATTTTTACTTAGACAAACTCACTTTGTTACCCTTTAAAATTGAAGTTTATTGGCAGAGGAGATGCTACTTTATATTTTTAGATTCAGGAAGTAGAGTTTCAAGGAAAATAACAGCTCTGCCAGAAAACTGGCTCTTATTGTCTCAGAGGCAAAGGGTCTGAGATTACATTATTTTATTATCAGGGTTATAGAGAGAAGCACTTGTGGGGCTACTCTTCAATAGAGTCTTCAAAGTGTCTAGGAGGGGCTTGGGTTCAGACTGGAGCTATTTTTTGGAACTAACTGGGAAGGGAAAGTACTCTTTAAATTTGATTGCTATTTATTTTTTTGTGATGTAAAGGGGTTTTTGCATATAAATCAATGTTTTTTGGTAAATAAATTACAGGCTCACTGTGGATTGTTAGGAAGTAATAGACTTGTTATGGGTTAAAAACATTCTTCAACAGGAGCCTATCTTATTACCATTGATAATCATAGAACAGAGTTGCATTTCTGAGTCACATCCCTCAAGCCAAGTGGTCTCCTTCTGTATCAGAGCAAGTTAGATTTTGTACCCAAATGTTAAACAAAGCAAAATTACGCCTATACCTTGATTTTGCTTGCACTTAAAAAAATATTTTAAGTGGCATATATGCATTGCAATTTTAGTAAATAAGCAAAAGTAAATTCTAGATCACTTTAAAGGTCTATATAAGGTGAGCTCATTATTTGCACAATTTACTAGTTTTGGGGATATAGGCAAGAAGTTACACAGTTTTGTTTGATTGTGGATTCAAAACGCTTATATTCTGGGTGGCTCAGTCGGTTAAGTGTCTGACTTTTGATTCAGTTTCAGGTCATGATCCCACAGTTGTGAGATCGAGCCCCACGTTGGACTCTGCGCTGGGCGTAGAGCCTGCTTGAGATCCTCTCTCTCCCTCCCCTTTTGCTCCTCCCCTGCTTGTGCACACACGTGCTCAGTCTCTCTCTCTCTCTGTCTCTCTCTCTGTCTCTCTCTCTGTCTCTCTCTCTGTCTCTCTGTCTCTCTGTCTCTCTCTCTCAAAAAAAAAAAAACAAACTAATATTCTTACAAAGGATGTGAATTGGAGGAAGCATGTGGGAAGAGAATTCTGAACTAAGCAATTCATAAAATGGGTTTTATGTTAGTACACTGAGTTATGGTGAATGATGTTTTGAGAAAATGTTTCAAGAAAAGAATGATTCTCTAGGGGTTAGATTAAAAAAATATAAAACTTGAAGTGTAAATTACTATATTGTAATTAGTGTATGTTAATATGACCCAATAAGAATTTTCAGGGGCTAGATTAAAAATATCTCAGGACTGAATTGTCCAGTGAATATTTAAAATGTAGGGGAAAATATCCTAAACGTTGTACTGAGCAAAGGTCATATGCTTATATTATCAAAAATAAGAGAAAAATTGTCACTCTATTTTGACAGTTTAAAAGACAAACTTCTATTTTTAGTTTGATGTGCTGATCTGTATAAATGCCACCTGTGGCAGAGACCAGAATTTTTCATCAACAAGAGCTTTGCATCCTTCTACCCATAAATACAAAGACTTTGGGAGACCTTCACATTATGGAACATATTGTAGAAATTATAATTAGAAGTTCCAGCTTACAGATTTGAAAAGATTTTACATTTTTTATATTTTTCTTAGGAATTAGTATATGTGTCAAGAAATGCATCCCACAGTGAGAATTATGATTTATTAATTAATGCTTGGCTATGATACTAGCATTTGCCAAAATATCACAGTTGGTGAGAATAAATATAACAAACACAATTGTAACCCTGTCATTTTGTGGATGGAGGGGCTTAGATCATGCATTATAAAATCTAATTAAAAACAAAGATTATTATTTCCATTATGATTCTTTCTCAGTCTGTTTTTCATTATTTTTCAATTATATCTGTTTTAATTTTTATTTCCTTTTAACTTTTATGTGCTAGACACTATATTTTTAAATTATAAATTTAATTTTGTTAATTTAAGATTAATAAAATTAATTCTTCTAGGCCCTTTCTGTACAAGCATTCTGTGGGAAGTTGAATTAAAAAAAATTTTTTTTAACATTTATTTATTATTATTGAGAGACAGAGGGAGACACAGAGCGTGAGCAGGGGAGGAGTAGAGAGAGGGGGAGAACAGAATCTGAAGTAGGCTCCAGGCTCTGAGCTGTCAGCACAGAACCCGACATGGGGCTTGAACTCACAAACTGTGAGATCATGACCTGAGCCAGAGTCAGTTGCCTAAAAAAGTGAGCCACCCAGGCACCCCTGTGGGAAGTTGAATTTTGATGTTAGATCTTACTCCTTAGTAAATTTGAATATCTTTAAACAGCTGACTAAATATGATAAGCAATTTATGTTATTATTCATCATTTTCTTTGTTTTATTAAAAAATAGGGGCACTGAGCCTAGGTGCCTCAGGCAGTTAAGCGTCCGACTTGGGCTAAGGTCATGAGTTTGAGCCATGCGTTGGGCTCTGTGCTGACAGCTCAGAGACTGGAGACTGCTTCAGTTTCTATGTGTGTCTCTCTCTCTGCCCCTCCCCCCGCTTACACTCTGTCTCTCAAAAATAGATAAACATTAAAAAAAAATTAAAAATCCTCCATTTTTCTTGAAGCACTGTACACACTGGAGAGAATGAGAGGATTCTTTTGTCAAGTCATAAATACACAAAATGAAGATCTTACTCAGGCTATGCTTTATTAATAGTTATTCAATAGCAAAGAGGCACAGGTGAAGCAAGAAGATGTTCAGATCTCCCAGTATGATTCCCAAGCCCTTTGTCCCCTCACTTGAGGGCACTCTGAGTTAGGTTAACAAATGAAGTATATAAATGCCTTACTAAGAAAGAAGAACATTTTAAGTCAGGAAAGATCTTAATTTTATGATCTGTTATAGACTGAATGTCTTCTTCAAATTCACATGTTGAAGCCAGCCCTCAGTATAGCTATATTTGGAGATGAGTCCTCTGAGGAACCAATTAAGGTTAAATGAAGTCAAAATGGTGGATCTGATTCAGTAGGATTAGTGTCCTTATAAGATGAGGTACCAGAGAACTCTATCTGCATGTACACATTGACGAAAGGTCATGTGAGAACCCAGCGAAGGGAGGCCAACTACAAGTCAGGAAGAGAGCTCTCAGCAAATGCTGTATCTTCTGGCACCAATGGTCATGGACTTCTGGCCTCCAGAGCTGTGAGAAAATAAGTATCTGTTGTTTAAGCCACTCAGTCTGTAGTGTTTGTTACAGCAGCTATAGGAGGCTAAGACATGTTTATATAGTTATGCTGCTTTGGGGATGCCAATGCATTTCTAGATTATAGGTTTGTTCACCATATCAGTCTTTGAAAACCAGGTATGTTCTGATAAAAGCATACGGAAGAAAATGAATCTACTGCTAGCAGAAAACATTTATCATATTAACAAGCAGATTGTAAGAAGGAACACATGCTTTCTCTCTTTTCTAGGAGTGTTCCCCACCAAAATCCCCCTCCGGGAACAGAATATAAGTGGATTGAAGATCTGTTGCTGTAATTCTTATTTCACTGCTCACACATTTCTTGTATTCTATTTAAGATATGTTTGTTAACAGAACCCACAGAAAGAATACTTTTTAAAATGGTTATAGAGTTTGCCTATTATATGAAAACACTCCATTTTATAGAATGTTTTTCTTTGATGGACATCTCAAGTATTTGTTAACAGAAACTGCTGCAGTGTGTTTTATATTTAACTATATTTGATTATTTTATTGTTGAAATATTTACTCTCTTCCTCTTATCTTTATGGGCTCCGCATGTTTCCTTCTCTTTAATTTTGGGTTCAGTCATGTGACTTGCTTTAGTCAGTAGAATGAGTAGAAGTAACTGTTTGCCAATTCCCAGCCCAGGCCCTAAGTAGACCTGCATATTTCTGCTTGCTCTCTGGAGCTTCTGTTTTCAACCTGGAAGGAATATGGCAAGACTAGTACTCTGGGTCCAGGAGGAAAGGATAAGACATGTGGAGCAGAACCAAACCTCTGTAGCTAATAAATGCAGCCTAGATCAGACAAGGAGACCCTCAGATGCAGGAGTAAGCCTCGTCTTCATCAGTAGAGCTGCCCAGATAAACTTAGCCTATACCAGTTAGCAGATGGATGATTTTAGAATGGTTTGTTACAGAGTATTTTGTGGTAGTAGTTACAACATGTATGTCTATATGAGGGATATATTTTTAGAATTAGAAAGGTTGGGACAGTGAACATTTCCCTCATTCAGCACATTATAGATTTAATTCTTTATTGATATTCTTGATATATGTTTCATGATAAAATATAGCCTCAATCAGTATGTGTCTCTCTTTGTAGTTTCTACATTTGGAAATTTATCCAAGCCTGACACCATCCTGAAAGCATTAATCTTAGTAGTCTGTTCTTACTTCATTTGTTAATTGCATCTATCAATATAAATTATAGATATGGGTATCTTATTTTTTTTTTACCCATTTTAGAAACACAAAGTTCAAGATTATATAGTCTATTGCCTAGAATACTAAAGTCAAATACATGAGTTCTGTGTCTACTGAACACTTTATAGAAGAGTTCTAGGAAATTTCTGAAAAGAATTTGAGTAAGCTCTGTGTGCCCCTTCATTGGTATATGGAGCTTTAGGACAACCAACAGTAGAATACAAAACTTACATTCTAAAAGTATTTAAAATTGTTGGGGCACCTGGGTGGCTCAGTCAGTTGAGCGTCTGACTTTGGTGTGGGTCATGATCTCATAGTCTGTGAGTTTGAGCCCCGTGTCAGGCTCTGTGCTGACAGCTCAGCCTGGAGCCTGCTTCAGATTCTGTGTCTCCCTCTCTCTCTGCCCCTCCCCTGCTCATGCTCTGTCTCTCTCTGTCTCAAAAATAAATAAAAACATTAAAAAAAATAAAAAATAAATTAAAAAAATAAAAATATTTAAAATTGTTGATGATTGTTTTGGTCAGTGTCAAAGTAGGAAAAAACATTTCCTGAGGCTACTTTAGGAATAAACTACACTTGTAAACTTTTTTTTTTAAACACTTGTTATACTCTTCATTTTCCCCAAGAAAATATCTGTCTTTTCAGATTGTTGATGCACATGGCAGTGTACATGATAGGAAATATAATTGTATTTCAGACACTTGCCAAAGAGTAAAATCTGGACCTGAGAGTTGCACAATAGCTATAAAAATCACATTGAAAACAACTTTATTTGCTTAAGCGTAGCTGTTCTACCTATGTCTCTAGACATGCTAAGTACCTGTAAAGAGCTTCAGAGAGTTGTATATATGTGGATCACATTGGTTTTCCACCCAACTGCCTATTATTGAAGTGTTTGGTGAGTTGTCATCATTTTATACTAAGAGATATTAGAAGAAACTTCTCTGTAAAGGTCATTGTTGTACTTATTTTGAGTTGTTAATATTATTTAGTATATAGTATAGAGTCTTCTCTTTGAAATTTTTTCAGTCCTACTTGTTCAACCATATTTTTCTTTGCCTCAGATTTTCAGCTAGTTTAAATTCATTTGGGATTGTATGCTACTTATATTTTTGAAAGCCACTCTGAAATTAACAATTATGTAGCAAATCATAAAATGTGGATATAAATAAAAAACTGGTTGAAGTGTGATAAAGTAACACAAACATCAGGATGTCCTATCTATATGACATTAAAATATGAGACAGAGATGGATTCTTCCACACATACTTCATTCTTCTGCATAGCTATTAATTTAACTGCCTACTTGTTTTGGCATTAGGTTAACAAGAACAAATGTGTAGAACTCTCTCATTCTCTTTTCCTCTTTGGAATATAAAGGAGAAAGTATGGCCTGGTGAACAGTTGCAGAATGATTCATAAAATCTGTCAAGCATCCTCACTGATTCGTGACATATCATGGCCCTTAAAACAATAAAAATTATATAATGCGCCCAGATTTTCATTGGGCAGAAAAGAGGAAACATCTTGCATAGAGCCATCACTCCAGCACAGCAATTCAAATGATTTTTTGTAGACTCAAATTTTCTATGCAGAGGCCCAAGTCAGTATTTCCAGATCATGCAGATATCAGGCACATACACCTCATAAGGATTAAAAAGGCAATGATTAAAAATTTAGAACGTAAAATACATAAATGTTTTCAATTATCTCTGTAAATATGAATTAATTATTTTGGGGTACACTAAAAAATTCCATTATTTTTCTCTGTAAAAAATCTTTCTATGATTTGGATTACATATTTTAAGATTTTGAGGTCATTCTTTGGCTCAGTCTAACTTGCCTGAATTAGCTAAGTAGATTTTTTTTAAAGAAACAAACGAAAGATAAATACATTTGTTGAAGAACATTTATTTGTTTTGCAATGCACACACACATATTCCAGTAAGGTTTGTTTTTAAGGCATGCCTAAATACTATTCAAATTCTGTGGTATTTATATTTTTCCTTTTAGATACTGCATGGCATTTGTCTTTGGTCTTGGATTATTACTTCATTTTGCTTATTAAACCCTACATAAGTTATTTTATTCATTAAATATGCACAATGCACCCTTTTTATTATGAAATTATTAAATTAGAATAAATCAGACGAGATTCAGCTTTGAAGAATAGGTCAGAATATCGAATGTTAAGTATGGATGTCATCCCATTGGTCTGAAGAGAAGATGCTGCTGAGTGCAAGTTGATCTCATTGTGTGTGTGTGTGTGTGTGTGTGTGTGTGTGTGTGTGTGTGTGTGTGCGTGTGCGTGTGTGGGTGTGGGTGGGTGGGTGGCTGAGGGAGAATAATCAGAAAGATTATTGAGTATGAAGAGCCCAGGACCAATGGTATCATGGAACAGTATTATATCAAAATGTTGACTTTCAAAAAGTGATGGTATGGTCATTGAATTGTCATACTTCCCAGTTTGATACTTCCGTTTAACAATGTTGTGATAAGTTCTATATTTCCAGAGTAATAGGTGAAGAATTAAAACTTTTTTTTTTCCTACTTAGCCTATAGCTCTCAACAGAAGCCTCACTTCTCCAGAGGAGTCTTCCCTAATAACCTCATTACCCTCCCAGTATAGGTCAGGTTTTTTTAAATTTTTTATTGTATTTTCAAAGAATCATGTTTCTTCTCTTTGTTGTAATTAAATGCTCATTTGTATATTTATTTGATAATAAGTCCTTTTCTGTAAAGCTTTTATCACCAGAATCTGTACAGTGTAGGGACTGAATAAATGATGTTTAACTTTATGAATGATTAAACATGGGTTATTGCTCCCGGGGTTGCCTGGGTGACTCAGTCTGTTAAGTGTCTGACTCTTGATTTTGGCTCAGGTTATGATCTCATGGTCATGAGATCGAGCCCCCAGTCTGGCTTGGTGCAGAGTCTGCTTGGGATTCACTCTCTCTCCCTCTCTGCCCCTCCTGGTTTGTGCTTTCTCTTTCTCTCTCAAAATAAATGAATAAAACTTAAAAAAAATGATTATTTCTGGGTTCAAAGGAGTTGCTCTCTTTTCTGTAAGAACATATATTTTTCCTTCAGAATTCTGGGCTGATGGTGGATACATGAGTGTTTCTTATTTTATTTTGTTTTTAGACACATGTTATTACATACTTTCTTTAGTATATATATAGCATATATTATATTTTACAAAAGATCCTTTCTATTCTCATTAATATGGCTGGCTAGGTATTGGGACTTACTTACCTTCTGTTGTGAGACAATTCTGTTTTATTTGTATATTTCCTGAACCAAGGGTACTGACAGGTTTTGTCAGTTGTATCTGAAATGCAGACATCTTTGGAAGCAAGAGCATTTCTTTCTCTAGGTCAGAGGGAAGATTTTATTTTTTCTGACCAGGAATGTAAAGATAATAATTCCCGATAGGAAAAGTTGGGAAGGTTTTAAAATCTTTAAAAGATTAAGTTTTCTTAATTTTGAAGTTCCTTAGCTATGACAAAGACTCTTATGTATGTGGTACTCACCTTGCCCTGCCTCTGCATTATCCCATGGAACATGGGAGAGCAAGAATAACCAGTGTGATGTGAGCTAATATTGCTTGTGATGGCATAAATAATAACTAAGTCCATTTGGACTTGTCTTCTTCCCAAGGTATCTTGCAAAAGCAAATGCCAATGCTCTCTGGAAGAAAGCCCACTAATCCTAGACCTCAAAGAATTTCTACAAGTAACAGCCAACAAAAAAAAAATAGCTGACCATATGTAAGAATCAAAAAACAAAATAAAAACACTAGGAAGGGGAAGTGATCTACAAAAACTTCAACTATTGGAGCTATCAGACATATATAATTGAATTATAATATCTTTGTATATTTAGTATCTTTGAAAGAAGGCAAGCTTGAAAACATTTTCAGAGTACAGGAAACTTTATAAAAAAAGACCAACAGATTTAAAAAATAACCAAAAAGAATATCTATGAAATAAAAGATAGAACAATTCAAAATAAAATTGAATTACTTAATGGATGCATTTAGCAGTTAATTAGATGAGCAGTAAGAAAATTAGTGAACTACAGGATTGAAGAGAAGAAATTATCTAAAATATACAACAGAGATAATAAGAGAAGGAAACCATAAAAGAAAAACCCATGAAATATTGGTATAAGAAAGGTCAACATATGTCTAATTGGAGTTCTAGAAAGAGAGGAAAGAGAAAAATGGGATGTAAATAGTATTGGAATAAATACCACTTGGGATATTTTTGGAAATAAAGACACCAATCTGTAGATTTCAGAAGTAACAATTAAACTGACAACTTACTTCTCAGTGTTAACAATAGAAACAACAGAAGCCAAAGAACACATGATATATTCAATGTGCTAAAAGAAAATAAGTGCCAACCTAGAATTCTATTCTAAGTGAAAGTAAGTTTCTAGAATTTGGGTTTAAAAAAAGAAGACATCTTAAAGGCGACAAAATAAAAAATGTTTCCACCAATAAGTAGATCCTCATTAATGGCTGACGGGTATTAAAGAGGGCACTTGTGGTAAGCACTGGGTATTGTATGTATGTGATGAATCACTAAATTCTATTCCTGAAACCAATACTACATTATATGTTAACTAACTAGAACTTAAAAACTTGATACATAAAAAAGAGAATATCTAAAAGATACATTTGAGGCAGAAGTGATACCAAAGAAGACATTGGAGATTGTGAGAAAGGATGAATAGTAAAAGAAGAAGCAAATATGTAGTAAATCTAAGGGAACGTTAATCTTTTAAAAGCAAAACATACTGTTTTGTGAGTTTTAGGGGCACAAAATAGAACTAAAACAAACAACAATAATATATAAGTGAGGAACAATAGTAATTGAGGTTCTTATATGATTGAAGAAGAGAATAAATGTACTGATTAATTTTCAGCATCGATCAATTATATATGTGTGTTGTGATTTCTAGACTAATCTTCATAGTCTAGAATAGGGAATAGAAATAGGGAATAGAAAAAGGAATAGAATAGAGAGCATACAGTCCAATTAGTTACGGAAAAAATAATAGAATTTGAGAAAATATACCTATTCAAACAAATGACACCCAAGACAATAATGGAGAGAAGAACGAACGTAGAAGAGAAGAAAAAAAATAGAAGTGAGAAGTAAGATGGTAGATACAGACCTACAGACCCAGTATATCTGTAGTAAATTAAATGTGAATGGAATAAATGCTCCATTTGAAAGTATAAAATATAAACAATGCATAAAAATATGAATTCTAGGGGCACCTGGGTGGCTCAGTCAGGTAAGCATCTGACTTCGGCTCAGGTCATGATCTCACAGTTCATGGCTTCCAGCCCCACATCAGGCTCCATGCTGACAGCTCAGAGCCTGGAACCCGCTTCAGTTTCTGTGTCTCCCTCTCTCTCTGCCCCTCCCCTGCTCATGCTCTGTCTCTCTCTCAAAAATAATAAAACATTGAAAAAATGTATGAATTCTAATTATATGCTATTTAAAAGATCATTTCTAAAATATCAGAAATGAGATACTTCAAAGTAAAAAGGTGAAAAATAATACAGTGCTATCTCGGTGAGACTATGTTAATATGATCCAAAATAGATTTAAAGCAAAAATCATTATTAGATATCAAGAAAGTCATGTTATAAGGAGAAAAAAATTCAAATAATTAGAAATATATAAAAAATTTTAATGTATGGATCTTATAACAGCCTCAGAAGTTTTGATTGACAGACCAATACCTTGTAAATTGTTTTGAATTGGAGTTGTGGCATATAAATGAAAATGCATTTTTTCCATGTATAATAATTATAATTTGAAACTTCCAGGTTTCTTCAGAGCTTTATGAGATGCATCATTAATCTTATTGCTAGAAAATATGATGAAAATCCCTACTATTTAATTTTTATTTTTTTATTTATTTTTATTTTTATTTTTTTATAATTTTTTTAACATTTATTTATTTTTGAGACAGAGACGGAGCATGAATGGGGGAGGGGCAGAGAGAGAGGGAGACACAGAATCCGAAGCAGGCTCCAGGCTCCGAGCCATCAGCCCAGAGCCCGACGCAGGGCTTGAACTCACGGAGCGAGAGATCGTGACCTGAGTCGAAGTCGGACGCTTAACCGACTGAGCCACCCAGGCGCCCCCCTACTATTTAATTTTTAAATGTAGGGGTGCCTGGGTGGCTCAGTAGGTTAAGTAAGTGTCTGACTCTTGATTTCAGTTCAGGTCATGATCTCAGTTTGTGAGTTCGAGCCCCACGTTGGGCTCTGTGCTGACCATGCAGAATCTGCTTTGGATTTTCTGTCTCCTTCTCTCTGCCCCCCACCTGCTGTCTCCCCACAATAAATAAACATTAAAATGTCTATTATTTATAGATGTCAACCACAAAATTATAAAATGATAAAATTTGATTAAAATGATAACCAAGCTTGTCACACAGTTTTAGTTGTAGTTTCTTTTGCCATTGCTGTAATGACTGGTCGCGTCTTACTCAGCTACTCTGAGGCCGAGCTAATTCTTTTTATACTGAATCCTATGAGTATATGTTTTCCCTTATTCACCATGTGGTCAAATCTTAATTATTGTGTTGCATAGAAAAGCATTTGTAATAATTGGAGTCAGTGGATTAAGTATTGTGCTAATAGACTGAAATTTAGATTTGGGATTTTAAAAAAGCACTTTAGTTTTGGCAGTCTTTGTGATTTGGGGTGAGACCTCCCAGGACTATGATAACCTGATCTAATGAAGGGACTAGAAGAAAAGATTGCTTAAATGAAGTTCTGGTTAAATAACCATAGTAATGATGATGCTAATGCTAGCAATAGTTATAACTACTTCTACTCTGACTTCTATGCCTATTCCCAGTACTACTTTATATTATGTTCGTGTGTGTGTCTTAAAAATTTTGGTTTGTAAACATTTTGAACATCTTCTAGATACTATGTCTTTACTAGTTATATACACTGAAAATATCTGATTCCTTTGGGTAGACCGTCTCTTTATGTGTCATTTGTTAAAAGCAACATAAATTTCAACATAATCAGTTTTATTATCATTTTCTTTTAGAATTGATACTTTTGTGCCTTGTTAAAAGAAACTATGTGAACTTTTCTATTTAGTACTTATTTTATGAAATTTCTACTTATTCAATATTTATGTTCTTTAATATAGTTTTATATTTTTCTATAAAATATGCTATATATATTCCAGAGTTCTTGTAACTTAAGCTTCTTAAGAAATAAATGAATCTTTTAAGTTATGTGTTCTTTACTTTGTTCCCCCTAATTTTTTGAAACTCCCATTGTTTTAAAATATTGATCTTGTTATCTGGCAATCTTGTTGAATTCTTATATTAATTAAAAGTTATTATTATTATTTATTTTTAAGCACTTATTTATTTGAGGGAAAGAGAGCAAGTTGGGGGGAGGTAAGAGAGGAGCACAGAGGATCCAAAGTGGATCAAGCAGGGATTGAACTCAATGAACCGCGAAGATCATGACCTGAGCTGGTATCAGACGCTCATCTGACTGAGCTACTTAGGTGCCCTGTTAGTATTATTTAAATGTTTATTCATTTATTTTGAGAGAGAGAGAGAGAGACAGAGAGAGAGAGAGTGAGTACACGCAGGCACATGGGGAGGGGGCAGAGAGAAAGGGAGACAGAGAATCCCAAGCAGGCTCTGCTCTCAGCACAGAGCCCAGTGCAGGGCTCAAACTCATAAACAATGAGATCATGGCCTGAGCCAAAATCAAGAGTGGGACACTTAACTGACTGAGCCACTCAGGCACCCCTAATTCCAATTATTGTCTGTGTGTTATCTTATGTTTGTTATATAGATGATAATATCTTCTATACATAATAACATTCTTTACAGTTCTTTCCAAACTTTACACCTCTTATTGCTGTTTAAAATAGTTTTTTAATTTCTGTATTGGATAAAACCTCATTACAGTGCTTAAAAAATGGTCCTAATCAACATCTTAGTTTCCTTTTTTAATAGACATGTTTCTAACAAATCACTGTGAAAGTATGAGGTTTTCTGAGGGTTTTGGTAAGTCTCAGACCTTTCTATTATACCATACGCCTTGAAAGATTGTATCTTTACATTTTTTAAAGAAAAGAGAGTTAATCATTTGTGGGATGGAAGTCATGATACTCTTTGGAAGTATGATGAATTTTGTGGATTTTCTCCACAGGGATAAAATGGACTTTTTGTACATCAGCAAAGGTATTTTGTGTACAATTTTGAGGGCTCGTAAGTCTGTTAAATACCCTCAATTGACTCAAAATTAAGATCTTTTGATCTAAAATAGTTTTATTTATTACAACATTCAACAGTTATTGACTACCCATCATATGGCAGTGACTGAAATATACTGTGTGTATAGAAAAGAGCACATTGAAACCCTTGAACTCTAAGTGCTCATAGTATGAAACATAAGCTAATGCAGTTGTTAAAATATGGTACATGAGACTGTTGAGGAGAATATATGAATTCTTATTCTTTCTTTGAGTGTTTTAGTGAAAGTGCACATACCTAATTTCAAATACCATTTTTTACAATGTAGAAGTTCCTGATATCCTGAATAAACAATAGGGTGGGCAAATGAGAATGAGTTCATGTAATAATTATTATATTCTGCTTAACCTCTCTACTCCTGTTAGTTTTTTCTTTTCTGAATTGCACTGTATTTCATCATATTATACTGGTACATACTTAAAAGGCTTTATTTTTTGTTTAGCCAACATATTAGCACTCAGCTTTTTTATTAGCAGTTTTGCAAAAATGTCTGCAGGTCATTTTATTTAAAAGGAGTAACAAATCCCTTCGGCTTTTATGGAAGAAGATTTGTCGGCCTTTGCCTTCTAAAATGTTGTTGACAACTTGAAAATAAATAAATGGATAAAATGCTTTGGTTGAACTGATTGTCGTGATGGACAAGGCAGCTTCTCGAGGGAGGTATGGCCGCAGGCCTGCTGCACTGAGGATAAATTTGAAGTCTGGAACTTTATCTTACCTGGAGTGCTTGTTGCCTCTTGGCATGAAGAGCAGGTGATTATTTTCGCTGGACCTCTCAGCTGCTTCTCAGGCCTCCTGCACATTTCACCAGTTTGTATAAACTCAGAGGAGGCAATCTGCCTGTGGCTGGATTAACCTTGCTTTTTCCTGAATCTTTAAAAGGAAGATGTCAAATTGGTCAAAGCTTCCTTGGGTGTATTTCTATTCCATCAATCTTTTGAAATGAAATTGCTTACACTTGTTTCTGGAGAGGTTTCAGGAGGGAGTTTTCATTTCAAATCATTAATACATGCAGTGTCTTCCTCACTAACAATTAAATTCTAAGAATAATACATAGACATATTAAAATAAGTTTGCACAAGTTTGAGGGCAAAGTATAGTAACTAAATTCACATATGGGTTTTTGACTATCAGCTCATATTTAATTTTCATATGTGTAAGAAGCTAAAAGATTTGGGTAAAGAACAACTATTACCACAATATAATAAAAATACACAGTACATCTATTAACTACTGAAACTTAGGGCAGCTCATCAATTGACTAACCCTCAGTATGTGATTTTGGATATGATTATGTTAAATGTCAGTCAGTTTCTTACCTAGAATTTGTAAAATTAACTATAAGTTAATTAAGTTAAAGTGAAATCCATTCCATGGTGTAGTTCTGACTTATTCCTTTACTTAGTGTTTAATATTCATATAAACTATTGGATCATTAGTTCATGCCCTGTCTTGAACTTGATCTAAGAGTTAAAGTTAAACTTGATCTTTTGTTTCATGAATATTTAATTGGACTGAACTCTTTTCCTTTTACAGTGTGAGTGGGAGTGAAACATTCTTTATTGCTGAAGTTATCCGTTGTGCTTGGTGTATTAATTTACTTTCTTAACTTTTTAACCAAGGACCATTTCAATTCCAGTGAGCATACTTTATCACACTTTTTCAGATGATTATGTTTTCTCTTTGAAGTTTTTTTTTTTTAATTTTTATGAAACCTGAAAATATTTCTCCATCCAGCTCTACCTTACTAAACATGACATTGAGGTTATGCAGAATTCATTCTTCTATGATTTGGGGATTTTGGTTGGTAGGTGACTATAGTTCAAAGAATGTATCATACTTCTAAATATCTAGTAGAAATTATCAAATGTGAGTCATCTTCATTTTTCTAATTGATCAATGGTATATGTGACTTATTTAGAATTAAGTATGTTAATATAAATTATTATATCTAGGAGAGTATTTATTACAAATTACCTGCCGTAACCACCCTTGCCTCCACCCCCCAAAATGTTGTCTCTCTTCATTAAGTGGTGATGTGAAGTGAGAAGCATCATGTTGGGACTGCTGCTTAAAAAGGAGGGTAGGAAGAGATTAATTTTTGCTGTATACTTCTATATACCCTATGTTTACTATATGTAAATTGACCTGATTTACAAATAATGATATTGAAGTTACTGATTTCAATTCAACCATATTATTAGTATACTTTAATAATAATGCTATGAATTTTTAAAATATCTTATGATTTCTCAAGCATTTTCTTTTTCTCATTTTATTTTCATCTAGTAAATGATGAGTGAGAGATATTCATATATATTTATTAGATAATATGATCAGGATGAAAGAACAGTTTTTTCTGAAACCCAATATGGCCAACTTGCAGTTACATTGCTGTTAATATATTTTAGTGTTTCACTGAAATTAAGTGAAATCATTGCCTGTGTTTGGAACTTTATTTGTTTAAATGAGATATTTCTATACCATCTTTGACATTGACTTTATCCAGATAGTACAGTGGATCCAAAATTGTGGTCAGCAGCTGGATGTAGCCTGGAGATGTCTTTTGTTTGTCTCATGCACTGTTTAATAGTTAAAAATAGGGAATTAGCATAAAAATCTGGATTCCCACCTTCTTTTGAAAAGTGGGAATACTGGGTAACAAAGATTTTATGTCTCTGTGGAAATCATCAAAGACTGCTAAAAGAGTTGCTGTCTCCTTAATATAAGATACTCTGTTTTCAGTAATCCAATCCTTGTGTCTTTCTGACACTGAGGCAGAGTTTCAGCTGAAGAACTAAGAACAAGACATGATGACACTGTATTACCAGAATTGTTACCTAAGTCTCACTCTGCTCCTTTGTGTTACAAGCCTGACGACTATAGGCAATTGATTTGGGACTCCCGATTGCATTACTTACTACTACTTTTGGGTTGTTTATTTATTATTTTTTTAATTTTATTATTATTTTTTTAACTGTTTATTTATGTTGAGGGGGGGAGGGACAGAGGGAGAAGGAGAGAGAATTCCAAGCAGGCTCCATGCTGTCAGCACAGAGCCTGATGCAGGGCATGTGAGATCATGATTTGAGTTGAAATCAAGAGTTGGATGCTTAACCAACTGAGCCAGCCAGGCACCTCTTGGGTTGTTTATTTTGAGTTCTTACCTAAACTTCTCATCTACCATACTTCTCTTAACTAATGGTGTTCCTGTCTTGAAAACAAATAGGATTGAATTATGAAAGTCCTCCCCATCCTACAAAATATTTCTAATCTTAACTTTATAATGAAAAGTCTTACATTTATATCTCGAGACAGTCTTTCCCTTTATTTTCTTTGGTGTTTAGGCTTCTCTACCTCACTTTCTATTGCACATCTCCATTTTGGCACAGTGCAGATATCTCTTATTAAACTGACTTTTTCATACAGTTACCTAGATATGATCTTCCTTCTGTATTTCTCAACTCAGAATATGGTAATATCATACTCTGATTATCCAAAAATAGAAACATTAAAGTTTTCTGTCTCTCATTCTTTTTTTCTCAATTCCTAAGAGCTAAAAATTAACAAGTGTGGGTTCATTTGAACCCCCCAAATGGACCATTTTGACTTAAAAAACACTTATCACCTATGTATGTACTGAAGCATACAGTGAATACAATTAAAATAAGAAAGTTATCCTGCTTTCCAAATGTCCCTATTCATACCTATGAATAGAAAAGTGCAACTTAATGTGATATGAAAAATGGTAGACTTCTTCAGAGGACATCACAGGACTCCAAAGAATGCTGTCTAGGTCATACTGAGGGAGACTGCTATGGGAAATGGTAGTGTTGCTTCAACTGAATGATGCTTCAGTAGAATTCAGTAGAATTAGCTGATGATGAATTTAGGCAATGATAATTCCATGTAAAAAGGATAACCTGTAGAGGTAGAAGGGACGGTAGATGTAGAAAAATTTATAAGCAGCATGATTTGCTTGAGATTAAAGTGTAAGTTTGGATGTGTGGTAGAGAAGTTGGAGAAACAGGTAGGAGTTGCATTATGAAAGGCCTTGAATAACACGTAAAGAGCTTAGACTATCATCTCAGGAAAATGTCTGAAAAAAATTGGGCAAAGGTGTAATAAAACCAGAGATGAAGTTTAGTAACATATGGTTGAATGTTTTTATTTGGTACAAACACTTGAATGGAACGCTTCCAATTAGGGAGATAACATAATAGTTATGAAAACAAATCTGAGTAGTGAAATAAAGTGATTAAAATAGGGCATAGAAGATTTGATCTGATAAATATTTAGAAGTTTAAATATATATTATTATGTATACATATATATTATCCTTCAAGTTATCTTTGGGAAGTTACAAAGTTTATCTATTTATTTTGAGAGAAGAGAGAGAGGGAGAGGGAGAATTCCAAGCAGGCTCTGAGCCCAGTGTGGGTCTCGAACCCATGGAACGCTGAGATCATGACCTGAGCCCATACCAAGAGTTGGACCTTTAACTGACTGAGCCACCCAGGCACCCCAATTTTTTTTGTCTCTTGGCATGCAAAAATACTATAGATATTCCCAGTGTATTTTTCCCTTTCCAAATCCATTGTTCTTGTTAATAAAGAAAATTCATAAATATATGCACACATACATATGAGTGAAAGGAAGGCATTTCACCAAGAAGCAGAATCCTGCATCTTACATTTAAGAAACATACATTTTATTTTATTATTTAGTACATCATAAGGAAGAATCATTTTACTCTCTCAGTTTGCAAATAGCACTTACTTGTAAGAGAGTGATTCATCAGTCAGAAATGTTCCCAGCAATGATTGTTGCAATTCTTCAGCAATCATTAGACAAGTACATAGATTTGTCAAATGGAATGCTGAAGCACGATTTTAAATTGTGAGGTGGTGTTCTTAGAAAGCCAGTATGGTAAAGTGGCTTTTTTCCATTAGTTTTTAGAAGGTTTAGACCACTTAATTAGTTTAATCCTCCCTCACTAACATATGAGAGAAAGCTCTCTTAGATTTGCTTTTATAACTTATATTTTACGTATCATACAGTAAATCCACATTTATTGCAGAACGCTTTTGAAAATATGCATAAGATAATGAAGCAAAGTCTTTTATAACTCTACTACCCAAAACCGATTCCTCTTAAAATTAGTAATATACAATCCATTCTTTGTAGATAAATACATATAATGTGTTTAGAGGGAGAGAGAGAGGCAGACAGAGAGAGAGGCAGACATAGAAAGAGAAAGGAGAGAAGGACACATTTATTATTTACAGTTTTCTTTTTTATAACTGCACCACCTGACTATATTATAGTTGATTTATAAACCCCACAGTTTTGGTTGAATAGCTGTTTTTAATATTTTACTATTATCTATAATGTACCAATATATATTCTTGTAGCTAATAACGCTTTGGTATATTTGTGATTATTTCCTGGGATTGATTTCTAGTAATCAGTGTAGTGTAAAGTGTAATCATCAGGCAAAACACCTTTTAACATATATATATATATATATATATATATATATATATATATATATATATTTAAATATATTTTAAATATATCATATTTAACATATTGTTAAATATATCAGTTGATACGTATTTCCAAATTACTCTCCTGGAAAACTGCACTGTCACCAGCAGTATAAGAGACTGTTTTTTCCACAGACACTTCCCAAATTTTGATATTAGCATGAGAAATCGTTTCAAAAACATTTAAATTAACATTGATTTAAGTAAACATGAAGTTAAACATTTATTTTCATTTACTCCATATTTAATATTTTCTAATAATATCCTTTATACATCTTTATACACATTCAACATGTTTTTATATTTTTGTTTTTTAAAGATATTTTATTTATTTATTTTGAGAGAGAGAGAGATTGAGCACGTGCATGTGTGTGCACACATGTGAACATGCAGGAGAAGGGCAGAGAGATTAGGAGACAGAGAATCCCAAGAAGGCTTCTGTGCTTGGGAGCAGAGCCTGCCAAGGTGCTCGATCTCACCAGCTTGAGATCATGACCCGAGCAAAAATCAAGAGTTGGATGCTTAACAGACTGAACTACCCAGGCACCCCTCTTTATACATTTTTACCAGGGTTTGCATCTGTTATAGATTTATGTAAAGTCTTTAAAAGATACTGGTCGTTCATCCATTATATTTTATGCAATTTTCTCTAGCCAGTTATTTGCCTTTTATATTATGTCAACTATTTTATAACTTAGGAAAAAGTACATACATATTCACATACAACAATCATTTCTCTCTCACATTTATTTGGTATTTTTTCCCCTTGCTGAAAAGGTTCTCATCTAATTATCCTATTCTTTTTAGATTTTAAAAAATATTTTCAATTTTGCATCAACAATGTTAATTGATCTGCATTTTACTTTTGTGCTAGTATGAGATGAGGATTGACATTTATTTACTTTATTTAATAATCCACCCTTTTTGTAATAGCAAAATGGTATATTTGTCAAAATTTCCAGGGTAAATATTCCAAAGTATATTTTTGAATTAAAAAATTTTTTTGATGTTTTTTATTTATTTTTTGAGAGACAGAGCATGAGTGTGGGGGGGGGGGGCGGGCAGAGACAGAGGGAGACACAGAATCTGAAGCAGGCTCAGGCTCTCAGCTGTCCTCACAGAGCCAGACATGGGGCTTGAACCCATGAACCACAAGATCATGACCTGAGCCAAAGTCAAATACTCAACCAACTGAGTCACCCAGGCACCCCTATTTTTGAATTTTAGAAATTTCGTTTTATAGGTTTATGTATCAGGTTACATATTCCTTTTCATATCCTCTTCTTTGACAGTTTATTTTCTTTTACATTTAAGCACTTACTAATAGGAAAGATCTTAAAGAGATTATATACACTCCCATGTTTATTGTAGCTTTAATCAGGCCAGCCAAAATACAGATGCACCATTAATGTTCATTGGTGGACATTAATGGATAAAGAAAATGTGGTGTCTACATTCAACAGAATGTTACTCAGCCTTAAAAAAAAGAAGGAAATTATGCCATTTGCAGCAACATAAATGAACCTAGAGGACATTCTACTAAGTGAAATAAGCCATTTCAGAAGGATAAATACTGTATGATACCACTTATATGAGGAATCTAAAATAGTTGAACTCAGAACCAGAAAACAGAATGCTAGTACCAGCAGATAGGGGGAGGAAGATTAATAATTATTATCTGTATTTAATGATACTATATCGTATGCTTAAAAATTGCTAAGGGGTTAAGTCTTATATTAAGTATTCTTATCACACAAAAATTAAGTACAGAGGGCAGTAAGAAACTTTTGGAGGTGATAGATACATTTATGGAATAGATTACAGTGATGGTTTCAGAGGTATGTCTTATCTCCAAACTGATCAAGCCATATACATTAAATATGTACAGCTTTTTGTATGTCAGTCATACTTCAGTAAAGTGGTTGTAAAAGTCTTTTGACCTTATTGGATAAGGGCACAGCTGTGTCAAGTGTTGATCAAACAGGGGTAAAGAAAATTAAATATTCAGATAATTAAGATTAACAGACAATAAGCCAGAAAAATTAGACTCATTGTCCCTGTGTTTGTACTAAGTTTCATATCACAGACAAATCATTTACTTAAAAAAAATTCAGGGGTGCCTGGGTGGCTCAGTCGGTTAAGTGTCTGACTTTGGCTCAGGTCATGATCTCATGGTTTGTGAGTTCGAGCCCTGTGTTGGGCTCTGTGCTGACAGCTCAGAGCCTGGAGCCCGCTTCAAATTCTGTGTCTCCCTCTCTGCCCCTCCCCCGCTCATGCTCTATCTCTCTCTGTCTCTCTCTCTGTCTCTCAAAAATAAGTAAACATTAAAAAAATTAAAAAAAATTAAAATCGATACTGTGATTTCCTCCACTTTGTGTGTCACTTTACCTCTCTCTCTTTCATTGCTCTCACAAGATTTTCTCATTTGAGGGCCCCATAGATTCCCTCTGATAAGCTATATTGCCTTGGTGTCTTTTCTTGTCACTTTTGACACTGATTGACCCTATCTAGCTCAGGGAAGTGGTAATACACTGCTTTAATCTTACTGTTTTCATTGCTTCTTTTGTGACAAAAGAAAAGATTATGAACCTCTTGATAAAAGTTTGAACTAGTGTCTGTGTGGGCAAAATACAAAAACTAGAGGAAATGTCTTCCCACACATTTTCAAATTTTTCCTCTTTCTAAAGGGTCATGTGATTAAATGCATGCATTTTATTCTCTACCACATAGCATCATGGTCATCAGTCTTCATTGTGTCCTCATATATGAATTTCCAGGAAATTTCATCTGGCTCATATGAATAAAAGAATCTGATAAAAATGGACTAATTACCTTAGACTATCAGAGGAATTTAAATTACATAGAATAATTCTTATAGGATACCTAATTGCCCTCGTGTATTTTGCAAAAAGTTTAGTTGTTTGATAAGTAATTTTTTTTAATGTTTATTTATTTAACAGAGAGAAAGAGAGCACGAGCAGGGGTGGGACAGAGAGAGGGAGAGAGAAAGAATCCCAAGCAGGCTCTGCACTGTCAGCACAGAGCCTGTCACTAAGCTTGACCCCACAAACCATGAGATCACGACCTGAGCTGAAATCAAGAGTCAGACGCTTAACAGACTGAGCCACCTAGGCACTCCTGTTTGATAAGTTTTTGATTCACATGTATTTAGAATTCTTTTTGTTGATCAATTGCCAAAATTAAGAGAGGTATCAAAGTGAAGTAGATTTAAGGAGTCCAAGACAATCAAGCAGAGAGACACCATCAACGACCATTATCCTGGTGGTTTCGGTACTTTTTGGTCTGCCTTTCTCTTTTTTACAGTTTTTCCTTTTTTCCACCTTTTCCGTGTTAGGCCTCTGCTTTTGCGGGTGACTCAGTTGGCCTCCAAGACTGTAGCTAATTGGTGACAGCTTCCCTGAAATTCAGTTTTTTATTAATGGCCTTCCTGATTCCTGAGCGAGCTGCTTCTGGTAACAACGTCATGGTTTCTTGTTGGGCATCCTTTCCCTCATTGACTGAGTTGTTTCACTGTGAATGTGTTCCAGAAATCTCCAGTTTTTCTCTACCTAGCATGCACACACACACACGTGCTCATGAATACATGCAAAGATTCCTATTTGACTTAGACTCTCATTCTGTACTTTCTCTTCAGTGATATCTATGAATTTATAATTCTTTATATTTTTTGTTTTAAGAGGATAAAGCCAGACTCTCTTCAGAATTATTCACTGTAAGTAATTTGAATTCTTTCGATATTTTTAAATTAAATTGGTTTGAAGAGTATAAGAAATGGAAGAAATGTTAACTAGTTCCATCTGTGCATAAAGGTGAATGTATTAAATTTCAGGGAAAAAATATCACTATACCTAAGACCTGGGAATAATAATCAAAAGGAGAATTATCTTTAGTTTGTTTGAAAAAAAAAGAGAGAATTTACCACAAACCTAAAGTTATTCTGTCATTTAAATTAAAGACTGTCTGATACGTTTTAAAACCTGAAAATATTAATGCCATTCACTTGTTATCAAAATAAAAACATAGAACAGTTCTTAATTTGACATTTTTCTTCTAGAACTTGGTTCTTCAGTGATTTAGGACCCTGCCTTTTGCATATTGATTTCTTTGTTTCTAAGATGTCTTTGTTTTGTCAAAAAGAGTATATAATTAATTGTATTGACTTAATATCATGTCTTATTACACATTTTGATTTTTCTCTTTTAAATACCATATCATGTGGACTAAATATTCCATCTATTTGGTGTATATAATGCAAAGGCTTTTTACTAATAAAGAATATTGTGGAGTTCTGGTTTATAATAATTTTCTTCATCTAAAATGTGAAGAACTGCTGTGCATTCTTCAACTGGATACATGAGGGCAAGGGTATGGCAGTAGTTGCTCCACTGCCAAAAATGTCCTTGACAAAGATGAATCAATCTCTCTCTCTTTCAAAATATCTCTCCCTCCCTTTCTCAAGATATCTTACCCTGATTTACTTTGTTGTTGTTGTTTTACATGGTACCTAAAACCTTCTAACATAGCATGTATTTATTTGCATTTATTTTTATTTACTGCTTTTCCTGGTATTATTTTCTGGGAGGCAAGGCAAAATTAAGGAAATTATTTAAATAGTTTGTTACCTTGCATCCCAATTTATATTAATATTTTCATCAATAAAATGATAGAAATAGCAATAATATTATTACATCAGAACAACTAAGAATGAGAGAGCAGTTGGGAGAGAAAACCTTATGTAAGTTGCTACAAAAGGCCACTAAAAATCAGCAAAACAAATTAGAGAAATTACTGAATCAAGCTAGAAAAAAATTAATGGAATGCAGAGAAACAGAAATTAGCTTGTCTTATAAAATATGTATTTTAAAAAAAGATTATGTTGCACTAATGTATTAGGCATATTCAACATGACTGCCCACGATATTTATAATTATACTATATCCAGCATTCCTATAAACTAACTTGGTTAAGTAAGAGAGCTCAAAGAAGTTGCTTTTTCAAAAAAGTACTCTATACAGTTGCTAACTCTAGAAGGAATTATATGAAGAAAGAAAAATTAAAGTGCTTTATTTGTATAGACAGTGTTTGATATGTCCAAGAATAATTGCAATAGACAAGTTAAATAGGCAAAGAAGATTCATGGTTATTGCAGTAGGGGAGAGAGATTGAGCTGAATTCTACTGAAAGAAAAAGTGGGAGAGTTTTTAAGCATGCTGAGGTCCACTAGTAGAAAAGTACTACAGGACGGGGCGTGCCTGGGTGGCTCAGTTGGTTAAGCATCTGACTTCGGCTCAGGTAATGATCTCACAGTTCCTGTGTTCTAGCCCCATATCATGCCCTGTGCTGACAGCTTGGAGCCTGGAGTCTGCTTCAGATTCTGTGTCTCCCTCTCTCTCTACCCTTCCCCTCTCGAGCTCTGTCTCGTGCTCTCTCTCAACAAAATAAACATTAAAAAAAATTTACAGAAAAGTACTACAGGGCTTTCGGGAGCAGGTTGACAGTCATTACACCATCTCTGCTCCTTGTTGCCCTTGGGATTTAGGCTCCTACCCTCCAGAGATAGGTTGATAGGGGCTTTATCGTTCTTGATGTTTACATTTTTAGGGTTTGGCTTCCAGGGCCTTGAGAAAGATATTCTTGAGTTGTAAAAATGGCAAGAGTCCAAGATTTATATCTCAAAGGAGTTTAGGAAGGATTTATAATCTGACTTTATTTATTATTTATTTATTTGTTTTTAATTTAAATTCAAGATAGTTAACATACAGTGTAATATTGGTTTCAGGAGTAGAATTCAGTGATTCATCATTTACATGTAACACCCAGTGCTCATCCCAACAAGTGCCCTCCATTTAATACCCATCACAAGTTGTCCAAAATAAATGCTCTAAGGAAAGGGAGGTCAGGGGCCTGTAGTCAGAAGGAAACTTGTCTAAAGTTTAGTCATGCTGAGAGGAATGTTTAGACTGTTTTGGTCAGATAAAGAAACTGCTCAGGCCTCTACAATGATCTCTCTCTGTCTCTCTTTTTCTTATAGCAACAGATGTTTGCAACTCAGAGGAAACCATTCCTTTGTTTTGGTTCATTATAAAGATGAACAGGTTAAGTGCTTGATTCCAATGTAAGAATTATATTGAAGTTAAGTTTTACTTTTTCCTGGCATTCAGAGTTGCAGCATATAAGCATACTTGGTCTGAGTGCTCAGAAATCTTAAAAATCTTGATATAATTCTGTAACACAGCATATTAACAATGTAGAAAACTACATAATATTATTTATGGCAGGATTTTAAAATACTTATATGTATATTATTTGTTAGACATCAACATTATGTTTTCTATCTAAATAATTTGGAAATGTTAAACATAGTCAACACAAGAACAATATCCAATGAACTTATTTACCTTGTGTTCAGAGCTAGATATTTGGAATAACTCTAGACATATCTGCTTCAAGTGAACAAAAGCAAACAAGTATAGAAATCTGTAATCTAGAGGTGCATGGGTGACTCAGTCAGTTAAGCATCCAACTCTTGATCTCTGCTCTGGTCATGATCTCAGTTTGTGAGAGTTTTGCTCTCTCCAAATAATTTGGAAATATATTACTATATAATTTAAAAATCAATACAGATATCTGCTGTTGAAATGTGATTATGGTTACTATTTAAATTACTATTAAAATTATGATTTTAATTAAGACTAATTATAGTGGAAACACACAGGTACATATTATATTTCATACTTTTGCTTGTTACTAGGAAGTTCAGAGTTAGACTTAATGTTTAATCATGAGTCTTAGTGATCTATTTGCTTAGTCTGTGCCATTGATTCTAAATAGCCAAGGAAAGACAACCTTCCCCTAGGGAGGTGTGTTAGAGTCTCTGTGTTCATAAAATTTTTCATCATATTATTGCATGGGTTTATAAAAATGTTGAAAAAATTATATGTTTTATTTTATTATCTGCAAATTTAATTTTTTATTAAATTATTATATATAGCTTTTATTAAGTTATCTAAATTCTTTTCAGAAGAACAATTTTTATTATATATTCTTTATTCCAGTAAGTATACATTTTCCCCCTTAAAAAGTTTGATGTAGTTAAAAAAATAACCTAATTTAAAAAATAAGACATGGTTATGTTCAGCAAACATATATTGATAACTCTAACATGTAATATGCTATAGATAGAAATATGAATGACTACATTTTTTCCCCTGGTAAAACTTGGCTGGAGATGAATATTTGAAGGGATCATTTGAGCAGAGTGTTGTTGTACATGAGAAATAGTATTTGCAGAGATGTTAAAGCTAATGGACTCTGGAGCCAGACTAATTGAATTTGGATTCTCAGCTTTGCAACTGACTAGCTGTGTGGTCTTTGGCAAGTTAATTAACCTTTCTGTGTTTTTATTTCATTATGCATAAAGGAATAATAATACAAACTACTTTATATGGTTATTGTACAGATTACATAATTAATATGTTACATGCTTAGCCGAGCTAGAATTATATTGTTAACTAAATATAATTTATCATTGTGACTAGATTGGTCATTGCCTGGATTGGTGAGAAAGGTTAGGGATGATTTCCTGGAAAGGTTTTTTACACAAATAATAGTGGCTCTTGAAGACTAAATAAAACTTCTCTAAATGAAGAAAGGGATTACAGAGAAACCCAGGAATGGAGAGGGATGAGCAGTTGACAAGGATGTAATGTTCTAATCTTGAAATTTTATAGGTTTTATATGATGGAATTGTAAAGTATAAGGTAGGGAATGGATAAGAAACACAAACAGATAAGCAGGAACTTGATCATGAAAAGATTTTTATGTCCCTTGAAGGAGATTTGACTTTACCTTGTAAGTGATATATGTAAATTAAAAGTGGTTTTTAAAAAAGGGGTAAGAGGCAACTACCTGGCTCAGTCGGGAGAGCATGTGGCTCTTGATCTCAGAGTTTAAGCCCCATGTTGGGGCTCAAAAAAAAACTTTAAAAAATAAAAATTTTAAAAAGGGACTGAATTGGTTAGATTGGATTTTGCATGTGCTTCTCTTAAGTTGTTTGATAGTCATAAGTATTAATTTACAAGTATTCTGTGTTTGAAATAATATTACTTATTTCCCTTACTTAGTTTATGTTTTAAAATGTAAATGAAAAGAAAAAATATTAACCACAGGTGAACTAATTCTCATGGGAATAGCATAAATAGGAGAAGAAAGTTGGTGTTGTTACTGATAATATTTCCCAGAAAAAAAGTTGACTACATATTATATAAAGATTACAGTGATTTCTGTGTGCTTTTGTAGGAAGTTTGTAAACATCCTGTGTGATAATTATACATCTTGAAGCAAAATTAATAACATCATTTCTTTCTTTTTCTATCTTGTAATAATTGTGGTAGTAACAGTGGTGGCAGTAGTAGTGGCCTTATAACTTATTTGGTAGGGAGTATGGATTATATTTGAATTAAAATAATAAAATTAAAAAGCATTTAGGTTCATGTCTTTTCATTTGAGTAAGCTCCTGCATCAATAGTTATTTTTTTCTCCTGTTTACATCTTTCTTTGTGTATTGATTAATATAATAATATAACATACTATAATAATATAGTCATTATTTGAATTTTAAAATATAAACACTGTTGTTCAATGGGAAATATTAGTGTTCTTTCTTTCATGTGTAATCTGCGATCCTTAATAAAATCAATACGTGTGTATGCATTAGGGAATCTAGAATGGGATGTGTGAGAGAGGTCCAGGTACTTCTGCAGAGCTAAATTCTCAGTGCTGTGTATACAATGCACACAACTCCCCGCTGGGATAGAAAGAGCAGTGTCCTCTTTTTTACATTCGAGGAAACTGACTCCAGCCGGTTAGATGACTTGCCCAAGGAGCAGCCCTGAAATTTATATCCAGGCTTTTGAACTTTACACCCAATGTTCATTTTCTATTGTAGCGTTGCTCTATGTCTTAAGAACAGTAGAGAAAACATAATTTGAACTGCTACCAGAACCTGAATTTTAACCCTGTTGCTGAGAATAAAATGATATTTTGAGCATTTGAGAATTTACTCAAAGCCAAGGGAGTTGGTGAACATGTGTCCTGAGTCAGAGCAAATCAGGCACAAACATCTGTAAAAAAATTAAAACCCAGGCATGACATATGTGTAATTTATTAGGCACATCACTTAATGTCTCCAATTCTCCCTTCAAACAGTTTATCTAGTGAGTTGTAACAGTTATCTCACAAAGAAGTCAAGATGATTAAATCATAAATATGTACAAAAGGCCAAGAATAGTGCTTGGGAATATAAGTTCTCAATACATATTATTGAGAACTTTTCTCTTTATTAGTCAACTTTGTAGATCTTTGATTGAGCTCTTAAAAGAATAGTCCCTTGAGAAATGCTTGGCTTTTGACAAGATTGTTTTTCTATGTAAAGTGTGGCCTAGGGCCAGTAGGGGGCAGCAGAGCACCAATCCCAAATCCAAAATTCTGGTAGCCTTCTCGTTTTACAGTGCAGGTGAGACAAAGCCTTGATTTCCTAGGGAGCCAGAAAGGACAGAAGAGCTAAATCTGTAGTAAATGTACTTACACAACTACAGTCTAACACTTGGCAAAGCAGACATCCAAACCAAAGACTGGAAAGCCAACTCAAATAAACAGTAGGTCAGCTAAGCCTCATCCAGTTGCACAATAAAGCCATAAAAATAGTTAACAAGAGGTAGGAATGAAATTGAAGTTGATGTGATCAGATTCTCAGTTCTTGGGAAGAAGATTCTTGTAATGGAAGAGCCTATATCTGTTTCTAAAATAGGGCTCCACTTTGCTGTATTGAGGACATGGCTGTTGGATTCTTCAATATGTCAGAGTTCTTCGAGTCAGCCTACCCTGTACAGGTGCTTTAGGTTTGGAATGGTTATTGCACTTACTAAAGGATTATCAGTAAAATTAGGTGATAAGTTGGGATACCCTGAGGAGAATCATAGACTTCTAGGTCATTTTTTTTTTTTTAGACCTTAAAAGGATCAGATTTAATACAGACTAGATGGTTAACACATACCACTTAGTTTTTCAGAAGTTCTTTAGCAATTCTCCAAATTTTGTATAAATTTTATTAATATAGCCATTTCAATTATTTACAAACTTTTTAAGAAAACCCAATAGAATGAGTTCCATAGAAGTTGTCACACCTAGAGATGAGCAAAATTTAATTTATGTTTCTCTGGGTAAAGCTTCTACTTTGCACATAATTTTTTTCATAATATTTAACTTTATTTGTTTTGATAGTTTTTTTATTGATGTAAAATTGGCATATAACATTATTTAAGTTTCAAGTGTACAACATTATAATTCTGTATATGTATACACTGCAGAGTGATCACTGCCATAAATCTAGTTACCATCTAGCAACATGTAATTTGAATCTCTTCACCCATATTGCCCACACCCCAAACTCTTCCCTTCTGGTAGCTATCAACTGTTCTCTTTTTTTATTAGTTTTGTTTTGTTTAGATACCACAAATAAGTTAAATCATATAGTATTTGTCTTTCTCTGTCTGACTCATTTCACTTAATGTAATTCCCTCAAGATCCATCTGTATTGTCACAAATGGCAAGATTTCCCTCTTTTTTATAGTTGAGTAATATTCCATTGTGTGCAGGTGTGCGTGTGTGTGTGTGTATTTTATATATATATATATATATATATATATATATATATATATATATATATATAACTGTGTGTGTGTATCACATTTTCTTTATCTGTTCATCCATAGATACTTGGTTGTTTCTATGTCTTGGCTATTGTAAATAATGCTGCAGTGCACATAGGGGTGCATATCTTTTCAAATTACTATTTTTGTATTCTTTAGATAAATACCCAGAAGTTGAATAGCTGGATAATATGGTAGTTTTATTTTTAATTGTTTGAGGACCCTCCATACTGTTTTCCATAGTGGTTGTACCAATTTACATTCCTACTAACATTGTAAAAGGGTTCCTTCCCTTTCCTCTGCATCCTCCCTAGCACTTATTGTTTCTTATCTTTTTGACAATAGCCATTCTACCAGATGTGAAGTTATATTTTGTGGTTTTGATTTTCATTTCCCTGATGATTAGTGATGTTGGGCATCTGTATGTTTTCTTTGGAAAAATGTCTTTCAGATCTATCTTCTGCCCATGTTTTAATTGGGGTGTTTTTTTTTTTTTTTACTTGTGGGAGTTATTTATATATTTTAGATAGTAAACCCTTATCCAGATACATGATTTACAAATATTTTCTCCCATTCAATAAATTGTCTTTGATCTACTAACATTTATTTTTGCTTTTGTTTCTCTTGCTTTGGAAGATGGATTAAAAACAATCAATGAGACTGGTGTCAAGGAGCCTACCATGTTTTCTTTGAGGATTTTTATAGTTTAAGGTTTTAAATTCAAATCTTTAATCCATTTTGAGTTGATTTTTCTGTATGGTGTAAGGTAGTGGTCTAGTTTTACTTTTTTTGCATGTTGCTGTCCATTTTTCCCAACGTAAATAATTGTGGAGGCTATCCTTTCTCCATTATATATTCTTGCCTCATTTGTTGTAAATTTATTGACCAAATAAGTATGGATTTATTGCTGAGTTCTCTATTCTATTATATTGATGTGTGTCTGCTTTTATGCCAGTACCATACTGTTTTGGTTGCTATAGCTTTGTAGTGCAGTTTGTAATCGGAGAATGTGATACTTCCAGCTTTGTTCTTTCTCAAGACTGTTTTGACTGTGCAGGGTCCTTTGTGGTTCCATAAAAATTTAGAATCATTTGTTCTAGTTCTATGAAAAATGCTTTTGGGATTTAGATAGGGATTTCATTGAATCTGTAGATTGCTTTAGGTAGCATAAACATTTTAACAACACTAATTCTTCCAGTCCATGAGCATTGAACCCTTCCCAATCCATGACACTAGAGATTTTACTGCTGCACAGAAGAGTCTAATGTTGTAACAGTTGTAATTTACTCTGCTTTATGGAAAAAGTATTTTGAATTACTGCTACTAGGAATCTTAAATATTCCCTCACGTGTGAGTCAGTTACTTGTTTCTCAATAGCATCTCCAGCACCCCTGAATTAGATTTTTCACCACCAGGAAAGACTTTTAAATCTCAAGTCTCAGGCCATTATACTCCCAGAGTAATGATGACTTGTCACTTATACAGTGTTAGTAGGAAATGTAAATTGGTACAGCCACTATGGAAAACAGTCATAAATAGCACTGAGGTCGTTCTGCTGTTAGACTTGAATTGTGTCCCCCACAAAGTTCTTATGTTGAAGTCCTGACTGTCAGAACCTCAGAATGTGACCTGTTTTGGATAAGGTTGTTGCAGATGTAATTAGTGAAGATGATGTCTTTAGGATGGGCCCTAATCCAATATGACTGGTGTTCTTATGAAAAGGGAAATTTTGGACATAGAGATAGACAAGCACATAGGGAAAATTCCATTGCAGCTATGCTGCCACAGTCAAGGAGCTACCACAATTTGGGAGAGAGACCTAGAACATCCTTCCTTAGTACTTTCAGAGGGATCATGACCCTGCTGATACCTTGATCTCAGACTTCTTGTCTTCAGAACCACAAGGAAATTTCTGCTCTTTAAGTCCTCAGTTTGTGTTACTTTATTACGACGGCCCTAACAAACTAATATGAGACGGAAGTACACAACTCGGTTGGTATTTAAAGTGTCTTATTTCTCAGGATAACATTCTTGCCATGACTATCTCTTTTAAGAAATTGTTCCTTGTCACTGACATGGCACCAGAAATAAAACTTTTCTATTGTCTATAATTTAATTTCCAATTTTTTCTTCTTACCACGGAGACAGTATTCGACTTTATAAAGATTCCTTTCAATAAAAGGTTAAATTCACAAGCTAAATAAATATGCTTTTTTATGATAATTATGAAAATTGTAAATAAGGAAATATATCCAGTCAAAAGGAATGATACAAAGAATGTATGAAACATGTCCTCACTCTGATAGATCTAATTGTGGCAAAGTGTTTCATAAACATCCACAGGTAGCCAACTCTGCTCAACCATTCCAGGAGGTGGGGCCCAATTATAGTATTAAATGTACCACAAACCTTACAATTGTATAATTGTTTTCTGCACTTCTGTATAGATTCTTTTACAAATCTCTCTTCCACCTTTCATTTGCTGACATCAGAGTTGTGTATCATCAAAGTTATGAAGCACATGGAAAATACAATTGAATGTCATTAACATAACCTTAATTGTAAATATGAAAAATGAACATAAGTAAATATGAAAAATGAACTGAGAAATTCAGTAAAGACAGTTATTTGCAATATTAGCAGTATGTAATTATATAGTGAAATACGATATTGGATTATAAAATCTTAACTCATGAAAGTTAACATCCTATCTTAGAGAAAAGTATAGACTTTGACTCCTTAGTTAGGAAAGTGAAGATAAAAAATGGCTCAGTGTATCTGTCTTTGATGGAGAAAGTATCACTCTAGATATATGTAGCCCTTCCCTCCCAATATCCTACCATTTAATGACTGATAAGTAACCCCAGATTAGTGTGATAACAAACAACACATCAAAATGTTTCCTTATTGGATAAGTATCTTTTCAGTATGGAATAGTTAGAATTGAAAATAGAAATGAGAAAATAAATCAAACCAAAGGTATTCATACTTTGGTGGTTGGGTTAAGAGTAATATATGTAATTGGCATTTAAATGTTCATAATATTTAAGAGAATTTGACATATTAGAGTAGCTGAGATTTTATTAGATTAAAATTTATAATTTAAAATACACAATTGACTTTAGACTTGTGATTTCAATATAAAAAATGTAAAGGAGTTTGGGCAACACCCTAAACTATATTGAAGTAATCAAAATAATTTGAGTAACTATATAAATTTAATTTACTTGATTCCCAAAAATTATTTTTGAGAACTTGGAAACCTTTTGCTTATTAAGTCATACTTAATATATGAATATAAACATACATGAATATAAACATAAAGTAGAATTTTTAAATTTTAAGTGGACTTAAGGTGAATTATAATTGGGCAGTAATAAAACTACCCTGAGGGTGGTTTAGTTTGTTTATTTTAAAGATGAAGTGAAGATTATTATCTTTTTTATTAGATTAATACATGGAATAATGCTATTTGTGCACTGAAATTATAAACAAAGTATTGTTTCCAAATTTTCTTTAACACCTTGAATATTAATTTTAAACCTAAGAAACAGTAAATAGTACTAAGAATAAAACAATAATGAACATCATGAAATTCATTTTGACACTATGTTATGGCCTAAAATTTTATTATGAAACAAGTATGTGAAACCTGGGTATTCCAGGCTTTGAGTTCTTACCTTCCGAGCAATGTCAGATAGTAAAAGATTCTGACAGATGCTATTGTCAGACTCTGTCAGTTTTTCCTGTGAAAAAGTTTTGAATATCAAAGTACACCCAGTTCTAGCACCTCATTTTTAGCAGCTTTATAGATCTTGTTTTTTTTACTCTAAACATGGGAACAACTGCTGTTTGAAAAGTTATACTTTAGGGCCTTATTGCCCTGTGGCAAGATCTCTATTATTTATGCTCTCTAAAGTGTAGTTTTGAAGGAATATACAGGTTTCTGAAGTGACATTTTCAGATTCACAAGATTATCTCTTTTTTGTGAGATAAGAAAAGTTATTTTACTTTTTGTATATTGTGTATCAAATAGACATTTGACATTCCTACTAAGGGAACAACAGAAAGTTTATGGCATCAACATAAATTAGAATTTACAGAGCAGTGAGTTGAGCCTCATTTCTGTTATTTGTGATCTTAAGCAGCCAAAGATGCCACTTTAGGAGTTTGGAAAATAATCTGCATTGAAACTCTGTGTTGTATTTCTGCTTCTTGAATTAACTAGTTCTGTGACTTACAGTAAAGTAATTTATCTGCAGCTTTTGCTATATCTGTAAAATGTATTAGACTAGTGATCAACTTGGTGTCTAGAGCATAACGCTCTGTAATTCTTGAAACTCAGATTTATATAACTATTCTAACTTGTTATGGATGTTTTCAAATTTTGGTAAGATTCATCATTTGTATAATGATAGCTTTGTTCTCTGTGTTTTGTTTTGTTTGCATTTACTTTTACTATTCCTGCTAACTAATTATGATACCTTCTCTTAGACTGTCTCTCTGGTGAAGAATGAATCTAAGGTCAAAACCCTCTGGTCAAAGTTTGAACATTTGATTCTGATCATGAGACATGTTTTTAATCAAATTAATTACTTAGCGTGGATTCATTTTGAAAGAAAATGAAAGTTCTAATAATCACAATGCATTTATCCAGGTTGCTGAGGGAAATTTCTTTCCTTCACTTCGTGTTTGCCCAAGGATTTTATAAATGCTATTTAATCATAGATTAAAGAATTATAGCAATGACGCTTTTACAATCAAAGTCATTACAACACAGTATGCCAAGAAAAGTATTTTTTTGTTTTATTTTTACATTTTTTTTGGTCTGTAAATTGCATGCTTCTTTGTCTTTGTATCCAACCTTCTAGTACAGTGCCTGGTACAAGATAATCTGTAAACACTGGATGAATAAGTGAATGAACCACCATTTTCTGTTTGTTAACTATAAAAAATTGCTCCAAAACTTACTGGCTTATGCCAAAAATAGTGATTTATTATCTTGGACAGTTTCTGTGGGTCATAAATTTGAGAATGGGTTAACTGGGTGATTCTGGCTCAGTCTCTTAGGAGGTTACAATCAAGATTTCTGTATATCTTCTAAGGACTTCTTGTGTGTGCTCCTGTCATAGAAGCTGGCTTCCTATAGAGCAGATTATCCTGAAGAGATCAGCACATAAAGTGTAGTATATTTTATCATCTAACCTTGGAAATCACACACCATCATTTCCATAATATCCTGTAGGTTAAATAAGCCAGTTCTATTTAATATGAGAGGACACTACACAGGGACATGAATACCAGGAAACAGGGATTATGGGGCCATTTTGGAGGCTGCATAGTACATATTAAAGACACTTTATATTAGATAAAAGTTTTCACATTTATTAAGTCATTTTCTCATCTAGTTTAGATCTTTCATGTTAGAACGAAGCAACAATGGCACAAGGAAAACTAGCCAATTCATTATGGTTCTTAGGGGTCAAGAGGTATATTCTCAACAAACTCTGGAAATCTGTAGCAAGCTGAAGAATGATGTTAACAAATGTGTGTTTAACTTTTCCTGACTGATTTCCAAAATTCTTGCTGCAAAGTCCTATGCATATCCTGATGCAGTATAGAATGTGAAGCATCCTTATCAATCTGTGATTTGCCTAGTTAAAGCTTGAGCTTTCATGGGAAAGAAAAAACCTGAGTTAACATCAGTAAATCCCTTTAGCTTTAAGTGCAAGAAGTCAATCACAGAAAAATCACAAAGCATAAAGTAACACATAAAATAACACCGCCAGTCTGATCTCTTAGGAAAAACAAGCAGTGAAAGGGAAAGATGCTTTCTGAAAACATGCACAACCTCTCCTGGCAAAACAAAGCCAAAAACAAATTACAGTGTGTGTTTACGCTTGAATGGCTGTTACCTTAAGAAAATTCAAAGCAATTTTCCATAAAAATAAGGTCATCATATCCCAGAGTAAGAACAGTCACTAAATTGAGTCCAACCTTACAGAAAAATATAATGGGGTGAGGTGTGGGAAGACCAAAGTTTGAAAGTTAAGAAAACTACACAATTAGAAATTACATTTTCTGTGATTTTGGTTTTTGTTTCTTTTGGAATTTTTTTTATTGGATTTTTTTTTTTTACTTTTTAAAATTTTTAATGGGGGTGCATATGTCCCCTTCTGTTCAGGAAGAGTTAGCTAGATGGTCCTAGTGACTCATGCTCAACAATTTATAATAGTAAATTATTCAAAATGGAAAAAGTTATTGTTTTCCCATAAATTACATACTGTAGCCACTTTAGATTTTTGTTTGAAGAAATCTAGTATCACAGATTAGAAGGGAGAAAAGAGCTCCCAGCTATTTTTTTTTTTTCCTTTTATGTACAGGCACTGTGCAGTTTACTTTGATTACTCCACTTAATCTCTACAACAAACTGATGAAGGATAATCTGAGATGCAAAGAGGATGAGGAAGCTGAAAATTAGATGTAGTATTGCTTGTGGTTAGGAGCTAAGAAGGGGCAGAGTCAGAATTATGTCTGACTGCCAAGCCCTCTCTACTACTCTGTGCTGTCTCCCAGGGGAGATACAAGGTTCAGGAAATCTTCCATTCTAACATCAACTAAAGGCTAAAGTCAGGCTGTCAGATTATTTTACCAGGAGCCATAGAATTTAGAGAGTTGGAGAACTAGAAGATGGTGACCAAGTCACACCATATTACTTAAAAATGAACAAAAATATCAAAGTTTCTAAATAAGTCTCTGCTTCAAAAAATAATAAAGATTTCTGTTCGATAAATACAATTATATTTTCGATGGCATACAGGTATGATGACAGATCTTAAGTCAACTGAGTGTTTTGCTATTAGCTCTCCTTCTCCTAATCTTGTAACACAATTTAGTGTGACATAAACACTATTTGACCAGAATTCCCTTCTGACATTGCACTAGATTTGTGTTTAATTCTATACCAATTTCTATTGAGCTGATGACCAGGCATAACTCTGTCTCTCATCAGCCATCTCCTTAAATGTAGCCTGAATAGCTTCGAGAGCCCTGTAGGAAATTAACTAATGCCCACCACACTAGTATGTATCAACCATTGAAATGACAGCTGTATTAGTTTCTTGTGGGTAATGTGCCTAAGGGGGAAAAAGTATTTAAAGAACATTGTTAAAAAAAAAGTACTGTAGAATTCTCCTAGTCCAGTACTCTACTTACATGAAATAATTGAACATAAACACAAACATCTGTTACATCCAGGCCATGCACTGGGATTTGACAACCTCTTTTAGTTTCTTGCTCTAATGTTTGATAGTCCTGTCATGAAGTTCTTTATTTAGTGGCTTTAAGTTTCAAGGTACTCAAGCCCTCCTAAGCTCTTTTCAATCTTTTGTTTGCTTTCTAGTGATCAGTCCACATGTATTTTATCCTTCAGTCTAAGTGATTCATTGTTCAATTAACATTTCTTGCCTTCTATAAATTATTTCTCAATTAAGTTTAGTGTAGGGTAATTGGTTTAACCTGTGGCAGCTTCCTCCCATCTGCATTGCTGCAGAGACATGCTGTCCGAGAAGCTCTGCTGTTCTTGATCCCAAATGTATTTCACATGTATTTTTCTTCCAATGACATACTACTCAGGTCAGAGGAAAAGTTATGCACTCATTTAAGGGCAGCATAGGGCTATTAGCACAGCATTTTCAGTTCTTTTCAAACTCATTACTATATGAATCTTCATGAATTTATGTGACTCCATGTTATACAGAATACAGACATCTTTATTACCACCACCACCATCATCATCTTCATCATAGATCACTTCTGTATCTATTGCTGATTCTTCTTGTGTTTGATAACTTTTACAGAATTTCAGAATATCAACCTGGTCCTTTTATGAAATGGCCAGTCTAAGATTGAAAAAAGGAGGCACAACTTGGAAGAAGTCTTTTTATGTCTCTGCAGTATGTGTATATGTATATACAAACATAACCTACATGAGGGAAAATACAAATAGAATAAGGAAAGTTTATCTTTCTGTTATTACAAGTTCATCCTCTTGCTAGAGTGTGGTATAATGAGGTGGAGGAATCAGACAAAGAGTAAGAACAGGTCTCCTTTTTAGCTCAAACTTGTTACTGCTTATTTTGGTGTTTCTCATTAAAAAAATTATTTTAGAGGGAGAGAGTATGTGTGGGGGAGAGAGGGAGAGTGAGAGAGAGAGAGAGGGAGAGTGAGAGAGAGAGAGAGGGAGAGAGAGAGAGAGTGAATCGTGGGGCTCGATCACACAACAATGGGATCCTGATTTGAGCTAAATTGAATCAAATGCTCAACCAACTGAACCACCCAGGAACCCCATTCAGTGCATTATAAATCATGTGGGGGGTCTTGTAAAACTACACATTCTCTTTCAATAATTCTGGGGTAGGGACTAAGATTGAGAATTTCCTACAGGTTATTAGGCAATGTTGTTGCTGGTCCACATTTTCTGTAGCAAGAACTTGCTTAACTAACTTTGAAGAAGTTCCTCATTCGTTTTGAGTTTTTGTTTTTGTTTTTAATTTACAAAATAAAATGGTTGTACTGACAAGTATGCAAGGGATCTCGTCAATCTTACAATGTTTTGGATTGTAAAAGCCCTCAATACCTCTATTAAAATATATTAAACTCTGTCCTTTGGTGATTTTGTCATAAATTTACTTAAAAGAATTTGTTCCCATGCTCCTTTTCATGCCCCAGATGAAGTTTGAGTCACAGTTAAGGAAATATTTGAAATTAATGAAAGATTTCCTTTTTTATAATTAAACTACAAACCATAACTTCCTATTACGGACATACTAAGAAAATAATTGAAATTCTGTGCACCAAATGCTTGGTACATACATATCATCTTTATTTTTAAGAATATGGTACTTATCTGTGTAATATATATATTACACATATAAAAGTAAATAAGTGATGGGGTATGAGTAGGAGAGTAGTGTAGGAAATCCTGAACCCATTTCTTTCCATGGATCCACCAAATCACAGCTACATATGAATCCTTTCCCTCTGGAAAAGATCTGAAAAGTAGATGAACTCTTCACAACAAAGAAAGGTTAAAAGACAAAAGAAGTAAAATTAACTAAGACTATGATAAGTAGCTCAGGATATATAAAATAAAAAGATATAAAAGGTGATATCAAAAACATAAAACATGAAGGGGGAGTAGAAATGTAGAGTTTTGGAATGTGTTCAACTTTAAGTTGTTATCAACTTAAAATAGACTATCATTTACACACAGAGTGATATATGTGAACCTTATGATAACCACAAAGCAAAAATTTAATGAGAAAAGAATCCAAACATAACACTAAATACAGCCATGAAACTAAAGGGAAGAGAAAGGAAAGAAAGAGAGGAACTACAAAAACAGTCAGAAAACAGTTTACCAAAGGTTAGTAAGTACATATCTATCATTACTTACTTTAAATGTAAATGGATTAAATTTATAAAAATATATGCACAACATAAGAGCACCAAAATTTCTGAAGCAAATATTAACAGACCTAAAGGGAAAAATTAACAGAAATAATAATAATCGTAGGGGATTTTAGCACCCCGCTTACATCAATGAATAGATCATTGAGACAGAACATCAATAAAGAAACAATGGCCTTAAATTACACATTAGATCAGATGGGCTTAGTAGATACATACAGAACATTACATCTAAAATCATCAGAATACATATTCTTCTCAAGGGCACATGGAACCTTCTCCAGGATAGATCACATATTAGGACACACACAAAAAAAATCTCAATAAATTCAAGAAGGTTGAAATCGTATCAAGTATCTCTTCCAACCATAATAGTATGAATCAATTACAAGAAAAAAAAACTAGAAAAACTACAAAAGACATGATAATTAACATGTTACTGGTCATAGAAGAAATCAAAGGTGAAATTAAAAAATACCTAGAGAAAAATTAAAACAGATATGACCAATTTAAATCTGTGGGATATAGCAAAAGTGGTTCTGGGAGGGAAATTATAGCAATACAGGCCTACCTCAAGAAAGAAGAGAAATTTCAAACAATTTAACTTTACACCTGAACAATTTAACTTTACACCTAGAAAAAGAAGAACAGGTAAAGCCCAAAGTTTGTGGAAGGAAGGATATAATAAAGATCAGAGCAGAAATAAATGAAATAGACACTAAAAAGACATTACAAAAGATCAGTGAAACTAAGAGCTGGTTCTTTGAACAGATAAAAAAAAATTGACAAACCTTTACTAGACTCACCAAGAAAAAAGGAGCGTGGGCTCAAAATCAGAAATGAAAGAGAAGTTGCAATTGATATGAAGAAAATGCAAGGCTCATAACAGGCTGCTATGAACAATTATATGCCAACAAATTGGACAACCTGGAAGAAATGGATAAATTCCTAGAAATTCACAATCTTCCAAGAATGAGTCATGAATAGAAAGCCTGAATAGTTTTATTACTAAAAAGGGGATTGAATCACTAACAAAAACCTCCCAACAAGCAAAGTCCAGGACCAGATGGCTTCATTGGTGAATTATACCAAATTTTCAAAGATTTAATACACTTGTTCTTCTCAAGCTCTTCCAAAGAATTGAACAGAAGGGAAAGATTCCACACTTGTCTTATGAGGCCAGCATTACCCTGAAACCAAAACCAGACAAAGACACCACAAGAAAAGAAAATTATAGGCCAATATCCCTGACAAACATAGACCCAAAATTCCTCAACAAAATATTATCAAACCAAATTCAGCAATACATTAAAAGGATCTTTCACCACAATCTAGTGAGAGTTACTCCAGGGATTCAAGGATGTTTCAACATCAGCAAGTCAATCAGTGTGGTATACCACATTAACAAATGAAAGATAAAAATCATATTATTTCAACAGATTCAGAAAAGCATTTGACAAAATTCAACATCCATTTATGATGTTGGGTGAGTATAGAGGGAATGTACCTCAACATAATCAAGGTCATATATGACAGACCCACAGCTAATATCATAGTCACTGCTGAAAAGCTAAAATCTTTTCCTCAAAGTTCAGGAACAAGAGAAGAATGCCCACTCTCCCACTTCAACGTAGTATTGGAAGTATGCAATTAAGCAAGAAAAATAAATAAAAGTCATATAAATTGGAAGGGATCTAAAAGTTTTACTATTTGCAGATGACATGATATTATATATAGAAAACTCTAAAGGCTCCAACCAAAAACTGTTAGAACTAATAAATGAACTCATATAATGGCAGGACATAAAATTACCATATAAAAATCTGTTGTGTTTCTATACACTAATAACAAACTATCAGAGAAAGGAAATCTATAATCACATCAAAAACTAAAATACCTAAGAATAAACATAACCAAGGAGATAAAAACCTTGTACACTGAGAACTATAAAATATTGGTAAAAAAAAAAAGATTGAAGACACAAATAAGTAGAAATGTATTCTGCTCATGGATAGGGAGAATTAATATTATTAAAATTCCATATTATCCAAAGCAGTCTACAGATTGAGTGTAATCCTTATCAACATGCCAATGGCATTTTTCACAGAACTAGAACGTATGATTCTAAACTTTGTATGCAACCAACAAAAGACCCTAAGGAGCCAAAACAGTCTTGAGAAAAGACAAGCTGGAGGTATCATGCTCTCTTATTTAAAACTGTAGTGCAAAGCCATAGTAATCAAAACAGTATGGTTTTGGCATTAAAACAGATGCATAGGTGAATGGAACAGAGTAGAAAACCCTAAAATAAACCCCATGCATATATAGTTAATTTCTCTATGATAAAGGGGGCAAGGATTATACAGTGGAGAAAGGACTGTCTCTTCAATAAATGATTCTGAGAAAACTAGACAGCCACATGTCAAGAATGAAACTGGACAACTGTGTTACAGCATACACAAAAACCAAGTCAAAATCAGTTTAAGACTTGAATAAGAGTTGGAAAATAAGACATGAAACTGTAAACATAGGCAGTAAGCTGGTCTTAGTGATTTTTTTTTTTTAAATCTGTCTCCCCTAGCAAGGGAAACAAAAGCAAAAACAAGCAAATGAGACTACATCAAACCAAAAATCTTTGGCATAGTGAAGGAAACCCATCAACTAAAAGAAAAGACAACCTACTGAGTGGGAGAAGCTACTTGCAAATCCTATATCCTTTAATGAGTTAATATCCAACATATATAAAGAACTCATACAACTCAATAACAACAACAACAAAAATCTCAGTATTCTCAAAGTATCTAATTGCCTTCATGGGCTTTGAAAATGAGAGAGTCTCGATAGACATTTTGTCCTCAAAAAGACATACAGATGGCTAACAGGCACATGAAAAGATACTCAACATCACTAATCATCAAGGAAATACAAATCAAAGCACAATGAGATATTACCTTATACCTGTCAGAATGGCTGTTATCAAAAATGTAAGAAATAACAAGTGTTGCTAAGGATGTGGAGAAAAACAAACTGTGCACTGTTGGTGAGAATGTAAATTGGTGCAGCCACTGTGGAAAATAATATGGAAATTTCTCAAAATATTAAAATTTTTTTCTAATGTTTATTTATTTTTGAGAGAGAGAGAGAGAGAGAGAGAGCGCGAGCATGAGTAGGGGAGGGGCAGAGAGAGAGGGAGACACAGAATTCTAAGCAGGCTCCAGGCTTTGAGCTGTCAGCACAGAGCCCAATGCAGGGCTTGAACCCATGAACCACAAGATCATGACCTGAGCAGAAGTCAGATGCTTACCTGACTGAGCCACCTTGGCACCCCTCAAAAAATTAAAAATAGAGCTATCATATGATCCAGTAATTCCACTACTTGGTATCTATTCAAAGAAAACATAAACACTAATTTGAAAACAGGTATGCCACCCTTATGTTAATTGCATTATTTACATACAACATATGGAAACAATCTAAATGTTCCTAAGATGAATGGATAAAGAAAATGTGGTATATATATTCAGTGGAATGCTACTCAGCCATGAAAAGAATTAAATCTTGTGACAACATGGATGGACCTTGAGGGTGTTATGTGTAGTGCAATAAGACAGAGAAAGACAGATACAGCATGATTTTACTTACATGCAAATCTAAAAAACAAAACACAAGAAAGCAAAACCAGACCAATAGATACAGAGAACAGATTAGTGTTTTCCAGAGGAAAGAAGTGTTGGTGGGGGTGGGGGTGAAACAGGTGAAGAGAATCAAGATGTACAAACTTCCAGTTATAAAATAAAGAAGTCTGGGGGATGTAATATACACCATGGAGAATATAGTCAGTAGCATTGTATCAACTATTTAAAATAGCAGATGGTAACTGGATATATTGTGGTGACCACTTCACAATGCATACAGAAGTCAAATCACTATGTTGTACACCTGCAATTAATATAATATTGTATGTCAATTCTACCCTAATAAATAAATCTTACAAGTATAAGTAAATACATAAATATACAAACATTTGCTTTTTGTTTGTTATTCTAAACATCTTTTAATGGAAAGCCTCATGAATAAAACAAAATACAAGTGAACTTACTTGTATCAACAACTTTAGAAATATATTTTTGCCAGTTTTCAAAATCTGTACTGTATTCTCCTGCCAACTCATTTTTTAGGGGGATCGTATTATTTTAAAATAAATGCCAAATATAATTTATGATTTTTCTAAATTCAACATTACTTTACCACATTTACTACAACATTAAAAATTTCAAAAAGATTGTTGCTCTTATAAGACCACTTTATTTGTGTGTGCGTAACTCTGTAAACAAAATTGGTGTGGTGTGCTGGTAGATGTTTGCCAGTTGGCTCTCTGAAAACCACAAAACAAAAGAAAGCACAAAGAAAGCATTGGTTTGCTGCATTTACAATTTCTCTGGTGTAAATACTTCCACCATGACCAGTTTGAAGCCAGAAATTTGACATTAGTAACAACATGGATTTGAAAAGAGGTGCTTATACATGTCTCTTGAGCCAGAATAAGCTGACTCCAGCACAGTGTATAAATCTGCTTACCTAATTACATGACTTAGGCACATAAATATATATTTCCTCTGTAACTCAAATGTTAAAGTCCGGGGTCCTTTTAAGTGTGGAATGGGTAACTTATTTCTATAAATATTTTATTTATTTTTTTATTTTTTAATTTTTTTTAATGTTTTTTATTTATTTTTGAGACAGAGACAGAGCATGAACGGGGGAGGGGCAGAGAGAGAGGGAGACACAGAATCAGAAGCAGGCTCCAGGCTCTGAGCCATCAGCCCAGAACCCGATGCGGGGCTCGAACTCAAGGACCGCGAGATCGTGACCTGAGCTAAAGTCAGATGCTTAACTGACTGAGCCACCCAGGTGCCCCTATAAATATTTTAATTTATGCCAACAAGTTATCAAAGTATTTCTGTCAATTCCCTGAATGGGAGGTATGGAATATGCAGGAGTAATGATTTCTTTATTTAATTTTTTTTAATGTTTATTTTGTGAGGGAGAGAGAAAGAGAACGAGCCAGCAGGGGAGAGGCAGAGAGAGAGAGGGGGAGACAGAATTCTAAGCAGGCTCCAGGCTCTGAGCTGTCAGCACAGAGCCTGATGTGGGGCTGGAACTCACGAACTGTGAGATCATGAACTGAGCAGAAGTTGGAAGCTTAACTGACTGAGCCACCCAGGAGCCCCATGATTTCTTTATTTAATTAAACAATATCATACATCAAGGTCATGGGACCTTGTACCAATTGACACTCAAAAATTTGTTCAATGAACAAATGAAATGTTACAATATGTAAATGAAATGATAATTATGAAAAAATATGTATTTTCTTTCACATATCATTGAGGCCAGAGAATTGCATGTTTTATTTAAAATAATATTCTTAAGCTATATAGGTGATTTATATTCAAAATTTAAAATGCCTGGGGCCATTTTCAGGCATGTGAGTCATCTAAAATCAAGAGATGGAAATCTTTGTGTGTGTGTGTGTGTGGGGGGGGGGGGTGATGTTAAATAATGCATGAGCAATGTAATTTTATTGTGTATCTCATTAGTAAAATGCTGCAGGAGATAGTAATGTTAAAAAAATAAATCTTTCTTTTCTTAGACACCATTTTTCAGCATCATCACATTTAAAGAGTCAATTTTCAGACAACCTGATGGGAAATTGTATGAAGTTATAATTCAGTACAGACAGTTGCTATTCTGTGGATCAAAAGGAAAATCATGAATCTCATTTCTAATTTAAGCTTCAGTCTCTTTCTCTCTCTTTATTTCCCCCGCCTTTTTTTTAATCTTCTGCAACAAACAATTTCAAATCTCTTCCACCTAATAAAATGTAAATTACCTTTTGGGTTCAAAGTTATTAGAGCAGTTTTATTAGCTCTTGCACTGTGCAGTATTCTGGTAAGGAACTGGGTTATATAAATAATCATCTTTTTCCTTATCTCCTGGCTTCCATCTATAATTAATGGTTTACATCACCTTATCTTACAGACAACTATTTCTTCATAAACAAATATGGATCTGGTGCAGATGTGGCTGAGTGTCCTAAAAAGCCAATATATCAATTTTGCTGCATTTTAAAACCTACAATTTTATGCCTAACACTTGGCATTGTAACCATGGTATCTGCAGTTAGATGTCAGGTCCAGAAACATCAAATAGAAAGATTATTTCTTGAGTCTGTTGTATAGTCAGAACTGTAAATTGGGCAAATTGTGAGAGCATGTAAGAAGACTACGTGTAATAAAGATTTTTTGATATTTTAAAAAATATTCACCTTAGGGAATTTGTTATTTGAAATACTTACCAGGAAAAAAGTTACCATCAAGTTAGTCTACTCTACATATGATCCTTAGTTTTTAAAGTTTCTTTTCAAATAAAAATATATTAGCTGGATTTTCCCATGTTTCTTTGTTAAGAGGTAGTGTGGGGAATAACTGAGCTGTATCTTTCCAGTGTGTAAATTTTGATACACATACATGTAAACATATAACTCTACATTTTTGAAATCATATTAACTTCTAGATACCAAAGCATTTTTTAGAAATCTCAGTATGTTGAATAGATTCCATGGTGGACATCTGTTTTTAATTTTTCCTGCTCAGCATTTATTTTCCCTTTCTTACAACTTTCCAACCTACTTAGGAATGTTTTCCACTCACTGTATAGTTTTGGTGGGAAATTAATCAAGGTGCTCTGCCTACAATCAACAGAAACTAGCAGAGTTCTTGTGAACTCCTCCAGCCAAGTATCTCATAGGGCTTGTAGGGCCTAACCCTCCCTCCCTACAATTAAACTTGTGGGATAAGCAGGACTATATTCTAATCTTCAGCAATAAGACTTTCTCAGGAATTATGAATATGACTTTATATAAGAGATTAAAACAGATTGATTTGTTGTTGCTGTTCATTCACTTGTTTTCCTGTTTTTTTTCCTAGTTGAGGCCTGAGTTTTTATTTTTATTTTGTATTTATCATTTTTTAAATGTTTATTTATTTTGAGAGAGAGAGAGAGAGAGAGAACGAGCAGGGGAGGGGCAGAGAGAGGGAGAGGGAGAGAGAGAATCCCAAGCAGGCTATGCACTAAACTGTTAGTGCAGAGTCCGACACAGGGCTTGAACCCATGGGCCAGGAGATCATGACCTGAGCTGAAACCAAGAGCCTGACACTTAACCACTGAGCCACCCAGGCACCCCATTTGAGTTTTAATTTTTAAAATAACCAAAAGGTCTACCGATGGGTTTAACTAAACCAGATGCAGTTCACTCAAGAGGAGATTTAACTGCTTTTTTGTTTATTTTGTTTGCCTGAGAGAGAGAGAGCCAGAGGGAGGGAGAGAGAGAGAATCGTAAGCAGGCTGGGTGTGGAGCTGATGTGGGGCTCAATTCTCACTACTGAGAGATCATAACCTAAGCCGAAATCAGGTTAACCATTGAGCTTAACCAACTGAGCCACCCAGGTGCCCTAATACTTTTTTAGGGAGCAGATATAGCTGCTTTGTGATTTAAAATAACTCCAAATTCTTTTTCTCTCTCCATTTTATATTATGGATGGATATTATAATAGAAAAGATGGTATATTTGTGTTTTGGGTCACAGGTCTCTGATAACTGCCATCTGGACGATTATGGAGTCCATTATGAAATAAGACATTCTGGAGCAATCCTAGGATGCTATGGAATTGTGTAGGGTCAGAGGCTGGGACTGTTACAGCTGTATTGAACCAGGCTTAATGTCAATAGGTGGTTAGCTGACATACTCATGGGTCCTGTTCTCTGAAACCCTATATGAACCATATGATTCTGGAAAAGAAGAACACGTGTTCTTTAAGAGTAATCGTATTATTCATTGGAAAGAAAAACCTTTTGCTTTTCCTTGGTTTGGTTTTGAAAAAACTTTAATGGCTTAAAGTTTTGCATTCTAAGCTCTTCTTCAGTCAGACCAAGGACAAGGAATATTGTTGCTTCATCTTGGATAAGTCACTTAACTTGGACCTTAATTTCTTTACCTATAATAAAATCCAGGCTTATTACCCATATAACAATGTAGTTACCCCATGAGTTAAAACACTTTTCATTTTCTAGTTAAAGTGAAGTATATAATATAATTAAAAAATAATACAATGATGATTAATCATTTTTCACAATTTAATTATGCAATATGTATGATTAATCATTGTATTTAAAGGTTATAATAAGCAAGCAGAATAATTATGTATAATGGAACATGAGGTATAGGTTAAAAGGTATATATTAAAATTACTCGTAAGTATCCTGGAAAAATTATTAAATGATATTACTGAGTATGCCTTTAATGTAATTAGTTTATGGACTTTATATGTAAAAGACAGGCATTTCTTTCCCCTTACACCAAACAAAGAAACTTTCCCTTGTTTTCTCTATCTTCTTTTTCCAGCTGAGTGTATATTTTTAAGTGCTCTGCAATTTTTATTCAAATCTTCTAAAAAGGGAACAGAAAGAGATCTGAGATTTTTGGAAGGACAAACAGGGTCAGCTCTCCTGGTAGAATCTTTAATGCTAGTCTTCATTTGAATGAACTATTTAAATACAGGCAGCTTCCATCATACCAACACCTCATCTTTAATTGCCTGAAGTTTGGGCGAGTTTACCCGTGCAATGTCAAGGAAAGGTTAGTTTTTGTTTTTTTTTTTTTTAATTTATTTCAGCAGAGGAAGATGTTCAATAAGAGGAGGTAACCCCAAATTCCATGTGGTTCTTGCTACTTGATACCAAAAAAGGAATTATTAACCTTTTTGCCCTCTGTAATGGTAATATTGGAGAAAAAAATATCTGCTTATTCATTCATGTATTTATTCATTCAGAAAACATATAGGATTGACCATGCTTCATATAAACATCCAGTGGATGTCCACATAGCTATCCAGTGCCTTCCCTAGTAGGGAGAGAAGTTCCTAGAGTCCCAAAGTGAAATTTGTGCTAAAAACAATTGCCACATTTTCAATTGAGTTTGCTGGAAACAAGCAAAAAACCCAAATATTGATAATATGCTGAGCATAAGTCAATGAATTAATTCTACTTTGAGATTTTTAGCCTATTTCAGGGAATTAACATCTTTATAACATCTTTCAATGGGAGAAGACATTCCAGGTTCTAGACAAATGACCAAGTTTAATTTTGTAATACAACTTGTAAGTAAGTTAGAACCTAGCTATTCTAAGAGATAGACCACCAAGATCATCGTGTTATGGCAGGAATAAAAAAAAAAGATGTAAATAGCATTTTTCTGCTTTAATGTCCTAGAATCTATGATACTTAAATTGAGAGAAGTGTTTGATTAAATCACTAAATGAACAAACAAAAAAACATTTTGAAAAGCAAGTGTCATTTGTAATGCCTTTAGGAAATGATTTCTCAGTCCCACCTTTATAAATAACTCTCAGCAACATCAAAAGGAATTAAGCATGTTTCTGGAGAAGCACGTAAACAGTATGAGGTAACAGGAACCTAGTTGGGTCTTGCTATTATGAGTCCTACTAAAGCATAGTGTCAGGCAGTGCAGCAGAGTTAAGAATCTTGGGTAAGAACTGCACATGATGTATCTGTTGAAAGCTATTAGTATGGCTTCTTGGAGAATGGTCATACGTGATGAGAAGGAGAGGAAAGGAAAAGAACTGCAAAGGTAAATGGAAGTAAACCAGCTGCAGCCAAAACTGCACACCAAGAGACAGTTGCACTGGGCTACAGTGAATATTTTAGTCTCTCCACCTATTTCTGCTTTCTTTGCTGTTGAGATAGTCTTTTAATAAAAATATAGGAGTTTATGCAACTATTCTCTTTGTTTGGCAGGGACCAGTGTGGTCATAATCATTTTTGACCTATTATGTATCTAGAGAAAACAAAATTGCAGACGGACCCATTATTGTAGTTTAGTTGGAGGAATACAAGGCATGGATGGGAATTGCTAAATTAGTACTGTAAACCTTACCTGCTATGGAAGTACTGAGCAAGTTGTCACTTAAGCAAGCTTCACTGTGCAAGTAAGTGGTGCTTAGTTCAACCTTGAAGGAATTCGGTTATTTAGATTGCAGGGTAGGAGAGCCTACCAGTGGTGATGTAATACTGAGTAAAGGTCTGAAAGTATAATATGTAGGCAAACTCTTGAAGATAATGAGCTGATCATTTTGGTGTAGCAGAGGAATTCTTCTGGACAAGAAACTGGTATTTCTTGTGTTTGGTTAGAGTTGGTTAGTTTTAGCTTCTCCAAATTCCCTTTTCTTCCTACTCATAATGGCTTACCCTCTGAAATTATAAAGGTAGCAAGTGAATGGTTTTTCATTCATTTATTCATTCATTCAATTTGGATGATATAATGGTATGTTTTATGTGTCAATCTTGGCTAGACTATGGCCCCCATTTATTCAATCAAACACTAATCCTGGCGTTGCTATGAAGGCATTTTGTAGATGTGATTAAAATTTATTGAGTTAACTGTAAATAAGTAGCTAATCTGGGCAGACCTAATTCAATTAGGTGAAATGCCTTAATAGCAGAACTATGACTTCCCAGAGGATGAAGAAATTCTGCTTCCAGATAGCAGCTTCAGTTTATGCCTGAGAATTCCAGCCTATCCTTCCTAATGTCCAATTTCAGATTTCTGACTTACCCAGCCAGCTCTACAATAATGTAACGCAAAATCTCTTATTATCTCATACTTATTCTGCTTCTCTTTTTGGGACCCTGACTGACATAAAATGTCACAACAAATAGATTTGAGGGGGGAGGTGTAATGGGAAAATATTTTAATGTTTTAGTAGGAAGACGTTATTGTGAAAAGTGGGGCTTTCATAAACAATGACTAAATCTAATGGTAGTGCACAGGGTAGATTGCAGGGAGAATGTGTGTTAAAGGCAACCTGACTGGAATGTTAAACTAATTCAATGAGAAGTTTGAGACTCAGTTTTATATACTGGACATGGAGTATAAGGATTCCTGCTAAAACAAGGGACCTGAGGAATCAGAGTAACAATTGAAGTTAAAGTCTATTGAAAAAAATCTGAGGATTGGTAATGCAACTGGAGATACCAACTCCAATTGCACCCAACATAGGGTTCTTGGTGGTAGATGCTTTGGAGCCAGGTGAAGATACAGTCAAGGCTAGAGCAGATCAGAATTGGAAAGAGCCACGACAATACTATTCCAGGAAGATTTCAGATTGGCTTGAAGAGCTAAGGGCAGGATGAGATTCAAAGTACTAAGACAGCTTAGGATGCCATAGCAATGTGTCATAAATGAAATAACATATGACTCAATTAAGGCAGTGTTGAGAACGGAAAAGATTGGGTAGAGGAAGGTGACATTAAAAAAGAAAAAAATACTCATATTTGCAGGAGAATTACAAGAGTAGAAGGAAAAGGAACCAATGTGCTCCCCAAATCACAAAGTGTTTAACATGTGAGACCAAATGCACACAGATAACAAACCTCTGTATGACTCTTAACAGAGTAGTGATCTGCAGTGACTCACATATTCTAATATCCTTTGCTTAAAAAAAAATTGCAAACATATTAAACTATTGGACAATGAGTTTAAACTGCTGTATTTCAATTTATTTTTTTCTTTATTTTCCTTTTTCTATTTTTTCTTTTGAGTTTTTAGTTTTAATTTCTCCATTTTTTACCAGTGATCTGTTTCTCAGTTCTACACTAAGACAGTAAGTGCTCTAGTGTATGGCCCCAGTTCAAGGGTCTGCTTTTATTGTAAATAAAACTAGACCTGCCAAACATTGAGAGCCAAGCTTTTTCTCTCAGCTTTTGACAATCCAGAGAGACCAGAACTCTGAAGTAACATCTCCTATATGTGGCCCTAAGGTTTTGTCCCTGAAACTGTTCTGAATTTAATGAGATATCTTGGAAAGTATGGCACCTCTTCTATATTGTTTATTAGTGGCCTGTAAAAGGAAGGGGAATAGTGTTAACCTCAACACATATTTTTCCAGGGGAATTTAGAGTATTTGTCACTTGAGATAGAGTTACCTACCTGTTAATAGCTACCCATAGACATTATATGTTTCTTGACAAGCATCTATTTGGTACCTCCTAAAAACAAAATAGGCCTAAAGCTCAACAACAACACTTGATATTAGATATTGTAACAAATATTAAAATTGCAAGGCATTAGTGCTATTGAGAAAGAGACATTTAAGAAATATTACAAAACAGAAAAAAATTATTTTTCTGTAATAGTTGAAAGCAAATTAAGCTCAGAGATAAGGTATCTAACTGCCGTCTTCCTGAAATGTTTGGTTAAATATTTATGCAGTATTTGGTATTTAGATTCAGAGGGATTAGCATTTCAAGGCTAGGTCCACAACAGGTTAGCAGTGTGACCATGACAAACCTCTTAAACCTCCATTACCTCATCTCTAGATGGGCAGGGTGGTGATAACAGTGTCTACCTGTTTGGATTCATGTGATTAATAAATGCAACTAAAATGTTTAGTGCCATGTAAAATGCTGTTGACTCTATTCCTTTGTTATTTTTACTGATTGGCTCAATTATGCTAGTTTGCCAGGCACACTTTATTTAGTAGACATGGAATTGGGAAGAAAGAATCGTGACTGAGATTTTTAGTTCAGTGTATTAAAATTAGAATATGGTCTTGCTATCACTGGAAAATATGTGTAGCTCTCATTTGAAAGCAGTTCTCACATCTTTTCAAAAAGGTATGTTGGAAGCAGGCACATGTTGTCCAGTGTGGCACACATATAAGAGTGCTGCTTTATAAATTGAGAATTCTTACAAAATTGCCTTTAACCTTAGTGGTCCTAGGAAGCTACCTCCTAAGTGGATTATTGCAAGTACTTGACCAGTCTATGATTTCCTGAAGCCCTCAAGCTTAGTTTAATGGTAAAAGTTTCAGGCCAGTCCAAGTGAGTAAGAGTTACATTTTAGACCATTGGCAACCTCAGGCAACTTAAGTTACTCAGAAGTAGCTGCATCTAAATGAATGAATTCACTTGCTAGGGTCTCAGAACAGCTGTCACAGAGGCCCTGCATTGAAATGAACAAACTCTGTAGATTTAAAATAAGAATATGATTTACCAGGAAGGACTGCATAAAAGCTGTACCCAGAAAAAAAGGAAGAAGATAACATTCACTGTGGTCTCCATGATGTTATGTCAATTGCAGCGCATATTAAAATGAAAGATTAATATAAACCAAAGAGAGAGAACATCAGTAATAGTTATTATAGTGATAAAACAGCATATCTAAACTCCTTTCTCTGAAAATCTCCGTGTCATAATTTGATGAGCAAAAAATACAATCTTATTTGTTATCACCATTAACAAAACATTTGTAATATGCCGAACTGTATAATTATGTTAACTTGTAATAATTAATAGAAAAACATATCGTAAAGAATTACTAATGAATGCCATATGGAAATAATGAAGAAATTGATCTATTTCTTAATTGTGTAACCTAATTAAAATTTATAACTAAAAGTATTATGCTTTGTACTAGGTATTTGGTATATGTTAAGTTTGACATTTTAAATTAATGGCAAGTGTGATTATTTAATAACTGCTTTGGAAAGCTAATTTTCTCAAAAGTAAATTCAATAATTTCCTCATGATATATCAAAAAAATCTCAAATAAATTATAATTTGTCCTAATGGTGCCACAAAATAGAAAAAAATAATGTCTATTTGATATTGGTTGTGGGAAATCCTTCAAAAATGTGGATGCATGTAATGTTATAGGATATTATCCTTTTTCTTTTTCTCTGAATTTCATCCTTTTCCGTCAAGCATACCGAACAGAAAGCTAGCTCTCTACTTCATTATTTTGATAAGGATTGTGGCACACCAAAACATAGAAATAGACCACATCTGTTTTTGGATTGCTTTTTTTCTTTCAAGGCCAAAGTCCAAGTGTAAACATGGACAGTTATTGGAGGAGGAGAAAAGAAAGGTGGAACCATCTTACCTCATTACTTGTTGCCTTAGCTCTTAGCCCAGGCCTATGGCACTGTTCTGGAGAGCTGGCAAAACTCTATGAAGGAGTAGAGTTTTCAGGCAGCTTAGGCAATAAAAAAAAGTAGATACCACGAAGGAAAAAGAAATGCTGGTTTCCCAGCCCAAATATGGAAAAAGTATTTTTGAAACTGAATAATAATTTTTCATATTACACACTATATTTTATTTATTCAATCATATACCTTTTTTTGAAAATTTAGTTGATGTCCAATGTGTATTATAATAAATACTACTATAAAATGTGATTTATGTATTTATTTTCAAACACAGCCTCAATTGTTTACTTAGAGTAAATTCTTCCATTTGGAAGTCTAAAGTAAAAAAATATATATATCTATCTATATATTTATTTTTGATAGAGAGAGTACAAGTGGGGGATGGTCAGAGAGAGAAGGAGACACAGAATCCGAAGCAGGTTCCAGGCTCTGAGCTGTCAACACAGAGCCAGTTGCAGGGCTCAAACTCATCAACTATGAGATCATGACCTGAGCCAAAATTGGATGCTTAACCGACTGAGCCACCTAAGCGCCCCTAAAAAGATATATATATTTTTAAGCCTCTTAATGCATATGAGATATCTCTTTCTGGAAAAGTTTTGGTAATTTTTAATGCAACACAGAATGTTTGAAGGGGTTATCTCACTGTACTTCTACTACCATTATCTTCTCCGCCTCCCTTTTTTTTTTTTTTTTTTTTGCCAATTTAATGGGCAAAAGCTTACACAGTTATTTTAATTTATATTTTTATTACTGAAAAGATGCAACTTTGAAAAAAAGTTTTTTTCAATTTGTAATGATTTTTTAAAAGAAAATGTCCATTTTTTCTAATGTGTTTTTAATGCTTTGTAAAATCTTTATGTACATTAAAAATATGGCTTGTCCATGAAATTTGTTGCAAAAATGTTCTTCATTTGCCTTCTACTTATTAGTTTTATGTGTAACTTTATAAAGGGATATTTGGTATTAAATGTTAATGTAAACCATTCTATTTTTCATTTCTTTTGTGTTTTTCTTAATTAGTGATATGCCTTTTCCATTTTCATTTAGAATTAAGTTGAAAAAATTGTATATGCTATTTATTCTGTGTTTTTTGCTTTTATTATGAACTCTAATCAGTCTGAGACTTATGTTGTCAGGGCACAGTACAAAATAATTTTCCTCATTCATTTTTTGGATATCTTTATGCTGATAGCTATTGTTGGCTAGTCATGTGCTGTGTCTTAGGGATAAAGTGGCATATATAGGACATATTCCATGCCTTTAAACATGTCACCTAGAAGCAAAGAAGAAATTGCAGAAAGTACGAAAAAGAGCATTGACTATTCAGAAGCTGGAAAAACATCAGTGTGGTCTGTGCAAAGAATATGAAGAGAATCACAAGGTAGAGGCCAAAAAAAAAAAAAAAAAGCCAGATGACAGCTTCATGAGAGACACTAAGAGATTGGACTAAACTTACTAAGGGCAACAAGGATGAAAGTTGAAGGATGTAGCAGAGATGGACATCATACAATTTTGCATCACTTGTCCCTATACAAGTAAAAAGCTAAAGTATCACATCCCACTGCAATCAGGAACACCCACATTGGATTGCTCCGTGTTGGAAAATAACACTCATTCTGTTAAACCACTGAAGCCTGGAGGTGGTTATTACATCAACAGTTTCCTGTCCAGATATAGTGAATATAGAGGGTATCCATTGTTGAGGTTCATGTCATTCATTTAGCATTCAAAATATAATGGGTGATTTCTAAATAAATATGCATGTGTTAGATCCTATGGTGGTTATAATAAGATGGTGTCTGCATTTAAAATATATGAAGAGACTTGGCAGTGGTAGGTTGGGGGAAATATTAAAAAAAGAAAGGAAGTTAAATTGTAACATACTTTAATAAAAAATTGCGAGCTGGGACATCAGCTTGGGAGTTTTCTCTCCTCTTGAATATTATTCTCTGTTGTTCTGTATCCAGTTTCAGTCATGAATAGGATCACTTTAAATTATTAAATAGTGATAGGGCACCTGGGTGGCTCAGTCAGTTAAGCAGTCTACTCTTGATTTCGGCTCAGGTCATGATCTCATGGTTGTGAAATGGAGCTCCGTGTTCGACCCCACCCTGGGCATGGAGCCTGCTTAAGATTCTGTTTTCCTCTCCCTCTACCCCACCTCCAGGCATACACATACTCGCTCTCTCACTCTCTCTCTCTCTCTCAAAAAAAATAATTAAAAATAAAAATAAATGATTAAATAGTGAAATGGGGGAAGTGAGCTTTAGAAGTTGCCTTATAAGTGGCAGTTGCACGCACACGCGCGCACACACACACACACACACACACACACAAATTTTCCTGTGAGGTGTGAATGTTCAGTTTTATTGGTTGTACCACCTAATATGCATATAATTACAAAAAGATTTAAATGCTACTAAACTAATCTCTTACCTATTATCACAATGCCTTTAAATACATGCATTAGTAATGTTTTTCTCTCAATAGATTGCTTTGTTTTGGGAAGGTGCTTGTGCTACAGATTGAAGTGTTGGTTGAGTATAGAGTTTCTCTTTTTAGTGTCTAATAATAAGCAGTGTAAACAGAGAAGTCAATTGAGGTTGGCAGGTTGGGAGAGTAGGGTTGGAGTTTATGCTATTATCTGCAGAAGCAAATTGTACAGGCAAAAGCAATCAGCATAGATCAATTTAGCCTGTGGAGTTGAGTTTCTGGTAAAATACGGCTCTACATTCCACCTCCATTTATACTTGCCCTACAGGTTATTATTTATTATTGAACATTATTACAAATTCTTAAGAGAAAATAGTGTAATTCATTTGAAGTGATGCTATACTATTGTGCATACAGTACGCTCAAATTTTCGCAATTACTATTCTGACTTATAGGGTAATGAGCTGTTATTCAAGTTACTTCTTGTGGTTACAATGTTAGCAGATTCATTTCTATTTGTTAAAGTATTATGATTATTTGTAGTCATTAGGAAAATAGTTCTTAATTAAGTAAACTCTATGAATCATTTTCTCTGAATACTTGTATGCCCTTTGTAAGATGAACTAAACATAGTGGTTTGCTTGCTATAACATGTAAAAATCTATCAACTATTTTGGGCTATTAAATGTTGAGGAAGCTTTTATCAAAATTACATTTCAGTAGTTGTGACACACTGGGAATCAATATTATAAATTTATTTCTAGGTTCTAGGTTGTCTAGTTATTACAAGAGTGATGCCATGATATTTTCTTTGTATTGTAAGATGAATTGTATGTGTGTGTGTGTGTGTGATATATATATATATATATACATATGTGTGTGTATCTATGTGTGCATTATTACTGTCAGTACCATATCAAGTGTTGCTTATCAAAATTTCTTTTAAAATTAAATAAAGTATGGATTAAATAATAAGTAAGAATTTATTGAATACTTTACCTGTGGTGCACCTTACATTAAACTAGGGGCTCTATGGTATACAAGTTGGGTGCAATGTGTAGTTGTCATTCTAATCTTATAGTTGAGAAGACAGAAATAATGCATGAAAAGTAACTAGAGAAAGGAGACAATTAAGTTAATAAATCACATAGTAATTCAATACAGAAGTTCAGAAAAAGGTGAGGTGAGTAGAGGCTTTAGCAGAATTTGAAGATCTCTTGTAAACAGTTTAAATATGAATTGAGGTGGCAGCCTGGGTAAAGTTTGGGTAAATAAAGAAATGTCCATTCTGGATTTGTAGAATGTCAAGAGCACGTACATATGAGTTGGATGTGGTTTTTTGTGCTAAAGGAACCAAAGGGTGGAGGAAACATTGGTTCTCAGTGAGAAAACAAGTCAACTAAGTGGAATGAGGTAGAGAAGGCTTTGAAAACTACGGAACAGATATCTAAAAATCTCCATTATTTATCTATCCATCCCTCTATCTATCACCTATTTATTTGTTCCAATTCAGAAGCTCTTGAATCTCTAGATCAATAATGAAAATGCTTTTGTGAACTGAGCGTGTTTTGGGTAGCAATGACATGATGGTAGGTTTGACTTCAATATATTTTCCCTCCAAGAACATAGCCTCTCCACCTAAACCTTGGTGTTCTTTTTTTATTACTAATTTTAATAATTAGCCACTTAGTGATTTTATTTTATTTTATTTTATTTTTAGAGAGAAAGTGTGCACAGACATGTGTATGTGGGCAGGGAAGGGGCAGAGGAAGAGAGAGAGACAGACTCTTAGGTTCCATACCCAGCATGGTACCTGATGCAGGGCTCAATCTTATGACCTTGAGATAATGACCTGAGCAGAAATCAAGACTTGGATGCTTAACTGACTGAGCTACCCAGGTGCCCTAAAACCTGGTGTTCTTAACCACTTAAATAATTTATATAAGAACAGACCATTTTTCTTTGGTCTTAAAAATTAACTAGTTGGTTGATGTATGGAAAGCAAGCTATCACTATTATACGTTAGACACATCATGTGTTTTATCATATAATTCTTCACACCAGTGCCTGGAGTTAGGTGTTTTTATCATTGAACATTTGTAATCAGGGACATTAGAAGCATGTTATTAAGCATATTCAGACTTCTTTAATTCCAAAGTCTGTGCTTTCTTTTATATTCAAAGTGCCACACCAAACTGTCCTTGGTTAGGTATGTTCAAGGTATTCATCTTTCTTCTACCTCCTTCTAAAATAATATGCACTCTCTGCGCTCCTGTTTCCCATAGCTTAGATGGGCATGTTGATACCAGGTGCCCCTGTATCTTAGCTGACAGTTGATGGAACCAAAGGCAGGTACCTGATCTAGGTTGAGTCAAATAGTTTCTCTCACTATAGGAATTCAAACTAAGATACACAGTGATAAGTTGAGCTGATGTTGGTAATTGGATTTATAAATGATGAGGTAAAGCCAGAATTACTGCTCTGAAGTGTCATGGTGTCTTACAAGTGACACTTAATGTGGAAGCAGAAAATAAAAGCCTTAGAGAAGAAGCAAGTCCCTGGGAGGAAAATGAAACAGATGTGGATTGAGAAACAGAAGCGTGCAGGAGTCTGTGTCTTTGTATGACTGAAAAGGTTTTTATCATATCCTTTTGATTGAATAGACATAAGACTCTAGGTTCAAAATCCTATTTCCATTGCAAGTTGTGGATTTTATATTATTTCACAACATCTTGTAAAAAAGAAAAGCTGTATTCTAGTTCATTTTTATCTCTTTTAAGCAGTTTAGTTTTTCCTAGTGGAAACTTGTAAGTTTTGTTGTCATTTTTATTTGTTTGTTGCTTTTGTTGTTGAGGACAAATATCTCACTGAGTCACTGTGATTTAGGTATGCGAAAATTACACATTATTCAGTTTTATTTAATAAAACTCTGCTGCAATAATTTTCAATGTGAATAGAAATATAATGAACTTACACAGAAGTAAGAGAAATTGATTCTATCTTTCACAAATAACTTAATCTTTTCTTCTTCATGAAGGAGCACTAATAGTAAAATAATTTAAACCAAAGTTTTTGCTTGCCTTAGATCACTAGGAAGGTGATTATTCCCAAGATTCTTACAGACAACAATCATATGTGAATATTGTATAAGAATGTCAAGACAATTCATAACATTTATAAACAGTGGATCCAATGCATTTAAGTAATAATTCTATAGTAATAGTATGAAAGAATTACTAGTTTGGGGGCTCTGCATGTGATTATTTCTTTAGTATTAATATAAAATGTGACAGCAATTTCTGAGGTTGTCTCTATGTAATAAAAGTCTAATTAGAAATAACAAACAGCATATTTGGAAGGGGCCAATGGATTTTTCTATTGGAAAATGGATACAATTTGTTTTTCCATTATTTTGTATATATTTCCTTTTAAAGATATTTCATGCCAAGGTAGACTACATATAGAGAAAAAATAATGCTTAGATGATATAGGGATTACTCTATACATGTTTGTGGATGGCTATTGGTCCTATTTGGTTGTACAAAAAGGGGGCATTTTTCTGTTCTCCTTTAAGCAAAGAGGACCTAGACCATATTTCAAATGACGAAAAAACAGGTGATAAGAGGAGGGGTTGGAAAGAACAGTTGCCATGGTTCTTTGAATGATTCTAGGTAACTAAATTCTTTAAATCACTAATTGTTCGTTGAACAAGTATTTATTGGGTATTCCTGTTGTGTTCCAGGTATTCTTCTAGGTGTTCAGAATACATTAGTGAATAAAACAAATATCCCTGCTCTTGTTGAGCTTAAACTTTTTCATAAGTCCATTTTTCTATACTTAATTAAAACACATCATAAATGCTTGGCAGCTCTTACCAGCAATGTGCAAAATTTGATGTGTATTTATGCCTCTCCTTTGCATCTACCTACTCATTCAATATGCTTGTTCTCTCAAATATTGAGAGCAGAGTGCTTGTAAATCCCTACATTTTTCAGTGCAAGATCACTTACAAAAACCCATGGCAGTGCTGCTCCAGAGAACGTATGAAACTGTCATAAAAATGCTGATACTTCTAGGGTACCATTTTTTGTGTGTTTTTTGTGTTTTTAGTGTGTTTGTTTTTTGCGAAATAAGCTAGTTGTAAAACCAGGCAATTCATAGACATTACTTTACATATCTAGTTTGGGGAACTGTGAGAAAATCATGGATATATTTTGAATTCCATTTGTATATAGTACTTCATCAGGAAGATAGGAAATAGAGAGTTCAGGGGAAGATAAATGTGGGAGTATTGCCAAATCCATGTAACATCTCAGTCTGGAGATCTCCACGAGATCATTGTTGGCTCTACAATGAAAGACTTGGGAAGACACACACTTAAAGGGATAGGAAATTTCACCATGAGCTAAAAATAGTATCATTGAGCCAAGATTTAAATTTAAACAGGTCAAATAGAAACAGAGAAAGTAAGTAAGAATATATAATTTTGTATCATTATGCAAAAGGTTTCCTGGATATGCTCTTAGGGATTTGAAAGAAATGCATAGCATTAGCACTTGCCAGTAGAAGCAATTGGCTAGAGAGGAAGCAGTGAGTGGTGACACTGGGAAATCAAACCAAGAGAATTAGGTACTGCTTCACATGGCTAGAGACACTAGAGAGAAACAAATCCCTCAAAGTTCTGTTGCTAAGTTCCTGAAAGCCACTGTTAGTGCAGAGAGAAGAGCTTCTGGATTCTGCCACCAGATAACTACATAGCCATTTTCAGCAGAATCCATAGCCATCAAGAGGCATTGCTATTAAGGAAAGTTTTATGGAAGTTTTATTTTTTTTTTTTTTTAAATTTTTTAAACGTTTTTATTTATTTTTGAGACAGAGAGAGACAGAGCATGAACGGGGGAGGGTCACAGAGAGAGGAGGACACAGAATCTGAAACAGGCTCCAGGTTCTGAGCTGTCAGCACAGAGCCCGACGCGGGGCTCGAACTCACGACTATGAGATCATGACCTGAGCCGAAGTCGGACACTCAACCGACAGAGCCACCCAGGCGCCCCTGGAAGTTTTAAATAACATCAGAAAACACTTGCAATATAATATGAAATGAAAATGAAAGTTGCAGAATTTTCTATACAACTACAAGAAATATGTATGTTATATATGTCCATATATAGAAGACAAAGAAAAGGAATACATATTTTCTTCAATGCACATGATTTAAATTTATAATCATGGAAATTTTTTTCTGTAATTCAGTCTAATTACTATCAAATTTCATATAATACTCTATTTTGGACTTAAGTCCATCTTAAAGTCCACTTAAAAGAGTTTTACAGTTTGGAAACATTTTTTTTTTTCTGTGCATCAAAGTAGAGTTACTCAAATATCAATGTAGGAGTGAGTGAAGAGTGAGTGATAATTTCAGAGTTCTGTATTCTTCACTTTTTAACTGGTCAAAGGGTACAGTGGGTGAGAAGAAGCATAACTACTTCAAGATATTTTAAGAATAGCATAATAAATGTTAGCTATAACCATAAGAGTTATTATGATTTGGGTCCCATTCTCATGGAAGCTGAAAGGAGTTTATGGGGTTCATCACCATGTGTCTCCTTTGGGTGGAGGCTGGTTACAGAGACATGTACTGGGGTTGCTTAGGATTGTGTGAAGTGAGAAAATACCATGAGGGAAATTAGTGATGACTGTACATAAGGGGTGTCAAATTGAATTTTCTTCCAAGAAGGTTTCCATCAGAAAGGGGAAGTAAGGGAAAGCTATGTAGGATCAAAGTCAAGTGAATAAATAGTGGAAGGAGAGTTTCTAGAAACCTTTTCTTAAAGACCATGAATTTGGTTTCTTTTCAGATAGTGACTCTTTGGTCCTTTGCTTTAACAGTGTTACCATCCAAAATGGTCTATGACTTCCACAGTTGTTGTTGTTGTTGTTGTTGTTGTTGTTGTTGTTTTTCCCTTATAGAACTCACCTACAATTTCTTGCTAATTAATACTGTTTGTTGTTTTAATAAAGGATTTGCCCCTCACAGTTTGTATACTGGATTGAAGTTGACGTGTGTATGGTGACCACCAGAAGGCTGTGAGAGCAGGAAGGGTAATGTCTAGACAATGTCAAGTATGGTAGCCAGGTAAGAGGGAAGTTGTGTAATCCATCCTTTTAGAAAGCTGAGGAACAGTAGCTGTCCAGAAAAGTCAGGATAATTCTCCACAGGTATGAAACAGTGTATCTTTTCATAGATTGTTAGGACAGATTTGAGCGCTCATAAAAATCTGCATTAGGAAAGTGATCTCTCAGTTGGTCAGTTTTAATCTAATAGTCACCAGTAAGAAATACTAAAAAAGGAGGATGAAAAAAGTCAGCCATCAAAACTAGCTTCCATATTAAAACAACATAGTTCTTAGATTGAAACGTCAACCAACAGCACATAAGTCATGAAATAAATTGAAATAATTTATGACAATTATTAATCAATGCAAATCATCTAAGATAATATGTTCATTCAAATTAACATGGCAATCAATAAGATAATAGATACTGCAACTCAGCATATACCATATATGTTATACCCAGTAATTTTATACATTCAAAAACATTTGTTGGACTCCTGCATGTTAACTTTTATGCAACCAACTTACTTTTCATTTTGATTTGCTGAAACATTCAACATATAAGCAAGAGGACTTATTGACCTAAATACTAATCAGCAAGGCTAAGGCATTTTCTTATTTTTTTTCATTAATTTAAATTTTAGCCAACATACAGTGCAATATTTTTTTAAAAAGTTTATTCTGGGGGCGCCTGGGTGGCGCAGTTGGTTAAGCGTCCGACTTCAGCCAGGTCACGATCTCGCAGTCCGTGAGTTCGAGCCCCGCGTCAGGCTCTGGGCTGATGGCTCGGAGCCTGGAGCCTGTTTCCGATTCTGTGTCTCCCTCTCTCTCTGCCCCTCTCCCGTTCATGCTCTGTCTCTCTCTGTCCCAAAAATAAATTAAAAACGTTGAAAAAAAAAAAAGTTTATTCTGTGCATCTACCTGTGAAAAGTCTGTATCCATCATATTTGTGTTTATGATACAGAAACATAAAAATCTGAGTGTTTTCATCAACAAACTGACAAATGCTAGAGAAATGAAAACAGCAACATTGACAGCAACAGGAAGACCTTATTTTCATTATTCAAAGAGTATGTATGCTACTGTCATGATTTGAGAAGTAAGAAGGAAGTACAATCACAGTAAAAAGCATTTAGCTGCTCTCATGCTTTGTCTAAGGGAAATGAGATGATTTTGTTTTGAATTTGATTTTATTTATGTTCTCAATTCAAGGTAGAAATATCATTTGCCATCCTGTTAGACTTATACTATTAATTTTAATATTAATTTGACGAGCTGATTTTAACTCTCTATTATAAGATAAACCCTCTAAATTCTATATCCAAATATTATTTCTGCCATAAGCGTTATAGGCATTGAAAGCTTGATCCAGCTCTCTAATCCTATCCAGCTCTGATCTTATGTTACTAGAGCTCTTAAAGTCTTTGCATTCATGTCATGTCTTTGACATTTATATCAGGTACAATAGATGAGCTTAAAATAAAACAAGTGATACTTACATTCAAGCTACACAACCCCTTTCTGGCAAGGTTCTTATCTTTCCAATAAACCACAGAATTTATTGCCTATGTTTTTTCTTTAGGAGAAAACTTGACCTTGTCTCATACCACATATTGTTGACACTTAAGCTTTAACAAAACAGTTTCTTTTCTTTCTTGTAACTGGTTTCCTTTAAAAAATTAAGAAAGGAAACTTCTCCCTACAGGCATCTAATTCTTATCATTTTCTGCTGTTTTTTGTTATTGTCAGAAAATATGTTCTCAAGTCCATCTCAAAAATTATATTCATGTAGAAGAGTTTTACTTCATATAGCCATGCTACAATTGTATGTGCTCTCCATAAAATTGAAAGGAGAAACAAAATTATAGACTAATGAGATAAAATAAAATCAAGCTTTATCTCAAGAGTAAAAAATTGACATGTTGAGTTCTTACAATGTACCAAACACTCTTCTAAATACTTTAAATATGTCATTACTTAAGTTGGCACAAGATGAACTGAAGTTCAGAGAAACTAAATGACTACCACAGGTCATCCAGGAATTAGGTGATGGAGTTAGAGGTTGAACATATGTGTTAGTTTATAGACTCTGACATCTTATGACTATGCTATACTATTTTCAAATGTTGCTTTAAATACTGACTTTCCTATCCACAGAAAGCACAAAAACTAGACAAATGGAGTATTTTAAAAACTAGGGATATAATTCACATGAAATTCAGAAGAATTTTAATAGCGTGTAAATAACATTTGTACCATTCTACTTTATGCAACTTTTATCAAAGTTCTGTAAAAGTTTGTTATTATGTGTTGACTTTTTTTAAAGTAAAAAAAATTTTTTAATGTTTATTTATTTGAGAGACTAAGAGACAGAGTACAAGCAGGAGAGCGGCAGAGAGAGAGGGAGACACAGAATGTGAAGCAGGCTCCAGGCCCTGAACTGTCAGCACACAGCCCGACGTGGGGCTCAAACCCACGAACTGTGAGACCATGACCTGAGCCGAAGTCAGACTAACTGAATGAGACACGCAGGCGCCCCTTATGCGTTGACTTTTTAAAAGTAAATATATGGTCAGGGGTGCCTGGGTTGGTCAGTTGGTTAAGCATCCAACTTCAGATCAGGTCATGATCTTGTGGTTCATGAGTTAGAGCCGCACGTCAGGCTCAGTGCTGACAGCTCAGAGCCTGGAGCCTGCTCAGATTCTGTCTGTCTGTCTGTCTGTCTGTCTGTCTCTGTCCCTCCCCTACTCATGCTCTATTTCTCTCTCAAAACTAAATTTAAAAACATTAAAAATAAAAGTAAAAGTAAATATATTGTTCATGACTTTGTAGTTTTCTTGTGGTGAATATGTGCAAAGAAGTTTCCTGGTTATATGAAAAGATTTTTAGTTTGTAAATTTTTCCAAAAATCCTTGAGAGAGTAAACCATTTATTTTTCATTATTGATATTATTTACATTTTGAACATTAAGCATTTCCTGGTGTTTGAGAGCACATGCCTAATATTGAAGCATATCTGTAAAAAAACCCAATTACAAAACAGGTAACATGTAAGGAATTCATTTCATAACATTCTAAATGAGATGTAAGAGAGGGGTTCTGTAAAGTAAAAGGGCATCAGCAGAACTACATAAATGCTATTTACTATTCTGTCATGTTTTTAAGACAGGAGAAGAGTAATGTGGATATAACCGTCTACTTAAAGAAATCCCAGATTTCCAGTTAAGATCTTGAACCTGTTTATTATGGATTGAATTGTGTCCCTCCAAAATTCATTTTGAAGTTCCAACTCCCAGGACCTTAGAATGTGACCTCATTTAGAGATTGGGTCTTTCTAGAGGTATTCAAGTTAGAATGAGGTCATTAGTCTGGGCCTTAATCCAATATGACTAGTGTCTTTATAGAATGGAAAAACTTGGAGACAGACACACATACACAGGGCACACTGTGTGAACATGAAGATGGACATGTACAAGCCAGTGAGAGAGTCCTGATACAAGAATAGTGGTTGATTCTATTTTTGTCACAGATTATGACTGGTTCAAAAGAAAATAATTTGTTTGCATATGCATAAATTTGCACAATTTCTTCTTCCACATTTTTGTCTGTTAAAAATAATTCTAATAAAACTTTGTTCATAATATTGCCTAACTGTAAAACATAAATGATTTTTCTTTTAACCAGTAATAATACTAAAGTCAATATAATGTTGATCTTTGAATGTTCTGTGAAATGAGTTGCTCTTACTTTCTCTTTTAGATCAGCTGAAATAACTGAAATGGGATTAGGCGGATACCAATTCTATTTTAATTGTGTTTTTCTTTCACCTCTTATGATTTAAATATATTAAAATTATTGGAAATAGGAACAGAGTAGCTCATCAGAGGAATGAATTTAAAAGCTGTTCTTACTATCACTTATAACTTCTGAAAATATATATTATAGAGAATTACACTTTACTGCACTTTCAGACTCAAAACTAATTGTAGCCACACAGTCATTGGTGATTATTTAGAAATAGTCTTTTAAAAAGTACTTTCATAAATATTACAAATAGTAATTTAGAAGCCTTTCTCAAAGCCTAGAGAATGAAGTTGTTAGATATACATTAAAATTTCATTATCAAATGCTTCAGGATATATACATCCACTGTTAAATGCTATAAAAATATTTAGAAAATACAAACTTGAAAGTAAAAATATGCTTAAACTACCATCTATTTATTCCCATCCTAGCAAAAGACATTCAGAAAATGGCAAAAAGGCATTCAGTTTTTATTCAGTAAAAACTTGCTCTACAGCATTATCTTCTGAATTAATATCTTTTTCCGAATGATAGCTTTCCTTTGTCATCCAAGTACAAAAAGCCTGTGGTAATTGTCATGGTGTCTGATTCATTGTCCATAGTATCTTCATGTATAGTTTTAATTAAATCTGGAAAGGTTCACTTCTACAACTGCCAGTGGCTCAGCATTTTCACACTGCAAACTTGGTATCCAGCCTATAATAGTGTCTCTTGCTGTGTTAAACAGCTTTTCAGTATGTATAGTTGTTGGGCCTGACCTTTTCATCTTCTAGTGTTCAGATTAACAGAAGGTAGAGTGGCTGAGAGGCCTCAGTGATAAAATCTTTTTGCTTAATTCTTAATTCAGAATATGGTGGTAATAATAGTTCTTAGCTTAAGCACAATCTGTTTTAAAAGTTCTATAATTGCTAAATTATAATAATCATAATCATGTGAGATGACTGGAAGGGAAGAGATCAGGAAATATACTTTTCTGTTTTAAAAGGATTTTTATTGCATTCAGTTCAAAGCATGCCTGCTTGAAGCAATATACAGCTAGTATTTCAATTACACAATTTTTAAGAGGCTATCACTGCAATCACTTACTTGGAAATAATGAAGAACTTCCTATTCCATCACATCCCGCAGTATGATAGGGTGTGTACCAATCTTTTGAATCTACTGGCAATTCAGCAGCAGGATAGTAGCAAATTATTTGAAATTGGTTAGGCATTGGCTTAAAAAAATAGATGGAAAGAAGAGGTATATTTATTTCCATTCATCAAAAATATATATGAATAATTATGTACATTTAGTAAACATTATGTTTGATTTGGAGATCATCTCCCCTTGTACGAAAATGACATGTTCATGGCTTCATTATATTAAAGAAATTTATTTGTGTTTAAAAAGCTACTAAATGTGGCTTTTAACCCTGGAGCATTTGACCTTCTGTTTTGTTTTTTTTTTTACCCACTGTAAGAAGAAGTGGAGTCTGAATGTTTCATCATTTTAATCCTTTATATCACTCTGGAAAATATAATCAAGGTTTGAAATCATATGTTTATGTTAAAAGCTTGGAAGGATTTTAAAGGTTAGTCTTTAAAATTTAGTGTTCCATTCAATGCAATCCCAATCAAAATTGCACGAGCATTCTTCTCAAAACTAGAACAAGCAATCCTAAAATTCATATGGAACCACAAGAGGCCCCGAATAGCCAAAGTAATTTTGAAGAAGACCAAAGCAGGAGGCATCACAATCCCAGACTTTAGCCTCTACTACAAAGCTGTCATCATCAAGACAGCATGCTATTGGCACAAAAACAGACACATAGACCAATGGAATAGAATAGAAACCCCAGAACTAGACCCACAAACGTATGGCCAACTCATCTTTGACAAAGCAGGAAAGAACATCCAATGGAAAAAAGACAGTCTCTTTAACAAATGGTGCTGGGAGAACTGGACAGCAACGTGCAGAAGGTTGAAACTAGACCACTTTCTCACACCATTCACAAAAATAAACTCAAAATGGATAAAGGACCTGAATGTGAGACAGGAAACCATCAAAACACTAGAGGAGAAAGCAGGAAAAGACCTCTCTGACCTCAGCCGTAGCAATCTCTTACTCGGCACATCCCCAAAGGCAACGGAACTAAAAGCAAAAATGAATTACTGGGACCTTATGAAGATAAAAAGCTTCTGCACAGCAAAGGAAACAACCACCAAAACTAAAAGGCAACCAACGGAATGGGAAAAGATATTTGCAAATGACATATCGGACAAAGGGCTAGTATTCAAAATCTATAAAGAGCTCACCAAACTCCACACCCGAAAAACAAATAACCCAGTGAAGAAATGGGCAGAAAACATGAATAGACACTTCTCTAAAGAAGACATCCGGATGGCCAACAGGCACATGAAAAGATGCTCAACGTCGCTCCTCATCAGGGAAATACAAATCAAAACCACACTGAGATATCACCTCACGCCAGTCAGAGTGGCCAAAATGAACAAATCAGTAGACTATAGATGCTGGAGAGGATGTGGAGAAACGGGAACCCTCTTGCACTGTTGGTGGGAATGCAAACTGGTGCAGCCACTCTGGAAAACAGTGTGGAGGTTCCTCAAAAAATTAAAAATAGACCTACCCTATGACCCAGCAATAGCACTGCTAGGAGTTTACCCAAGGAATACAGGAGTACTGATACATAGGGGCACTTGTACCCCAATGTTTATAACAGCACTCTAAACAATAGCCAAATTATGGAAAGAGCCTAAATGTCCATCAACTGATGAATGGATAAAGAAATTGTGGTTTATATACACAATGGAATACTACGTGGCAATGAGAAAGAACGAAATATGGCCCTTTGTAGCAACGTGGATGGAACTGGAGAGTGTGATGCTAAGTGAAATAAGCCATACAGAGAAAGACAGATACCATATATTTTCACTCTTATGTGGATCCTGAGAAACTAACAGAAACCCATGGGGGAGGGGAAGGAAAAAAAAAGAGGTTAGAGTGGAAGACAGCCAAAGCATAAGAGACTCTTAAAAACTGAGAACAAACTGAGGGTTGATGGGGGTGGGAGGGCGGGGAGGGTGGGTGATAGGTACTGAGGAGGGCACCTTTTGGGATGAGTACTGGGTGTTGTATGGAAACCAATTTGACAATAAACTTCATATACTGAAAAAAATAAAATAAAATAAAATTGAGTGTTCAAGAAATCATTCCTAAGTGGAAAGAGCATTTTACAATTTCATATAGCAGCAAACTTAGAGAAGATCGAAGTCTGAGTATCATAATAATGTACTCTGAGGAAGAGTGAGGCCAGGTACATTTAGCGAGTTTCCTTAATATTATGAGCTGATTAAGTTAGCATATTTAAATAGTTTAGTAAGTATTGATAAGCAATGAGTATAGTTAAAAAATATTGGGGCGCCTGGGTGGCTCAGTAGGTTGAGCGGCCGACTTCAGCTCAGGTCATGATCTCACGGTCCGTGAGTTCGAGCCCCGCGTCGGGCTCTGTGCTGACAGCTTGGAGCCTGGAGCCTGTTTCAGATTCTGTGTCTCCCTCTCTCTGACCCTCCCCCGTTCATGCTCTGTCTCTCTCTGTCTCAATAATAAATAAACGTTAAAAAAAATAAAAAAAATATAAAGCAATAGATAAACTTCTGCACATATTACAGTGGGGATACTTGCTACAGGTCTCCCTGGAAAAATCATAGATTTTTGAAATTTAAATAGACTTTAGAGATTATTTTAATCCCTGCATTTTCTAGATGCTTAAACTGAAGTTCAGAATTGTTAGAATTGCCAGTGGTCACAAAGCTAGATGGTGACAGAACCAAGAATGTCACCCATTCTTCTGTTCCCCACATGTTTTTCTGGCCAGAAATATCTAAATTAGAATATCACGTCTACCATTCAGTGTTTTAGAGACCATGAGCATTTTACCTAAACCATACAGAACAAAGGTTTCCTCATCTGTGAAGGATGGATAAAATATGAGAAGGGTTGATAATTTGTTTTTAAATGCATGCTCACATGGTGTATATACTGAATACTGGTAGCTATTATTACTATTAAAGATTATTTATGCATCCTTGGCACGTTTTCTTATCTACATGTAATTAAAGAAAAAAGAATGAACTAAGGACTCGTTGGGCTTTCTCTGGGTGAAGAGAATACATTTTTAAATGGGGCTGCTTCTGTCTGTAGAGACTAGGGCTTCAGAGGGCCCTGACTAAGTATTTGATCATTTAAAGGAAAGATGTTAATTTAGCTTTCCTGTAGTCTTTGGTATTAGCCCAATGTAGAAAACCTGCAAAAGGGTTTATGTTATTTAGTAAAGGAGCTTTAATGAATAAGGGGAATGCAGATTTGAGACTAGAATTTAACTTCTGGTAAGAAAATGGAGAGATAAATAGCTGTCTCAGCAAGAGAGGACAGGATCTGGGGGGCACAGAACATTGTCTCGGGTGAAGTAGAGAGATTCAAAGAGAGGAAATATAACCAATAAGAAACTTCTCATTGGGGAATAGCTCAATAATTTTAAGAACACATCTAATATTAAATTTATTCTACTGAGGGGATATTCAATACTGCCATAAAAAGTATAATTTGAAATCAATTTTATCTTTTAACCACAAATTATTATCAAAACTGTAGCTGCACAGAGTTATGCTAACAAAAAACAAGGAATGACCCTGTTAATGATATTTTGATGCAATCTTAATAATCTGGGCAAACTGAAAGAACGATGCCTAGGAATCAGTCATTCCAAAGATTTCAGTTTTCTCCCCCACACCCCTTGCATTTTCTAAAACATAAGTTGGAAAAAGGCAACAGCAGCCAACCAAGGGACTAGAAAAAGGACTATAGAATGCTCTCCATTAATACCATTGCTGCTATGGTTGAACAGCCCAACTGAGAAAGATGTTGCCTACAAAAGAACACTGTATCCTATGTAGGATGGTCCTGCTCTATTCTGTAAAAGCCTGTCTAATGCAGTCCTAAGTCTGTGAGTGGGATAGCTCTACATTTAAAAAGAAGATCACAGGTTGTGGACTCTGACAAAAGAGTGAAACACCTACCAAACAGTAACAGGCACTGTTTATGTTGCTTTTGTTCTAATCTATTTTGTTCCATGACATTTGTAAGTGAGCATATTTATGCGTGTGTCTATGCATATGTAATATTTTTGTGTGTAGGTTATATTTATACATGTATGTATATACACATGATCTCTGTGTATTTATATATATGAATATGAACATAAAAATAAATGACCCTTTACTCTAAGATCCAGGCTTGAAGCACAACTTACATGTTGAATCATCAGAGTTCCCCCTAACATTTCACTGGCCATGTAAGCCACATAGCCAAGCCTGACATCAGTGGGGCAGAAAAATATAATTAACTCTCAAGCAAGTTGCAGTAAGTACATACAATATATAACACAGTCTATCAAACATTAATTAAAAGTATGTAATTTAGCAATAGGCATACATGTTTTAGGTTAAAAATATTGAATTAAGCATTCTATATCCAGATATTCTCAATGTATAAGTTTATAAATGTGCTTAAATGTGGTTGAAAAACAGAACTAAAAGTATTTTTTTGATAAAATTATTTTTCAAAGGAAAAAATATATAATGTAAACAAATTGAAGTTATCGTACCAGTTATAGAATCCCAAATTATACCACTAAATTCTAGAAATTGTAGGGAAGTTAGGGCTTCTCTCAAATCCTTACTAATTGAAGAGGTTTCATAAAAGAAACTCCATATACTATTAAATTGAAGAATTATACTAATATCAAATGTAATAAATTAGAAATGCGACAGTTATTTTTATCCAGCTAAGTTCAACTAAGGTAAGAAATAACTGTGACATAATTAGCTTTACTGTATAAAGTAGTGATTACCTGAAGAATGACAGGATATGCTTTCTTTTTACCATCCCCACCATTGTCATAATGAAAGGCTCCCTGCCTGTGTCAATTACATGAGAGATCTGGACAGATAATCTCTCTGAGAAGTGGCAGTAAGCATTTGCCTTTGCCCCTAACCCTCACCTCTCCTTAACCTCCATTTTTTATTTATCAGTACAAAAACCCTATGTCCTAGAGTATACATGGGTTGGAAGGAAGGAGGGACAGGATTCTGAAAAGGACTGCTTATTCTGAGAAGCTTGTATCCCACAGTGAAGCAATAGATATGTGGATGGCGTGGACAGAACCCTGAAAGTGGGACTATTAAAAGATCAGAAAAATAGTAATATTGGTGAAAATATAGCTATACATTTGTATGGCATTACCTACAATCAGTGTGTCTTGACTTCCCACTTTCTGTGATAAAAACATTACCAACTCTATCCTTTCTTGCACCTATATTTTGCACCTTCGCATCTCAAATTGGTACTTTTATATTGTACTTTTTTCTTTTATTATTATACTTTTAAAGAACAGGAACATATTTAGATTTTATTTTCATGAGATAGCCACATTTTTTTTGAGTATAGTTGACACACATTGTTACATTAGTGATTTGGCAAGTTTATACATCATGCTATGTTCACCACAAATATAGCTACCATTTGTCCCATTACAGTGCTGTGACAATATCATTAACTGTATTCCTTATGCTCTGATTTTTATTCTCCTGAGTTACTGATTCTATAACTAGAGACCTGTATCTTCCTCTCCCCTTCACCCATTTTCCCCACTCCCCTCCCCTCTTAAGCTATCAGTTTGTCCTCTTAGTTATGGTTCTGACTCTGCTTTTTGTTTGTTTTTTCCAAATTTGTCTTTCTCAGTCTGACTTATTTCAATTAGAATAATACCTTCTATGTCCATCCATGTTGTTGTAAATGGCACAATCTCAAAATCTCATCCTTTTTTATAGTTGTGTAATATTCATCTGTGTGTGTGTGTGTGTGTGTGTGTGTGTGTACATTTTCCTTATCCATTCATCTACTTATGGACACTTAGGTTGGTCTTGGCTATTGTAAATAATGCTGCAGTAAACATTGGGGTGCATCTATCTTTTCAAGTTAGTGCTTTCCCTTGGTAAATACACAATAGTGGAATTATTGGATCATATGGTATGTCTATTTTTAATTTATTTAGACACCTCTGTACTGTTTTGCCCAGTGGCTATACCAGTTTACATTCCTACCAACATTGAACAAGGGTTCCTTTTTCTCCACATCCTCCCCAACACTTGTTGCTTCTTGTCTACTTGATTTTAGTCATTTTAACAGGTGTGAGGTGATATCTCATTGTAGCATTGGTTTGCATTTCCCTGATGATTAGTGATGTTGAGCATCTTTTCATGTCTCTGTTGGCCATCTGTATGTATTCTTTGGAAAAATGTCTATTCAGGTCCTCTGCCCATTTTTTAATTGGATTTTTGTGTGTGTATGTGTGGAGTTGTGTAAGTTCTTTATATATATATTGGATATTAGCCCCTTCTTGTATGTATCATTTGCAATTATCTTCTCCCATTCAGTAGATTGTATTTTTGTTTTGTTGATGGTTTTTTTTGTCATAGATTAATTGACCATGTAATTATGGATTTATTTCTGGGCTTTCTGTTCTGTTGATCTATGTGTCTGTTTTTGTTCTGTACCTTACTGTTTTGATGACTATAGTTTTGTAGTATATTTTGAAATATGGAATTGTGATACCTTGAACTTTGTTCTTCTTTCTCAGGATTGATTTGGCTATTTGGGGTATTCTGTGGTTCTATACAAATTTTAGTATTATTTTTTCTAGTTCTATGAAAAATGCTGTTGGTATTTTGATAAAGGTTGCGTTGAATCTGTGGATTGCTTTGGGTAATGTGGAAATTTTGACAGTACTAATTCTTCTAATCCCTGAGCATGGAATATCTTTCCATTTGTTTCCATTTTTTGTGTTTTGTTTTTTTCAATTTCTTTCATTAGTGTTTTATAGTTTGTAAAGTACAGGTCTTTCACCTCTTTTATTAAGTTTATTCCTAGGTGTTTTATTCTTTTTGGTGCAGTTGTAAATGAAATTATTATTTTTTTTTTATTTCTCTTTCTGCAACTTCTTTGTTAGTATACAGAAACACTACCAATTTCTGGTTATTAATTTTGTATCCTGCCATTTTACTTATTACTTCTAATAATTTTTTGTGGAGTCTTTAGGATTTTTTATGAATAATTTGTGATTTACAAGTAGTAACAGTTTAACTTCTTCTTTACCAATATGGATGCCTCTTATTTCTTTTTCTCGTCTCATTGCTGTGGCTAGGACTTCTTAATAAAAGTGGCAAGAGTGGACATCCTTGTCTTGTTCCTGACTTGAGGAAAAGGTCTCAGTTTTTCACCACTGAGGAATATGTTAGTTGTGGGTTTTTTTTATATTTGGCCTTTATTATGTTGAGGTATGTTCTCTCTAAACCCATTCTGTTGAGTGTTTTTATCATGAATGGATGTTGTACTTTGTCAAATGCTTTTTCTGCATATTGAGATGATTACATAATTTTTATCCTTTGTGGTATTGATGTGGTGTATGATATTGATTGATCTGCAAATATTGAACCATCCTTGCATCCTGATCATGGTGAAAAATCCTTTATTGTATGCAGTTTGCTAATATTTTGTTGTTGGGGAATTTTGCATCTATGTTCTTCAGGGATATTGTCCTGTAGTATTTTTTTTTAAATGGTATCTTTGTCTGGTTTTGGTATCCAGGTAATGCTGATCTCATAGAATATATTTGGAAGCCTTCCTTCCTCTTCTGTTTTTTGGAATAGTTTGAGGAGAAGATATCTTAACTCTTCTTTAAATGTCTGGTAGGATTTGCTTGTGATTATATTGTACTTCATATTGCACTTTTTTATATTTGAATTTCATCTTTGTACTTGTATGTTATGACATACAAGATGGTGCTTCTTGGGATACTAAATAATGAGCAATTAGAACGCTTTTATTGCTCTCCTGAGTTTGGAATTAAGAGAGAGAGAGAGAGGAATAGGGAAAGGGAGAGACGGAAAGAAGGAGGGGGTGGGGAGCGGAGGAGGAGACTTAAAAGTCTTCTTTGCTTTACTGCTAATAAAAATTGAACTGGAAAATAGGAGACCAAAGCTAATTAACTCAGAACAGACTGAACAGAACAACTACAGACCTTCCCTGAAGAGACAGAGACTGCTTATATAAGCAAACAACATGGGGAGAGAGACAATCAAGATTGGTTATTAATTTTGAAAGGGAGAGGGAGGAGAGTGGTGAAAAAAGAAGAGAATCTTGGAGTGTTTCTCTCTTATTTTTCACATTGAAGAAGTCAAATGAGAATTCCTATTCCTCTACGGCAACATTAGAAATGGGTATATGTCCCTCTAAGCAGTTACAAAGTTAAAAGTTAGTGATGTCTAGACACTATGAGTATGTAAATATTGTTTGATGCAGAATCAAGTAGTATACTATGAATGTGTTCTTTTCTTTATACCTTTTAAAATTTGTGTATATTTTGTTTTTGTTTCTTCTTTTGAATTTTCCTGCATCTCCTCTGGAGTCAGACTGCCTGATTTGAAACCAAACTTAATCACATCCTAGCTATATGAATTTACTTTTGTGGTCTGTAAATAGTGATATTAACACTATATCCTTTGTAGAATTATTGTGATGATTTATGGGTTAATATACATAAAATGCCTAGAACAATGCCTGACACACAGTAAACACTCTAAGAGTATTTGCTATGATTCTGCCTTTATTATGGTATATTCTTTCAGTTTCTCAAATCATATAATATTTTATAAGTCATATAGATGTAGATAAAAATTTTTTCTAACAATTTCTCCTGGAGTCTTTTGTTCTCTTGCCCAGTATTGAAAAAAATTGTGACATATGCCTGCAGACTAATGGCCATCTGGAACTTTCCTCTTAGATTTTGTATATAAGATCCTCGGTGGTCCTTTTTTTATTGCCCTTCATTTTACTGAAGTACATCTTTAAAACTACAAGAAGGGGGCGCCTGGGTGGCGCAGTCGGTTAAGTGTCCGACTTCAGCCAGGTCACGATCTCGCGGTCCGTGAGTTCGAGCCCCGCGTCAGGCTCTGGGCTGATGGCTCGGAGCCTGGAGCCTGTTTCCGATTCTGTGTCTCCCTCTCTCTCTGCCCCTCCCCCGTTCATGCTCTGTCTCTCTCTGTCCCAAAAATAAATAAAAAACGTTGAAAAAAAAAAATTAAAAAAAAAAACTACAAGAAGGTATGTGTATGACGTAAATTCATAGGGCCTTTGTGGTTTGAAAAGTCTTTATTCTCTTCTCACTTTTAATTGCTAATCTGTTAGCTAAAGGTTTTCTTTTATTTTCCCTCTGATTTTTTAAGGCATTTTTTTTTCCTTCTAATAGCTGCCTTTGATGATGAGAGGTCTATTTGCAGTCTTAAAAAGGTTAATTTGTAGGCTGTTTTTTTTTTTTCTTTTGAGAATCTTTTAGGAATCTTATTTTTATCATTGGTAATACAGAATTTCAGAGTGTGGGTCACTTATTTTTATTCACCCTGCTTAATAATTTATAGAGTCTTTATTTTGATTATGAATGCCTCCTATCAGCTTTGATAAATTATCTTCTGTTATTCTCTCACTCTTATTTTTTTCTTGAACTCCCATTAGCCAGATGATATCTCTCAAGTAAAGGTAATTCACTTGATATATATGTTATACATATATAATATATAACATGATAAATGATATATATGATATGATACATATAATGTCATATATATATAATATATATATAAAGTGGTAAATGGTATATAGGCTTATATTAAAGAGGGTTTTTTTTAGATTTATTTTATAATAATTTTGTAATCAGTTTCTTTTTATTTAGGTAATTGCACTTTTTATTTTTCAAGAAATTCTTCTTGGTCTCTAAATGTATTTCTCACAGCATTGAGTTTACTAATTAATTTCCCTCAAATTTTCTTTTTTTGTTGAAATACGTACACCTCCCCCAGTCTTTTTTTTGTGTGTGTGTTTTGATCATCTTTTTTCAGAATACAGGCTTTCCTTAAATATCTAGTAATTCTTGCTCATTCATTCATACTTAATATAAGTTGATACAAAAGATGATTATAATTCATGTGTTTGTAGATAGAATTTTCAACAGACTGCCTCACTCTGGAACAAACAGGCTATTTTAAAAAGGCTATTAAGTACAAGAATTCAGAATATTTTACACTGGGGTACCGAAACTGCCTTAGCTCTCTCCTTATAGTTAGTACAGTTTGTTTTATTTTCTTGGGTTTCTTTAGAAGATAACCATCAATTGTTTTAGCAGGGATCAAGATGCCTAGTGGATTTCATTTTTCGCCAGGGTCTAGGAGAGTAGTGGGATCATTGCCTCTTTTCTTTTTAAACTTTCAAATAATACCTTTTTTTCATTTCCATTCCTCACTCTTAACTTCTGTTAGACTTTGTCTTTGAATTTGTAGTTTCCTTAGGCATCTACTAGGTGGGCTGATTGCCTCCCAGAATTCTAGGTGATGTCTGTTAACTATGCTTCACTAGAATTATTTGAAATCTCTCCTCCATTGGTGAATTTCATTCTGTTTTCTTTATTTTAGGATTATTTGCACATTTGTTCTTTGCACACTTATTTATAATAATTTTAATTAGGGAGCGCCTGGGTGGCTCAGTCAGCTAAGTGTACGACTTCAGCTCAGGTCATAATCTCGCAGCTCGTGAGTTCAAGTCCCATGTCCGGCTCTGTGCTGACAGCTCGGAGCCTGGAGCCTGCTTTGAATTCTGTGTCTCTGCCTTGCTTTCTGCCCCTCCTCTGCTTGTGCTCTGTCTCCCTGTCTCTTTCAAAAATAAACATTAAAAAATGTATAATAATTTTAATTAGTGTCTCAGGGGAGTTATAGTATATAGAATATACATATACATATACATATGTCCATCTTGATCTGGACCCAAGTTTAGTTTTAAAACATTATGTGTATGGAATGTGGACTAGAGTAAAGGAAGAATGGAGAGTGAGGGCTAGTCCAGATGAAATGATGGTGTGTTAAATTAGACTGGCTTCTGTGGAGATGAAGAAATGTGTACGATTCAACAGGTATTTTGGAAGTGAAGTTTACATTACATTATTTGGTGATTTGGTAAATAAATTCACATTTACATAGTTCAGGGTTTCCTCACAGTTTTAGTTTTTTTGGTAGCTTTTGTTTTACAGAATGAAAAGATGATTCTCATCTTTTAAATATCACTTCATAAAGCAGTAACAATGTTTTATTATTTTAGTTAATCATATATTATTATTTTCAAACTCTGTTCTATTTCTTAAGGAATGAAAACCACAAATACACACAGTATTCTATGTGTTGATAGGCATTATTTGAAAATTATGTTAATTCCTGTTGTCCATGATATTGTATAACAGGAGGTAATTCCTGAAACAATCTTGGCCAGGTCAAGGTCATATAAAAAGCCTCAGTCTCAGTGCGGCTGGGTTACTCTGTAGTTATTTCATTAGTAAGATGCAAACTTATATAGCTATGGTTCACATTCTCTAAATCGTGATCTGTTAACTACCATGATTACAGATATCTCTTGAGAAAGATAAATGCTTGTAAGATCAAAAGAAGATTATATAACTAGCTTGGATTTGGCTTTACAATCTTGATTGGGACCATATTACTCCTGGTGATCTATAGTGTACCACATCAGAGTGTACCACATCAAGTATTAATTTTACATATTAGGCCTTGTGAAATTAGTCCTGAAAGGCTTCTCAGGTAAGGGACTCTTCCTGAGTAGGAGGCTTCCACATACCACATTGTTGTATGAGATTTAGAGTAATAGGGAATCAATAAAAAAAGGTTAATTTTGAAAGGTATAGACAAAAAATAGACCTGATTATTACTAAAGGGACATCTTTTGGGGTACCTCGTTGGCTCAGTTGGTTAAGCTTCTGGCTCTTGATTTTGGCTCAGGTCATGATCTCATGGTTGAAGAGTTTGAGCCCCACATCTGTCTGTCAGTGTGGAGCCTGCTTGGAATTCTCTCTCTTTCTTTTTTTACCCATCCCTTGCTTTCTCTGCCTCTCTCTCAAAAATCAATAAATAAACTTAAAAAAAAATAAAGACACATCTTTTTTCTTATTACTTTCACTCATTCAATGTCATTGTATTTGACCCACCCATACACTTTTATGAATATAGAGTGAAAAGAGGATTCAAGTTTCCATTATATATAGGTATACTAATAAAATTAATGAGAACCTGTGACAAGAGGAAATTGAAGCAAGAAATACAAGAGAAGTGATTTGTAAACCTAGCTGCTCATCAGACACCATTAGGGATTTTTCAAACTTGGAGGTGGGTTTTGAGGTTGAGATGATTCTTGAAAACTTCCAGGTTGAAAGTCCATAGATGTTTTGAGGAAGGTTAAATTTCAAGTCCATGGTAAAGCACAATTGAGGATGTTTCAGATTATGGGACTGGGATTTCTTTTGCTGATGATCTTTTGTAGGGTATTTGTGTGTGTGTGTGTGTGTGTGTGTGTGTGTGTGTGAGATATAATTAACATATAACATGTTAGTTTCAGGTGCATTTACTGAAGAGACTGTCTTTTCCCCATTGTATATTCTTTAATCTTTTGTTATAAATTAATTAATTATATATGCATGTGTTTATTTCTGGAGTCTCTATTTTATTCTCTTGTTTTTGTGTCAATGCCATGCACTGTTTTGATTACTATAGCTTTATAATATACTTTGAAATCAGGAAGTGTGATGCCTCAAGTTTTGTTCTTTTTTCTTAAGATTGCTTTGGCTATTCAGGGTCTTTTGTAGTTCCATACAAATTTTAGGACTGTTCTGATTTTGTGAAAAATGCCATTGGGGTTTTGATAGGGATTACATTAAATCTGCAGATTGCTTTGGGTAGTATGGACATTTTAATAACTTTGTAGCAAAAACCAAACACAATTAAAAAACTGGGCAGAGGATCTGTGTAGACATTTTTCTAAAGAAGACATACAAAAGGCCAAAAGGTACATGGAAAGGTGCTCAGTTTCACTAGTCTACAGGGAAATGCAAATCAAAACCACAATGAGATATCACCTCATACTTGTTAGAATGATTGTCATCAGAGAGACAAAAGATAAGTGTTGGAGAGGATGTGGACAAAAAAGAACTCTCTTGCATTGTTTTTGGAAATGTAAATTGGTTCAGCCACTATGGAAAATAGTATGGTGATTCCTCAAAAAATTAAAAATAAAATTACCATGGGATTCAGCAACCCCACTTCTGGGTATTTCCCCAAAAATGAAAAAAGAATTTCAAAGAGATATCTGGACCCCATTCTCATTACAGCATTATTCATAATAGCTAAGATAGAGAAACTGCCTAAGTGTCCATCTGTGAATGAATAGATAAAGAAGATGTGGTGTATATATACATGATGAAATATTATCCAGCCATAAAAGAGAACATCTTGCCATTTGTGACAACATGAAGGACTTTGATGGCATTATGCTAAGTGAAATAAGTAAGATGGGAAAGACAAATACTATATGATCTTTTCTGTGGAATCTAAAAAAATTGGAACTCATAGAAACAATGACTCTACTGGTGATTACAGGGTGCAGGGAGGACTGGGGATAAGGAGAGTTTTTAGCCAAAGAGTAAAAATGTCCAGTTATAAGTAAGTTCTGGGGATTTAACATATAGTGTAATGATAATAGTTCATCATACTGCATTATATACTTGAAAGTTGCTGATCAACAAGAGAGTTGATCTTACATGTTCTCATAACAAAAGAAAAATGAAAATTATATGATGTGATTCAGATGCCAGCTAATAATATGGTGGTAATCATTCTGCAATATATAAGTTTATCAAATCAACACATTGTACACCTTAAATCTACATAAGATTATATGTCAGTGAGAGTTGACCCTTGAACACCATGGGTTTGAACTTCACAGAGTCATTTATACACAGATTTTTTTCAAGAAGTAAAATACAGTAGTATAAGTGTATTTTCTTTTCCTTATGATTTTCTTAACAACATTTTATTTTCTCTAGCTTACTTTATTGTAAGGATACAGTATGTATAACATATATATATATATATATATATATATATATATATATATAACATAAAAATATGTGTTAATTGACTGTTTATGCTTCTGGTCATTAGTAAGCTATGAGTAGTTAGGTTTTTGGGGAGTCAAATTTACATGTGGATTTTTGATTGCACTGAGTTGGGTGTAGGGTGCCCCAACCCCTAAATTATTCAAGCATCAACAGTGTATTAACAAAGTTGGGGAGAAAAGAAAATACATAGTAGAGCTTAAAATAGAGTTGAAGTCTCTCTTTTACAGATATAGTTGAACTCTCTAGATTTGGAAGCTCCATTTTTAGATTATACACCTAAATTAGGAAGTGGAATAGAGGATATGAGTAAACCAGAAAAGGGGCGCCTGGATGGCTCAGTTGGTTAAGTGTCTGACTTTTCGCTCAGGTTATGATCTCTTTGTTTGTGAGTTCAAGCCCCACACTGGGCTCAGTGCTGTCAGCATGCAGCCTTCTTGGAATTCTCTCTCTCCTCTCTCTGTGTGTCCCCTGTTCATGCACTGTCTCTCAAAAATAAATAAATAAACTTAAAAGAAAAAGTAAACCAGAATAAAACCAAGAAAGATATTTATTCAGAAACCAAGAGAGAAATACTTACCTTAATTAATTCTATGAAAAGGTGAAGAAAGAGAGCTTGAGGAAAAGTCATGGCAGAAGTTATTTAAAAGTTAGTTGTGAAAAAAAAGGAAGAAGAAACCACTTATCACTAAAGACTTTTTAGAGCAGTTTTTTTTTCTTTTTTTACTCCACGTGGCTTTAAAAAAACATAATTGTAACCATATTCAACAAATAATTTTAATACTCTAATTTAAATATTACAATAATACAATTAGTATTGTATGGCATGCATTTATGTAAGCAAACATTTGGTAGATATATATAATGGTGGCATAATACTGCATTTAATGGATAAATCATACTTGAAGATCAGCTGAAAATGGACATTTAATTTGTTTCCAATATGGGCTATAATTAATATTTCAAATATTGTTTGGTGTATGCTGGGCTTTTTTAACTTATTTCAGGATTATTTTCTGAGTAAATAATTCTGTATTTAAATCTATCATGTAAAAATTTAACTGTTTCAGAGGGTCATGATTTACATCACTAAATTGCTTTGTATTTATGCCTTGAGCAGCATACATTGGGGGATCTTTAGCAATACTTTTACAACTTTGAGGTATCTTTAATATTTTTAAATCTTTTCTGGTTAAGTGAATACCAGTCTTCTATTTCTCCACACTGCTTTCATTGGGAATAGGGAACAGAGCAATTGTGCTGCAGACCCTCAGAGAGGCTATTGCAGAATGTTAGGACTTCTTATAGATGTTAGACTCCAGATAAAATGTGGAATATAAAGACTTCGTTTTAATATCTCATAAATTATGTCCCTGTCTTTCTTCATTCTGTTTCTTTTGTGTACTTAAATCTGTATTTTATTCAGCAAGTGATTGCTGTAGGAAAATACGTATCTTAGGAAATTTCGTGGATAACAAACTCTGGCAAGTTATGTTCTATGAAATGGAGGCGGGAATCTTAAAGTTAATAATGTTGTTTGGGTCACCAACAGATTGAAATATTAACATATGAGGACAGATTTATAACTTACTATACAATATGGTCACAGAAAAAGGAGTTGAAATATATATGTTAGCTGCTGTTATGCAAACAACAGTGGAATTTACACACAAGATAGAAATAAAGAAAAAAGGAGATTATTGAAGAAGGGAAAGTAATATTTAAAGTGATAGGTGTTAGCAACTCATATGAATTCCTCAGTGCTAATCTGAAATTTATATACTTGTTTCTGGTCCAGACACAAAATAACAGATTAAAATTATTATTGATGCTTTGCTTTTGGGACAGACTATTGAAATGAGATTGCTACTTTGGGAGCAAAACAGATCCAATAATCACCTGAAAACAATACTGAGATTGATAAAGTATTGTCCAGCTCTGACTTTTTCCATAAGGTAATGGTTTTTTCCCTATTCAAATTCCTAAAAATATGTGGACTGAAAAAAGCAAATATATTTATGGATGATTTCTTTCAAACACTTTCTGTAGAATCTGTTAACAAGAAAAATAGTCTAACAAAAAGAAAGAAAGAAAAAGATGGAAAAAGATATTAAGGAAAAGTAATCCTCAGGGTGCCTGGGTGGCTCAGTTGGTTAAGCTTTTGACTTTGGCTTAAGTCATGATCTGCGATACGTGAGTTTGAGCCCTGCATCAGGCTCTGTGCTGACAATTCAGAGCCTGGAGCCTGCTTCTGTTTCTGTCTCCCTCTCTCTCTGCCTCTCTGCCCCTCCTCCACCTGTGTTTTCTCTCTCTCTCTCTCTCTCTCAAAAATAAGTAAACATTTAAAAAAATAAAAGAAAAAGAAATCCTAGAAAATTAATGAACTGTTGAATCTAGAAATTTAACTGAACCTTTCAGATTAGACTTTTTTTAAGCCCCTGTCAAAAACGACCATAGGTAGCATATTGCTCTGACATCAAGTTGACATAAATTATTTTTCATGTGGTGCCTGTAGTATCAGTTTTTATTAATCATCATTTCACATCTACTTTGTTTCCTAGAATGAAAATATCTTTACAATTCCCCTGTTGAATTTTGCTCTCATTCTTTTTACTTTTCTGTATTCTTTCTTAACATCATGGAGATGATTTGTTCTGTAGTGTATCTATATGCTACATATATATATACATACACACACACACATATATATATACATGTACGTAAATATATATATACATGTACATGTATATATATATATGTGTGTGTGTGTGTATATACACTTATTTACTTACTATACTTAATTATTTTACCAGCACAATTATGAGAAAAAATGAAAAATAAAACACAAAGTTTTGCATATGGGGTATTTTTCTATACAGATAATTGGCATTATAAAACATGAATTCTTCATCCTCAGGTACTTAAGTTATTGTAGAGAATATTTACTGTAGTAGAATTGCTACATTTACCCCACACTCTTTTATTATTCAGTCTTATATCCATTTATTTATTACACAAACATATACAGAGAATGTACTATGTGTGAGGAACTGAGCTAGGAAATCAAAGTTAAATAAGATAGTGTCTGTTCTCAAGAAATTTAAGGAATATATTTTTGTCAACATAGTTAAGTTCTGTAAGACTAGTCTGGAGGCATATGAGATCCTGTTAAGTAAGGCTGAATCAGTCAAATTGCAATATATACAATTTCTGATCTGTATGTCTATTATTTTACTTTTATAGATTCCCCCTTTTCTCACTCTGTGGCACCTCTTCCTATTTAAATGTTCAGTGTACCTTCCTCAATATATTGTTCTATGAAAAACCTGATTTTTCAGAAGGAGTAGATATCATTCATAAGTTATTTAGAATGACTGATACCAATGCATTCTTTTTCTAAGAATACTACTTTTTAAGCCAAATCTCAAACTGCAGAAATTTAATCATTAATCACCATTAAAGAAATGTTGATTATCCCAATCAGGTAGGGAAGCTTTAGGGCAGGCCTAAAATTTTACTAACTGTAACCTTTGTAAACCAAGCCAGGTAGGAGCAGGCATGTGACTTATTCCCTGCCTTTTAAAACATTCTTTAAACTATTTTCTGTTTTGAGTTCTGGCTTACTCCTGGTTTTCCAACTGGTTTCAGACCTAGTAAAAGTAGAAATACACATGCACACACATACTCTGGTTTTAATAAATTGGAGAAATGAGGCCAAGACCCATGGCCTCCATACTTCAGTAATTCAAATTAAGTTTTTAAAAATTATAATGACTGTCTGTAGCCCTTCTTGGATTTCTTCTGAACTTGTAGAGGTAATCTGAGTTCTGTTTGTATGAAATCATCAGACTTTTTATTTCATCCTCCTGTTGATGAGGTTGACTGACCGCATAGTAAATTCAAATGAGAAAAATGCTAGTAATTATCAAAATGATCCAAAGACCTAGTTCAAATGAAAAGCTTCCAATGACCAAAGCTGGAACAATTTGAGGAAAAAAGGAAAAGATGATTTTATTTGTTTTCTATTGCTATTGTTAAGAGATTACCACAAATCTAGCGACTTAGCACAAATTTGTTATCTTAAAATTCTGTAGGTCAAAAGTCTGACTCAGATCTCTGCAGGTTACAGCAAAGTGGTCACATTGCTGCTTGCCTTTCTAATGACTCTAGGGGAGAATCCATTTCTTTGCTCTTTTATTTTGTTAACAGAATTCACTTCCTTGTCGTTATAGGGCTGGGGTGCCCATTTTACTGATGATGTTAGAAGGTGATTACAGCTTCTAGAGGCCACTTCATGAGTGCTTGTGGCCTTCTTTTTCATCTTCAAAACCAACAACACTTGGTCAAATCTTTTCTCATGTCACATACCCCTGACCCATTCTTCTTCCTTTGTTCTCTATTTTTAAGGATTCCTGTGATTAGATTGTACCCACTAGATAAATGAGGATAACCTCCCCATCTCAAGCTCAGTCATTACCTAAATTATGTCTGCACAGTATCTTTTTCCATGCAAGGGAACATGTTCATAAATTCTAGGGATTCTTTGGGGGCGATTATTTTTTCGATAATGCTATCAAATAAAAGAATTATCCGAGTCTATGCTTATACACATAAATAATTTAATAAATATGTAAGTGGGAAAGAGGGATATGTCTTCATTACAGAAGAATTCCAATTGATAAAGATAGAAGTAATGGGGGAAACAAAAGCACCAGACTAACGATTGTTGCAAGCAAGATCCACTAATGGATGCTAAAATTAGTGAGCCAAAGATAATATTTGCATAGTTTCAAAATAATCTTCAATGTAGGTATTAATACAAAGGGAAAATAGTAACTTTACTTTGTAGAAACCTAGCAGACACCACTTTCACCAGTGGATCAAGATTAACTTCCCATTAATAAGATACATAACATCATATACACTGTAATGTGATTCAAGAGAAGGACACAATACTTCTGTTATGTTCCTGTCAAAAATTCATTTCTTCATCCTAATCATGAAAAAATGTCAGACACACCAAAACTGAGGCACTTGGCCAATACTGTTCAGAGTTTAGTTCATTAAAGACAAGGAAAGACTGGGAAACCATCACAGACTCTAAGAGAGTTAGGGAGACATGAAAAGATTTCAGTGTGGGGCTCCTGATCAGAATCTGGAACAAAAAAATGTCATTAGTGGAAAATAAAACTTGCATTTTAGTTAGTAATATTTGGACAAAGTTGATTTTCTGATGTTGATAATTATACTGTGATTATATACGATGTTAATATTAGAGAAAAGTAGTGAGGTTATACGGGAGCTTGTTTGTGCTATTTGTGCTACTTTTAAGTCTAAAGTTTTTGTTTTTGTTTTTTTTTTTTAATTTTTTTTTTTCAACATTTTTTAATTTATTTTTGGGACAGAGAGAGACAGAGCATGAACGGGGGAGGGACAGAGAGAGAGGGAGACACAGAATTGGAAACAGGCTCCAGGCTCCGAGCCATCAGCCCAGAGCCTGACGCGGGGCTCGAACTCACGGACCGCGAGATCGTGACCTGGCTGAAGTCAGACGCTTAACCGACTGCGCCACCCAGGCGCCCCTAAAGTTTTTTAAAGTTAACAAGAACAACAGAAAACACCGGTATAGGATTATGTATATTTTAAATTTCCTTCCTTTTGTTTATCTGTATTTTTTGTTGGTAATGATTATGTATGTATTAATTTTTTATTTAAATAAAAAGGTTACATAATAGGGGTGCCTGGGTGGCTCAGTAGGTTCAACAATGGACTCTTGATTTTGACTCAGGTCATGATGTCACAGTTGTCAGATTGAGCCCTTTGTTGGGAGCCTACTGAGATTCTGTCTCTCTCTTCCTCTATCCCTGTGCCCTGCTTGTGTGCGCACGCTCTCCATCTCTCTCTCTCTCTCAAATAAATAAATAAATAAATAAATAGGTTAAATAATTAAAAAAAGGCCTGGCTCAATCACGGAGGCACAATACTCCTTCTACAAGAACACACATAGAGAACAGCCCTAAAGAATTGGCTCATTAACAAACAATCCCTATGAGGTGTAGGGCTTCAGGAAAGACATTTGTGTCTTTCAGTTTATACAAGAATATTTATCCATTAAGATATTCAAAGGCTTCTTTCAAAGTAGTTTCATGTATTGGGAATAACATGGGTTTGGAGTCAGAAAAACCAGTTACCTACTTCTTGGTCATTAGTAGATCTTGTTCACATCAGTTAACCTCTCAGCCACTGTTTACTCATCAGTTATAATTCAACTAATATTGTTTGGTAGTGTTTTTTGAAAGGATTAAATGACACAAATGTGGTAATATGCCTGGTAACCATAAAATGCTCTTCACTTATCCATTACTATTACTGTCTAGTATCTCCCGTTGACAAATGAGCCTTTAGCAACCAGAATTCCTTGTGATAACAGATCTGAGAAAGTTAACTGAACTCAGTGCAGAACGCTGTTTTACCCTCACTTAACTGAAGTTAGTGTGGCTGCAGGGAAGGCTTTGGTGAAGAGGAAGATGAGTGAGCACTTTTGTCTTTTGAGCCTGCACTTCAGATGAAATATGTATGGAAATTAAGTCATTTTTACTTCATCTTGATTTTTGTTGCTCTCTTCATACCTTTCTGACCTTCCTTTGCCCCTGAGCTTTTTCAGTGCTGAGTGATGATCACATAGGTAGAAATCATATGGAAAGCATATCATGCGTGCAGTATGCACAGGGATGCAAGAATTTAATTTTCTTTCAGTGTAAAGCAGTCCTGCCTGTTTAAAACTGATTTCCCTTTACAGCAAAATCTACAAAAGTGCATTGGGAGAAAAAGTTTTCCACTTTAAATAAATTCTGCTGCTTGTGCTTTACGTGAGGAGATTTATGAAGTTCATTTAAAAAATTGGCTAAGTAAAGGGAGTTTTCAATCTGAAATGAAGACAAACTAAGGGGAAAAAACATAAAAATATATGGAGATCTGACTCATCCTAGCCCATTAGCTCAGCACTGGTGCACGCATACATAATGTTAATGCAGGAGTATAGTTTTAAAACCTGATTAGAGTGTAGACTGGGAGTTTAAAAAATAATCAAAGGAATCAGCTTTAGAGTACACATCAAAGAATACTCTTTGTGCAGATGGGAATGAAGAGAAACAGAGAAGAATATCTTGTATTTAATCCTTGATTCTCAGGGCAAGTGTTTTAAGAAAACAGATAAAAGATTAAAGCTTGACTCACATACAAAATAAGAGAATTAAATAAATTTATGACCTGAAAAAACCAAAACTCTTCATTCCTAATTATATCTAGCAATAATCTTCTAACACCCTAGTAAAAGCATTAACAATAGAAAGTTAATATACACAGCAGATTCTTATTTATATTCTTGTCATTTGGTTTTGAATTTGTAGTTAGAGAGCTCACATCCAGCCTCCTTCCAGCAAAGTAAAGATAAAATGTTTTTATTAAAAAATTCTTCTTCATTTCTTTCTCTCAGTTGCACAGTAGCAATAGGAAGGCAGATTCCTAATATAGAAAAAAGAATGATGTGCTACGAATGGATGCATCAGCCTAATATGATTAGCATATCTTTGCAGGTAAATTTTTTTCCTTGTGAGGGAAAAACATTCTGTACCCTTGTCACATTCCTCAATTTATATAGAGGAAAATGAGTCATTAGGGATGGGTTATTGTCTGTGGGTGAGACAGTCCACTCATCTTGTAGTTGTATGCATTTTCCTTTTAGATTCTACACATTGCTCTAAGTTACCGTGCATTGCCCGAAAAATTAAATGTCTTTCTTTGCATTGAGAAACAAATGCAGAGCAGCTCATTTTCTTTTGCTGAGAGGCAGAGCTAGAGCATAGGTGTGAAAAGAATTATTCTTAATATAGATGAGAAATGTTTCCCCAAAAGTATTGAAAATTCTCTTCTAGTCTAAGCATAGTGCTTCTTAAAAAGTCTTGTACAATCATTAACACCAATTTATGTGGGAGGTAATTTGAAAACTCTTTTAGAAAGCCTGAGAAGCCAAGACTATAACACATCTGTTCATTAGCTTTCAGTCTAACTACCATGCAGTCATTCACCCTCACCTTCCTGAATCAGTGTTCCTATTAAATGGAGGATGTCTTTCTCTGAGCTCTAAGGAACTGAGCCTTGCTAAGATTTAGAACATATGTAAGGAGCCCTACTCTTGAGGTCATCTGTCTGATCCATCACCCAAGGAAGCTGTAAGTATAGTCAGTATTAATGATGATAAAGACTGAATCATATAATTAAAATTTTGAATTGGATTTGAGTTGTACATGTCACAAGAACAGAAAATAATCTATTTGTGGTATATCCTATGACTCTCATTTGGCAAAGTCATCAATAAAGTAGGTCAGTGTTTATGGAACTTTTTTCTGGAGACTAAGAGTAACTGAGTACTATAGTTTCTAACCTAGATTTAATTTAGTGAGCCAAGAGACAGAACAAATAGGCCTGGCATTCTGCAAACCCCGTTAAAATAAAATAAATAAAATAAAATAAAATAAAAGTGTATTCAAGTGTTGTGTGTTCACTAAAGCTGAGTGTTGTTAAACTGTTAAATCCCTTGGGGCGCCTGGGTGGCTCAGTCGGTTAAGCGTCCGACTTCAGCTCAGGTAACGATCTCACGGTCCGTGAGTTCGAGCCCCGCATTGGGCTCTGGGCTGATGGCTCGGAGCCTGGAGCCTGCTTCCGATTCTGTGTCTCCCTCTCTCTCTGCCCCTCCCCAATTCATGCTCTGTCTTGCTCTGTCTCAAAAATAAATAAACGTTAGAAAAAATTCTTTAAAAAAAAAACTGTTAAATCCCTTAAAGGCTTAATTCATATTATGCATAAATTCAGGTTCTAAAATACTTGGCAGATAATAGGCTGCTGGTGTGTATTGGGGACAGGGATGGATGGATATCACTCCTTTGCAAGAGGACTCTGGAATTTATTAACTTGAGAGTAAAATTATTTAAATTGATTTTAAATTGACAAGGCATGAGCATGAAGTCAATTAAGATAAAGGTAAAGCAAAATTTAAAAACTACCTAGGCTTATCTCCATTTACCTTCAGAACAATCCTATGTGACAATTCTCAATTTAGAAGCTACTTTTCCTAAATCATATAGCAACCAAGTGATAGAATTAAATTGATGATTATTATAGTCCACATTTTTGGAAGTCACAAGGAGTTTTACTGTGAAGGTAGGTCTTCAAATTGCTGAGGAGTTTAGAGGTACAGCCTTAAGACCAAAGATGTCACTGTAATTCTGGAATCCTTCCCCACCCCCCACCCCGCCCCCCACCCCGCCCCTCATGGTTTGCATAACAAATATCAATAGATTGTTTTTCATATATAGTAGCTCCATACCAAACAGGAACTCAATAATTCTAGTTTGAATTATTTTGAATGTGACATAAAAATATATCAAAGAAAAAGGAAATTAGACAAAGAAATTAAAGCAATTTGGACCTTGAATGTCAATTCAGTGAAGTTTTGTGGAAGAATAATTGTTTTTGTGTGTTTTTATGTGAATACTTGAATTCATTGTTTATAATTTGAGATGGAGAAAAAGCAAAACCACCCACCTCTAGATTGTATTCATTTTTCTGTCAAAAAGGAAAATGTTTGTGATTTGTGGCATGACAGATATGGAAGATTATCAGATCTCTATATACCACATATACCTGCCACTCTTCTTATAAGGCATTCAGCTAAATAGATAGATGAGATCCATGTCAGGTATAAAAAATATGGAATACCCTCACGTGCAGTGAGATATCCTGGATTACTTAGAAAGATTCTTTTGATTAAACTAGATGCAAGAAGACTAACATGAGGTCCCTTATACAAGTGCTGGTTTATTAATATTTATTGTAATGAGTTGGCTTATGTGATTGTGGGAGTTAGCTAGACAACTCTGAAATCTGCTGGGTAAATTGTAGCCCACAGGTGGAATTTCATTTTCTTCAAGGAAACCTCAGTTCTGCTCTTAAAGCCTTTCAACGGATTGGATCAGACCCACCCTAATTATCCAGGCTAATCTCCTTTTTTTGTTTTTAATTTTTTTTTAACGTTTGTTCATTATTGAGAGACAGAGAGACACAGAGCATGAGCAGGTGAGGGCTAGAGAGAGGGGGAGACACAGAATCTGAAGTAGGCTCCAGGCTCTGAGCTGTCAGCACAGAGCCAACATGGGGCTTGAACTCACAAACTGCGAGATCATGACCTGAGCCAAAGTTGGTTGCCCAACAAACTGAGCCACCCAGGTGCCCCTGGGCTAATCTCCTTTACTTACAGTCAACTGATTAATGATGCTAATCACATTTACAAAATAACTTCCACAGCAACGCCTACATTAGTGTTCTATTGATTAATTGAGGACTGTAGCTTAGCCAAGTTGATGGATAGAACTGACCATCACATCATATTGATTGAATTGAGGACAAAAGTTGCATGATTTTTTCAGTAGATGCATACATATACACACATACACTCATCCAGTAAAGTTGAACTTGAAGTCTTGTTCTGATAAGATGTATCTAGAAAAATAAAAACAACACTCAGAGATAATGGTAAAAGACTGAAAGCTTTCCCAATAAGATCAAGAGTAAAGAAAAGGATGTCCATTATCATCACTTCTATTCAGTATTGTATGGAAGTCCTACCCATGTTAATTAGACAGGACAAAGAAAAAGAATCCATACTGGAAGGGAAGAAGTAAAAATAATCTCTATTCTCAGATAAAATTGTATGTGGAAAATGTCACAGAAACCATACACACACAAACAAAAAATGTTCTGTCTAATAAATGAGTTCAGCAAGGGTGCAGGATATACGTTCAATACATTCAAATCAATTGCATATATGTAAACTAACAATGAACAGTCTGAAGATGAAATATGAAAACAATTCCATTTATAATAGCCTCATAAGGAATAAAGTACTTTGGAATAAATTTAACAAAGAAGTGCAGTAATTCTTTACTGCAAACTACAAAATGTCATTGAAAGAAATTAAAGAAGACCTAAAGGAATGGAAAACACATCCTATGTTCATGAGTTGAAAAACTTAATATTGTTAAAATGGCAAGACACCAAAATTAATCTATGAATGCAATACAATCTCTATCAAAATTTTAGCTCTCTATTGGCAGAAATTAATAAACTGGCCATAATAATTTGTTTGGGAATTCAATAAGAGCTAAAATGATCACGAAGAATTTGTTCAAATTTGTTCATTGTGGAGGAGTCACACTGCCTTATTTCAAAACTTCGTACCAAGCTAGTAGTCACACAGTATAGTACTGGCAATAAAGAAAGATGTATATAGATCAGTGAAATATAACTGAGAGTCAAAAAATATGCACATAAATTTATGGTTAATTAATTTTGAACAGGGGTGTTAAGGCAATCCAATGGGTAATGAATAGTCTATTTAACAAATGGCTCTGGGATAACTAGATATACACATGCCAAAGAATAAAGTTGAACATTGTCTTCACACCATACACAAAAATGAACTCAAAATGGATCTTTAACCTAAATGTAAGAGCTAAAACTATAAAACTCTCAGAAGAAAGCATAAGCATAAATATTCACCTTTGTGACCTTGAGTTAGGCATTGTATCATCAGGTATGAAGCCAAAGCACAGGTACCAACCATAGGAATTTTTGAGTTCATCAAAACTGAATACATTTGTGCTGTAAGTATTATTATGAAGAAAGTGAAAAGACCCACGACTGGGTAGAATTGTATTTGCAAATTACATATTTGATGAGGCACTTATATCCAGAATATATAATGAATTATAACAATTTAATAACAGACAAATTATCTGATTAAAATGGGCAGAATTTCTGAATACAGATATCTCTTCAAAGACGATACCCAAATACAGGAAAAGATACTCAACATTACCTTACCAGTTACTAGAAAAATGCACAACAAAAAAAAAGACACCAAAATTATGTATCACTTCACATCCACTAGGATGGCTAATAACAAAAAAGACAATAACAAGTCTGATAAGACTGTGGAGAAATTGGAAACCTCATATATTATTGACAGGAATGTGAAATGGTGGAGACATTTTCTTTTTTTTTTTTCTTTTTAAATTTTTATTTAAATTTTAGTTAATATACAGTACAATAGTGGTTTCAGGAGTAGAATTCAGTGATTCATCACTTACAACACCCAGTACTCGTCATAACAAGTGCCCTCCTTAATATCCATCACTCATCTAGCCCATCTCCCACCCATCTCCCTCCATCAACCCTCAGTTTGTTCTTTATCATTAAGAGTCCCTTATGGTTTGTTTCCCTCTCTTTTTTTCCCCTTCCCATATGTTCTTCTGTTTTGTTTCTTAAATTCCACGTATGAGTAAAATCATATGGTATTTGTCTTTCTCTCACTGATTTATTTCGCTTAGCATAATATTCTATAGCTCCATCCATGTTATTGCAAATGGCAAGATTTCATTCTTATGACTAATATTCATATATATATATGTATATATATATGTATATATGTATATATATATATACATATATACATATATATATATATATATATATATATATATATATATATATAATATTTCTCCCACATCTTTTTTATCCATTCATCACTTGATGGACAGGAGCTCTTTTCCATAGTTTGGCTGTTGTTGATAAAGCATCAATAATAAACATCCAAGTGCATGTGCCCCTTCAAAGCTGTATTTTGGTATCCTTTGGGTAAATACCTAGCAATGCAATTGCCGAGTCATAGGGCAGTTATATTTTTCACTTTTTGAAGAACCTCCATACTGTTTTCCAGAGTGGCTACACCAGTTTGCATTCCCACCAACTAAAGAATAGTTTGGTATTTGCTTAAACTATGAAACATAGAGTTACCAAATGATACAGCACCTCCTTCTAGAGAAATACTCGAGCAAAATCAAAATACACACCAACACACAGGCTTGTGAATATTTATAGCAACATTATTCACATAGCAAAAATCAGAAAACAACCAAAATGTCCATCATTTGATATATCTCACTAGACCTACTAAAAATTATGAAGACATTGGTAACATGGTGACAAAATAGACAGGCATGATGCCTCCAGGAGGGGAGAATATAATGTATTATATGTATATGGATTTTTAAGTTTTATTTTGGACAATAAGTTGTTAAGTGGACAAGGAAAATTAGTATATTTGCACAAGTAAAATTAGTATTCACAGAATGGTATATTATTCAACCATTAAAAAAAGAAGTGAAATACTGATGTACTCTACAATATAGATGAACCTTGAAAACATTATGCTAAATGAAAGAAGCCAGTCAAAAAAGACTGTATGGATTGTATACATATTATACAACTTATTTGGACAATAAGTTTGAATTTAAGAAGATACAATTTAATAATGTCAAAGGTAAACCCAGTATTAAATATAAAATACCAACTATATTACGTAGTACATGTGAAACAGGTTAGAGGAATTAATCTAAGTTCAATAAATGGTATTATATGTTTTTCAAAACAGAAGAAAGGCATATAATTGGGTATGTTAATAAGAGCATGTGTCTAGAACAAGGTAATACCTTCTATTCTATGACAGGTCAAATCAGTTCTCAGTCCAAAAATTTAAGAGAGCCTTTGAAAAATGCATTGTGCCTAATGAAGAACACCTGTGCTATTTTGAATGAACAAATCATGCAATATAAAAATCATTTTTAGAACTAATGTGTTTAACCTGAAAAAGAGAGGTCGGCACAGGTAATTTTCTTTACATATTTAATGTAAATTACTTTACTGTAATATAAAGTATTACCTTTTGATCCAGAAAGCAGAATTAAAAATAATGTCAAAAGTTAAAAGTAAGAAGATATTGATTTTAGCAATAGAAAACTTCTTTTAATACAGTGAAATGAATTGGCTTAGTAGGAGGCAAGTTTTCCATCAGTAATGGTGTTCAAATAGATGTAGCATAATTAATTGGGGATTTTATTCTTAGAAATTACAAGATCTAATGGGATTAGAAGTTTCTGACTTTCAAATTAACAAAATAGTGGAAAGAATGTAGATTTTGGAGTCTGAAAGATTTGGTTTTAATTAAAAAGATTTTTTTTTTTCTTGAGAGAGAAACAGAATGCAAGCAATGGAGAGGCAGAGAGAGAGGGAGACACAGAATTTGAAGCAGGCTTCAGGCTGTGAGCTGTCAGCACAGAGCCTGACATGGGGCTTGAACTTGTGAACCATGAGATCCTGGCCTGAGCCAAAGTCCAACGCTTAACCAACTGAGCTACCCAGGCACACCTGAAAGATTTGATTTTAAATTCTATCTCTGCTAACTCTTAGAAGTATGGCTTGGAGAAGTTGCTAAATTTCCAAGTTCAATCTTTTCATATGTATGATAAGATTTGATAGATCTTTCTTCATTAGATCTTTATCAAATTCTGAAAATGTTTTTTTTTTTTTTTTTTTTTTAATGGAATGAAAGTCATTAAAATCACTTAAAAGAATTGTGTAAGTTTTGTTTCTGGTTTGGCTTTTAAGAAGCTTGGAAGTCACTACTTTGTTCTACAAGAAATGAAAAGTTAAACTGAAAGATCAACAACTCTTCTTAGGTTTGAGCCCTGTCCCCCAAATCAGAGACCGATAGAAAAATAGAGAGAATCCTAAGTGGAACTTAAAACCTTCAAGGGAACTTGTACCCAGAGGGTAGAGAAACTGAATAGTAATTGAAGAATTACTGGATTCTTAGAGTGGACAACTCAGACTCAAAAACTCCAGGAGACCCAGTGAGTGGAGGTTGGAGAAGGCCACACTTTTAGGACTTTCACTTCCTGGGGTTCTACCAGGTTCTAACTGTAGTTGGAGAAAAATCCCCTGATGCATCTGAAGGAGGTAAGAGGAAAGGAACCATCTTGAAATATGCCAGAGCATTTTTTTCATCTAATGACATCTGCCCCCAGGAGAAACTAGTTAACCAGAGGCTAACCTGCTGGGGTTTTATCAGAACCTAACTGACTAGGAGAAGGGAAATACCCAACCCCAACCTAATCTAGCCATCTTGTCCCATTGAAGAGGCAGGGTGGAAAACTGAGAAGCATGTGTGATGTTCACAGTGTGGAGGCACAGGGTCACTAAAAGTCTGAGACCTAATAATAGGACTATTATTCTCCTTTTATATATCACCACCACATTAATAAAGGCCTATTTATAGCAGTTCATTTTACCCAGTACATCATGCCCAGCTATCCAGGAAAAATTATAAGGCATATTAAAAGGCAAAAAACATAGTTGTAGGAGACAGGGGAAGCATCAGAACCAGACATGGCAAAGATGTTAGAATTATCAGACTAGAGGTTTAAAACAACTATGATTAATGTGCCGAATGCTCTGATGGATAAAGTAGCATGTAAGAATTAATTGGCAATGAAAGTAGAGAGGTGTAAATCCTAAGAAAGAACCAAAACAAATGCTAGATATCACAAATGCTGTAACAAAAATGAAGAATGTCTTCAGTGGATTTATTAGTAGACTGGATACAGCTGAGAAAAAACCCTGAGCTTCAAGATATCTTAATAGAAGCTCACATACGGGAAAGCAAACTGAAAAAAGTCAAAGTAGAATATTCAGGAACTGTGGGACAATACAAAAGGTGTTAGAACATCTGCACACTTGAAATACCAGAAGGTGAAGGCAGAGAGAAGGGGACAAAAGAACTATTTGAAACAATAATGACTGAACATTTCTGCAAATTAATGTCAGGCACCAAACCAAAGATTGAGAAAACTCAGAAAACACTAAGGAGGATAAATGCTAAAAATATCTATCCATTTATATATGTATCTATATCTGTGTATATGTCTAGACATATCATTTTCAAACTACAGATAACCAAAGATAAAAAACATTGAAAGAAGCTAGAAGGGGGGAGGAAACCTTACCTATATTAGAGGAAAAATAAGAATTATATTTGTCTTCTTAGAAACCATGCAAGCAAGAAGAGAGAGGGGTGAAATACTTAAAGTATTGATAGAAAAACCCATAGATCTAGTACCCTGTGAAATTATCCTTAAAAAGTGAAAGAGAAATGAAGACCTTTTCAAACATAAATTGGACTTTGTTGTCAGTAGACCTATACTACAAGAAAAAAGTATTATAGAGAGAAGGAAAATGATATAGATCAAATATTTGGATCTTTGTAAAGAAATGAAAAGTATCAGAGAAGGAATAAATGAAAGTAGACAAAAATCTGTTATTTTTGTTATTCTTATTGGTTGAATGGATAACAGTTTGTTCCAAATAGTAGCAATAAGTTATCTAATTATGCATGCTTTTGTATGTAAGTGTGCTTATGTATGCTTTATGTGAATAAAATGAGTGGCAGCAATGATACAGGGAGGGGAGATGGGATTTGGGATTATTTTGTTATTATAAAGATTGTGTATGAAGAAGCTTGGATAGTTCTATTTTTAATTTTCTGAGGAACCTCTGTGCTATTGATCCAGCAATTCCACTTCTGTGTGTATATCCAGAGGAAATGAAAACAGGATATCAAAGAGACATCTTTACTCTCATGTTTACTTCAGTACTATTCAAAATAGACAAGATACGGAAACAACCTGAGTGTCTGTCAACAGATGAATGGATAAAGATGTGGCACCTGTATGCAATGTAATATTATTTGGTCATGAAAAAGAAGGAGCATTCTGCTTTTTGCAACTACACCGATGAACCTTGAGGACATTATGCTAAGTGAAATAAGTCAGAGAAATGTAGATACTGTATGGTCTTAATTATAGGTGGAATCTAAAAAAAACCCAAACTTGTAGAAAAAGAAAGTTAGAAAGATGATTACCAGTGGCTGTGGCAGGGACGGAATGTGGAGATAATTGGTTAAAGGGCACAAACTTCCAGTTAGAAGATAAATTCTGGGGATGTAATGCACAGCACTGTGATTATAGTTAACAGTGATGTACTATATACTTGAAAGTTCTTAAGAGAATAATCTTAAATGATCTCACCACAAAAAAGCAATGGTAATTATGTGACATGATGAAGGTATTAACTAACCCTATGGAGCTTACAATTGAGTCTATTCTGCTTTGGTTTTGATAGTGATACTTACATTGATAAACGTTATTGTACATGGCAATATATCAACCCTATAGCCAAAATATGGAGACTATTATTATTTTAATCTAAAATGTCTGCCCATTATTAAATCAGTCAAACATAATGATCCAAAAATAAAGGTCACATTATAAGTAAGCTAGGTTACATTTCTTAATTTTTTCTAAAAAGATTTCCATTTCAAAATGACCAATATAAATTATATTGCCACAGAGAGGGAGACAAGTCATAAGGGACTCTAAAATACAGATAATAAACTGAGGGTTGCTGGAAGGGTGTTGAGTGGGAGGATGGGTTAAATGGGTGATGGGCATTAAGGAAGGCACTTGCTGGGATGAGCACTAGGTGTTATGTGATGAATCACTAAAACCTATTCCTGAAATCATTGTTACACTATATGTTAACTAACTTGGATTTAAATTTAAAAAATAATAAAAGAAAAAACTATATTTCCTTTGCTATAGATAAATAAGTAAATTAATAAAATGATATATATTTCATTTGTCTTTTTATGTTACTAAAGGAGGGTTATTTTTCTATTTTATCTTGAAACATTGTACACCTTCATTCTCTAGTCCCTTTTTATGTTTTATTTATTTTATTTATTTTTTAAAATGCTTATTTTATTTTTGAGAGAAAGCAAGGGAGAGAGAGAGGAAGGAGCAAAGAGAGAGAGAGAGAGAGAGAGAGAGAGAGAGAGAGAGAGAAGACAGAGAATCCCAAGCAGGCTCCACTCTATCAGCACAGAGCCCAACGTGGGGCTCAAACTCACAAACCTGTGAGATCATGACCTGAATCAAAACCAAGAGTTGGCCACTTAACCACCTGAGCCACCTAGGCACCCCTCTCTAGTCCCTTTTTAGAGTTTAGTATCCAAAATGTGTTAACAGCAGAGAGATGTTTGTCAGCTTTCTCTTAATCACTGAATATTACTTTTTCAATGACGGCAATATTGAAAGCCTAACTTGCCTCAAAATGATATAGTTGCTGTGGATATTTAGAAATGGGAGTGGAAATTTCCAAATTGATAAGAGAGCAGATTTTAGGCTTATACTTGGCTGTTCCAAGAGAAATTAGATGTTTTTGATCATCGCTTTTTAATCAAATTTATTATTCACTTTCAGGTAGACTTGCTCTCTCTCCAACTTTGATGTTTCTAAAACTATAAAAATTGCTATCAGAAATAATCTCTTAGAGATAGGTAATTTCATTGAAAATAGATTGTATTTAAAAGAAGTCCAGAGATACTTTGATAGTCCAGTTGGTCCTACTTTTGTGGTTTGTCTTTGGTTATTAAGAATTCTTTTGCAAGTGTTTCATATAAAAGATGTAATTTCTCTGATGAATGATTGAATAAGAGAAGCAAAGATCTTCCACAATGATTCTGAGTTCAAAACAGTTCATCATTTAAAATGTTTCTGTTTTTCTCTTTTGAATATTTCACTTGGTCACATTCCCTGATAGTAGATTTTGTGGAAGTAATTACATTCTTTCTTAACTCAGCTTTGAAACATTTAAAATTAGATAATAAATCATTTAAGAAATGAGTATAAGTACACTTTATATTCTAATCAAGATGTACAATAAGCTGTACTTAGCAGTTTTTAAACAAAGGTTGACATTATGACTTCAGTGACAGATTGATATTCTGACCTGGGTGATGAAGTAGATTTCAGTTATTTGAAAGAACAAATTTGAATTGGCCTTAATACTCCACCTACTATGTTCAATCACTGCTTACCATATGAATAGGAATCTACATCAACATGGCACACTGAGTTACAGTTTTTTGAGGCACATTTTAGGAAGCATATTAAGATGTGTTTAAAGTATTTCTGTAAACTGATGTAATCAGTAAACCATATGTTTCCATTTCTAAAGTCTTTTATATAATAATAGAGAATGTTCATTAGGTATTTGCAATGTATTAGGCACTATTCTTTGTTCCTTCAATAGATTAACTCATTTAATTCTCATGGTAACTCTATGAGATGGAGCCTGTCATTAACCTTACTTTATAGATGAAGAAACAGACACAGAATAGTTAAGTAATTGTCATTCACACATCTACTTAAATAGAGAAGTGGTGGTTCAACCACAGGCAGTTTTGTTTCAGATTGGCAAAACATGAAAACATTCCTTTAAATATTTACAGATCTTATCTACCAATAGTAGCTAGCATTAGACCTTTACAAAATGTTCATGCAGAAACATTCAGGAAAACATACCCAAAGAAGCCAGACTGGGGCAGACACTGACATTATTTACAACTTTCTAAGAGTGCGTTTTTAGTTAGCAGACAGAAGTCATAATCTAATAATGCAGTCATTCAGTTAAATCCAATGTTTTTTTTGTTTTTGTTTCTTTGTTTTTTTAAGTAGATTTCATGCCCGCTGCAGCACAGAGCCCAACACGGGACTTGAACACAGGGCCCTGAGATCAAGACCTGAGCTGAGATCAAGAGTAGGACACTTAACTGAATGACCACCCAGTGGCCCCAATCCAATGTTTGTTTAAATTGATTACATCATTATCATTTCATTCAAGCTTCACTGTCAGTATTCAGGTGTCAGTATGCTTGGGAATTGGAGTAAATTTCTGAGTTTAAACTTTTGAAACCATTTATAGCAAGTGAGTTTTATGAGAATATCTGATAAATTAGGGCACCTGGGAGGCTCAGTTGGTTAAGTGTTTGACTTTAGATTTCAGCTCAGCGCATGATCTCACGGTTCATGGGTTCCAGCTTTTCATCAGGCTCTGGCAGTGTGGAGCCTGCTTGAGATGCTCAAGGGAAAGGGAGGTTTATATATTAAATGTCCGTGTCTCCATTACTGTCTAATTTTCCTTGTTTCCCTCTTTCTTATTTTTTTGTCAATGTAAAATTAAAATATAGTGAAATGTGCCAAAATTGAGTGTATGACTTGACAAAATTTTAAATCTTTATAACCAGCTGCAGTATCCCAAAACTCTATCAGTGTACAGATCACACCCATTAACACAGAAAATATCCCTGTATAACATTTCAATTAATACCCGCTCACCCTTAATGCATGAAACTCTATTAATTTCTATTTATATACCTCAGTTTGGTAGTGGCAGAGAAGTCCATGAAAATGAAATAAATCACAAGTACACTTTGTGATGTCTGTCTCTTCTGCTCAAAGTAATGTTTTTGAGATCCACACATTTTTTTTCAATATATGAAGTTTATTGTCAAATTGGTTTCCATACAACACCCAGTGCTCATCCCAAAAGGTGCCCTCCTCAGTACCTATCACCCACCCTCCCCGCCCTCCCACCCCCCCATCAACCCTCAGTTTGTTCTCAGTTTTTAACAGTCTCTTATGCTTTGGCTCTCTTCCACTCTAACCTCTTTTTTTTTTCCTTCCCCTCCCCCATGGGTTTCTGTTAATTTTCTCAGGATCCACATAAGAGTGAAACCATGGGGTATCTGTCTTTCTCTGTATGGCTTATTTCACTCAGCATAACACTCTCCAGTTCCATCCATGTTGCTACAAAGGGCCATATTTCGTTCTTTCTCATTGCCACGTAGTACTCCATTGTGTATATAAACCACAATTTCTTTCATTCACATTTCATTCTTTTGCCATTTCTTTCATTCATCAGTTGATGGACATTTAGGCTCTTTCCATAATTTGGCTATTGTTGAGAGTGCTGCTATAAACATTGGGGTACAAGTGCCCCTATGCATCAGTACTCCTGTATCCCTTGGGTAAATTCCTAGCAGTGCTATTGCTGGGTCATAGGGTAGGTCTATTTTTAATTTTTTGAGGAACCTCCACACTGTTTTCCAGAGCGGCTGCACCAATTTGCATTCCCACCAACAGTGCAAGAGGGTTCCCATTTCTCCACATCCTCACCAGCATCTATAGTCTCCTGATTTGTTCATTTTGGCCACTCTGACTGGCGTGAGGTGATATCAGAGGAGATCCACACATTTTTATTTGAAAAGCAGTTCATTTACTCTTTTTTAGTTTTTTTTTTAAATTTTTAAATTTAAATTCCAGTTAGCTAACATACAGTGTAATATTAGTTTTAGGTGTAGAATTTAGTGACTTGATGCTTATATACAACACCTGGTATTCATCATGACATGTGTACTCCTTAATTCCCATCACCTATTTAACCCATCCTCCCCACCACCCCAGTAACCATCAGTTTGTTCTCTGTAGTTAAGAGTCTGTTTCTTGGTTTGCCTCTCTTTTTTTCCCCCTATGTTCATTGGTTTTATTTCTTAAATTCCACATATGAGTGAAATTATATGGTATTTGTCTTTCTCTGACTTATTTTACTTAGCATAATACTGTCTAGCTCCATCCATGTCATTGCAAGTGATAAGACTTCATTCTTTTTTATGGCCAAGTGGTATTCCATTGTATAACATTTTTTTTTCAGCTAAATTGAGTAATTTCTGTGAGAAAACACATCATCACCATTGTTAATAATAGCAGTTGAAATAGTCTTTATGCAAAGATTTATAGTGGAAAATAAGCATTATTATGATTCTTTCTAAAAAGAATTCAGAGACCTGCTATGTCCCAAGCATTTTTTTTCCATGGTGGAAAAACAGTAGTAAACAAAAGAGAAAATATATCCTGCCCTTGATTTTACTACCAATTGTTTATGAACTTAAGGAGATTTCTACAAGGAGGAACAAAAATGTAAATACTTAGAGTGGCTTAGCAGGTAACATAAATAGGTTAATAAGACAGGGTTAATATATCAAGAAATAATGGGGCCTATAATGACCTGGACTGTTCATACCCAGTCCAGAGGTTTTTGGGTTACATTTCTTAAAGTCATTTTTATCAGCCAAAAAAATGCTTCTGTTTTTTAGAACAAGGGAGATTTTACCTTTGTTTAACAATCTCAAGGATTAGGGGGTAGAGTTAAGATGGCAGGGTAGTAAGAGGACCTTAGACTTGCATATTCCCTTGAACATAGCTATATAAATATAAAATCAATCTTAAAAACCAAGAAATCAATCTGAGGACTGACAGAACAAACTGCACAACTAGAAGGGGAGCGGAGGACACATCATGGAAGGTAGGAGGGGTATAGATATGGTTTGCGGTAGAAATAAAATGTGACTGCTATAGAGAGGAAGAAGCCCAGATCATAGAGAGAGGTGTATGTGAGAAAGGAGCATGCAGATCCCACAAGGAAAACACTTGAAGTCCCAAAGCCATTGACTGGGAAAACAAGAGGGGCTGATTTTTGTGTCTTTTGTACCAGCAAGACTCAAAGACTAGTGTTTTAGGGGTTCATGCCATGACTGATATAGAGCCCTGAAGACACTGCCATGCCCCTGTAGAGAAGGCAGGCAGGTAACCTGGCAACAGATGGCAGGATCTGAGGATCTCCTGAGATGCAGTGGTTGAGACAACTCCCCCTTCTTGGAACACATCTGAGAGAGGTATCATTGACTCACAAGGGACAAAATAGCCAGTGGATGACATTTCCCTCCCTCACCCCTCAGCATCAGTGCAGGGACACCTGATAAGGGCAGCTAACCTGGACACTGACCTCTTAGTGTGCTTTGCTCCATATCTATGCTCCTGAGCTCTGCTGTGACTGCCCTTCTGGGTCAAACCTGTATCAGTCACAGCACAGTGTGACCCTCTCCCAGAAGACAAGTGCAGGTCCCTGCCACACCAGGTTCACAAAGCTTGGAATTTTAAAATTCAGCTGTTCTGACTGGCATAGAGCCCAAAGTGCATTGTGTGTCTCCAGGCAGGCAAACATCCTGAACACCATGTGAGTTATACAAAACCTCAGCTCTAGTGGAAAAATGCCATCAGGTCTCCTTTAACAAGCAGACCAGAACATGCGTAGTTAAAATTCACCACTCTCTGGCCAAGGTCCAAATACTCCCCATTGCAGGTAAGGAGAAATTCTGCAGAGGAATGACCTGAGAGATAGATCAGAGAAAACATAGCAGCAGAATGCATGCAGCATACACCAGAGACAATTCCTGAAGTGCCAGGCCTTGGACATTATATGACCTCTTCTTCATAAAGCCATTACTCTCAGGAGCAAGAAACATAACAGGCTTTCCTAACATAGAGAAGAAGATGGAGACCTAGGCAAAATGCAAAGATGGAGGAATTCATCTCAAAAGAAAGTACAAGAAAAACTCATGGCCAGAGATCTAATCAAAACAGATATAATATGCTTGATCCAGAATCTAAAGCAACAATTATAAGGATACTAGCTGGACTTGAAAAAAAGCATAAGACACCAGGGAGTCCCTTATTTACTTCTGCTACATCTAGTCTGCTGTTGAATCCCTTTTGTGTATTTTTCAGTTCAGTTATTGTATTCCTCAGTTCTGTGATTTCTATTTGGTACATCCTTGTATTTTCTATCTTTTTGTTGAAATTCTCACTTTGTTCTCTCAAGTTTGATCATGAGCATCTTTATGATTATTACATTGAACCTTTTATCAGGAAAATCACTTATCTGTTTCATTTAGGTTTTTTTCCTGAAGTTGTATCTTGTTCTTTCATTTGGAACACTTTCCTCTGTTTCTTCATTTGCTTGACTCTCTGTTTTGGTTTCTTTAAGGGGTGGTCATGTGTAGGAGATGAACCTTGTTGTTCAACCTTTCCCTACCTCTTGGTTGTCTCTTAAACCTAGTGCTTGTCCCAGAGTCCTATTGTTTTTTTTTTAATATCTCCCAGTAGTTGAAGAGATACTAAGACCTGCCAGTTTCTCAAAGGGGTGCATCTCAGTGAAAACCTAAATTCAGGTTGATTGGAAGCCAAGACCTCAGGCATTAGTTATTAACTAATGCAAATGTATGTAGTCCTATGGGACTGCAAGTGTAAGTTCCACTGGCCACTATGGCCAAGTGATCTGAGTGGCAGTTAAAAAAATCAGGGTTCCAGATGAGTTTATAAACTCTTTTCTGGGAGATACTGGTGAGGTGTAGTGAAGCAGAAGGAGAACAGTAAGATGGCATTACCAGTCTATGTTCCCAAGAGTGATTCCTTAAGGCCTCTAGATATGCACCAAACCTGAAGTCTGTCCCTCAGGCTGAAGCTCCAGGACAAGCAAATAGGCCTCTTTCATAAATAGAATAGGATGGTGTTTCACTGCTGTCTATGTAGTGCCCTGGGGGTAGTAGCCTGTCAAGAATGGTCTCTGTAATTATTACAGCATCAGGGGACCCAGGAACACAAGCCCCCTTGGTCACAAAAACTAGGTAACCCAGGGGCATCCACTGGTGGCAGGCACAAAAACTGAGGCACAAGATGCACTTAAGAGCTCCCAGTTTGGGAGATACTGGCACTCTAGAGTGCAGCAATGGGAAAGCCAAAGATAATGGGCACCCTCTGAAGTCTCTGGAAAGGATTACAGTCAACCCTTAGTTGTGTGTTTAATTAGAATCCTGCCCTTCAGGCTGCAACTGTGATTAACTAATAGGCCTTTTTTGCAGAAAGGCTGAGTTCTTGGGTGTGTTGCCTCTTGCTGTGCCCTGGAGGTGGTAACTATTTAAGAACTCTTTCTTTGTGTACAATCTTGTGGGACCTGTGAGTGTAAGCCCAGCTGGCAACCAAAACCAGGCCATGTAAAGATGTCCCCTGGTGGCAGACACACAAATCAGGTGCCAGACAAGGGTATATAAGCTAATTTCTGGGAGATACTGGTGAGCTATAGTGAGGCAGAGAGAGCACGAAGATGGGATCTACCAGCCTATGGTCCCAGACAGCTCTTTCATAGGCCACTACATATGTATCAAATCAGAAGACTGCCCCTCTGGCCAAAGCTCCTGGACAAGCAGATATGCCTCTTACATAGAAAGACAGGTGGTGTGTTTTAGTTTGCTATCTGTGCAGTGCCCTAGGGGTGGTAGCCTGTGAAGAACTGTCTCTCTGATTGTTATACCCCCATGGGACCCAATAACACAAACTCCCTTGGTCTTCAGAGTCAAGTGATCAAGGGATGTCCTCTACTGCATCCACAAAAATCAGGGCATCAGATGCATGTAAAAGCTCCCTTTCAGGAGACAATGGTGCTTTCAAGCATGACAGAGGGAAAGCATGAAGATTGCACCAGCTGGTTATAGCAAGACAGAGGGGGAGTATAAAGACGGTACTCTATGGAAAAAGGAGAAAGAAAAAGAAAATTAGAAAATTGAAAAGGAAGAAAAATAAAAAGAGAAATGAGGCCCATTGGCTATAATAAGGCAGAGGGAGAATGTGAAGATGACCCCTGCCAGTCTTCATCCTGGAGTCCTCCAGCAGGCTTCTATACATGTGTCTTAAATTAGATGCCTGCCCCTCAGCCCTGCACTTTAATTTAAGCAAATGAGCCTCTTGAAAGAGGCTTAAAGTCTAGGTGCAGTCAGATGCCTGTGAGCTGGGCCCTGGGGCAGGTGAGTCCAAGCTTACGAGCTCTTCAGGAGCCGTTTCTCAGATGGCTAATTTTTTGGGTCTTGTGGATGTGAACCCTATTGTTTTTCAAAGCTAGATATTGGCAGGGGCCTTATCTCTTAGGTACAGTTATTAAAAGTTGGAGTGCTCGATATAGGGTACAAACCCTTCCCTCCAGAGGGAAGCTCCAGGTTTTGAGTTTTCTTCTTTTTTTTTTTTTTTTTTTTTTTAATTTTTTTTTTTCAACGTTTATTTTATTTTTGGGACAGAGAGAGACAGAGCATGAACGGGGGAGGGACAGAGAGAGAGGGAGACACAGAATCGGAAACAGGCTCCAGGCTCCGAGCCATCAGCCCAGAGCCCGACGCGGGGCTCGAACTCACGGACCGTGAGATCGTGACCTGGCTGAAGTCGGACGCTTAACCGACTGCGCCACCCAGGCGCCCCTGAGTTTTCTTCTGATTGTGAGATACTCCATCAAGGATTGTTTTTATGGTGAAATTGTGTCTTGGCCTCTCCTACCTGTTTCAATGTGGTTTCTTCTCATTTTTCCCAGTGTGTAGTTGTTGCTCAGCCAGACTTTAGGTTTTTTTCAGAGGAAATTGTTCCATATGTAGCTGCAGACTCAGTGTGTCCATGGAAGGGGTAAATTCAGGATGATCTTGAACAAGATATAAGTGAAGGATGTTTTGTTGATGTTACTGTCAGAATTCTTAAATTGTGTGTATATATTGCTTAAATAAAGGAAATTAATTTATACTACTTAGATATTAATTTCAAATATATTAAATTTTCAAAAAGAGAATTTGTATATATTTTCTATAAATTAATAAGTTCCCAATAGCAATGATAATAAACCAGCATTTTATACAGTAATGTTATAGCAGAAAAAAATCACTATTTTAATACCATTTATAGCATTTAATTAGTACCAAAATATAGGCAATCTTTTGTATTCAGGACATAAATAATTTTGAGTTCCCCATTGCATAGCAGATAGAAATTATCACAGAAATATGAAAAACTGACTATTGCTGGATCAAATGTCCCTTAGAAAAAGTATTTCTCAGGGATGCCTGGGTGGCTCATTCGATTAAGCCTTCAGCTTCAGCTCAGGTCATGATCTTGCGGTTTGTGAGTTCCAGCCCTGCATCGAGCTCTGTGCTGACAGCTCAGAACCTGGAGCCTGCTTTCGATTCTGTGTCTTCCTCTCTCTCTGCCCCTCCCCTGTTCACGTTCTATCTCTCAATAATAAATAAACGTTAAAAATTTTTTAAAGAAAGTACTTCTCAGATATGCAGAATGATTCAAACTATGTTTCTTATAATTGACTGAGTTTCCTCATAACTGTTCATCTCAAAGACCGCCAGGGATGGAGAACAAAATTGGTATTTGTTATCTAAAACTTTTCTTATTGAAATGACTTGTTTTCTATTTATAGTTTTCCAGTCTTTTTTTTTTTTTTTTTTTTATCCCTCTTTCTTCCCCATTAGCTCCTCCATGCATGAGGAGCTATGGAGTTCTTGCAGCACAGTAAGAGGGGTCTCAGGTTTAATTGGATATTATTGGGAAACTTTCTGGGTCTTCTGTCTATGACTTTTAATGTACCAGTATTATGTGTCAGCCTGGCCTTATCCTACAAACTGAAGAAAGTCTGCAAACTGTCTCCTTGTTTCTCCTTTTCTCTGCCTAGTCAGGACCTAGTAGTTCTCCACTGACTCAGCTCCACAACTCTCTTTCCCTGGTGCTTCATATTACTAAAACCTGGTTTTCATTAACCTCTAGCCTTGGTGTTCTACTTTAAGCCTTTGCCTCTGTGTGTTTGTGTCTCTGGTATGGCAACTGTGGACAATTGCCTACATATAATTACCTCTTTCAGATTCTTAAGAAATGGACCCTTTGCAAAACAGTCTCTTCTCTGGGTCTCAAATGGGAAGTGTAGCCCAAGTCCCTTTGCTTTTATTTCTTCCTTCAAGCTATCTCACAAATCTCTTCCAGTGGGAATCTTGGTCTGGCCAGAGAGGTCAAAGCATACTTCTTTCTTTACCTTCTTCTCACTATCAGTTTATCAAGGCCAGGTTTCCCTCATCTTCTCCTGCCTGGTTTTTCTTACTTCTCTTTCCCGAAGTGGCATTTTACATGCCATCTTCTTAAGATATATATGGAACAGAGGGAGAGAAACTGATTGAGACTGAAGGAATCAAGTGTTACAAAGCGTAGTATGCCTTTTATATCAACCTGTCATAATATGAATTCATAAAATAAGGCAAGAAACAAGCCTTGCCAAACTCCCAAACATTTGCAGATGTATCACAATTTCAATAAATTTTCATCTCTTTTGTTTTCTGTAACAAAGCTTTTATTTAGCTGTATAAGTGGATTACAAATTTGGAGTCTTCATTATAAATCCTTGAGCTTATCTTATTTGTTTATACCTTCTTATAGTATGCCTCTGGGTATAAAATACATATTCTCAAAACAGAGATTTACAATAAACCTAAGACCCCCAGCTCCTAAAACAGGGTTCAGGGACTATAAATACTCAATTGTTTATGGAGCAAATGCATAAGCTAAGAATACGGTGGGAATTCTCCAACACATAACAACCACTTTTCCCACCAAGATTTCTACAGTAAGAAAGAAAAAAATGATTAATCTGGTGGAGCTTTTGTTCTCTTCAAGAATATTCTGAATTTATCTGTCCTGTAGAACTGAACGCATCCTGCTAGCGTTTAGAAGTAGCTTCTTCTTAACATTCATAACCTGAATAAGTTTAACATAGTAATTCTAGAACACATTAACATCAAGCCATCCCTTGTAAAGTAGGAATTGCTCTGAGCCCCTTTCTTCATTTGCAAAATTTATTTATTTAGGTACTAGTCCTCAGCAAAGTATTTTAATGTTATAGGTAAAGTCCCATCTTGCTTGGCATAGAAATAAAGGCTCAAAAGAAAATTAGCCTTTATTATTACAAATGGAGAGAATTGATCTAAGTGTTTATTTATATTCTATCCTAACATGGTGGCATATTGTGGTCCTTAATAACTGTAGAATATGTAATTTAGAGTTTACATAGCATTTTTACACTATTTCACTCGTTACTCACTATAGTTCACATATTATTCACCATTTTTGATATTGAAACAAACTAATAGTAACTTTGCTACCACAGAATTACTTTGGTTATTTATAAAACATGGCACAGACATTTTAACATAAGAAAAATTAAAATGGGGAAGGGAGGAAAGTATGGCCATACATATGAAAGAAAAGCTGTGGAGGTGGAAAATGAAGGTTGTCAAAAAAAGTCCTTGCCTTTTATTTCACTTCAAAATGGAGCAGTTTAGAAAACAGTGATTCTTAATTTTGTAGGTAACATGTATGGGAACCAAACTCAAAATTTACTGTGGTCAGGAGATAACAATTATGAAATAATAAGTAAATATCAAATGTAAAATGAAACCCTAAAAAAACCCAGAGTAGACTGTTAGTAAAGCCTGGTGATTGATTGTTCATAATTGGTGAACCATATATTTACCCCTGACTAATAAATACCATCAGCAGTTCAATGTCAACTAAGAAGGCAATGTATTTTCACGTGTTGACACTGTTTCAGAAATTGCAAGCATTAAAAAATCATTATCTTTTGTAATGCATTAAAAAACAATTATTGGGGCGCCTGGGTGCCTCGGTCGGTTAAGCGGCTGACTTCGGCTCAGGTCATGATCTCACGGTCCGTGAGTTCGAGCCCCGCGTCAGGCTCTGTGCTGACAGCTCAGAGCCTGGAGCCTGTTTCCGATTCTGTGTCTCCCTCTCTCTCTGCCCCTCCCCTGTTCATGCTCTGACTCTCTCTGTCTCAAAAATAAATAAACGTTAAAAAAATTAAAACAAAAACAAAAACAAAAAACAATTATTACCTTATGGTTTCGACACCAATGTACAAAGATATAATTTTGTGACGTCAATAATCGAAAGGAGTTGGAACAGTTTTAAATGATCAGAATCATGTATGTTAAGATGTAAAAGCTGGTAAAAAAGTTAAGCTGATAAAATTAAAATTAGAGTCTTATAACTTTAGAATATTAAATGTAATCCCCATGGTAACCACAAAGAGAATAGTTATAGAATATACACACAAAAATTTTGCAAATGAAGAAATGAGAAAGGAATTACAGTGTTTCACTGTAAAAAATCAACCACACAAAAGAGATAGTAATGCAGGAAATGAGGAACACAAAGCTATAAGACCTATAGAAAACAAAAAGCAAATGACAGAAGCAAATGCCTCTATATCAGTAATTACTTTAAATGTAAATAAATTATTTTATTTTTATTTTATTTTTTTTAATTTTTTTAACATTTATTTATTTTTGAGACAGAGAGAGTCAGAGCATGAACAGGGGAGGGGCAGAGAGAGAGGGAGACACAGAATCTGAAACAGGCTCCAGGCCCTGAGCGGTCAGCACAGAGCCCGACGCGGGGCTCGAACTCATGGACCGTGAGATCATGACCCGAGCCGAAGTCGGATGCTTAACCGACCAAGCCACCCAGGCGCCCCATAAATGTAAATAAATTAAACAGAGACAGGTATTGGTTAGAAGAATAAGAAAAATGACAGACCTATATGTTATCTACGGGAGGCTCTTTTTAGATGAAAGAAAGAAATAGGTTGAAAGTAAAAGGATGGAAAAAAAATATTCCATGCAAAGAGTAACCAAAAGAGAGCAGAGGTAGCTGTCATAATATTAAGCAAAATATACTTTAAATAAGAAAAGTTCAAAGAAGGACATTATATATTAATGAAAGATTCAATACAGCAAGAAGATGCAATTATAACCATTTATACACATAATGGACCATTAAAATATATAAAGCAAAAATTGAAGGATTGGAGGAAGAGATAGACATTTCTATAATAATAGAAAGTCAGTATCCCACTTTCAATAATAGATAGAACAACCAGACCTATAAATAAGGAAATAGAGGACTTGAACAACACAATAAACCAGCTACACCTGACAGACCTATAGAGAACAACCACTCTACCCAACAACCATAGTATATAATCCTTCTTAGGTACACATGGGACATTCTCCAGGATAGACAATCTGTTAGGTCAAAAATTAAGTCTTAATATGTGTAAAAGGATAGATACCATACAAAATATCTTCTCTGACCACAGAGAAGGAAAACTGTAAAATTAGCAAATTTGTGGAGATTAAAGAAAACATTCTTAAGCAATCAATGAATCAAAGAAGAAATAACAAGAGAAAATAGAAAATACTGTACTTAGAGATGAATGAAAATGAAAGCATAACATATCAAAATGTATGGGATGCAAAGAAGGCAGTGCTAAAATGAAAATTTATACAGCAGCTTCTTACTCAACACGTCTCTGAGGCAAGGGAAACAAAAGCAATAATGAACTATTGGGACCTCATCAAGATAAAAAGCTTCTAAACAGTGAAGGAAACAATCAGCAAAACTAAACAACAACCAACAGAATGGAGAAGATATTTGCAAATGAAATACCAGATAAAGGGTTAGTCCAAAATCTATAAAGAACTTCTCAAACTCATCACCCAAAAAACAATCCAGTGAAGAAATGGGCAAAGGACCTGAATAGACACTTTTCCAAAGAATTCATCCAGATGGCTGAGACACATGAAAAAATTCTCAACATCACTGAAATACAAATTAAAACTACAGTAAGATATCACCTCACACCAGTCAGAATGGCTAAAATTAACAACTCAGACAACAACAGATGTTGGCAAGGGTGTGGAGAAAGAGGATCTCTTTTGCACTACTGGTGGAAATGCAAACTGGTGCACCCACCCTGGAAAACAATATGGAGGTTCCTCAAAAAGTTAAAAATAGAACTACCCTATGACCCCGCAATTGCACTACTAGGTGTTTATCCAAGGGATACAGGTATGCTGTTTCAAAGGGGCACATGCATCCCAATGTTTATAGCAGCACTATCAACAATAGCCAAAGTATGCAAAGAGACCAAATGTCTATCAACAGATGAATGGATAAAGAAGATGTGATATGCATATAAAATGGAGTATTACTCGGCAATCAAAAAAAAAAAAAAAAAAAGAAATCTTACCATTTGCAACTACGTGGATGTAACTAGAGGGTATTATGCTAAGTGAAACTAGTTAAAGAAAGAAAAATATGACTTCACTTATGTGGAATTTAATATGCAAAGCAGATGAACATAAGGGAGGGGAAGCAAAAATAATGTAAAACAAGGAGGGGACAAAACATAACAGACTCTTAAATACAGGAACAAATTGAGGGTTGCTGGAGGAGTTGTGGGTGGGGAGATGGGCTAAATGGGTAAGGGGCATGAAGGAAGACACTTGTTGGGATGAGCACTGGGTGTTATGCATAGGGGATGAATCACTGGAATCCACTTCTGAAATCATTATTGCACGATATGCTAACAAACTTGGAGTAAATAAAGTAAAATAAAATAGAAATTTATAAATGCTTACATTAAAAAACAGTGTAAGATCTCAAATCAAGGGCATATCTTTGTAACTTAACGCACTATAAAAATAATAAAATAAACCTAAAGCCAGCAGAATGAAAGAAATAATAAAGATTAAAGTAGAAAATGATATAGAGAATGGAAAAATAGTGAAAATCAACAAAACCAAAAGTTGCTTCTTTGAAAATATCAACAAAGTGAGAAAAACATTTAGCAAAATTGTCTAAGAAAAAAGGGAGAGAAGACTCAAATTACTAAATCTGAAATAAAAGTGGGACATTACTACCAATTCTACGGAAGTAAAAAGAATTATAAGAGAGCATTGTTAACAGTTGTATCCCAACAAATCATATTAACCTGTGTAAAAGGGATAAATCTTATAAACACAAATGGCCATTCCTCACATTCCTAATAAATAATAACACATTTCTAACATAAAGGTGGGAATGTACATTAGTACATTCATTATGGAAAACAGTTTTGTGGCTCCTTAAAAAATTAAAAATATAAATACTGTTTGATCAAGTATTTCCACTTCTGGGTGTTTATTATCAAGTTCATTATTTATTTGGATGTTTTGTAGTCCTTCTATGAAAAATGAATCTTTAGATTTGCTATATTCTATGTATAGTGCATGAACTTTCCATTCTGTTTTTCATTAGTTTGATGGAAATATAGCCTTTGTTTCTTTCATGTAAATTCCCAATTAGTGCCCATTCTTTGTGAGGAAGTGCTTCCTACCCTCAAATACGTGCTGTGGAAAACTAGGGAATAGTAAGAATGGTGTGGAAAGATAAAGGTGCAGAAGTGCTTTTCAATTCTACTATGAAATCATTGACTAGTAGTGGGCTTCTTCCCTCATAGATTGTAACATGCTCTGTCAGCTAAAGACTGATTTGTTGTTAAGTCAGAAATGCATGAACGAATAAGGTATGAATATAAAGATAGAACATTTTATTATGCGAGTGTAAGTGGAAACCTCTGACTGCCAGTGTCGTGTTATTCTCTGAGGCCCAATAAATGTAGAGAGGTGGAAAAAGGAAAAGGACCAGGGGGAATGATTTATGATAAAATATTAGTAAAATTATATATGGATGCTTTGGCCAAACTTGAAGTAGTGTGGGAAGTGAATAGAAATGGATCATATATTTTATTCCACTCAGTGCCAACTCAAATGTTCACAGTGAAATTGCTTGGGGAAATGAAAAATTATGTGCTCCAAAGCTACAATAAGGATGATCACAGTACTGCCATATTTGAAAATGTGGCGAGAAGTGACAGTCTACCACTGATTTTACATGTGCTTTGTCTCCTTGCCTAGATTGTAAACTGTGAAACAAGTATGCGTTTTCTCTTACACATATATCCTTTAAAGAAGATTGAAACTTCCTTTGATTTGATACCTACTTTCCCTTTGCCAATCTACATTATTTACCAGTAAATTCTTTTCTACCTATTTCACAAATCCTCAAATTCCCTTTTTAATTTCAGCTGTTATTCTCACCTTGCAGAGATTATCATGGAAAGTTCTTTTTCTAATTATCTGATTAGATAATCAGGGTGAAAGCTTTAAAAAAAAGTGCTAGTTGATGTATTGAGAATTTTCTTCTAAAGAATAATGATTTTGTGGCCCCATTTAAAAAATAGGAACACATTCCATATTAATTTTTTGATAGCATGGCTACTTCTTTTGTTCTAAATGTTTCATAGATCAGATATATTTTACGTTGGCCTGCACAGTTTGGCCAGGTAAAAGGTTTGACACAGTTATGCACTTAAGCAATGAAACTCTAGGATCAGAGTGCTGGGGTCTCACATCCCAGCCACACCATTTCCTAGCTCTATGATTTGAGGCAAATTAATTAACTTATAACAACCTCCCTTTACTCTTGTGTAATATAGAGATAATTCTACCTATGAAATAGTACTTATGTAATATAAGAATATCTGGCATTGGGAAATAATAAATGATTAGCTATTATTAACTACATTTCTGAAAATTAAATAAAAAAGTTGAAATAATGGTAATAGGGCCTCAGTTTTTAAATTTATCTTAGGAAGAAATAAGTCAATGAGAAATCATCCCATTCTAAATAGATAGGGACTAGAGGTGGGGCATAGGCTTGATTAAAGAAGATTGAATCTCATGTGAGACTTGGGACTGCTGCAGTGTTTATTGGGTTTATTCAAATGGTAATCTGAATACAAACTTGACACTTCTAACTTTTCTTTTATAAGCATAAGCTAAGCAGTTGAATATGGGGTCACTGCAGAGGCTAAGTTCTGGCCCAGGTAGAATTATTAATATCATCTTTATTACCAGTTACATTTATATGGAGAAAGAAAATCTACAGGTTAAAAAATCTCCTCCTGAGGTAGAGGTCTAGGGGCAGATGTTGTTGGCACCATTACTCTGTTTTATTTCATTTATGTTATTTTTAGTATTATTATTGATGATGTAAATAAATACGCTATTTTTTTCTCTTTTTGATACTTTTAATTGAGCATCATGTATGCTTTTATTTTTATGCATGAGTGAGATAGGTGGGATTGAAATAAGCCTTCTGAAAATTCCCTAGAATAGTCCATAAACCATTTTTAAGCATGCTTCATGCCTGGTTTATTACAACATCGTCATAATTGATGCCCTACATTTTCTCAGTTTTCCCACATGACTCTGGCTTCGTTCTGACCCAGCCATTAATCTCAAGGCCAGACATTACAACCAGGCTATCATCCTATCATCTTCAGCTTTACTTTGATAAATGTTCCTATATTCTCATAATACTTTGTCATCTCTTCTTCATCCTCACTATTGCAACAGACAACTAATGGTTTTACTATTGGCAATTTTGCACTTTCATTCTGTTCGCTAAACTCTTGTCATAGTGGTTTTGCAAATGCCTTCCTGATCAAGTTACTCTCCTGTAAATATTTTTAAAAATATTTAATAGTTCAAAAATTATATGATAAGGTAAAAACACTTTAGTATATAAAACTAAATGACTATTGATTAGTTTCCACTTATCAGTCTTATTCCCAAGTGTGTTTTCCTTCTTCGGGAATTACATTTAGTTTCCCGAATAGGATCTATGTGTTCTAATGACTCTGAGATTTTGGTCATTCTTCTCCCTGTGCTTGGAATGCTGACAGGAATGAACCTGGTTGGGTGTCTGAGTTGTGATTAATGAGTGTGTGCACAGTAGAGAAGTATGGTATAGGGATGTTGTGGTGCTAAATTGTGAGCCAGGCATGAAGTATTGTCTGGATTGGTTTATAGGCTAATCTGAGGACTGAATAATTACCTTTTGAGACTTCACTTACACCGCTGCTTTTTGGTATTTTTTCTCTCTAGCATGGTGTACCCATCCATAGGCTTGGCCACTAAAACCTCTGAGCTTCAGCCATATTTTATACAAATGGTTCACAAAGCACTTTCTTCTGCCTTTTGTTTTTCCCTTTTGATTTCTGTTGTTAATTTTATGTGTCAACTTGTATGGGACATGATATCCAGATATTTGGTCAAATGTTATTCTAGTGGTTTGTGTGAAAGTGTTTTTTAGAAAAGATTAATATTAAATCAGTAGACTGAGTAAAGTAGATTACCCTGCATAATGTGGATGGAGTGGGCCTCATCCAATTAGTTGAAGGCCTTAGTACAAAAAGACTGATCTCCCTAGAAGAAGAGGGAATTTTTCTAGCAGTCCATTTTTGGACTCAAACTACAACACTCCCATGGGTCTCCATCCTGTTGGCCCATGCTTCAGATTTTGGCTTTGTCAAACCTCCACAATCATATGAACCAATTAAAAAAATGTATCTATCATCTATCTGTCTAATCTGTATCTATCTATCTATCTATCTATCATCTATCTTCTTGGCTCTCTTTCTCTGTAAACCTAATACATTCCCTAAATGCAGCTTGAGGACAGGACTATGTCCTTTTGTATTTCTATCGTCTAGCATTTTGTCTGGTTTCAAATTGATAACTAATACAACTATTCAGTTAACAAACTATAATTCCTGTTAAGGCCATATTAGTATCCTTAACCTGCCTCTTCCATCACATATCTTCAGTTTTCAATTATCTGCTCAAATAACTGCCAACATATCTCCGTGGTATCCTGTTACCTCAGCATTAGATGACAAGTCTTCTCTCTTATATTTTATGCTTTTTAAATGAACATCTGAAACTACTATACAGTAGTCCCCCAGTTATCCACAAAGGAATATGTCCCAGGACTCCTGGTGGTTGCCTGAAAACATGGATACTACCAAACCCTAGATATACTGTTTTTCCCTATATGTACATACCCATGATAAAGTTTAACTTATAAATCAGCCACAGTAAGAGAGATATTAACAACAATAACTAATGATAGAACAAGTATAGTAATAAACTATAATAATAGCTATGTGCATGTAGTATCTCTCTCTCCCTCTCAAAATACCTTGTACTGTACTCACCCTTTTTCTTCTTGTGAGATAATGTGAGACGATAAAATGCCTATTTGATGAGATGAAGAAGGAATGATATAGGCATTGTGAAGTAACATTAGGCTATTATTGACCTTCTGATGATATGTCAGAAGGAGGATCATCTGTTTCCAGACCACAGTTGACCATGGGTACCTGAAACCTTGGAAAACAGAACCATGAATAATGGGCACACTATTATAGGTAGCACCTTCTTCCCATTACATAAACACTGCTCTGAGCAGATGCTTTGTTCATTGTATCATAGCACACTTTGTACATTCTTCTTCTCTGCCTTTGCTCAGCCATCATCCTTGTGGGGATATCCTTCATAACATCTATCTAGAGAATCTTGCCTCCATGTAACCCCACCTTCTCTGAGACATCTCGTTGAATTAGTTCTAAAGATCTATCTTGTTATAAAAGCCTTCTTCCAAAGTCATAAATTTAACATATCACAGAGTGTCTTGTATTGCTGGTTATTCATTTCTCTCTCTCTGTGTTCCTTATATTAGTGTTAATATGTCCATGTAGGGGCAAATATAGAAAGTTAAAAAAGCATACATCTGAAACAAGATGAACAAAAGAACATCTTTTCAGAGAATCTGGAGAAATTGAAATGGAGTATCATGTCAGATTGTGTTTTGATTTTATTATCAATATAAGCTTAAAAGACATTTCTAATAGATGCTTGTAAGAGGCTTGAATTATTATAATTTTTTTTCAAATCTTCACTAGAGTGTTATTGAAATTTGCTCATGAAGTTTCTTCATTTTCCTGATCATTATCTAAGGCTTAAGGAGCTAAATTATTTTGTCTTTTAAAATAATAGTCTTATTTTAAGGAAAAAATGCTTAGCTTAGAAGAAAGGCAGGGAGACCTATCCATTTCTTTACCCATCTATCAAAACAAATAGTAGAATTTGGCTTTTTCAGTGTGTGTGTGTGTGTGTGTGTGTGTGTGTGTGTGTGTGTGTGTGTGTTTATGGCTTAAAAATTGTTTTGTTTTGTTTTTTTGCTCAGTATATTCCAAATTTAATCCTTCAAAATATTATAAAGGTCAAAATCAAAAGTAGGGTAACAAAATAATCATTTAAATATAGCCACAAAATACTATTGTAAATGTCATATTTAAGATAGAAGAATAAAAATAAAGAAAAAAGGGACACTGATTTTTAAGACTATTTTTTCTAGTGGCAGTTTTTTGGTTCATAGTAAAAATTGAGAAGAAAATGCAGAGATTTACCATATACCCCTTGCTTCTACATATGTATAGCCTACCTTATTATCAACATCCCATACCAGAGTTGTATATTTGTTACAGTGATGAACCTACATTGACACATCATAATTACCCAAAGTTTATAATTTATGTTACAGTTCATTCTTGGTATTATGGGTTCTGTGAGTTTGGACAAACTCATATGTATCGTATGTATCGACCATTATAGTATCATACAAAGTATTTTTACTGCCCTAATAACTGTGTTCCTACTATTCATTTCTCCTTCCACACACAAAATCCCTGACAGTCACTAATATTTTCACTGCCTCTTATAGTTTTGTCTTTTCTAGAAGTCAAATAGTTAGATTTGGATAGTATGCAGTCTTTTCAGTTTGCTTCTTTTACTAAGTAATATTCATTTAAGTTTCTTCCATGTCTTTTCATGGTTTGATAGCCTTGTTACTTATTAGCACTGAATAATATTCCATTGTCTGGATGTACACAGCTTAACCATTCACCTACTGAAGGACATCTTGGTTGCTTCCATATTTTGGCAGTTGTCAATAAAGCTGCTTTTATGAACATCTGTGTGAAGATTTATGTGTGGACATAAGTTTTCAATTCCTTTTGGTAAATACCAAGAAGCATGATTGCTGGATTGCATGGAAAGTATTATGTTTATTTTTGTAAGAAGTCACCATATTGTCTCCCAAAGTGGCTGTTCCCCATTGCTGTCAGCAGTGACTGAGAGCTTCATTGCTCCACATCCTTGCCAGCATGTGGTGTTGTCAGTGTTCTGGATTTTGGCCATTTTAATAAATATGTAATAATATCTAATTTTTGTTTTAATTTGCATTTCCCTGGTGATAAAATATGTAGAACATCTTTCCAAATGATTATTAGCCATATGTATATCTTCTTTGGCAAGGTGCCTGTCAAGATCTTTTTGACCCATTCTTTGATCAGGTTGCTTGTTTTCTCATTGTTGCATTTTAAGAATTCTGTGTATATCTTGGGTTACAGTCTTTTATCAGATGTGTCTTTTTGCTCTTTTTGCTGATATTTTCTCCCAGTCAGTGGCTTGTCTTCTCATTCTCTTGACATTGCATTTCACAGAGCAAAAGTTTATAATTTTAATGAAGTCTAGCTTATCAGTTACTTCTTTGGTGGTTTGTGATGGTGTATCTGAAAAGTCATTGCCATAGCCAAGGTTATCCAGGCTGTCCAGTTGTTTCAGCAACACTTGTTTAAAAGATTGTTTTTGTTCCATTATATTGCCTTTAATCCTCTGTCTAAGATCAGTTGACTGTATCTGCTTGAACCTATTTCTAGGGCTGTCTATTCTATTTGATCCTGTTTATCTGTTTGTCCATTCTTTCATCAGCAACACACAGTCTTGATTACCTTAGCTTTATAGTAAGTATTGAAGTAGGGTGGTTTCAGTCCTCCAACTTTGTTCTTTTCCTTCAAAATTGTATCAGATACTTTGGATCTTTTGCCTCTCCATACAAACTTTAGAATCGGTTTATCAATATCCACAAACTAACTTGTTGAGATTTTGATTGGGATTTTATTGAAACTATTAATAAAGTGGAGAAGAAATAACATGTTGAAATATTGAGACTTCTATCCATAAGCATTTATTTAGTTCTACATTTATTTAGTTATTTTAATTCACTCATCAGAGTTTTATAATTTTTCTCATGTAGATCTTGTACATATTTTGCTAGATTTATACCTAAGTATTTCATGTTTGAAAGTGCTAATGCAACTGATGTGTGCTTTTTATTTTAAGTTCCACTTATGCATTACTAGTACATAGGAAAGTGATTGTTTTTGTGTATTAACTTTATATCCTGCCATGTTACTATAATTACTTATTAACTCTAGAAGGTTCTTTTGTTGATTCATTTGGATTTTCTACATTAGACAATCATGGCATCTACAAACAAAGATGGTTTTATTTCCTTCTTATAAATCTGTGGATATTTTATTTTTTGTTACATTGCATTAGCTGAGATTTCTAGTATGATATTGAAATATAGTGGTGGGAGGAACATCCTTACCTTGTTCCTGATCATAATGGAGAACCTTCAAATTTTTCATACTCAGATGCTTAGATGTTACCTGTAGATTTTGTTCCTAGATATTCTTGATCAAGTTGAAGAAGTTCCCTTCTATTCTTAATTTATTCAGAATTTTTATAATGAATCATCGGATTTTGTCAAATGCTTTTTCTGCATCTATGGATATGATCCTGTGATTTTTCTTTTTCAATCTGTTGATTTTATGGGTTGCATTAATTGATTTTTAAATGTTTGCATACCTGTGATAAGTTTCACTTGGCTGTGATGTATAATTCTTATATATTTTTAAAATCACACTTTTTTTCAAGTTTATTTATTTTGAGAGAGAAAGAGGGCCCACCTTGGGAGTGGCCGAGAGAGAGGGGGAGAGAGAAAATTATAAGTGGGCTCCACACTGTCAGTGCTGAGCTTGATGTGGGGCTTGAACTCATAAACCATGAGATTATGACCCTGAGCTGAAGTCAGACACTTAACCAACTGAACCACCCAAGCTCCCCATAGACTCACATTTACTTTTAAATAAAGGAGAAATGTCAGCGTCCCACTCTTGATTTTGGCTCAGGTCATGATCTCACAGTCTGTGAGTTCAACCCCCATGTTGGACTCTGTGCTGACAACTCAGAGCCTGGGGCCTGCTTCAGATTCTGTGTCTCCCTCTCTTTCTGCCCCTCCCCAGCTCACACTCACTCTCTCTCTCTCTCTCTCTCTCGCTCTCTCTCAAAAATAATTACTTGCTCTCTCACTAAAAATAATAAAAAATAAAAATAATAATAAAGGAGAAATCTCAATAGTATAGAGCGAAGTGTTTAGATTTACAACTTTGAAGTATGACTCTGAGAGACTTCTCCCATTATGTCATTCTGATATTAGGAACCATATGATATGAACAATATTCAGTATTTAATAACTGAATAAATGAATGATTGCATAAAGATTAGAGTAATATATTTTATGTTCATTGTGGGTGATTGGAATAGACTTTTTTTTTCCTCTTAAATTTAAGATATTAGAAGGAAAACTCAGGGGAAAATAAAAAAAGATACAATAATGGATCTGAATCCTGGCTGCCCACTAGAATTACCTAGAGAAGGTTTATATACACTAGTACTTGGGATTCGCCCTTGAGGAAATAAAAGCATGATTTCTGGGGGTGGCGCCCCAAGTATAATATTGTTAATATTGATAATATTGTTATCACTCCTTGGGTGATTTTAATATTCTGGCATTGTTAAGAACTGCTGTTTCAGAAAAATAAAGCATGTGAGTATGATAATAAGTTAAATATTTTGGGAAAAAATTACCCAGCACTATCTATTTCTTTAAAGACATATGTTTTTCAATAAGGATGGGTGTTCTAAATGAAGCACTGACTCATAGTTACAGATGCTATCACTGCTCTCACATAGCAATAGCTGAGAAGATGAAAATATTGCTTTCTTGTCACAATTCATATATAAAAAATAGTTTTAGACAATTGTATGTTCCAAAAGGCAATGTTCTAATGTCCTAAGTCATTGTGAGAACATTTTCCCCTGTGGTTCCTTACTGCAGTAACATTCTTTTTGTTGCCTTACATTAATTCACTTTCCCAATAGGTTTCAAAAGTTTTCTAAAAATTTCTTTTCACTTAAGGTATATATTATAAACTCATTTGCTCTCCATTTCAGTTAGGAAATATGTAATCTGACTCTAATTTACTAGGGAATGTTATTTCTGGGAATCATACCATAGAAAATAATATAGTATCATTTAGTCTTGCCTGTCTGTTTGATTAAAAACTTTTGTCTTTGGGACACCTGGGTGGCTCAGTCAGTTAAGCATCTGACTTTGGCTCAGGTCATGATCTCATGATTCACCAGTTCGAGCCCTATGTTGGGCTCTGTGCTGACAACTCAGAGCCTGGAGCCTGCTTCGAATTCTGTGTCTACCTCTCTCTGCCTCTCCCCCACTCGTACTCTGTCTGTCTCTCTCTCTCAAACATAAATAAGTCATTAAAATTTTTTTTAAAATGTGTCTTTAAATTTATCTTCTTAAAAATAATGAAGTGCAACAAGATTTTGAGAGCTGGCGGTTGAGGAGGCTTCTTGCTTGTACACCTTTTACTTTGATAATTGAGGGAAGAGAACACAGAAAACACAATTTTGTATTTTAAATCCTCACCTACTGTTGAATCATTTCTGTATTAACATTGTAATAATAAATAACATTATTTTAGCTTCTTAGTTATATATTATAGTATTTGAGGAACTTGTTTTTTAACTCTAATATATTCAGAAAGCTATTCATTTTAAAAGGAATGGAAAGTCTGGTGGGGTGATTCTAAGTACCTAGATAATTAATTACATTTTAGTTTTCCAAAATAAAGAGATTGGTTAGATTGTTTTAAATCCTGGGAGTACTTTAACCTTAATGTTAATGTTAACTAAGGCCAATTATTCTGTGTCCATCTCAGAAAAAACAAGTTCCTAGAGAGTTGATTTAATTACATGTTCAAAGTATGAAAGTCTTCACTTTCTCCTCCTTCTATTGCCCTACCTCCCCCTCTTCCTCTTCTTCTTCCTCCTAATCAACCTCATTCTTATTTTTTTCCCTAGAGTCACTATGCTTTTAATGTTTATTTTTGAGAGAGAGAAACAGACAGACAGAAAACAAACTGGGGAGGAGCAGAGAGAGAGGGAGACACATAATCTGAAGTAGGCTTTAGGCTCTGAGCAGTCTGCACAGAGCCCAATGCAGGGCTTGAACTCATGAACCCTGACCTGAGATCATGACCTGAGTCAAAGTCAGATGCTTAAATGACTGAGCCACCCAGGCACCCCAAAAAGTCACTAAGATTTACGAGGAACTTTATGGGCATGGAATATTTTGTTCAACCTAATATTTTAGAGGATAACTACTCTGAAGGGTGAAATAAGGAAACACGGAACAAAATCTTTACAACTGTGTGGTAGTTAAAGATTTCTTAGGCAGGGTAGTAAAAAGCACCAAACAAAAATTACAAGTTGGGCTTCATAAGATGAAAAATATTTCTTTTTCAATAGATATTAAGAAAGTAGAAAACTAAGTCTCAGATGTAGAAAAAATATTTTCAGTGCCCATATATGACAAAAATCTTCAGTCCATACTGTATGAGCACTTCAGGAGACAAAATAGATTTTAAGTAAAATATGGTTGTAAGAGACAAAGAAGTATATTATATATTAATAAAAGTTTCAATACAGCAGAAAGATATAACTATATAAACATTTAAATATTTGGGTTTGTATGATGTAGCATCTAATGACAGACCATCAAAATAATGTGAACCAAAAACTGACAGGATTGAAAGAAAAAAAGATGGTTCTACAACAGTAGTTGGAAACTTCAATACCCCAGTCTCAATAATGGATAGAACAGCTGCACAGAAGATAAATACTTATACTATTTATAGTAACCTCTGTGATTTAAAGAGGGCCTGAAATTCTCAAAATTTTGAAAATATTTGCTTTGTAAATTCTTAAACCTAAAACAAGAGATGAATTGGGATATTATAACATAAATTTTGAGTCTTTTAATCATTATCATTATCACTAGTATTCTTAAAAATATTAAGTATAACCACTCTTTAACAGTGCCCTTCCCTCATGAAAGGAAGCTTCCACATTCTAAGGACAGTATACGTCAGTATTAAATAGATTTAAATTTATATAAATCCATAAATGTTTGGGGGAATTTTATTTCCCTCTGACATTCTATCATGGATCCTCAAAATAGAGATTTTTTTTTTCATTTGAGTCAAGATATTATGTTCCCAAGACTCCTTATATCAATAGTTAGTCGTCCTTGGACGACCGTATTTAAATACGTTTGTCCTCCTTAAAGGTGCCACTGTGGCCCAACATACATGGGCAGGAGTTCTTTGTGGAAGGTGTGAACAGAGCTTGGAAGCATGCAGCAGTCTGCACAAATGCTCATAGGATCCTTCATGGGATGGAATGGATCTATAGTGAGAAGAGGATGGAGGTAGTGCCTTTACCATCAGGCGTGGGATTTGACCCTTGAGGTCAATTTGAAGTTATTTTAACAATATAGGGATAAAGAACATATTCTATTTTAACAATATAGGAATAAAGAACATATTCTATTTAACAGTTTGATAGTTTGATTTATAACTTCAGTATTTAGACATATGGTGCATAGGCTTTTTAAAAATCTTTTATCCTGCTTCTCAGAATGTCAGAGGCAGACTGATTAGGGATTATTAAAGATACACATTTTTTACTTTATAGTTGTTCATATGTACTTTCATTGTAATCACCTCCAAGCCAGAGGGTAAAAGTAGGTTAATAAAATTAGGACAAACTTCTGGAATCAGAAAACTGGTATGGGAGGAGGCCTTAAGATTCTTTGCCCTTAATATTAAGCATGAAGCAACTGAGATTATGAATTTTGTTCCAAATTATCCAGAAAGGTAGTGGCAAAGCCAAACTAAAAGCCTAGGTACATAGACAGCTTTATAATTGTCTTTGCCTTTTATCTTTTATTAATTAATCTATTTATTTTATATTTCTCTTAGTAGACTGCTTAGTGCAAATAACTTTTTAGGTCTTATCAAAAGTTCAAAAAATTAAAATCATGTCAGTACATGTTGTAAAGTCAAGGCTCAGTGACTTATGGAAGTTGCATTTTTAATTTTGTAAACAATGTCATTTCTACTGGATCAAGAACTGACATTTTTTAAGGACTTTAAATGGTATTAGCCAGTTGTTCCATTAATATTTATAGAAACCATCTTATAAAATTGAAATGATTTCTTCATTTACATGTTTACATAAATATTGGAAATTCTAAGAACATGCAAATGTAAACAACTAAATTTACGTTTTATCTGGTGATTAATACACATTTTACAAACATTAGAAGAGCTAATATAAATCAGTAAAGAAAATTTATTAAATTAATTAAACCTGTGCTAATGTACTATACTAGTTTGAAAATTGATTAAGTAATGACACTGCTCCAAAATGAACAGTCTTCAGGAAACATAACTTGCAATTCTAAAATCCAGATGAAATTATTACTGTGACTGTCTTAACATGATGTAATTCTGCTTTGGATATCATATCACATATATTTGAAATTAAGGACTAAAAATTATTGCCCAACTTATAGCTTATATTCCATGCCACTGTCATCCAGTTATTTAGCCATATCTGATTGCCCAGTCCAATTAATTTAAATTTAATGTCCACTTACATTCGTCATTTATCAGACACTCGTTTGAATTGCAGGAATAAGGGAGCATTGGCATTCATTCTGGAAAATACATCTGTTTAATGAAGGGCAAGGGGTCACGTCTATAGAAAAGGTGCTTAAAAATGCATCATCATAAAAATGAGGAAGAAACTATTTTCAGAAATTTTTACTCACATTAAAGTATTACAGTATAATATAAAACTTTACTATATATGGATGACACCACCTATTTTCTTTCAGTACACATTATTCAAATGTTACAAAGGTGATCAACCTTTAACCTTTATATCTTTTTATATGTGATCTCCTTTAATTTTTTGAGGAAGGCAAAAAAGCAAGAAAAGAAAAATAAAAGAAAAAATGGCAAAACAAGTATTCTCAGATTCAGGGAGTTAAATATGCTATTAACAGAATGAGAATCTATTTATATATATTTATTCTTCTATTGAGTTGATTTATTTTCAGTTAATTGCCACAGATCATCAACATAACTAAAAACAGATTTAATTCATTTTTTTTTTAATAATAAAAGCTAATATCTTCCCAGTAATATTGGTATGTTACGTACTTGTTTTTATTGAAGCGAAGAAGCAACAGTTGAGCAAAATCTTGGAAAATTTGGGCAAAAGTTTTGACAACATTTTTGAGACCATACATTGAACAAATGACTCATGGTCATGTAAATATTGGTAGTAGAGATAAAAGCCAATCAATCACTACTAACTCCAATTGGCAGTAACTTGATAAGGCCTACAGATCAAATCAATCTTTGAACTATTGGTTTATGAGCTAAGTAGGTGAATACAAAGATTCAAGTAACAGTAGAGTGACATCAAGACCCAGGTTTATCTGATCATGCATGGAGCCTGGCTGATTCCATTGATTAGGCAGTAGAGATTGTGATCCTCTTTCCTGCTGTGCTCAAAAGCAAGAGGACAAAGGCAGAGAATCACCCTGCCATTGAACACATCAACAGTGGCTTTCAAGAAACATGACAGAGCAATTGTTCATTGAATTTGCTTCTAGGTAAAGAATTTTCTAAAGGTTAAGGTAAAACTTTATCACATAGTGTGCCCCTCAAAAGTGACCCTATGGCCATAGAGTCTATCAAGAACCATTCTTGTGGCTCAGTTATGCTTAAATGCACAGCCCAAAACAAATAGAAACTTGCAGGAAGTGTCATTCTGCAGTGTAAAATGTGCAGATATCATCAGACTACTAAACATAGCCAAAAGCTATTTGACATTTCTCCTATCCAGAGGTGGATTCTTTTTTTTTTTCCTCCTTGAATGTGGGTGTTCATATGACTGCATTGACCAATGCAGTATGGTGAATGTGTAGCTATGATACGTCCAGGCCTTGCTTTTAAGAAGACTGGAGTCTCCCTTGGCCTTTTGGAATCCTAGACTATCATGTAAGAAGTCAGTCTTTCCTGTGGAGTAAACAAATGGAGAAGCTCCAAGTTTTGATGGGAAGAGGGCTCTAGTCAAATCCAGGCTTCTAGCTATCTGTGCCAAGACACCAAGGATATGAATGAAGCTATCATGAACAATCAAGACAAGTGGAACTTCTAGTTGAATATCACTGAGTGATCAGAGTCAATAATACATGGAACAGAAGAATCATCCCTGCATAAATTCTTGGCCCCCCAAATTGTGAGATATTAAAATTGTTGATTTTCATCACTAAAATTTGGAGCAATTTGTCACACAATAGATAACTAGAAGAAATGCTCATTTTGAATTTGATTTTTTAATGTAATGAACTACATTTATTGGAAAGAATATATGTGCATATCCTAAAAATAAAGACTAAGAAATCTCTTTTTTTTGGGGGGGGGGCAGGGGGACAAGAATAACTAGGCAGCTAGGCAGACTAAGGGTAGGAACCAATAGAACAAACATTTAAATGTGAAATTAGGAAAAGACCTCAGTATTAACAACAACAAAAATCTTATTGATAGATGTATTGATTAAAATTGACTGGCTAAAGAACACTCTCTCTGTGATGTAACAACGTTGTGTTTCTTCCTAATGACATATTATCTTTAATTACAGGATAATTATAACTCATAATGGCATTTGCTTTGTCCAACTGCTTGCCTTAAATACTGACCATGTAAGACTGTCTGAAGGTCTGTCTCAGTTTGAATACTTTAAGGAGATAAAGCATAAAACACAAAGAACTAGTGTTATATTTTACCCTAATCTCATACTAATTAATGAAATTAATGATTTTCCTTAGGTCCCATGATAGAAGACACTAAAATTTTACCAAGGGAAGAAAATGATCAAAAAAGTCTTCATTTTCCACCAAAACACCAACCTACAGTCAAGAGAGTGCTTACAGCTAGGTGTGGCATGTAATTTTTAAAGTTTAGAAATTTAAAAAGTTTAGATAACTTTCTCAGAAAATATGAAGATATTAAATCTCCATTCAGAAATTGATAAATACCAAAATACTGAATAGGTAGTGAAAGTGTTTATGTACCATCAAAGATTTTAATTGACTGAATCTTCATATAAGATATTCATTAGGTGACTATTTTTTATCACTTCAAATGGACACAGTTACAATTAAACTGAGGTAACCTTTCCATTTCGGGATGGCTTTTTCAGACTATTTGCAATTATGAGTGAAAGGGTCACCTTTATCCATGCACTAAATGAAAGATAATCATGTTTTGTCCCTGCCACTATTTCATGGTTTTACCTTGGAAATTAATCCTATCAGATTGACCCCTAAAGGCACACACCAATTGCAGTAGGAAAGTTTAATATCTCATGATATTGATAGGAGAAAACACAGACATCAATTGTACTTGAAGATTTCTTATGCTAAATTCATTTAGAATCTTTACTCATCAAAACCCAAGAGTTTTGGCCAAAAGGCGTGTCAAGTAATGGGGATGGAAATATGCTCCAGAAAGAGCAAGAAGACCTGATGCTGTGGCAGTGCTAGCCAAGAATGATCAGCCTGGGGAACTACTTACAGTTACACAAACTGTGCTCTGCATACTGCTGATCCAGGAGTTGAAGGTGAGCATGAAAACCTGTGTGTGCTCTGTTTGTCAGTCTGCATACACAGGCACAGGTATCCTCAGCCCAGAAAAGAAATCCTTTTTTACCTTACAGGAGTTTTTCACAGTAATTGTCTTTTTCTAACTCTTAAAAAGATGACATTTTATTGGCAATGGCCCTGAGTCTATCTTTCCCAATCATTGTGTCCAAACAGACATCTGCATTTTTTAGTCTGATCTAGACTGAAGCAGGGATGAGCAGTTTATAAGGCAGAGATACTTGAAGTCAGGTGGATTTAGAATTGTTTGCTTGAAGCTCTATGTAGGTTGAAGAAAGTTATTCTAGTCAGCAGCTGGGTATTCTTGGGTAAGGAAAAGATCTAGTTCTTAGTAGAAAGTGATAAGCAGGAGCTACTTTGAGGCTTGGCAACCAAAATTGGTAAGAGGGTTAGGGGATGATAGGGCACCATTCCCGCCAGGAATGTTGGCAGAGGCAGTAGTCTGAGGCTAATTAATATATCATTGTTTGGTTCTTGGTTCCTCAGAGATTGGGTGAGACTTGTGTGGGCAATTTGGTTGTCTTAAGACAGATATTAAGAAGTGAATAAATATTAAAGCTAGAACAAGAATTTTTGTACCATCTTTCTTTAATTTATGTTCTGACATGCCTTGAAGATATGAATTTACTCTCCTCAAATATTAGTACTACTCATAACTGATTATTAAAATATTAAAAATATTAGCCAATATTAACTTGTAATACTCTTGATTTTCCAAGTACTATGTTAAGTGCTTTATATTTTTTATCTCATTTAATCCTTATAATATCTCTGTGAGGTGAATGAAATTTTCTTATTTTTGGAATTTGGGAACCTGGATGAGGTTTAAAGAGGTTAAGTCACTGTAGATAGACATACACAGGAGTGACAAAGACATTTCAATCCTCCCTTCTTTTAGCATATGATTCCTGTGAGTAGGCCATTTTCCCCTTCTTTCTTTGATGGCAAATGAGATTTAAAAAATCTTTACATTAGGTCAAAACAATTGAAGAGATATTTTCACCTAATACTTAAAATCTCTTACATTTACTTATATCTAATCAGTATCCTAGAGCAGTATATTCTTTCTTTTAACTGATTATCACAATCAAAATAGGGAGCTTTGTTGTTTATCTTCATAGTGGTTTATAATTTCTATTTTTAAGTCCTTTTTTTAAATTTTATTTTCATGTTCATTAATTATAGGGGGGAAATATACTACAAAATTGTAAGAGAGACGATAACACCAACAATACATAACAATTAATTTACCTAGATATATCTAGCAATATGGTTTGGAAATGTATAAAATAAAACTTGTGGAGTTATAAACCAAAAAGGACAAATCCACAACCATGTAAAAGGTAAGAACTTAAAGAACTACAAGCAAAAAATTTATACACATCTATCAGAAGCAGATGAATCAAGCTGTGTTTACTTGTTTTATTTTGTTAAAAGAACCTCTTTTACTTGAGTATGTAATGCACAATGTTACAATAGTTTTCTATTTATCTGGTTTTAATTGTTATTCCATTGCCGGAGATTTGTATGAAATAGATTTAAGGTGGGATTTAACATCTGTAATTTTCAAAAAATCCTTTTAGTATACGTGTCCATCCTGGTTTTGGAGTCACTGTTCTGTAATTAATCCTTAAAAGCCCATATGTTTAAGTCTATTTATGATCTGACCAAGGAATCTCCAGAAATCTCTGTTACCTGATCACTGAAAATAATGCTGAGATATTGAGAAGGTGTGTAAAGTTCTATTTATTGGCTTAAGTTTAAAATGTAGACATGTAACCATAAAATGAGAAAGTTTAATTTAGACACTCTGAAAGATTGCTTGCAAATTTGACATTATACCAGTTCAAGAGTTGAGTATTTTGTTGTTGTTTATCTTTGAATGCTGATTGTACTGAGCAATAAAGAGGAATGTACAAAGTGACAACTTCGAGTTCTTTCTAGATTGCTGGAATCAACACACCAGGGCCTACTGCCTGGCATGACACTTTGCACTACTTTAAAAACTTTCCTTTTGTAAAAATGGAAACTAACGTCACTTATTTGCAGGATTTGAGGGAAAATGTGTGCAAATCACCGGCTCAGACTAGACAGTTAAAAATGTTATTTTTCCTGCAGAAATATATAATCTAATTAGGAAGCCAAAGCAGGGAAAAACAAAATAGTTAATTCTAATGCAATGTGGTCAAGGTCAGTGAAGGATTTCTCAGTGTGGGTTCAGCCAGCTTCTCTCCTTCCTACACCTCAGGTTTTCTCATCTACCTAGGGGAGATCATCAAAAGAGGTTGAGTTCAACAATAGGTTTTTCTGCTGTTTCCATGGCAACCAAATGAAAATAATCACCAGACTTCACTTCAATCCTTAATGCGATTTAGTCAGCAACATTTGCTGAGCACCCACTGTGTGCAGGGAAATGTACCGGAAGGTTATGGCAACAAGAAATTTTATTGTCATAAGTGGAAACTGCTAGGAGAAAATAACTTTCTCTAAAAATATATCTTCTGAAAAAAATTTCTAAAAATCTGCCTCATTATTTGCACATTAGGGTTTCTAGGTTTACATTGGGCACTAAGTGTTTCTTTGCAAACTTCTACAGAAATAGTTACCAAGGTAAGAGTGGAATTTGTCCTCTACTCTGAAAATGAATTGAGTCTGTTGAGATAATAGTTAAACACTGTTTTACCAAAAGTTGTGGATTTCTCTCTAGAATTTTCTCCTGGGAATATAGAGACACCTAAATACAAATGTAGGAAAATGGTATTTCCCCAAAGTTTGCCTTTTTTTTTTTGGAAGATCCTGGGACAGTAAGGTTAAACAGGAAGAATGTCATTAAATAATAGTGAGTAGTAAAACAGTTATGGTGACCTTTCTCATAAAAGCCAGCTTGTAATGACTAGCTGCAGACTGTCAGATAAAGAATCCAAATATCTTTCATCTACCTCCTCACAGCCATGTGTGGCTAGTCCATACTAGGCAAGAACAAATACCAGGTGTCTCCCACGGACATTCTTATCTCTTTAAAATTTTTAGTAATGTGTTTCCTTAACACCCATCTCTAATCTGCAATTTTCCAGAGCTACTTTCCACTGAGATTTATTTCACTCAAGTTGGTTTTATGTATGATACTATGTATGCTCTTTTATGTATTTGCATATTTCTCCAACTAACCTAAACAAGAAGAATTAGTGAAATATGACGCGGCATGCCGACATGCTTATTTAAACAGTGTGCGTTTATTCAATTTTAAATACCATTGTTTCTTACTACACAGTAAGCAGAAGTTCCTTATATTAAGAAATAGAAAATATTAAGAACAAAATAGGAATGTTAAAGTGATCCATAATTCAATACTCTTGGACTCTATTAACATTGAAGTGTGTCTTTTGCTTTTATTGTTAAAAAATGAGCTTGTTCTTTTTACATAATTTATAACCTCCCTTTATATTTACTGATATATCATTGATCATATTTGCATATTGTTATGGACCGAATTGTGCCCTTCCCCCCATTCATGTTGAAGTCCCAACCCCTAATGTTACTATATTTGGAAATAGGGTCTCTAGAGAAGGTACTAAAGTTAAAAGAAGTCATAAGGGTGTGACTCCCATCTGATAGGCTTAGTTTCCTCCTTAGAAGAGGAAGAGGCAACAGTGATCTCCATCTGAGCACACAGAACAGTTTGTGTGAGACATATGAGAAGGCACCCTCTGCAAGCTTAGGAAACAGTTCTCACCAGAAAGCAACCCTTCTGGCACCTTGATCTTGGACTTCCAGCCTCCAGAACTATGAGAAAATAAATTTCTTTTGTTTAAGTCACTTAGACTGTGGTGTTTTGTTAAGGCAACCTGAGCAGACTATACATAAAATGTGTTTCTATAACCACATTTTAATCATGACATCGTATCTTCTGTATGTCATAATTTATTTTTACTTCCTTATTTTTAGATATTTCAATTTCCTAAATATATTTCAATCTTAATATTTACTTATTTTCATAAGAAAAGTTTTCAGAAATATTTCTGAATATAAAACAAAGCACATCTTAAAATATTTTTGATCCATATTGGTAACTGTTAAGCCAATCTGTACCTCTGTGAGCTATGTGAGAGTATGACCATTTCACAGTATATCCATATGTAAAGAAATTACCATTTTTCAAAAATCTCTGTAAATCTGGTAATCAAAAATTATGTTTTATTTTTTTACTCCATTTGAATTTTTAAATGTGATTTATAGGGAATTGCTTATATTTGTGATATTTTATAGTGATTTGATAACTAATTTTTGATATGTCGTGCAGAAGATCGATTCAAGTTACGTCTGAAGGGAGTTCTCTGTGCCTCTTGGATTTCAATGCCTTTTTCCTTCCCCAGTTCAGGGAAGTTCTCAGCTATAATTTGTTCAAGTACCCCTTCAGCACCCTTCCCTCTCTCTTCCTCCTCTGGGATACCAATTATGCGTATATTATTTTTTTTTAGTGTATCACTTAGTTCTCTAATTTTCCCCTCATACTCCTGGATTTTTTTATCTCTCTTTCTTTCAGCTTCCTCTTTCTCCATAACTTTATCTTCTAGTTCACCTATTCTCTCCTCTGCCTCTTCAAGCCGAGCCATCGTGGATTCCATTTTGTTTTGCAATTCGTTTAAAGCGTTTTTCAACTCCTCGTGACTGTTCCTTAGTCCCTCGATCTTTGTGGCAAGAGATTCTCTGCTGTCCTGTATACTGTTTTCAAGCCCAGCGATTAATTTTATGACTATTATTCTAAATTCACTTTCTGTTGTATTATTTAAATCCTTTTTGATCAGTTCATTAGCTGTTGTTATTTCCTGGAGATTCTTCTGAGGGGAATTCTTCCGTTTGGTCATTTTGGAGAGTCCCTGGCGTGGTGAGGACCTGCAGTGCACTTCCCCTGTGCTGTGGTGTATAACTGGAGTTGGTGGGCGGGGCCGCAGTCCGACCCGATGTCTGCCCCCAGCCCACCGCTGGGGCCACAGTCAGACTGGTGTGTGCCTTCTCTTCCCCTCTCGTAGGGGCGGGATTCACTGTGGGGAGGCGTGTCCCGTCTGGGCTACTTGCACACTGCCAGGCTTGTGTTGCTGGGGATCTGGCGTATTAGCTGGGGTGGGTAGGCAAGGTGCACGGGGGCTGGAGGGGCAGGCTTAGCTCGCTTCTCCTTAGGTGATCCACTTCAGGAGGAGCCCTGTGGCAGCGGGAGGGAGTCAGATCCGCTGCCGGAGGTTTGGCTCCGCAGAAGCACAGAGTTGGGTGTTTGCGCGGAGCGAGCAAGTTCCCTGGCAGGAACTGGTTCCCTTTGGGATTTTGGCTGGGGGATAGGCGGGGGAGATGGCGCTGGCGCCTTTGTTCCCCGCCAAGCTGAGCTCTGCCGTCAGGGGGCTCAGCAGCTCTCCCTCCCTTTGTCCTCCAGCCTTCCCGCTTTCCGAGCAGAGCTGTTAACTTATGACCTCCCAGACGCTAAGTTGCGCTTGCTGTCGGAACACAGTCTGTCCGGCCCCTCCGCTTTTGCCAGCCAGACTCGGGGGCTCTGCTTGGCCGGCGAGCCGCCCCTCCGCCCCGGCTCCCTCCCGCCAGTCCGTGGAGCGCGCACCGCCTCACCGCCCTTCCTACCCTCTACCGTGGGCCTCTCGTCTGCGCTTGACTCCGGAGACTCCCTTCTGCTAATCCTCTGGCGGTTTTCTGGGTTCTTTAGGCAGGTGTAGGTGGAATCTAAGTGATCGGCAGGACGCGCTGTGAGCCCCGCGTCCTCCTACGCCGCCATCTTCCGGACTCTCCGATAACTAATTTTTATTAGCCTTTCTGTGTCTCAACTTAGTGACTTGCATATGCATATCCTTGTAGGTATTTACTTTTTAAACTATAGGAAAATATGCTTATAATTACCTATTGTTGTATTGTAAGAAAGTTATGCACAGAGCCAAGAGATTGTTATAAATGATATTTATTTCATTGACACAAGAAACACATTTATCCATGGTGAGTTGGCATTGAGTGGCAGTTGAGCATAAAGAGCATGGGGAATATTTGATTTCCAAATCACCATTTCCTTATGTTTTTGATTCTAGCTACTGCTCATAAAATTTTTACTTCTACTCTTAATACTTTATGTCATATTTCCCAGGTTAAACTCCTCATTTTACACCTTCTCGATAGTTAGCCAATATCCTATATACTTTTGCTGACTAATATTTTAAGTCTGTAACTTTTTATGTTCATCTGAACCCAATTTGACTCTTCTATTTTCTCTCAAAGAATTATCTCACCATCCACTCAGGTTCTTATAGCAACAACACGGGTGCCATGTTTGACTTATTTTCTTAAATTTACATCTAATGAGCCAATACTTTGATAACTTCAACAAACATTTATTTATATGCTTCTCTATATCAGATAATGTTCTAGACTTTTGGCATACAGCAGGAAACAAAGCAAAGTCCTTGTTTTTGCAGAGCTTATATGAATGTGTGTATGTATTAGGGTGCAGTCAGAACACAGAAATGAACATAGAACTTTTAATTTAAAGAATTATTGACTAGTTATAAGCAACTAACTATTAAGGGATAAAGAGAACCCTATAGAATGCAAGAATAGTAGATACACAGACGAGCTACTACTAGGGCTGAGAGCACAACCAAAGGAAGAAACAAAGTTAGAAAAGACTTCCCACTCCAAAGACTGAGACTCACATCTTACTGGAAAGAATCTGCTTGTAGTCCCATTGGAAAGAATCTGCTTGTAGTCCCATTGGATAGTAGAGGATTTGCCTGAGGAGTTACTGGGAAGGGCTGGCAAACAGGAAACTGCCTGCTGGGGAATGATGTGCTTAGAAGCCCCCCATTGGGGCACCAGCAAAACATCCTGGAATGCTTCCTGCTGGAATGCCACCAAGACTTGCTGGGAAACTTTTCACTGGGTATCTGGTAAATCTTTTTGGCAAGCCACCTGCTGGAGTGCTTTGAAATTCCCTAGGAGTCCCTCCACCTTGCCTAGTCTACCTATGAAACTCACTGGAGAGTAAATGCCACTGGATGTCCTGCATACCACTGCTGGCTATGCACTGGAACAGGAGCAAAAGCACACCAGGGCTAGAACCATTCCTCTTGCAGTGTTCTTGTGCTCTTTTACTTACAAAGTTTAACATTGTGCCAACTGGCAAAGTAGAAATGTTTATAAGATTCAGATTCAGTATCAGAAACAAGACAAAGAAGGAAGAATTTGTAGCTGAGAGGCAAATGGTTGTTAAGTAACACAGTCTACTTCTTTGGTTGTAATAACAAAACAACTCTATGTTTCCATTTAACCAGATAGAGATACAATTATTTTAAGTAAAGTTGTCAACTATTGCTTGAAATGTGAAGAAACTGATTCCCAAGAGTCGTTTTATCCATTGCTAGCTATACTAAATTATTCCTCAAATTCTGTCACAGTCTTATTGAATATTATGTTACCTAAAAAAACAAAGTTTAAGGTTAACCTGTAACAACTTGTATATAAAGTATTGTAAGGTTAACCTATGACAATTTGTATATAAATTAATAATGAATACAGGGATGTAGAAGAAAATAACTAGCATATAAAAACACATATAAACAAACAAAGAGAAAATAAAACTACTATATATCTTGATTCCATAACTGGTCACAAGTCTGTAATTGGTCTATAATTGGCATATGACTACCTTTTCTACTACCATTCTATATTACCTTGCTTGCAACAGGAACCTCATTTGGTTAGGGTTTTACCTGTTGAAGTTACTCAAACACTCATTCCCAAAGGATCTGATTGTTCAACAGCCCTTTATTGGCTTGCTTTAGTTTTTATAATTAAATTTTTTTTAACATTTATTTATTTTTGAGACCCAGAGAGACAGAGCATGAACAGGGGAGGGTCAGAGAGAGAGGGAGACACAGAATCGGAAACAGGCTCCAGGCTCTGAGCCATCAGCTCAGAGCCTGACACGGGGCTCGAACTCACGGACCGCGAGATCGTGACCTGAGCTGAAGTCGGACGCTCAACCGACTGAGCCACCCAGGTGCCCCTTGCTTTAGTTTTTAAAATTTTTCTTTTAAGTACTAAAATTCATCTCAGAGAAGTTTCTGGGTTTTAGACATAGTGTTCTTTTCCCTCAGTTGTGTAGCATTTACTGTTTTTCCTTGGTAATTGGGATCAATACTCCAGAAGATAACTCCTTTTATCTGCCTGTTGATTCAGAAGCATCAAGAGCCCCTGATGATCATGAGGCAGACCCACATTACAATTTAATGGAACCATTGTTGTGTTTCATGGTGAAAGCATTCTTCCGTTGGTGACTAAACCTCTAAACCAGCAGAGCTCAAAGTTTTCAGGAGAGACCACAGAAGTTATGGGAGTGCCTTATTAAGTTGAAGAGTGAGAGGAGCCAGTTCAGTGATTACCCTTTCTTTGATACTAGGACTCATGGATTCTGGATCTAGTGGAGACAGCACTATAATATGATCTCCCGTTCAAAGATATTTACCATCCTCTAAGACAATTCAGTTGCTTCCCAACTGGCACTAAATCTGGGGTTTTCCTAAGTCATTACACCTTCCAATTAGACCACCTGCCTCTAGGTGATGGAGTATATGGTAAGATCAATTATTTCCATAGCCTTGAAACTTTGCTGTATGACATTTGCCTTGAAATGAGTTCCTTTACCAAAAATAAATGCTGTGAAGAATGCCATGATGATGGATAAGAAATTCATCTAGGAGTTTGTGGATATTTGTGCTGGGAGATGAATTGCTGGCATGGCAAGCAATTCCATATTCAGAGTATGTGTCTATTCCAAGTGAGATGGGCTTTTGACCCTTTTATTATGAATTAGCTTCAGTATAATCAATCTGTCAGGTGGCTGGCTAGTGCTCTGGGAATTGATGCCATATCAGCAGTTTAGTGTTGATCTCTTCTTTTTGTAGATTAGGCACTTAGTAGGAACAATTGCCAGGTTAGAGTTGCTAAGGGCATGTATGTCCGTGATGTTGAGCCCATCTGCAGCCTCCACTTATGCTCTTATGGACACTTCACTTTGGGGCTTGATCAGAAAGTACTGGGGTTTCTGGGAAAGAAGTTGATCAACATCTACAGAGCACATTATATTGTCTACCTGATTATCATGAGCCCCTTCAGTGTTGACTGCACTTTGTATCTATTTTGTTCTGATCACTGGTATATCATTACTGTCCTTGATGGATGATGTGTTCATCTTGTCTTTGATGGCTAAATGTTGCCACTTGGCCTATATTATATGGAGTGCATAACATCCATTGAAATTAGAAAGATTATCTCAATGATAGTATTTTAATACCTATATAAGCCTTATAAAAGAGAATATCTACCAGAAATAGAAATGCTTGGAGTGCCTGTGTGGCTCAGTTGGTTGATCATCTGACTCTTGATTTTGGCTCAGGTCATGATCCCAGGGTCATGAGATCGAGCCCCAGGTCAGGCTCTAAGCTGAGTGTGGAGCCTGCTTAAGATATTCTCTCTCTCTCTCTCTCTCTCTCTCTCTCTCTCTCTCTCTTCCCACCCCCCTCTGTCTCTCTCTCTCTCAAAAAAAAGTAGAAATACTCAATTCACTTATGTATTTATTCATGCCTTAGTGAAAGGAGTATCTCATGTGCTTCTTTTGAGGGTGTATTTGGTATGAGTTTGCAGGTCATGTGTGATAAATCCATGCCAACGTTCCTATATCCTTAAGACTTTAATTATTATAAAATTTAATCCCTATATCCTTAAGACTTTTTAATTCCCTCATCACATCATTACTGATAGTTTGGGAATATGCACCTCACCTACCGTAGGCCACAAATGAATTCAAGTTTCAATCAGTCAACTAAATAATCTGGTAGTGCCACCTTCACCTCCATGAAGTGACAGCTTTAATCTGGAATCTCTAAGTGCACCAATATCAATGAGATATTAATATGATACCCATCTGAGAAATCAATGAGATACCAGTAAGATTTCTGAGAATCAGTAAATAGAAGACGCAGCTCTCCAGTTTTCAGACTGTGGTTTTAGCTGAGAACTGAAGGATATAAGCTTGGCATTTTCTTTCAGTAAATGCTCCAGTGAAGATACTATATAGATTTGTAGTCACTACCACTGCCATCACAATTGAGTGCAGCAAACATTTGAGTCCAAAGGTGCTTGTTTTTGCTGGCACATTATCACGATCAGTGACAGGGGGCAGTTTCATTCATTTTTATCCCACTGTATGCTGTGGATTATATCAATCCTATTTACTCTTGGAAAGGATCTAGGACTTGAGCTCAAAACCAAAACTACAATCAAACCAGTACTAAAATCCCATCTTTGAAGGTCTATCTCCTGAAAATACTCTCAGTACCAATTCTGTCCAGTCAAGAAACAGAAATTGCACTACTAATTTGAATAGGAAAAAATTAATGTAAAGGATATAAAGAATTTAATTTAATAAAAGACCTATTAACTCTAAAAGGGGAATTACAACTAAGCAGTAAATTGTATTGAGTTTTTTGTTATTGCTATAACAAATTACCACCAACTTAGTGACTTAAAACAATACAAATTTATAATGTTATAGTTCTGTTTGTCTGAAGTCTGACCTGTATTTTATTGATCTAAAACTAAAATGTCAGAAGGGCTGTGTTCCCTAGTGGAGAATCCATTTCCTTGCTTTCTCCAGCTTCTAAAGACCACTTGCAATCTGCTTCATGACCCCCTTCCTTCATCTTCAAAGCCAGCTGTGGTTTAATCCTTTTTATGTTGCATTTTTCTGGTCCTTCTTCCATCATCATATCTCCCTTTGACTACGGCTGAGAAAGCTTCTTCATTTTTAAGGACTCATGTAATTACTTTGGACATACCCAGATAATACAGGATAATCTCCCCACCTCAAAATTGAGAACCTTAAATCACAATTATAAGTTTCCCTGTTCCATGTAAAGTAGCATATCTCTGGTTCCAGGGATTAGGTATAGACATCTTTAAAGGGATATATTTTTGGCTGCCACAAGATCTCTAAAGAATCTAAGAATAGCATATTAGAGGGGGCAGCTGCTACCTCTGTGGTTAAAGCAGAGTACTCAAGGAAGGAACAAACTTGGAAAAGAGCATCCTCCAAGGTTGAGATTTAGGCCTCGTTAGCAAAGGTAAAATGTGTATATGGAAATGGATGGAAACAGTTCCAAACTTTGGTATTCTCTCTGTTTGGTGGGCAAGATGAAAAATGAACACAAATGAATAAATTAAATAGTGTCGTATGTGCCAAAGAAAATATAAAAAAGTATGATATGTTAAAATGTTATTGGGAGAAGTTACTCATTTAGATTTGTTGGTCAAGAAGAAATCTTTTTGAAAAGTCACATTAGCAGATACTTCATTGGTATTAAGCTAGCCTTGCAAATCTGTGTAGACTGAGAAATGTCTCCCCTCGCTCTGAAGTAGGAACAAATATAACAACTTTGTGGAGTATTAAGAAGGGCTGTAGGTCTGGATCTTGGTAGTGAGGGGAAGAGTGAAGGATATGTTTAAGAGGTAAGGAGTCAGGTACCACAGGGCTCTCGTAAGCCAGGAGATGATGATTAAAGTTTCAAGTTTTCATCAGAGTAGGATGAATAGCAGTTAACAAGTTTTGACAAATAGTAACATGACTCGATTTATATGTTTTTTGTTTGTTTGTTTGTTTTTAATTGCTCCTGGGGCACCTGGGTGGCTCAGTCAGTTAAGTGTCCTACTTCGGCTCCAGTCATGATCTCACAGTTCATGGGTTCAAGCCCCACATCAGGCTCTCTGCCATCAGCACAGAGCCCACTTTAGATCCTTTGTCTCCCTTTCTCTGCCTATCTCCCACTTATGCTGTCTCTCTCTCTCTCAAAAATAAATAAACATTAAAAAATTAAAAATTACTCTTGTTACTGTGTGGACAATAAATTGTGTCTTATTGATTCTTCTCTCTGCTCTTTGAAATGTGAGTCATTTGTGGGCAGAGACTGTGCCATTATTGCTGTCTTCTTTAGAATCTGGCATATTACTTGAAACTTGGTAGAAGCTTTGGAAGGTCTTTTGAATGAATGAATGAATGAATGAATGAGTAAAATATATAAATGAAACAAAACTGTTTCTCAACAGGGAGTTGTCAAGAGTGAGAAGGGAGTGCCAAGTGATAGCAAAAATGGATAGAACATTCTTCTGAGCAAGACCAATCTTCCATGGTGATGATAGGGACAGGGAGATTAATCCAGTTAGCACATTGCCTATACTTCAATTGCCTGTAATACTAAAGGAGTATCTATTTGCTTTTTCCTAATTTTCAGTTTCCTTTTGAGCATCAATGCTGATAGAGGCAAGTTAAAATGGTTATATCATACACTGGCTCTATGCAAAAATAATCCCATAAGCAATTAGATAGCAGCACTAGGATATTCTTTTAGAGAACAGGTTGAAGTTAGCTCATTTATACATAAATCATATGCATACCCTTCATGAATCACATTTATTTTCTGCAGCATAACTTCTTCCCAAAATAATTTCTAAACTTTCTCCCAGACTTTCTACCCAGACTATTTAAAACACATACAACTCTGCACCTAATTGTACCTAATACTTTTTACTGAACTAATACTTTATTAAAGCTTCAGCATGGATCATACAGGGGTGATAGCCAGAAGTGGAATATGAGCAGACCACCTTTGATATAGATCCAAATATTGATCTTGGCTTTTTTCATGCTGAGGTTGAGAAAATAAGGTTCTGTCTATTTTCTCTGTTTGTTTCCTTTGCTTATTTATTTTCTCTTTCTCTCTCCTCATTTCTTCTATCCATTATATCGTGGCTTATCTATTCTGTTGTTCCTGGATTTACTAAGTCAATTCTTAGTTCTACTATTCAACCTTTAGATTTGCCTCCTCCCATAAGACTTGCTCTCTGTCATCAAGATTGTCTTTTGGCAAAACCAACTTTACATCTTTTTCTAACATTCTTATGTAATCTAGAATAGAAATGGAGAGAATGGAGCAAACTGGGAAGTATTAAAATGATAGAAAGGTAAGTGGTTTTATGTACTAAATGTATGTTGCTAAAATGCCAGATGAATATCCAGACTGGTTAGAAGAACTATGAGTGTAGCAAGGAGAGAAATGGATATATAAATAAGAAAGAATGTTGGCTGTGAAGGTAGATTTTACAGAATGCTGAACCAAAAGAGGGGAGACAAAGAATAGTCAGGGAGAAGAATATTGAATTTTAGTCTTGATATGGAGATTCAGGATAATGATGACATTTAAAGTGTGACTATACTATTTAGCAAATGATACGTAGTAGAAATGAAGATATGGAACAGTGTTATGTAGATAATTAAGGGTGTGTGAGATCAGATATCTATTACTTTATTTTGAAATTCTTTACTGGACTTTTGGAATACCTGAGGCATAGAGTAGTCATATGTCATTTGTATTGCCTACACAAATTATTGATTTTAATAATCTCTAGCAGAATCTATTATAGGAATTTTTTTCATTTCAAATTTTTATTTAAATTTAGTTAACACGCAGTGCAATATTGGTTTCAGGAGCATAATGCAGTGATTCATCACTTACATACAACACCCAGTGCCATCATAATAATTGCCCTCTCTCTAGCCCATATCCCCACCTACCTCCCTCTAAACCCTCAGTTTGTTGTCTGTTTTTAAGAGTCTCTTATGGTTTGTTTCCCTCTCTCTTTTTCCTCCCCCTGCCGTATGTTCATCTGTTTTGTTTCTTAAATTTCATATATGAGTGAAATCATATGATATTTGTCTTTCTCTGACTTATTTTGCTTAGAATAATACACTGTAGCTCCATCCACGTCATTGCAAATGGCAAGATTTCATTCTTTTTTAATGGCTGAGTAATATTCCATTGTATATATATGCCACCTCTTCTTTATCCATTCCTTAGTTGATGGACATTTGGGCTCTTTCCATAGTTTGACTATTGTTGATAAACCTGCTGTAAACATCAGGGTGCATGTAAACATCTGAATCAGTATTTTTGTATCTTTTGGGTAAATACCTGGTAGCACAATTGTTGGATCATAGGGTAGTTCTATTTTAAACTTCTTGAAGAATTTCCATACTGTTTTCCAGAGTGGCTGCACCAGCAGTGCAAGAGGGTTTCCTTCCTCTACATCCTTGCCAACATCTGTTGTTTCTTACGTTGTTAATTTTCACCATTCTGACCAGTGTGAGGCAGTATCTCATAATGATTTTGATTTGCATTTCCCTGATGGTGAGTGATGTTGAGCATCTTTTCATGTGTCTGTTAGCCATCTGGATGTCTTCTCTGGAAAAATGTCTATTCATGTCTTCTGCCAATTTCTTAACTGAGTTACTTGTTTATTGCGTATTGAGTTTTAGAAGTTCTTGATAGATTTTGGATACTAACCCTTTATCTGATAGGTCATTTGCAGATATCTTCTACCATTCCATAGGCTGCTTTTAGTTTTGTTGATTGTTTCCTTTGCTGTATGGGATCTTTTTATCCTGATGAAGTCCCAATAGTTCTTTCTTGCTTTTGTTTCCCTTGCCTGTGGGAATGTGTCTAGTAAGAAGTTGCTCTGGCTGAGGTCAAAGAGTCTGTTGCCTGTGTTTTCTTCTAGGATTTTAGGATGGATTCCTGTCTTACATTTTGTCCACTTTGAATTTATTTTTGTGTATGGTGTAAGAAAGTGGTCCAGTTTCATTCTTTTGCATGTTGCTGTCCAGTTTTTCCAATACCATTTGTTGAAGAGACTGTCTTTTTTCTTTTGGATATTTTTTCCTGCTTTCTTAAAGATTAGCTAAGCATATAGTTTTGGGTAGCATAAGAAATTTAAAACAGTCTTTAAGCACTCAAAAATTATATTCCTTCCTCTCCTTGCTTTCCTTTAACTATAATATGAAAATTTTGTCTACTAATAGAGAGATTTCAGGTTATAGTATTCCATTCTAAATCATGAAATATCAATGAATTTGTTCACATTCTTTTGTATGTTTTTTTTTATTAAAGCTGAAGACTTGCGTATTCTTTGTTAAACTAATTCCTGGGTTTTCAAATAGATTTTGTGGCTATTATTATATCTTTTTGTTATTTTAATATTATATATTATATTTTTGTACTGCTTAATGCTGATGTAGATAAATCTTACTATTTTATGAAGGTCGGTTTTTCCATATTTCTTAAATCTATTGTTAGTTAATGGGCATTGAGAAAAAGAGAGACATCAGGTTTAGTCACATTACTTTGTATTTCTATGACTCAGTTTCCATGTCTATAAACCAGGAGTATTAATAGCACCTACTCCATAGGGTAACATTGATGTATTATTCCAAGTGTGAACTTAATCTAGAAATATGATTCTCAATTCTGTATTCATTTTTGTGATCATTCTGAATTGTGGAAGTCAAGAAAGTTAAAATTCTTCTCATCAGAAAGAAATGGTTAAAATGGATTGAGATCCTCCCATTATTGGTAAAATCAGTGGCTTATAAGCTAGATACCTTTACTTTGTTTTGCAAAGATTCACCATAAACTTAACTTTCACCTCCCTCCATTCTAACTCTCTGCAAACCTAACATGTCATTACTTTACTTATTTTGAAGTCACATTAATGATTTCTAAATAAAATTAAGCCAATAATACTACTTATTATTTACAAGAAAGATTTTTCTCCTTCAAAATCAAAATCCTTTTACAATAGCTTCCAATATTAGGCATCAACTTGGTAATATATAACATTCTAAAATGCCTATTGAAAAATATATTCAGCTGTGAAGATTTCTAGAAACAACTTCACACATTTTTTTTTCTTAATTTCATGTCAGTGACCAGCACTCAAAACCAAGAGCAAATTAGGTATGGTACTAAAGAGTGTGAAACAGTTGGTAGCCAAAGACTCAATTACTTATATTTAAAGAAACTGCCTTGATCTCTAAGAATATGAGAAATGAACAGAAGTAGAGGATTCTGGTAGTATTTTTGAACCTGAAATATAGCATAGGACCACTATTAAACACTTATAATAGAACATTCACACCAGCGTGATCATGATCATTTTGCACTCTTTTGAATCTCTGTAATCCTCAAGACCTGTTCAGAAATGCTGAGAATTAAAGCTAAAAAGGTGGACAGATGTGTAGGCAGTATTAATAATAAGAGTTTTTGTGTATTTGCATTTACAACATAACAATCATCCATCTTCAAACTCTTAGAACTCCAGTATTTGACATGATACTTAAAAATATTCAAATAAAACCCACACTGAAAAATTATAATGAATATGAAGGAATCATACTGATCAAGAACATACTCTAAACTAGGGAAATGATGAGTTTTCTAAGCGATGTAATAATAGAGTATGACCCACGTTTTAAGGTAAATACTGTAGATATAGCATGGCTAACAAATATCAATGTTCAGTTTATATACATCAAGATTGATCTATGGTGTGAATACTTCCTATTCCAGTATTAAACTTTAGAACAAATTCACTGTGTCCTCTGACAGTATTTTCCTTTTAGTTGATAAGTGTATGCCTGGTCTTTATCTAAAGCTTACTATATTTTTCAAAGTTATTTATTTATTTTGAGAGAGAGAGGAGAGAGAGAGAGAATGAGTAGGGGAGGGGCAGAGAGAGAGAAAGAGAGAATCCCAAGCAGGCTCCAGGCTGCCAACATGAGCCCAATACTGGGCTTGATCTCACAAACCTTGAGATCATGACCTGAGCTGAAATCAAGAGCCAGGCTCTTAACCAACTGAGCCACCCAGACACCCCCAAAGCTTAATATATTTAAAAACTCAATTATACAACCTATCTATTACAGAGCCATGTATCAGACAGAACCTAAACATATTTTCCTTAATTTGAATTGATTTGCATTTAATAAGTACATTTGCAAGAATGTAGTTTTCCTATGATGACAATAATAAGCAAAGGAAAATACAAGTGCATAAGTATGCTAAGATAATCTACCCTCAAATTCAATTCAAATAGCTATATATTTTTTTACTTGAAAATACAGCCAGCCATATATTTTCCAGAGCAAGTGCTCTAAGAAACTACAGGCTATCCACAACAGGGCTTTTTTAAAGTTCTTTACTAAAATAGATATTAATGGAATACAATAGTTGCTAATGGGCTATTGAACAACAGGATAGAAAGGAAGCTAGACTGGGGTGATGTATACCAATTAGCAAGTTCTTAGAGTAGCCGCAGGGTGAAGCACTGGTTGTTCCAGACATCAATCTAAGCAAGCCTCAAAAGAGGATTCAACTCTGAAATAGGCCACACCTGAATTTCTGCCTAGTTGGAGATTTCATGTTGCTTGATCAACTTATAATTAGCATGATATATGGCAGGAAACTTTTTCATTTAAAAAAAATTAAGAGATTGTGAACATAATTGTCTTACTAGAATTTGACTAGAATAACCAAACATATTTCCCTAGTGAAGAATTAAACACGACCCTTCAGGAGAGTGAAAGGAGTTTCTGAGCAACTCAAACTTTAGATTTTATGAAGCAATAAAAAATTCTCAAAGAGCCAGCTAACTTCATATTTGCATATGAACTATGACCAATGATTCACTCTGAAAACAACGTGAGGGTAAATTTATAATTTAGCTCGGAGTCTGCATAGCATGGTGTAAATGAATCAAACAATATACAATAAATTTCATGGACAGTTAAGTTTTAGTTCTGGTGGTATAAATCACAGGTGGGCTCCCATTACAAATAGATATATTGTTGGGATGATAAAAACAGGGAAGTTAAAAAAAATGTCTTATCCTGCTTTAAGTATCTGAGCTTCAGAAGAAAGAGAAACTCAGTGGGGGAGATAACCAGTGGTGATAGGAACAGAAAAGAACTAATCCCAGTGCCAAAAATAAAAGGAAGAATCAAAGCTAAGCCACCTGTGTGACCTATCTGAACAATCCTAGGGTGACATGAATCAATCCAACTTCCAATTTGTGGCTGAGCTATAGAAATGGACCTAGAAAAATCAAAGAGGATTGGTTGGGGGAGGGGAAAGGGGAGCCTGCTGGGTAGTTGTTTGATCAAGCTGAGCTTTGCTCCATCAGATGAGAAAATCAAACAGTTTTACTGTGTGTTGGTGGAGCATTTATGGATTTTAATTCTGCCGGAATGTACATGTTCATTTTGGCTAGGAATGAAGTCAGACACACCAAGTCACCTAACACATTTAATCTCTATTTATCAAACATTCAACTCCATTTCTTCCATTGATCTGAAAAGCTAGAAATTCAGAATTCATAAAATTTAGCAAGAAAAATCAAACAGTTGGAATCACAGATGTACTTGGTAGGTTTGAAGATTTAGATGCATTTTCAAAGCCTAAATAAGCCTGCGTTAAACTATTTAATACAAAAATAGATTTAGATGCATTTTCAAAGCCTAAATAAGCCTGCGTTAAACCATTTAATACAAAAATAGATTTAGATGCATTTTCAAAGCCTAAATAAGCCTGCATTAAACCATTTAATACAAAAACGGAATAAAAGTCTACTAATATTAAGTTTTATTACAATTTATAATCGTCTTGTTCTCCTCTCTCCTCAGGGAAAAATAATATTTCAGTACTAAATTTGCATGTCTATAAATCTTCTGAAACTATTAAAAATTACCTTTTAGTAAATTTGCAAGTAAAAACAATAAAACACATTTCCAAAGCTGATAAGAGATAAATAGGTCAGGACAATTACATGCATCATTCTCTATGTTATTAAAAAAATATAACGAGGTATTATTAAGGAATTTATTTTCATTATTTTCAGTAAGATTTTTATCCAAAAATGCACAGTCATGGAAAATAAATTCTCTTTCAGATTTTCCTCAAGACCTATGGAGTGCTAAATGTATAGAGTACATATAAATTGGATGGCCAAAACAGTTTTTTATATTGGGTTTTATGGTCATTTAAAGTAGAAAGGTAAAAGGAAAAAAGATGGGGGGAAGGGATAGGAGTTATTTTTGAACAAAGGTATGCATCCTTATCTTGTGTCTGTAGGAGAGACTGAGGATTCAGGCTCTATGCAGAACAACCACTGAGCTTTAACAGGGAGTCTCTTCATATACGCTAAATGAATGTGGAAATAGCTTATCTTTCTTCAGTTACACTAACCATTCAAGAGGTGATCACAATCAGGAAAAGTATTAAGACTGTGAAAAAGTTGTACATACGTGTATTATAATAGTTACATTTTATTATTCAGTTAATTTGGTGGAAAAATAGTACTAATAGTGGTGGTATTGCTACTAGACAGTGGTAACTGTGAATGAATATACGGAATGAATGGATCTGCAATCAGATTCCAGCTCTGCCACTTTCTTGTTGCATAAGGTTGATGAAGTTACTACATTAGGTGAGCCTCAGTTACTTCATCTACAATATGAAGATGTCAAATTTAATGTAAAACAAAACATGATGGCTTAGGCATATTAAACACACGTTAATATTTAATTCTTATCAATAACATTATTTTTATGCAATCACAATAATTGATTAATAGCAGTGTGCTTATATATATTAATTGTAGTATAATGCATGTTATAGAGCAGGCACACATCAACTATTGTAGGATAAGTGATAATAACGAATACTGGACAGGCAAAAAAAATTATTTCATTTACTTGGACTTAAATTTACAAAATTTTGTGGCTAGGTAAGGCATTCAGAGTTCATGTCAATCTGTAGAAAGTGGTGGAGTTTTTTTTTAATTGATGAATGCCTTACTAATTTGAAGTGCTTCGTTAGAAGAACTTTTGTAAATGGTTTGCAGGAACAGCAGGACTGCTCATGCATAAACTTAATGAACTAACCAATAAATAAATTGGTAAGATTATTAATGAGATGCTTGCTTATTCAAGAATTCTTTAGAGGCTTGTCTATAGGATCTTTAGAAGACTTTAGTGAGTTTTCTCAGATTCTTGATCATTTTTACTTGTCAGGAGTGGCACATGCAGGATGTGAAGAAAATTTGATTAGCATGGGTAATTTTTATATGAGTTCACACTGAAACTAAAATATTAACAAAGGATGATAGAAACCAATACTAGTTAGGGAGACTATTTCTATACTCATACTAGAATTATGTCAACCATGTTTAACTTGGCTTAACTAATGTGATTTTTTTTAAATTATCAGCATATAATTTCAAAAAACACATAGAACTTGGTAAAGAATTTTCCAAGGTAAATGCCATGATATTAAAATCTTATTTAAGACTGTATGCTAAACCTGGACGTTGCCAAGACATTCCAACATCACAATGAGTAAGACACATTCTCTTCTTCCCTTTCAAGGAGAAAAGCAGACAGTGAATCAAAAATTACAATACAGGCCCTTCTAACATCCTATATGGCCATCAAAAGTAAGTTTCCTGTAAAGAATTAAGAAAAAAGACCTAGTTAAAATATGACATATTATTTACCACAGACACACTGGTTCTCAAATCTCCTTTGCCACTGCAAAACACTAAGTACTCTGGACATTCTTGTTTAAGTCTAGATTTCATCCTTATAGTTTTTGTGAATATATCAGTGAAGGTGTCAAAACCAATTCATTGGAATTTACATGGCACATGAAATGGTTTTGCTATTCTGGGTTGAGTTTCCATTAATAGGATAAACTTGGATGATGTAGTTCATCTGTATTTAACTTTTAAAAATAAACTTAGTTTGAACTGTAACATACTTACAGGAGAGTACATGGGTCATAAGTGTTTAGCTCAGTGTATCACTACAAAGTGAACTTCCATTTTGCCATCTCCCTGGCCAAGAGATTGAATAGTATCAAGTCAGAAGCCCCTATCAGGCCCATATCCAGTTACTACTTCCACCCATCTTCTTAGAGGCAACGGTGTTCTTTTAAAGCCAACTGCTTGTGTTTAATGTTACATTTGTGAGATTTATCATTAGTGCTGTGTATAACAGTAAATTGTTCATTCCAGTCCTATGGAATAATCCATTGCATTACCAGATCTCAATGTATTTATTCATTCTATTCTTGTTTGATATTTGATGTATTATTATAAATAAATATTTGATGTATTATTATTTATTGCTTCTCTGAATATTATTGTATATGACTTTCAAAGGACACATGTATGCTTTTTCTTGGATGTACATTCAAAACTGGAGTCGCTCTTTTATAGGATTTATGTATGTCAAGTGTATGTAATAAAAATATCTTCTTAGCTGGTTTTCCACTGTTTAAATGTTGTCTGACTTTTTAAATTAAACTTGTTGTTGGAGCACATGGGTGTCTCAGTCAGTTAAGCATCTGACTCTTGAATCTGAATCTCACCTGAGATTTCATCTCAGGTCATGATCTCATGGTTCGTGGGATTGAGCCCCGCATCCGGCTCTGGGCTGATAGCGCAGAGTTGGCCTGAGATTCTCTTTCCCTCTCTCTCTGTCTCTCTCTCACTTGCCCCTCTACTGCTCACATTCTCTCTCTTTCTCTCAAAATACATAAACTTTAATAAAGTCTTTAAAAACTTTGTTAAATTAATAGACTCTTTTTTAAAGGTCATCTATTTCTGAATTCTAGTTTCTTTCATTTAACAGTACGTCAACCCTTGTGCCATTGCAACACTGTCTTAATTACTGTGTATTTTTGTAAGTCTTGATGTAGCAGCCAGTCACACACAGAGAGTTGGGACATCAAAGATTTTCTTTCCAGGAAGCAGCTTTATTCGTGACAGCATGGGCTCAGTGGGCTAAGACCCCAAAACACTGAGCCCTGAGCACAGTGTGTGTGTGTGTGTGTGTGTGTGTGTGTGTGTGTGTGTGTGGCGGGCGGGGGGGGGGGGGTGGGTTGCCTTTTGTACAATTTTTGTTCCTTTGTATCCCATATATGGTAACATACAGTCAGAATAGGCGGCCTATGTTACAGTTGTGAAGAATGTTGCACACATGCACATAGCCAGGTTGCCTTCCCTTGTCTTAAGGTTTTCACCACATTCCTTAGGGAGTGGCTCTACCATATTGATATACAATTGTTTATGTATTTCAATTTTATTATTATTTTATTTAGATTTTTTTCTTGATTCTTAAGAACTTCCTACCTTGTTGTATTCCCAGTGCCTTTCAAGACTTTTTGTCTTGCTTTTCTAGTTACTCTTCATTGTCTTCAGCTTATCTGTCATTGGAAACAATGGCAGTATTTTCCAAATAATAACACAATAATGTATATCCCACTTGCTTTCCCTTGCTCTATTATGAACTTTATAAAAACAAAGAAACATAAACAACTTGATGCATTGATCATAATGACATGCATGTATACCATTATCTTCCTTCCATTGCTGTTTCCCCTATTGAATTATCCAAATGTATTTTCTTATTTACTCTCCCTCATTTATTAAATACTTTGTCCTTGTTTATGGACTTCCTCTGTACTATAGTCTCTGCCATGATCATTATAGAATAGAATATCATCTATGTTATAGATTGAACTGTGTGTTACCAAAATTTATATGTTGAAGTCTGAACCTCAAGTACCTCAGAATGTGTTCTTATATGGAAATAGTGCCATTGCAAGTGTAATCAGTTAAGATGAGGTCTTCTTACTGGAGAAGAGTTGGCCTCTAATCAAATATGAATGGTATCCTTATAAAAAGAGAAATTTTAGACACAGACATGCACATAAGGAAACACATGTGAACATGAAAGTAGAGATCGAGGTGATGACTCTGCAAGCCAACCACTTCCAAAATTGCTACCAAATTATTAGAACCTGGGAGATAGGCATGGAGTAGGAATTTCCCTCACAGCCTCAGACTGCTGACACTTTGTCTCAGACTTCTAGCTTCTAGAACTGTGAGAAAATATGTTGTGTTGTTGAAAGTACCCAGTCTCTGGTACTTTATTGTGGTATCCCTAAGAAGCTTAAATTCTCTACAAGGCTTATGTGTTCAAAATAATGGACTCTCAGTTCATCAGTTTCCTTACTAAGAATTACTTTTCAGTTTTAATCACTCATTCATGTTGTTACCAATGAGAATATTTCATCATCTTATTTTACCTCCAAAATGACTAATCCAAACATGTCACTTTTGGCAAAATTCCCTTTTGTGATAAGCATGTTCTTCCAAACTAGGTCATATATGCTTATCCATTAACCTCATTCTTTCTCTTTGCTCATTCTTTCATTTCATTCCTTAGATGCATATATACAATGATTCATTATTCCAGTAAAAATACTATAAAATAAAGGATGGAAAAGCAAACATCAGGCCAATAATATCTAAAATAAAACCAAGTGAATGAATATTAATATGAACTAAAATTAACAGAGATGTTTGAGGGACCAAGAGGGTGACATAGGAGACTCCTGAACTTCCCTCTTCCCAGGGACACACCAAATATATGGCTACACACAGGGCAGTTTCCTCTAAGAGAAATCTAGGAGCTGAGTAACTACTATGCATAGGGCAAATGAGAAAATACCCACGCTGAACATGTAGGAAAGGCTGAGAGGCATTCCCACCATAAATCTCATTCCCCTTATTGCTTTATACACTCAGGAGGAACACCTAACTGCCAGTTTCCCCCTGAGGAGCAAAACACCTAGTTCTGAAAGCCTGTGAGATTTGTGTGCAAGGGTCCTATAGCACTATAGCAAACAAAGAAGTAATTCTCAAGTGGTGTGGGAGCACTCCCTGTGGCTATAACCCTGGGTTCAGTGATGAGGGGGTAGGCAAAAACACTCACCTCTCAGTCTTTCCCTGGAAGAAACTAACTGCATGCTCTACAAGGTGCTGCCTAAAGGTCCCTTTTCTAATTAGCATGTATCTAGGGACTAGCTGTAATGCTCCCCAGAGCCTAGGGGAGCTCCTGGGCATTTCTTGCCTTCTCCCTCCAGGTCACTCCAACAATAAAATGAAGTCACCAGCATCTCTTTGGAAGTAACTTGTTAAAGTCAGAGTATTCTAATATTATAATGGTGGTGGATAAATTGCTTATAACTAGTATAAAGGTTAAAAGACACTAGTGATAAGAATGTAACTCTAATGGATTTTAATTATATCCAATACTGTTAATGGATAAATGGTATAAAAAGATGTAAATTGTGCCATCGAAACATAAAATTTGGAGTGAGGTGTAAAAATGTAGAGCTTTTGGTGTATCTAAAGCAAGTTGTTATTAGCTTAAAATAGACTTATAACTATAAGATGTTTTATGTAAGCCTCATGATAACCATGAAGCAAAATCCTGTAGTAGATACACAAAAGGTAAAGAGAAAGGAATCAAAGTGTACCACTATAGAAAATCATCAAATCACAAAGGAAGAGAGTAAGAGAGGGAAAAAGCAAAAATAATTACAAAACATCCAGAAAACAATTAAGAAAATGGCAATTGTAAGTCCATGCCCATCAATAATTATTTTAAGTGGAAATATCAAAGGCCCTACTACATTGTTCAATTAAAAGACGTTGAGGGGATGAATGGATAGAAAGACAAGACTGAATGGTATATTACCTAAAAAGACTCACTTCAGCCTTAAGAAGAAACAGAGACTGAAGGTGCTTGGTGGCCCAGTCAGTTAAGAGTCTGACTCTTGATTTCAGCTCAGGTCATGGTCACACGGTTCGTGAGTTTGAGTCGTGAGTCGGGCTCTGCACTCACAGCATGGAACCCGCTTGGGATTTTCTCTCTCCCTCTCTCTGCCCCTCCCTTGCTCATGCTCTCTTTCTATCAAGATAAATAATAAACTTAAAAATAAAAGAAGAAAGAGAGACTGAAAATGAGGATATGGAAAAAGATATTCCATACAAATAGAAATCCAAAGAAAGAAGGGGTAGTTATACATAGACAAAATAGACTTTAAGCCAAAAACTGTAAAAAAAGACAAGGTCAATATATAATGATAAAGAGGTCAATTCATGAAGAGAATATAATCATTGTAAATATTTTTGCAGTCAACATCAGAGTTGTTAAATATGTACAGCAAACATAACAGATCTGAAGGGAGAAATAGACAGCATACAAGAGTAAAACACTTCAATACCCCACTTGGGAACAGTATGAAGGTTCCTCAGGAAATTAAAAATAAAGCTATCATGTGATTCAGCAGTTCCACTTCTGGGTATATGTCCTTAGAAAAGAAATCACTATCTCAAAGAGATATCTGTACTCTTGTGTTCATTGCATATTATCCATAATAGCCAGTAGTTGTATGGAAACAACCAAAGTGTGTGTTGGCAGATGAATGGGTAAAGAAAATGGTGGGGGCACCTGGGTGGCTTAGTTGGTTAAGTGTCTAACTTCTGCAGGTCATGATCTCATGGTTTGTTAGTTTGAGCCCCTCATCAGGCTCTGCGGATGCAGAGCCTGCTTGGGATTTCTCTGTCTCCCTCTCTCTCTGCCCCTCCCCAACTTTCTCTGTCTCTGTCTCTGTCTCTCAAAATAAACAAGTAAACTTTAAAGAAAAGAAAATACACACTGTACACACACAGTAGAATATTACTTGGCCTTAAAAAAAAAAAAGGACATTCTGCTATTTTTGACAACATGGATGAAACTTGAGAGCATTTTGTAAAGGGAAATAATTCAGAGAAAAACACACTGCATGATATCACTTGTGGAACTAAAAAAAGAATATGAACTGGTATGTATATATGTAGTAGTATGGAGATTGCCAGGGACTCAAGGATGAGAGAAATAGGGATAGGTTGGTGAAAGGGTACACATTTTTAGTTATAAGATGAGTAAGATCTGAGGATCTCATGTGTAACATGGTGGCTATAGTTGATAATACTGTTTTGTGTAATTGAAATTTGATATTAGAATAGAACATAATTCTTCTCATCAAAAAGAGTAAAAAGGTAAATATACGAGGTGATGAATGTGTTGATTAATTCAATGGTAGGAAACCTTTCACAATGTAGAAGTATATTAGATCATCATGTAGTATATGTTAAATATATTAAAATTTTATGTATTAATTATACTTCAGCAAAGCTGAAAAATTAATAGAGAATAAGTGTTAAATAATGAAAAAAGAAATAATTTATCAAAAATATAAAAATCAGGAACTTACTTTCATGTATGCATACAAAATATATATCATATACACATACATATTTATGTGTGTATATATGTATAATAACACAATATAGGTTAAGCTTGAATACAGCACCTATTGTATTCCAGGCAGTATTTAATCCCATTACATTTGTGTAATCCACGTAACAAACTTTAGATATTCTTTTTAAACTCCTTTTATGCATGAGAAAACTCAGGGATAGAGAGTTTAAGTAACATGCTGAAGATCACACAACTAGAGAGCAGTGGTCATGCTCTGAAACACATGCAGTTTAATTCCAGGCTCCTTAAGTATTATTCTAAGTTAACTTGACATGTAGCACATAATATCAACCTGTATAAAGCAAGTAAATGGAATAATCACATAAAGAAATTTACTGGGGTATTTTGAAAAAAAAAAAGAAAAGAAAAGAAAAATTTCTGATGAAAGCTCAAACAGGCCAGAATAGTAAAGACAAAATTTAGTAACAACATACTTCATAAGACTGCTTACAGGATTATGCACAAACAGGAATGCTATCAGGTAAAGAGATATACTTTTAAAGCATTTTTAGAATATTGCAAAAATTCATTATTCCACAGAAAGAGAATCATGCAAATCCCATTGTGTGAATATGATACAAAAATTAGAAATAAAAGAATAAATGTAGTCCAGATATTTCATAAATTTATAGATAAAATCACAGTTTAAATTACTAAATTTTTAAAATCAATAAAATTGTGAAACTATAATTAAATTTTAAAATATTATAGCATGTGAGATGGAGCTAGACTGGCAATTAAATGAATGTTTATATTATAATTACATTATTGAAATGTAAAGAAAGTTTAAAAATAGGTTAGAAAATCATTTAGCCCAAGAACTTGGGAAACAAGCAAGAGAAAAATGCCCATAGAATGTTAAAGTTTGGAAATTGAATTAAGCCAGGATTTGGTAGAAAATCCAGTCCAAAACACATACACAAATGGTAGAGATTAAATTTTAAAAATACCTCTGGGAAAACACCAAACAGACAAGTTTAAGTCTCAATGGTCAAGATGAGAAATGAGGAGTGCAAACAGTATTAGAAATAATTTTAAAGATTTATCTGTAGATGAAGAAGGAGTTTAAAATATCATAAAATCTTTGAACAATGTTTTGAATAATTAATGATAATACATTTGAAAACTTCAGTGTAATAAGTAATATTCTAGAAAATTATTATTTAAAATTATTTAAGCATAACTAGAACTCTGAATTTATCAGTAGCCACAAAAATTACTGGTAAAAAATCGATACACATATTAATAAATTAAACAATTTAAAAAGAGAAAAAATATCCACTTTCTAAAGCTTTTCCTCAAAATGGAGAAAAGGAAGTGTATGATCATTTTTGAAGCATTGTACAACATAAGCATGCAGAGGAAAAGGGGAAGGTGAAGGGAAAGCTATGTGCCAGTCTTATCTATGAATCTAGGTGCAAAACTTCAAGTAAATTATCATGAAATTAAATCCATCAATGCATTAAAAACTCAGTCTTGACAAAGTTGGTTTCATTCAGTAATTACAAGGATGGTTCAATATTTGAAAATCTAATAGTGAAAAAGTCAGAAAATGCCAACATCGTGACTTAACTCAGGTTACTGGTTTCTTCCACCAAAATCAGTCCTGAAAAAGAGAGGAGTAAAGTATGGATTTAGAACTGTCATAACCAGTATTAGAAACCCTTAGAGGAACTAAGGCTTTTTGAACTGATATGGGTGGATAGAGTCTTAGTGGGAAAATAGTTTGGGGAAAAACTTTCAGTTTTGCTTTTGACACTTCTCTCTCATTTTCTTGTGTTGAGCAGGCTCATTTTCCAGTTACCTAGTTGCAACAGCACAGTTAGATATAATTGATTGAGATGTATTTAATTTTAAATGGTGAAAACTAAAATTATTCTTTTTCAATTGCCTATAGAGACATATATTAAAATTATTCTGTATAATATGCAAAGGACCCTTATATATTTGTCATAGAAATAATATACACCTTAAACTGCTGAATACAGTGAAATAATACAGTAAATAAGAAATTAATAATAAATATAGAAAACAACTACTCCAATTCAAATGAAAAATATAAAGTCTTAGGTAAAAAATATAAGCACATACTTTCAGAATATTTAAAGTATCATAAAAATGCAAAAGTAAGTAGTCATAATGGATGAGCTGTGACCACAGCAGTACTCTGATAATATAGCTGTAATCAGTTATATTTCAAAACTAGCAAAAAGCAAAAATAGACAACTTATGCTTTCAGCTCAGTAAATGTCATTAAATATATAATATATATATCATATATATATAATCACTGAATGTAAAAATGTTGCATGTGAATGCTAATCAACAAAAGTACTTAAGAGGTTATCTCTGTGTAGAAATAAAGGGGGATACACTAGGTGATAGCCGTAACACATCTTTGGCTCTATTGATAATGTTTTACATCTTAAACTAGATGGTATCTACACAGGTGATTTTTAAAAGTTATTCTTTATATATTTTTAATATCCTAAATATTTACTAATAATTTAAGGTCATTAGGATGTATGTGTCATAAAAACACATTAAATTTTGAATTAATATAGTTCATTTTCTGCAGTCACATTTTAGGGTCTGAGATTCAAAGCACATCTGGTTAATCAATCTTTTCAGTAGCTAAGCAGATTTTATTATGCCCCAAAACTGGAAGAAAGAAGGGTCCCGTTTGATGAATTTGGGACCACTTATGCTATCTATTTGGTTTAGTTTATATGGTGCATCATTCATTATCACATAAACTACATACTGACAATTTTGAGCATTTCAATTCAGGACAGATGGCTTTAGGGTCAGTAAATTTAACAGGAATAGTCTATGTAACACTTTTGCTCAGCAGTTCTTAATGTGCTTTCATACACACTGTGGAACAACGGATGAGAGTCTCAGGCCTTCCTTGCTCATAAGGATACAGGATAAAATGTGCATCCAAGAATATATGATTATGTTTTCTTGAAGAGTTATTTGTAAGCATTAATGTCCCTATTAAATTGAATTTCATATATTTCACATTTTAATATGGAAGAAAATAAGAAAATAAATGTCACTCAATAAGAATGTATAACATTTTATTTTACTATTATAAACATCTGTATTTTCATAGGGAATCAGAATAAGTGCTTTTATGGGTTATCCACTTCATCTTTTTAGCAGTACTGTGAAATAGATGTTCTTGTTTACTTTTTAAAGATGAAGAAAACCGATTTTCAATGAACACTTTAATAAATTGCCTGAGTTCTCTTAGATAGTAAATGCACAGGTATTAATGGGGCTATTTATATTCTGTTTTATTCAGGTACAACATACAGAGCCATGCAGAAACCCAGAAACCAGTAGTGTGGATTTCAGTAAATTTTCACAAATTTAACTGAACCTCTACAGCTGCCATCTGTTTAAAGATTTGCCAAAAATTATAAATTACTTTTATGATCCCTCAAAGTTATCACTGCCTCAGAGTTATTATTGCTAAAGGTTATATAACATACATAAACATATATATATATATATGTTTATACATAAACATATATATATATGTTTATATATACATATATATATGTTTATATAAACATATATATATATATATATAATTTTTCTATTTACATAGGTGGAATCGTGCAATCTACATTACTTTGTATCAGCTTTGTTTCATTCAAAAAATGTCTGTGAGATTCGTCATGTTGGTGTATGCATTAGTAGCCTTGTAATTTTCAGTGCTGTGTTTTACTTTATGGATAATATAAAAATATACATCATTTGTTGATAGACATTTCTATTATGTACATATTCGACTTTTTATGAGTAACACTGTTAAAACATTTTATGTATGTCTAGGAAGAGGAATTTCTGTCTCATGGAGTATACTATGATCAGTTTACATAACTAATGAAAAGCAGTTTTCCAAAACACTTATTTATTATCCCACCAACCATTATAAAAGTTGCTCCAGATCCTTATCAAAACAGTATTGACTAATTTTTATTTTTTTGGTTTTAGTCTTTCTGGTGATATTTTTTGTGCTTTTAATTTTTGTTGCATTTTATTGATAACTGAAGAAATTGAAATACCTTCTCTCAGGCAAATACCTTCTCCCAGGCTGTGGCTTCCTTTTTCACTACCTTAATAGTGTTCTGTGATGAACAAAAGTTTTAAATTCTAATACTCTCCAATTTATTAGTTACTTCTTTTATGATTAGCATAAATTATAACCTGTTCAAACATTCTTTTCTTATCCTAAGTTTATGAAAATGTTTTTCTGCATTTTTTTCTAAAAATGTGAGTGTTTTCTTTTTGTGTGTTGTGTATTAGATCATTTAAAGTCTGCCAGAGTGTTGAATTTAGGGCTGGATGGCTAAGATATTCTCAGCCAGGATAGGTTGGCTTTGCTAGGGAGAATACCTTCCTTCAGAAGTCTAGCTCCTTCCAGTAGGTTTTCTGACTATATACTCACAACAAGCATAGAAAACCAAGTGAAAACATTTGGGAAAGACTACAGAATTAGAGGACAAAGGACAAGGATGTGGGGAGATAGCAACTGGGGCCATTAATGCCACTCAATGTACCGTAGTCAGTTCTTTGACGTTAATTATTCGTCTCCCAAATGTAATATGAAAGAAATTTAAAATTTTATTATCTTTTAAGGTACTCAGATGAATCATCCAATCATCGTATCAGGCTCAAAGACTTGACTATCATATCAGGTCCAAATGGGTCTCCTTGGAAGTTACTCTTACTTATCAGGGGACCTATAAAATTAAAAGATAAGTTTTCTGCTTTCCACACAAATAATGGACAGTAGTTTTATGATTTAGCTCTTAGACACACTGCCATCCACAGGGGAGAGAGTTGGAAATATATAGCACTAGTCTGTAGTAGTTTTAAAATCCACCTGCATTAAGGCTGCCAGGTTCTACTACTCTTAGGTTGGGGAATGTTTCTTGATTTAAGCTCCAATTTTTCTCCAAGGAGTGACTCTACAGTCCATTGTTCTCCATGGTTCTTGGATCAGCCGTCTGAGAGTCATTCCTGTTCTATCACAATGAGATGATTGTTCCAGGATTGTGTCCATACATTGAAGCTTATCAAATTATATAGTTTAAATATGTCCAGTGTAATGTATGTCCATTTTATGTCAAAAAAGAAAGTCTTTAAGTGTATGTGAAAAAATAAGTAAACATATAATAATGTTACTGTCTACCCCACTATACAGTAACATATATGAATCATGAAAAAATAATGGAGCTTGTAAAGACGTAAGTCCCAAAACACTGCATACTGCATACACAATTATTATGAAGCTTGAAAACAAGCAAAGCTAAGAAGCATATTGTATTTGATAATATTTTGTTTTTGTATTAAGTGATGTGTTCACAAGTGTTCATTTTTTTTACTTTAACAATTAATTACTTGTATGTTGTGTATACTTTTGCATATATCAATTATTCAAAGGATAATAAAAAGAATAAAATATGTAAGTATATCAGTAATATAGAGCAGATTGTGATACTTACTATTTAGCAATGAGTTGCTTTTGGACTTTAGAAAGTAAGATATGTGCCTCAAAGCATTAATGGTGATGGTGACAGTGATATACCATCATTATAAACCAAATTCCTAAGAGGTGATGAATACTTTGAAAATCATATTTGAACATATCATACTAATGCCATTTAATTGATTTGTCTATAATAGGATATATAGATCTTAAATATATGACATTGTAAACTCGAAAAGTTATTTTTGATTAGAAGCCATTGAACTTGCTTTCAGACAAATCTATAATCTACATATTTTTATTCTCAGAGCTCTTCGTGTTATCTCATCGAAGCACCTTAAATATAAGATATATTAAAGATATAATAAAAATATAATTAAGTAAGAATTAACTGATAATAGTCTTTTCAAAACTTAATGGTGTAAAACAGTGAATTGATCTGTTCATATTAATTCAAAATGCTACTGTTATGGCAGGATTTTTTTTATTTTTAATGTAAAGATGAAATCACCCTATTAAATTCTTTAAGTTTAATTCCATTTAAGGTATTTCAATAAAGAACGTCATTTGTATGGTGTACAGCAGGATAGAAACATCTGGTGTTTATGCATTTTCTGCTAAATCACAGATGACTAATTATTTTCCATGTGTCCAGAAAAAAAATTGATTAATCACCCATCCTTGTTAGCCTAATGTTCTGCAACTAAGATCTGTTCTTTTAAGTCTTCAACCTCCTTTGTACATTTTATGGCCTTCTTAAATGCAGAGATATTTATTTCCATATTTTTCAAAAATGTCTTCAAATATGTTTGCTTTAGATACTTCTAGAATTTTTGTTTCAAGATGAATTTTAAAAAACGTCATTGAACCAGCCCATAGAAATTCTTTTATGATTTTGATTGAACATGGTTTAATTTGGAGAAATTTGATATCTCCATTGCTTCATTGCTATTTCTGCTTCCTAAAAATATCTGCCAACTAATTTATGGCTTTTTATGTGTTTCAGTTAGGTTTTAAAATTTTCATTGTATGTTTTTTTATATATTTTTGCTATTTGTATAGGAATTTTACGCAATTTTTTCTAAATTGAGTTTTCTAACATAGAGAGAAACTATTGATCATTGTATAATCTCTAAATGGGGTTGATAATGCCTGATTTGGGGCAGGAGAAAGCTTAAAATTGAAATACAGAAACAAATTTGGATAACTTCTCTAAAGGGAACTAACTTAAAGCAATTTTAATTCTACTTTGTTTTATAGTGCTTTCCAAAGAATTTTGAAAAACCAGTGTTTCCCTAATGACCTTTTTTTTTCTTTCTCATTCAGAATAACTTAATTATTTAATGCATTCTACATTTCAATGGTACTCTTATTATGGAGATGTTTTTTCCAAACTGTTTTATAAAATTAAAGTTCTGAGAGCAAAGGCAAATGGTTTGGAAAACAATGGGCAAAGACATTCCTTGCAAAAAGGAGAACAAGATTGTGGCAGATGTGTTCACTAAGGAAACCTAACCACTGTCAAAACAGGCAGTTTTCACAGTAACTGCTTGGCGAGATTTTGTAACTGTTTGCGACCATGCACTGTTGTGTGTTATTCATTCTGTATAATAATCATTGGAATTAATTATTGTGTTTATCATTTTTTGTTTGCTTGTTTTTAGGTAATCAGACCACAAGAAACCACATCCAGACTGATCAGAAGGTCCAGAAATCTTGGACTCTGACCTGGACACCATTATTTGGTAGGACTTTGGATGGACTCCCTAGGGAAAATATGTGTATGGGTATAAGGGTGGTTGGTGGAGACTATGGCAGAGGTACTTTATCTCTTTACAGTAATTTCACTTTCTTTCACTATTAAAAGGATTTACACATTTCAGTTGGGCCTGTCTCCTCTCAGCTAAAGGTACATTTTCTTTTTTTATTGCACGTATTTAAAGTATACACATTAATGATTTGATATACATATACATTCAAATAATCCCCACAATCAAGCTAGTTAGCAAATCTGTTATCTCGCATAGTTACTGTGTGTGTGTGTGTGTGTGTGTGTGTGTGTGTGTGTGTGTGTCTTGTATGTGAGTGTGGCGAGAATACATAGGATATACTTTCAGCAAATTTCAAGTATAGGGTACAGTATTATTATCTAAAGTCACTATGCTGTGTGCAATAGATTTCCAGAACTTACTCATTTTACAGAACTGATATTTTTATTCTTTGACCATCTCTCCATTTCTCCCACTCCCCAAACCCTGATAATTACCATTCTACTCTTTGCTCTATGACTATAACTATTTTAGATTCCACAGATAAGTGAGATCATACAGCATTTGCCTTTTTTTGTGTAGGTTATTACAGTTAGAATGATGTCCTCCAGGACCATTCATGTGGTCACAAATGGTAGGAATTCCTTCATTTTTTAAGGGTGGATAATATTCCATTGTATGTGTATATATACTGTATATGTCTTGCCTATTGTGAATAATGCTGTAATAAACATAGGAGGGCAGGTATCTCTTCAAGATCTTGACTTTAATTCCTTTGAATTAACATCCAGAGATAGGATTGCTGGATCATATGGTAGTTCTATTTTTAATTTTTTGAAAAATCTCCCTAATGTTTTCCATAATGGTGGTACCAGTTTACATTCGCACTAATGCATACATTCCCACTAACATGTAAGGTTGGTTCTGTTTTCTACACATCCTCACCAATGCTTAGTATCTTTTGGTTTTTCAATAATAGCGATTCTAACAGTATGAGGGGATATCTCATTGTAGTTTTGATTTACATTTCCCTGAGTACCTTTGCATATATGTGTTGGCTATTTATATGCTTTTTTCAGAAAAATGTTTCAGATACTTTGTGAATTTTTTATTTGGGTTATTTTTTGTTATTGAGTTACATGAGTTTTTTAATATATCTTGAATTTAACCCTTTATATGAAGCATTATTTGCAAATATTTTCTTTCATTCTGTAGGTTGTCTTTCATTTTGTTGATTATTTTCTTTGCTGTGCTTTTTAATTTTAATATTGAACATAGCTAAAACACAATATTACATTAGTTGCAGGTGTACAACGTTGTGATTCAGTTTCTGTATATGTTATGCTATGCTTCCTACAAGTGTAGCTATCATCTGTTACCATAAAGTTCTTACAATATCATTGACTATATTCCTTACGTTATGCCTTTTATTCCTGTGACTTATTCATTCCATAACTGGAAGCTTGTATCTCCTATTCCCCTTCATCCATTTTGCCCACCCACCCATCTCCTGGCAATCATCAGTCTGTTCTCTGTATTTGTAATTCTGATTTTGCCTTTTGCTTGTTTGTTTGTTTATTTATTTATTCTGGGTTTTTTTAGGTTCCACATATGAATGAAATCATATGGTATTTATCTTTTTGGGTCTGATTTATATTACTTAGCATAACACCCTCTAGATCCATCCATGTTGTCACAAATGGCAAGATCGCATCCTTTTTAATAGCTGTGTAATATTCCCGTGTGTGTGTGTGTGTGTGTGTGTGTGTGTGTGTGTGTGTGTAGCAAGTTTTCATTATCCATTTGTCTATCAATGGACACTTAGACTGCTTCTATATCTTGGATGTAGTATAATGCTGCAATAGACATAGAGGTGCATATATCTTTTCAAAATAGTGTTTTTGTTTTCTTTACATAAATACCCAGTATTAGAATTATTGGACTATATGGTATTTCTATTCTAATTTTTTGAGGAAACCTCATACTGTTTTCCACAATGGCTGTACCAGTTTACATTTCCACCAGTAGTTGTGCAGAAGCTTTTTAATCTGATGTAGTCCTACTTACTTACTTTGGTTGCCTCTACTTATGGTATCATATCCTAAAAACTGTGCCAAGACCAGTATCAAAGAGCTTTCTCTGTATGTTTTCTTGTAGGAGTTTTACAGCTCATATCTTACATTTAAATCTCTAATCCATTTTGAGTTGATTTTTGTGTATGGTGTAAGATAAGGGTCCAATTTCTTTCCCTTCCTTCTCTCTCTCCCTCCTTTCCCTCCCTTCCTTCCTTGCTTTGTTTCTCATGTGGAGATAACCAGTTTTTCCAATAACATTTATTGAATAGACTATCTTTTCCCCATTGTGTATTCTTGGTGCCCTTTCAGAGATAAGTTGACAGTATATGCATTGGAAGACTGTATTTTCAAATTTGTCTTGCAGATAAGTAAAGCATTATGACTAAGTGCTGGTTATGGGATATGAGAGAAAGGTATGTATGTAACGTCTCATTCATGTTTATGAGAATAGTTGTGTTAATTCTTTCCCACTCATTTCCTTTCCATTAGCTAAAATGTACAAGTGATATCGTAAGCTATAATATACACACTAGGACATGATGTATTGAAACTAAACCTTGAGGATGAGAGAACCTTGGGTGAGGGAACAGAAAGAGATTGGATTCTCAATAACACATAATATTTATGTATATTTTATACTTTTTACTGAAAGTAGTAGTATATATTATATAATCTATAAATAAATTACTGATGTATTTAAAAAAAAATAACTTACTGGTTGGGTGCATTTTTCAGCCCATGCCAAAACTTGGGTGCTAATACTTCAGTAGGGAGCACAATACCAGGGAAGTAGGAGAGAAGATACATTTAGGGTGAAGCAGAGAAGAAAAATAGCAGCTATTTAAGGGAGTACATTATTCAGCTGGTCACAGTTTTAGAACAGGTTAACTGGTGGTTGATCTCATGAGAAGTCTTGATAGAGGCAAAGGAAATTTCTTCATTTTATAAATAGTTGGACAAAGGAGAGAAAAGACTATCATTTGAATATCTTCTTTATTTTTATTTTTATTTTTTAACATGAAATTTATTGTCAAATTGTTTCCATACAACACCCAGTGCTCATCCCAACAGGTGCCCTCCTCAATGCCCACCCCCCACTTTCCCCTCCCTCCCACCCCCCATCAACCATCAGTTTATTCTCAGTTTTTAAGAGTCTCTTATGGTTTGGCTCCCTCCCTCTCTAACTTTTTTTTTTTCCTTCCCCTCCACATGGTCTTCTGTTAAGTTTCTCAGGATCCACATAAGAGTGAAAACATATGGTATCTGTCTTTCTCTATATGACTTATTTCACTTAGTATAACACTCTCCAGTTCCGTCCACATTGCTACAAAAGGCCATATTTCATTCTTTCTCATTGGCACGTAGTATTCCATTGTGTATATGAACCACAATTTCTTTGTCCATTCATCAGTTGATGGACTTTTAGGCTCTTTCCATAATTTGGCTATTGTTGAAAGTGCTGCTATAAACATTGGGGTACAAGTGCCCCTATGCATCAGCACTCCTGTATCCCTTGGGTAAATTCCTAGCAGTGCTATTGCTGGGTCATAGGGTAGATCTATTTGCTCATGGATTGGAAGAATAAATATTGTTAAAATGTCAATACTACCCAAAGCAACCTACACATTCAATGCAATCCCAATCAAAATTGGGATAAAAACAGACACATAAACCAATGAAATAAAATAGAGACTCCAGAATTGTACCACAAAAGTATGACCAACTAATCTTTGACAAAGCAGGAAAGAATATTCAATGTAAAAGAGACAGTCTCTTTAACAAATGGTGCTGGGAGAACTGGACAGCAACATGCAGAAGAATGAAACTAGACCACTTTCTTACACCATTCACAAAAATAAACTCAAAATGGATAAAGGACCTGAATGTGAGACAGGAAACCATCAAAACCCTAGAGGATAAAGCAGGAAAAAAACCTCTCTGACCTCAGCTGCAGCAATTTCTTACTGGACACATCTCCAAAGGCAAGGGAATTAAAAGCAAAAATGAACTATTGGGACCTCAAGAAGATAAAAAAGCTTCTGCACTGCAAAGGAAACAATCAACAAAACTAAAAGGCAACTGACAGAATGGGAAAAGGTATTTGCAAATGACATATCAGACAAAGGGCTAGTATCCAAAATCTATAAAGAGCTCACCAAACTCCACACCCGAAAAACAATCCAGTGAAGAAATGGGCAGAAAACATGAATAGACACTTCTCTAAAGACGACATCCAGATGTATATCTTCTTTTCACAAAGTTATTCTTGAGGCATCAGCTGTATTCTCCTCCATATGGTTACTTGGCTCCTTCAAAGGAGGCTTGTTCCTAGAGCAAGGCATAACACACAGGGAGAGGGAAGGAGCTGGGTGTCTGGTATGTGTGTGATCATGAGCATTACCTGCTGAAGCTTGCACCTCAGCAAGAAGCCATGGGCCAGAGTGAGAAGAGTTGAAACGGGGGTAACTTGCTGTTTCTTAGTGTCTGTGAATGACCTGAGGAACTTGTTCAACAGATTTGACAGTCCAGATGATTTACTCTCTGTGAAGTTGCCAACAAAGTTCTTTGGAGCCTTTTTCCAAAGAAAAAGCATTTAGTGCTTGTGGTTTGCAAGAAAGTATTAAGTGCCCAGTAGTGTTCTTGGAGTGTCCACAGTAACATTAAGCAGAATGTATTGGAAGAGGTAAAGTACAGGATTGAAGGACAGTCTGAGGGGTGTCTGAGTGGCTCAGTCGGTTAAACGTCAGACTTCGGCTCAAGCCATGATCTCCCAGTCCACTCCATGGGTTCGAGCCCCACGTCAGGCTCTGTGCTGACAGCTCAGAGCCTGGAGCCTGCTTCAAATTCTTTCTCCCAATCTCTCTGTCTGTCCCCTATTCTTGCTCTGTCTCTCTCTCTCAAAAATAAATACACATTAAAAAGAATTTATTTAAAAAAGATAGTCTGAGACGAGTTCTGTAGATATGGACATCAGAAGAGGTAAGGCTCTATAAAAGACAAATACTAGTAGCTTCTCTTGAAGTGCTAGATTTTTGTAAGTAATCAGTGAGGAAGTTTAAGTTTAAGGGCATTGTTAAGCTGATATATTTGAAAAGAATCTGCTTCCACTAGAGAAGCCTATGGGGTTTGATTTAATGAGTGAAAGAGGCCAGGAAGCTTTGAGTGTCCAGGGAAGTCCTCTTCTGGCTGTGGAGTGTGAGAGGCCCTGTTGATACTTATGAAAAAAACATGCACTTATGAGACTCATTTAGATACATAGTAAACTTAAGTAGAAGACATCTCAAAGTGTTGAATATCTTTATTTGTGCTCTGCTGTAAGTTCAGAATTCCCCCAAACCCCTATTAAACCCATAACAGGAAGGAATCTCCTACATCTTAATGAATTTACATGCATTTACTTTTTTTCATGAAAAATCTATAAATAATAGGTAAATAATTTTATAATTTTGAATTTTATGGATATTTGTCCAGTTCAACTAAAGGTACCCATCATTTTATAAAAAGAAAATCATGTAGTTCAGTGGTTTAACTAAATTAAATTCACAACTTCCACACATTGGAGAGAATTAAGTCTGAACCTTTTGGTATTCAGGTGAGTTTCAGGCTCTTTTAATTGTTGGGTTATTTTAAGCATAATACTTTCAAAAAATTGAAGATGCCTTCCAAACAACTACTTGATAATATCCCTGAGGAATTAATGTAAATGATGATATGTGTTAGCAGTGAAGGGAAAATATCCAATATCTACTTAATGAATTTGCACTTTTATAGAATACAGAACAGTGATTAAACAATAGTACATGATCTATTAATTTTTTTCCATATTTATAAGAAATATGGCACTGTAAATTAGCCATGACTCTATTTTAGATACCTAAGAATAAAGCATCATCTCACTAGTTCTTCATAGATATTGTATAATATAACTATATTATCTGTTGAATCACTCTATGAATATAGAATAATGGTCTTTGATGTTTCATACTTTTGGTTAGAATCCCATTTTTATAGTTCAAGAAATGTGTTTTGACCCATGCACTCTATGTTCTGATTTATCTACTTCACGTTTAGTGAACAAAAAATAGTTTTAAAAGAGTTCTGAAGATGCCAGTGAACATCTGAAAGTATTTTATGATACCTATATTAAAAAAAAAAGAATTCCCATTATAGGGGAGTTTAAATTGTCCAAACCATAAAAAGATTATTTTTCTAACAAGTGAACTAGTGTTCTGTTCCTTGTGTCTTTCCTGTATTCTGTAGACTCTTTGGAGTAATCCAGGATCAATTCTGCCAGTGCCCAGGCAATTAACTCTTTGGCTGCAGTTCACCTGCTAGTTTGATATCCCATCCTCTTATTAGACACTGGCACTTGAATTCCACCCAGCCTTGATAGGTCTTTGAACTCAGTGCGATATTGTTATATGGACTAGATTTTATCTCATTTAAAATTGCTCACTGATGCACACAAATGGAGAAAGTCAAGGGGCTCTTCAGCAGGAAGTCCAGTGTTCACTGTAGAAGTAAAGGATCACTTTTTGAAGCCATCCTTTGTTTTCCACAAAAATGATTTATGATACTTAATCAAAGAAGTTTTTCCTCCAAAATGTGCTGTGGTTCTTAGTAAAATATTGCTATAGACTGAATGTTTGTGTTCCCTCCAAATTACTCTGTCAAATCATAGCTCCCAATGTGATGGTATCGGAACCTTTGGGATGTGATTAGTTCATTAGGATGGACCCTTCATGAATGAGATTAGTGCCCTTAAAAAAGAAACTTCAGAGAGCTCCCTTGCCTCTTGCACCATGTGAATGTACAGAGAGAAGACAACTGCCTATGAACCAGGAAGTAGGCTCTCACCAGGCACCAAATCTGCCAATTCCTTGATCTTGGACTTCCCAGCCTCTAGAACTGTGAGAAATTAACTTATGTTATTTATAAAGCTACCCAATCTATGGCATTTTGTTATAGCAGCCCAAAGAGCCTAAGACAAATGTATTATTAGAAGGCTTAAAAATTTAAATATTAGTTTTCTTCAAGAATGTTGAGGAAGTAATTTTATAGCTTTCCACAATATTTTGAGATCCCTCTTTTTCTAATATGATGGAAACAGATATGAAGCGGGTAAGAACAGTGTTTATTAACTGTCTCATCAAACATAGAGTACACCTACCTGGTAAACTAAAAACAAAAACTGACTCTTGACCACCCCCACCCCCCAAATTCATTCTGTTGTTATTTTACTCAGAGATGATAAGTCTCTTCAGACAGAGAAAACCTAAGTTCTGGTGGTAAGAACAATTAGAGTTCCAGTTGATGATCTTAGACTATAAAGTGTGAGTTATAGTCATGGTTCCTGTCTGTTCTAGAAGGCAAACACTAAAAGAAGAATACATAATAGATAATATATAGAATATGTAACAATTGTTTGTCTCGTTTTAATTTGGGGTATTACCAAGTGGCTAGTGAAAGCTATGTATATTTGTATTTGAAGTGGTGGTGAATAAGGTGAACTAGATTTTAAATATACAGTTTTTTAGGGTTTTTTAAAAAAACTTGATTTTTAATGTTCATGTTGAACACACAGTCTTTGTGAAGAAACCAGTTTTTTAATGTATGCATAAGTTATCTAGGTAAAGGCACTATACTTGATATCAGGAATCAGTATTGGAAGTACTTCTAGATCATCTATTAAAAATGAATTATGTTGGGGCGCCTGGGTGGCTCAGTCGGTTGGGCGGCCGACTTCGGCTCAGGTCATGAGTTCTAGCCCCGCGTCGGGCTCTGTGCTGACAGCTCAGAGCCTGGAGCCTGCTTCATATTCTGTGTCTCCCTCTCTCTGACCCTCCCCTGTTCATGCTCTGTCTCTCCCTGTCTCAAAAATAAATAAACGTTTAAAAAAAAATTAAAAAAAAATGAATTATGTTAAAACAGATTACATTAAACAAGTTAAAACAATTCATTTTTAATTATGATATATATATATATATATATATATATATATATATATATATATATATCTCCAATCTTTAAATACACATATCCTTTCATGCAATGTAATCAGATTTATGTTTTATTATTTTTTATCAGGATTTTAACTTTAGCAACAAGTCAACAATATCATGTAATATATGCTAAACATGCAAATATATAGTTCATAAAATTACCACAAACCTGTAAAATATGACCTAAAATGCATATATTAGAATTGAAATGTTATGAATTGATTTGCATTCATTAAAATATATTACCTTAATACTATCAAGCAAACATTTTACAACTATTCAGTCCCAGTCTAATTCTGGATTCCTTAATTTTGTAAGTAAAGAAACGTCATCTCAGCAAATCAAATATTGTGGTTTATCTACATTTTTAAAATTATATAGTAGTTGAGGAAGGATTACCATCCATCATTGTATTTTAAACCCACTATTCTCTCTCATCTACTAGTAGATCAGTATTATTTCTGGCAAGTGACAGGGAATATTAAATGAAAGGGGAAATATTTCAAAAATAATAGATTTGATATCTTTATTTTATGATGATTTTCACTCTTTTAGCAACATGATGTTTCAATTTAACAATTTCTTGACTGCTTTCTCTGTACAAACCATGTGTTGAGTACTGTGGCCAAGCAAAGATAATTGAGTTAGGTGCTTCCCATACGGAACCTTCCACCTTAGAATAGAGTTACACATGCTTTTCAATAGCTATAATTGCAGGTCTACCATAGACACTGCCAAAATGGAAGTGGGAATCCATGGTGAAGCATGCCAGAAAAAAATAATTAATGATAAGTGAGAATGTGAGTTGAAACTTTAATATCTTGGTACTTTTCAAACAGTACCTATTTTTTTTTTTTTGCCTGTAAAATTTAAGCATATGTTGCCCAGTCCCGAAATCTATAATTGGTGAAATAAAATACAAGAAATGCCTAAGAAAATTTAGAGTACACAAAATGGTGATCAGTTTTCTGAACTCCACTGGGCATGTATCCTTCTCAAGTTTTATACTAGCTAATTCTTGTATATGATTAACAGTCTTAATAATTATCATTATTCTTACAGTTTATTTTCAGATAATGTTAAAGCCCACATTGTTATTTTTGATTCCCTACCTGTCTCTGTTACTTTAATTTGTCCTTAGAACTCAGTCAGCTTATCCTTAGTTTTTTTATTTATTTATTTACTTATTTACTTAAAGTTCATTTTATTTTGAGAGAGAGAGCATGCATGAGTGAGCAGGGGAGGGACAGACAGGGGGCGGGGGTGGTGGGTAGAGAAAATCCCAAGCAGGCTCTGCATTGTCACTCCAAGTCCAACCTGGGGCTCGACTCAGGAACCATGAGATCATGACCTGAGCTGAAATCAAGACTCACTTGCTTAACCAACTGAGCCACCCAGATGCCCCATCCTTAGTTTTTATTTTATTTTATTTGAAGTTTATTTATTTTGAGAGAAAGCACAAACAGGGTAGGGGCAGAGAGAGGAGAGAGGAGAAAGGAGAGAGAGGAGACAGAGAATCCCAAGCAGGTTCCAAGCTGTCAACACAGAGCCTGACATGGGACTTGAACTCATGGGCTGCAAGATCATGACCTGAGCTGAAGGAAGGCGCTTAACTGACTGAGCCATCCAGGCACCCCATATCCTTAGTTATTTCAAGTAAAATAGCATCACTTATACAGTTGTCAGTAACTTAATCTTGTATCTTATTTTACACACTTTTAAGATGATTATCTCAAAATATTTCTCAAATGTTCATTTTATCGTTTCTCCAAATATGATTTTAAACCTGCCAAATATACCCTGAAATTGGATCTCAAATTCTAATTAAACTGAGATAAACTTATGTGACCTTAAAAACCCCAGTGTAGAATGAAGTTATGTTTCTTTCTTTTTATTTTAATTTAGAAGTAATATTCCACATGCCTGAATCTGTATTTGTTTAATAGATTTTTATTATTGCTCAAAGTATAATATCACTTACAGAAAATATATTTTACAGGTATTTCTATATACTATTCAACTAGAAAAATACAATTATTTTATTAATTTGAAACTGTTTTTAATATGCTGGCGGGGTATAGTATATCTTGTTAAATCAGCAAATACAGTTATGGGTAATATAATTACAGTGTAGCTATAAATATAAATGTTTAATTAGACAATTTGCATTTAGGGAGATAGAGAATGTATAGTCTTGATGAGGTTTAGAATGTGTTTTATAATTTTGTTACTAAACAACTTTATAAGGCTCTCCTAAAAGGAATGCTGGGTATTTATCTTTTTGATGTTTTTATTCCTGGAGCTATCTTTATGGATAATTAAAATATTAAGTTTCAAAGACTTGTACTTAGTATGTTTATCAGTCATGGTCTCAGCTGGAAACAGACAGCAAGTTAAAATTAAGATAATTGAAGGAGAGTTTAATAAAGGGACTAAATATAAAATAGGGAAGATACAAGAAAACTACATGAGAAAGCAGGACTCCCAAGCTAATAAGAGTGGTTTTTATCTCCCCTAGCCCTTTTTGGTGAGCTTGAGGAGAGGACATTTCTGGAACCTCAAAAGGAAATAGAGAGGGCTAACTTGGAAAGCAAAGTTTCGTTTGGTTGAAGGTCATAGGGCAGACTTAAAGTAAGGAAACAAGGAAATAAATGTTCTAGTATCTGCTCCATTGGTCTTTGGAAAGGATTTCCCTATTTTCAGGAACCTGAGCTCATGGGTGTCCTGTGATGTGACTTATAAAAGTTAAGCTTCAGAGACATAAGTGCAGAGTGAATCTGAGAGCCAAACAGAATATATCAGGCACAGTACATGTCAGGAAACAGTGAAATTATTGTGTTAAATAATTTACAAGTAGTCTTTAGCCCATCAACATAATCAAAATAAAGTGTGTATCACTAGGACATAATTTACACCAGGCTAATCTTCTCAGAGTAATGGACAAACAGAACACAAAAGTGGCATTAATTTACTCTCCCCTAAAATACAATATACCCATAATTTGGTCTTAAAGACACCTTTGAGCAAGTCAGTTGTGCTAATTGTCACCGTGCCTTCTGACTGGGACTGCCTTCTGATAGTATACTCTCCCATGTTTTTTTCCTGTTTAGCTTTTCTTCCTAAAATAAAGTATTATGCCAGCAAAATGGAGGAGTAGGCAGCTCTAAGCTCTCTTCCTCCTCAGAGAAACATTGAAAGGTAAGCAAAAACTGTTTGGGCCACCTTTGTCAGAACTTGGGAAAACCGTCAAAGATGTAGAGCAACCAAATGAATGATGGACCAAGGAAAAAGCAACTTGCAATCTCGTAGGAAAACTTTGTGGTGTTTTAACTTGACTTTGCCCTACACCCTCCAGTCTTGAAGAGAGAAGCCTGCTTTCCCAGTGCAGGAGTGTCTTCCTTGGTTCCAGAAGAAGCAGACCACACCCTGTTCACAAATTATTGCCTGTGTATTTTCTAACCTATCTAAAAGACTAACACAAGGCATTTGTGTCTGTTTCATCCAACTCAGACCTCAGGCCAGAAAAGTGGTGAGAATCACTTGAAAACATTGCAAATGAAATGACAGTTCACAGATGCCTGGGACAAAAGGTTGTAGTATGTTTTAATTGCCTAAGGCCCAGAAGCAAAACCTGGGAAGAATTTCTTTGGGGAATTAGAACATTCAAAGTACTATTCTATATGGTGGAGTTTGGAAGTTCATGCACTTACAGCAGGAAGCATTCTCAAAAAGGACGTGAGAAGACTGATTTTTCCATCTCTACCTGATTCCTAAGCTCAGTATAAGCCTGGCTAAGTGTTGAAAGAGTGCCTGGGCACTCAGCCAATCTGTAAAAGCTGGGGGAGGTGTTATTTGTTTAGTTATTTTTAGTTACTTGTGTTCAAGAAAATCTCTAGCAATGTACTAGCTGAACAAAAACTTAGAAGATGAGGCTTCAGTGTCCATACATGGTAAGGAGTACAGTCTTTGCAAAAAATAATACTGAAAATCCTGAACGAAATGGACACTATAAGCCTTCAATCATTAAAGCAAGGGAGAAGTGACTTATCATGTATAAGGATCCTCAAAAAGATTAACAGCTGATTTCTGATCAGACTATGGAAGCCAGAATATAGTGCATGACATATTGAAAGTGCTGAGAGAAAACAACAGAAAACATGTTAACCAACAATTCTTTCACTTTAAACTGTCCTTCAAATATGAGGGAGAGATTAAGACTTTTTAAGATAAATAATAGCTGCAGGAATTAATTGTCACTAGATCTGCCCTATATGAAATGCTATACAGAGTCCTTTGGTTGAAATCATAGGAAACTAGACACTAGTTAGTAACTCAGGGATCTCTGTTAAAAGATAAATACATCAGGCAAATATAAACACCAGTATTATTGTATTTGTGGTTTATAACTCCACTTTTTATTTAATACAAGATTGAAAAGACAAAGGAATAAAAATAATTACAAATCTTTACTATTGGCCACAAAATGTATATAGAAGTGTTTGTACAACAAAGCATAAAGTGGGGTGAGGTGGAGCTGTATGAAAGCTGCATTTTTCGTATGCTTTTCAAGCTAAATTGGTATCAAGTTAAACTGGAATTTTATAAATTTCAGATGTTAAATACGATAAAAACCACAAAAATAATATATGTATTTCTACATAATGAGAAGTGAATTAAAATTCACTACAAAAAAAGACACAAATAGCTTGAAGCTGAAAGGATGGAAAAAGATATTCCATGCAAATAGTAGTAACAAAAGGAGAGTTGGGGTGGCTGCAGTGTTACAAAAGACAAAGGATATTATATATTGATGACAGGGTCAATTTATCATATACCATAATAATTATAAACATGCATGCCAAAACAACAGAATCCAAAAATATATGAACTAAACATTGACAGAAGTAAAGGGAGAAATAGTTCTACAATAAGAGTTGAGACTCTAATACATCACTTTCAATAACAGATACAACATCTAGACAGAGGATCAATAGAAAATAGAGGACTTGAATAGCACCAGAAAGCAACTACACCTAATGGACATATATAGAATCCTCTATCTAATGGCAGCTGAATGCACATTCTTCTCAAGTGTACATGGAACATTCTCCAGAATAGATCGTATGTTACACGGAACAAGTCTCAAAGATAAACATCATTCAAAATATCTTCTCTGAGCACAACGGACGAAGTTAGAAATGAGTAACAGAAGGAAACTTGGAAAATTCTCAAATATGTGGAAGGTAAACAGTGTATTCTTAGACACTCAGTGGGTCAATGAAGAGATCACAAGTGAAAATGGAAAATATTTAGAAATGAAAGCAGATGAATACATAACATACCAATACTTACGGCATGCAGCAAAGACATGCTCAGAGAAATTTGTAGCTGTCTGTGCCTGTATTAAAAAAGATCTCAAATCAATAACCTAGCCGCTCCTCAAGGAACTAGAAAAAGAAAAGCAAACTAAACCCAAAGCTGGTAGAAGAAAATAAATATTAAGATTAGACAAGAATAGAAAATAAATAACACAAATTAGAGAATAGAACAGACATAGAGATAACCAATGAAATGAAAAGTTGGTGCTATAAAACTCTTTCATATTTTATTGCATATTTTCTAAGTCACCATTCTTTAATTAAGTTTTACTTATTAATAAAGTATATGCTTCTCTTTCTCAAAGGGGAAATAAGGAACACTAAGCATGTGGCATAGTAAAATTCCTGGTAATTGATACCAGATTAATCTTTTAGGTAATCACAATAGAATGCATATTGATAAATATATCAATTTATCTTAAATAGGATACTTCATCTACACAGTGCTGAATTCCAAATTGCAGACAGTTCTGCTGCTCAAATAGTCTATACCATAATGAAAAGAAATACATTCTTGTTAAATTTGGTGTCTGATGTAAAATACCACCTACTGATAAAGAGTGAGACTTTAATGGTATAGCATAAATCAGACTTTGGATTCATCCCTACTTTTGTTTTAGACTCTATCAGAAATTACACAGAGAGTATACTGGTTTGATAGGTGAAAATGCATCATTCTTGCATGTGTACCTGTTTGGACAGAATCCTGTTTTCAGTCCTAGAATTGAATGCCTACCCTGCATCATTCATTACTTTATTCATTCAAATGCTGACTAGAAATGTGGAGCTAAATGATACAGCTTCTTGGCTCCAGTACATAAAAAACTAAATCTAATTACAAATTTAAAAGTTTGTATGAAGAAAACTATCAGAAAACCAAGAAAGAAAATTATTGGGGTAGGGAGCAGAGACAGATTATTCTCCATACTTAACACCTTATTTGCTCTATATTAAATTAATATTAATTAGGTATTATTATTATTCCCAATAGAATGAAAGTACCAGGTAATTTTTTTTTCTTTCAGGTATCCCAGAATTCTAGAGCAGTGCCTGGCATCTGATAACTACTCAGATGTTTATAAATGAGGGAAAGAATGAATAAAAAATGAAAGAGTAACTTGAAGGAGAAATGAGGTAACTGTAGCTCAGAGAGGTAAATTGATTTGTCTGAGGTAATCACATGAGTTTATTCTAAATTTATGTCCTATAATGAGAAAATATGTTTTGAAAAATTTATTTGAAATTAGATATAACAACATCAATATTTCTTTGTGAAGAATTAAAATAAATTAACCTAAATATTGTGTTATGATCTAACATTTTTCCCTTTGGGCAATAATCTTTTTTTATCAGATTTTTTAAAATTGAAATTCAAGTTGGTTAACATACAGTGTAGACATGGCTTCAGGAGTAGAACCCAGTGATTGATCTATTACATATGACACCCAGTGCTCATCTCAAAAAAATGCCCTACTTAAGTGCTCAACACATATTTAACCCATCCTGCCACCCATCTCCCCTCCACTAACCCTCAGTTTGTTTTCTGTATTTACAAGTCTCTTGTGATTCACCTCCCTCTGTGTTATTATCTTATTTTTCCTTCCCTTCACCTTTTGTTTATCTGTTTCTCAAATGCCACATATGGGTGAAATCATATGATATCTGTCTTACTCTGACTTATTTCGCTTAGCATAATATCCTCTAGTTCCATCCGTGGGGTTGCAAATGGAAAGATTACATTCTTTTTGATCACTGAATAGTATTCCATTGTATATATATATACCACATCTTCTTTATCCTTCATCGGTCAATGGAAATTGGGCTCTTTCAAGGCATAGGACATAAAATAAATGTACAGAATCAGATGTATTTCTATACACCAATAATGAAGCAGCAGAAAGAGATATAGAGGAATCATTCCCCTTTCCAATTGCACCCAAAACCGTAAGATACCTAGGAATAAACCTAAACAAAGAGGTAAAATATCTGTATGCTGAAAACTATAGAAGCTTATAAAAGAATTTTAAGAAGACACAAAGAAATGAGAAAATATTCCATGCTGATGGATTGGAAGAACAAATATTGTTAAAATGTCAATACTACCCAAAGCAATATACACATTCAATATACATATATACATATGGCCAACTGATCTTCAACAAAGCAGGAAAGAGTATCTAATGGAAAAAAGACAGTCTATTCAGCAAATGGTGCTGGGAAAACTGGACAGCAACATGCAGAAGAATGAAACTGGACCACTTTCTTACACTGTACACAAAAATAAATTCAAAATGGATGAAATCCCTAAATGTGAGACATGAAACCATCAAATTCCTACAGAAGAAAACAGGCAGCAACTTCTTCGACCTCGGCCACAGCAACGTCTTACTTGACATGTCTCCAGAAGCTGGGGAAATAAAAGCAAAAATGAACTATTAGGACCTCATAAAGATACAAACCTTCTGCACAGCAAAGAAAACAATCAACAAAACTAAAAAGCAACCAACAGAATAAGAGAAGATATTTGCAAATGGTGTATTGGGTAAAGGGTTAGTATCCAAAATCTGTAAAGAACTTAGCTAACTCAGCATCCCCCACAAAAAACCCAAATAATCCAGTGAAGAAATGGGCAGAAGATATGAATAGACACCAAAGAAGACATCCGGATGACTAACAGACACATGAAAAGTTGTTCAACATCACTCATCATCAGGGAAATACAAATCAAAACCACATTGAGATACCACCTCACACCTATTAGAATGGCTAAAATTAACAACTCAGGAAACAATAGATGTGGCGAGGATGTGGAGAAAGGGGAACCCTTTTTGCACTGTTGTAAGGAATGCAAACTGGAGCTCTTGGGAAAACAGTATGTAGGTTCGTCAAAATTTTTAAAGTAGAACTACCCCATGACCCAGGAATTGCACTTCTAAGTATTTATCCAAAGGATACAAAGATGCTGATTTGAAGGAGCATATGCATGCCAATGTTTATAGGAGCATTATCAACAATAGCCAAATTATGGACAATGATCTTAAATTTAATGAAAAGGACTAAGGAAATCGGTCATTTCAAGGGCAGGGCCCCTTTTTAAACTATACCCTTAAATTCTAGCAGCATTTAGTACCATCACATACTCTCAGTGATCCTTCAATATAATGATGATAAATAGCATAATTTTCTAAACAAGGCAAATTTCAAAGAACTGTAGGTCTTTGCTAAATAGTAGGATACTAAACTTCATCTAAATTAAGTCTGCATCAAAGTTTGTGTGAATCATACCACTTTAACAGAATGCTTCATGAACATAGGAAACCTTTTATAAGCTGACTTCAAACCATATCCAAACATTGTATAATAATGTTTAGTAAAATGTCCATGTTGCTTTTACTTTATTCCATTTAATTGAAGACATTTCAACCTAGTATTACACAAAATTTGAAATAATTCCAACTGAAGTGTAAACAAATGCTTTTTATCAGGATCTGAATATAAAGACTACTAAATCAGATGTTTAGGTTTTTTTTTCTTTTATTAAATTAAGTGAATACTTTTTATATCTGTATATATTTTTTCCTTGTATATGCATATTAATCCTTGGTTAATGGTCATTTAAAATGTTATAAGGATGTTTTATTGACTAAAATATTTAGAGTACACATTAATAATTACAGCAAATAACTGTCATAAATAAATCTGTATGGTCTTACTAGTTTTGAATTTACACTAGAAGGACCCAGATTAGGTAAAATGGTATTGCTTTAATAAAGGGTCATGGATGCTCCATATATTCTACATATGTCTTAAATGACTAGCCAAATTCACCAAAGCTAACAATGTGGGTAATACTTTTAGGTGCTGATCATGGTCTTATGCATTTTCTTTGTTGTTTCATTTAATCCTAAAAACAATCCTATAATGTACGGATAGTTATTACCTCCAGTTTACAAATAAGAGAACAGAACATTAATTTCAAGGGTTTATAGAGGTGATAAGCAACAGCTGTAGGACTCAAATCCATATAGTCTGGCCGAATATACAACCCATACTCTGTAGCAATACCTACAGATCAATTCATTTTATACCACTGTGTCTTAAATTAAATTAGGTAGCTTGTCGTTGAGCTCTTAATTTACTATGGGATGTGATGGTAAGTGATTTATGGTATATTCTTTGCTTAAGTATTTTCTTTATGAAACTATTTGATACAGGTGACTGCTTCCATTTGTTAACACATCTTGAAAGTTGACTCACTTGCATTTTCTAATATTTAATCTTTTCATCTTTATTTTTTAACATAGGAAAAAAAATCATTGTGCTTTTAGGTGAGATAGATTTTGAAGTCACAATATCCTCTGTTGCAGTTGAAGCTCCATGTAGTACAACCTTAGGAAAGTCAGTCAATCTTTCTGACTTTTAATTTCCTTATTTGTAAACATGGAGATAACACCTACTGCATATTTTTGCTAAAAAAATAAGGAAATATAGAATGCAACACATCTATCAAATAGTTGGGACAGAGAAGATACTTGTAAAAGAAAGATAAACTTATCAATAAGTGTCTATTAAATTATTTCTATTAGATTAGATTAATAATGACCATCAAATGCCTATACCAGGTTAGAAAATCAGATTACTATATTAAAAAGATTCTGAATAGAGATGGTGAAACCTCGCTGTTACTGATTCATATTCCACATTTTCCCTTGGAAATTCTCATGAAAATATTTCAAGTAAAGTAAATGTAGTATAATATAAGAAAACGGTGTTATCGATGAACAACCTGCCAGAAATCACAAAGAATAAAAACAAAAGGATCCCATCAATCAAAGCACAGAGGCAGAATGTCAGTCCACCTGGTGTGAAAAGGCTAATTCTACCCATCTCCCTGATTCAGGAGTTACAGTTGAAGGAATCTGGTCAATCCTGCCCACCTCTCTCCTATCCCCACACATTATCTTTCAATATTTTCAGTTTCTCTTAAGACTTATTCCTTGGAATAAGCACTTCTTGGAAAGAGTAAGATGAATGGCTGGAAAAATAAAAAGAGTCGCTGTGAACAAGGTTACACAATTCTGTGCGCAGCCCCAAAATACCTTAACTAAAACTTTGGAGGGTGAGATGAGTTAGTTCGAATTAGGGTATTTTCTTTGATTTTTTGAAAGAGAATGCAGTTTTTATACTATATATGAGACAGTTCCCTACACCTGTGTGAGTATCCACACTAAATGTGAGACAAAGAAAGCCTATAGATTGCCTCACCTCAGTCAAGGCAAGAACTTATTACCAAGTCAGTTATGGCAAAGCAGTTTTGATTTCATTTCTGGATTTTGGAATTGCAGTCAAGGAAAGGTAGACTTAACATTATTTCCCTTCCCTTTGAAAGCCAAAATACAAGTTTGAATATTAAGTCTCTTCAACATTCTTGCAGTAGAGAAAACTCCTTAATCTGATTTGGCATTCTGTTGCATAACATTGACTATCCTTTTACTTATTCCATTAAGTATTGACCATGTACTAGGTTTCATGGTGGCAAAAGAGATTCAAAGGGCACCTGGGTGGCTCGGTCGGTTAAGTGTCCGACTTCGGCTCTGGTCATGATCTCACGGTCCGTGGGTTCGAGCCCTGCGTCGGGCTCTGTGCTGACAGCTCAGAGCCCGGAGCCTGTTTCGGATTCTGTGTCTCCCTCTCTCTCTGACCCTCCCCTGTTCATGCTTTGTCTCTCTCTGTCTCAAAAATAAATAAATCTTAAAAAAAAATGAATAGTTTAAAAAAAAAGAGAGATTCAAGAATGCACAAGACAGGTGATGTTCCTGCCCTCATACTGACAACCTAAAAGAAACAAAAATCACGAAAAGATATTGCATGAATGATTAGGCAATCCCAGTTGAGATGAGAGAGAAAGTCTTAAGAGTGTTCTGAGAGAGTTTAGTGAAGTACCTTCCCAGAGAGAAATAAAGCCTTCTTTGAGAAAGTGGCATTTAAGTTGGGAGCTTAAGTAAGGAAGTTGGAAGAAAAGCATGTCTGAGGGGAAGGGAGCAAGGTGGTAGACCAGAGAGTAAAGAAAAGATTTCTATGAGAAGCTGGAGCATTATACAGGGGATCAGATTGAGTCAGAATTTGTGAACAATTGTGAATTTGGGTCTTCATCATAATAACAATGGAAAACCATTGAGGGATTTTAAAATGGATCATCATGCTCAGACTTGCATTAAAATATTACTATGTTTTCAGCAAGGGAAATGAGTTAATGGGCTATTTTGAGAAATACTGCATTACCAGCAACTCTTTTGGGAAACTGATTCTGGGACAGTAATTCACAGCAAGGCAGCACAATTACTGGTCTCTAACACTGGGCATTAACATTGGAAATGGATGAATTTTGTGTCTAGCAAAAGATATAAAGATGGGGCGTGTTACAAATGGTGATGGAAATAGTCATAAGGCAAGAGGCAAAGGACTGATATTGTAATATATGAGGAACCATACATATTGGTAAGAAAAGGACAATAACCCATTAAATAAATGGGCAATGTATATTATATACATTCAGAATGTATATATTAGATGGTGCTCCAGTTCAGTAGCAGTCAAGAAAATGCAAATTCTTGAAATTCATATAGGTTGCTAAAGTCTTAAGTTCTTACATATTTTATATATATTATGTATTTTTATACATGTGTGTATTACATATATATGTGTACATATATATTTAAATTAGATAGTAATGATCAACTCTTACTTTCCGGTGGAAATTAAATTAGTGAGAACATTTATAATCATGATTGCTGGTATCTTAGATTTGCATTACTAAAATATTGCAGACCTGAAGTTTAAGAGAAAAGGTTGGAATTCATTGACCCTATTCTCTGGGACAAGTCTGAGAGAGACAGAGTAATGGTGAATTTGAGAAAAAAAAAAGAAAAATAAAAATACTTTTTAAAATAAGCATTCTGGAAAAGTTCTGAATATTTAATATGAGAGCTTCACCAGCAAGCATATACCCTTGCTAGAAACTAGGATGTTAAACTATTAATTTTGTGTAATTTTGATTATCAAACCAGTCATTCAGGGACTTACTAATGGCAGTTGATAGAGTAACATTAAAACCTATGTCGTTGAGGATCTCTGTAATCCCCCATTTTAGTGAATCACAGTGCAGAGAAGCAGGACCATAGAAATAAACCCAATATAACAGAATATAAGTGTTCTGAGACTACATGATAAATTCAGTATTAATATCAGCATTTTTTATGAATTACGTAAAAAGTAAAAGTTAAAGGGTTTTGTGTGCTTTTTTGTTTGTTTTGTATTTTATTTTAAGAGCAGCAAAGTTTGATTTTATTCCTTAGTTCAGAAACCTCAATATGAACAGCACATTAATCTGAACCTTCAGAAGCCAGATCAAGAAATATATATAAAATCTGATGAATTTTGTTTACCTGTCATATAGGTATATCTGTACAAGTTCCTTGATAGTATTTCATGTCAAGGACTTTATAGTATTATGCAGCCTTGGACTGATAAATTACTGAAAAAGTGTACTTACACTACACTTGCCATTATTTCAATCTAAAAAATTGTGGGATTGAATGCTCTGTAAGTACCCAGTACTCATAGAAAATAGTAGTATTATTTATACCTTTGTTTAAGCCCTTTAAAATATGAAATATATAAGTAATTGTGTACTAAGAAAGCCTGAAACCAAAGCCATTGTTAACTGATTCCTTTTCATTTCATGTAATGTACAAATTAAAAATTTTCCTCCTTATTCATAGCTACTGAATAAACTAAACAATAGTTTCCATGACTAATAATACGGACTTCAATTACTGCTTCATTGTAAGTTAAAATGGTAACTTGGACATATTTTTCGTGAAAAAAAATTAAACTATGATCAAAGTTTTGTTGTCTATATAATCCTTCCTTTATATCTGTATTCGCAAACAGTGAAAAATTTACCCATAATACATCAAAATAAAGGGTTTTTTATTTAGCTTCATTTTATTTTTTCATGATCATTTGAGGAGATAAAAAATTACCAAAAATAATTATACCAGAAAATTATGGATCAATAATCAAAATTACAAGGTGTCAAGAGTTAAATGGACTGAAACAAAACAAAACAAAACAAACTGGAAGTCAATGAGGTTTATATTAATTCCAATCCTGATTTGTACTCTGAGAAGAACGCATCATTTAGAATCCCTTCGACTGGATTATTCTTACCATAAAGGAAATGTCATTATCATACCCATCATCTTCCACACAAGGATAATATAATGTTTAATGAGAGTACTTGTAAAGTATCTTGAGTGCTTAAAGGGAAGATATTTCATTAATCTGAGAACTCGTCCTTCAGGTTTGAACATGCAAGTCATGATGTGAAAATAATCAGTTTTGTTTTCAGATTTATTACATCTATTTTAAAGGGCTATATTCTTAAACACAAGAACAAAAGGTAGTTAATATTTTAAGAGGTATAAATATCAACACTTCTTATATTTTCAGGATAGAAATTCTTTTAGCATAATATTTATGATTAATAACACATTACATTTCCAAAGTAAGCAAAGAAAACAAGATTATAATAAATGTCAGTATTAAGTAAATTATTTGTTAACAGCATAATTAATGCTATACATCAATGGCTTTGTTTAACTTCAGTTAGTTCATTGAATGTAATATTTCTTTTAGATTTGAAGATCTACAGTCAGGTGCTGATTAGTGAATGATTATATATATGGGCTGTCTCAGAATCAATATAAAAGAATAGGAATGTGTGCAGAATTATGTCTCTTTTATTTTTCACTTTTACATCTAATTCACATAAAATTGCAAGAAAATGTAGACCTCTGAAGTTTATCTTCTATAGGTGATATTGTTCCTGATAGTACCCCATATCTTTTCTTTTACTTACTAAATTAGAATTAATACTGCACCTATATTTAACAGTATATGGACTTTTCTAAAGGTCGGTAAACAAATTGACTAGAAAGGGTAATTTTAGCTTTTTGATATAAAAGTCAAAGTTTTAGATTATTTTAATTTTAATAAAGACCTCAAGGGATGACTTGTTTCAGTGACATAACTAAGTCAAGAGTATGTTTTCTTAAATACATTGAATTATTATTTGTTTAAAAAGTGCTCCAAATATGGCAATGACATTAACGATGGTTGAATATATATAATTTTTATGTAACTTTTACCTTCACTCACATGAGGCTTTTATTTATTCCCTTGATCTCTTACATAAATATTCTTCCTGAATACTTGAAAATAGCACTTTACCACTGTTCTGAGACACTCATGCTCAATTATTTTAGATCTATATTTTTTACATAAACACAAATTTTTATCCTTTTCTGGATTAATTTTATTTTATTCATGCCAAAACTCATGTGGTAAAAGAAGATGCATTCATGACAAACCAGTGTTGAATAACAGAAACTGGAAAAAAAAATCTGAGACAGTTTTTCATTTTCTAAGATTCAGGGCTATTTTCTAAAGAAAATACAATTTTTTATATATTTTAAATATGCTTACCAAGTAACTACACCCAAGTCTTTATTTTTACATTGTGGACTACTTGAAGCATTTCAATTTAGCTGCCATTCAAATTTAAAAATTATTTGGACATATGGGACATTCTCCAGAATAGATTACAGAGTAGGTGACAAATTAGGCCTCAACAAGTACAAAAAGATTGAGAACATACCATGCATTTTTCTGACCACAATGCTGTGAAACTTAAGTCAACCATATGAAAAAAATTCGAAAAACCACAAATACATGGAAATTAAAGAACATCCTACTATAGAATGAATGGGTCAAACAGGATATCAAAGAAAAAATTTAAAAAATACATTGAAACAAAGAAAATGAAAACATGACGGTCCAACCTTTGGGATACAGCAAAAATAGTCATAAGAGAGAAATATATAGCAATACAGGCTTACCTCAAAAAGCAAGAAAAAACTCAAATAAAAAACCTAAACTTACACTTACAGGAGCTAGAAAAAGAACAACAAATGAAGCCTAAAGCCAGAAGAATTAATAAAGATTAATAAAGATTAGAGCAGAAATAAATGATATAGAGGGAAACCTGGGTGGCTCAGTTGGTTAAGCATCTGACTCTTGATTTCAGCTCAGGTCATGATCTCATAGTTTGTGATCAAGCCCAGCATCAGGTTCTGCACTGAGAGTGTGGCGCCTGCTTGACTCCTTCTCTCTCCATTCCTCTGTCACACACACACTCTCTCTCTCTCTTTCTCTCTAAAAATAAGTAAATAAACTTTAAAAAAATAAATAAATGAAATAGAAACAAACAAATAAACCCTGAGAAGAACATATCAATGAAAACAGGCGCTGGTTCTTTGAAAAAATTAGTAAAATTGATAAAACCCTAGCCAGATTAATCAAAAAGAAAATAGAAAGGACCCAAATAAGTGAAATCACAAATGAGAGAAGAGAAATAACAACCAACACCACAGATATACAAACAATTCTAAGAGAATATTATAAAAATTATATTGTAACAAATTGGGCAATATGGAAGAAATGGATAAATTTCTAGAAACACATAACTACCAAAACTGAAATGAGAAGAAACAGAAAACTTGAACAGACTGATAACCAGCAAAGAAAGTGAATGAGTATTCAAAAATCTCCCAACAAATGAAAGTGTATGGCCAAATGGCTTCCCGGGGGAATTCTGCCTAACATTTAAAGAAGAATAATAAGAAGAATATCTATTCTCTCAAACAATTCCAAAAATTAGAAATGGAAGGAAAACTTCCAAACTCATTCTATGAGGGCCAGCATTGCCCTAATTCCAAAACAAGACAAACTCCACTAGAAAACAAACTTACAGGCCAATATCTCCGATGAACATAGATCTAAATATTTTCAACAAAATATTAGCAAATCAAATCCAACAGTACATTAAAGAGTTATTCACCACGGTCAAGTGAAATTTATTCCTACATGGCAAGTGTGGTTCAATATAAGGAAAATAATCAACTTTATACACCATATTAATAAAAGAAAGGATGAAAACCATATGATCATCTCAATAGATCCAGAAAAAGCATTAAAGTACAACATCTATTCATGATAAACACCCTCAACAAAGTAGGGTTGTAGGGACCATACCTCAGCATAATAAAGATCATATATGAAAAACCCACAGCTAATATCACCCTCAGTGGAGGAAAACAGAGGGTTTTTCCTCCATGGTCAGGAACAAGACAGGGATGTGCACTCTCACACTGTTATTTAACATAGTACTGGAAGTCCTAGCCTCATTAATCAGACAAAAGAAGAAATAAAAGGTATCCATGTCATCAAAGAAGAAGTCAAACTTCCATTATTTGAAGACAACATGATACTCTACACAGAAAACCAAAAAGACTCCACTAAAATATTTCTAGAACTGATGCACAAATTCAGTGAAGACTCAAGATACAAAATCAATGTGTAGAAATCTGTTGCATTTCTATACACCAATGATGAAGCAGAAGAAAGAGCAATCAAGGAAGTGATCCCATTTGCAATTGCACACACAAAAGAACCCATGATACATAGGAATAAAGCTAACTAAAGAGGTCAAAGACCTGTACTCTGAAAACTATAAAATACTGACAAATGAAATTGAAGATGACACAAAGAAATAGCAAAACATTCCAGGCTCATGGATTGGAAGAACAAATATTGTTAAAATGGCTATACTGCCCAAAGCAATGTACGCATTTAATGCAGTACCTATCAAAGTACCAGCAGCATTTTTCACAGAGCTAGAAAAAACAATCATAAAATTTTTATGGAATCACAAAGACCCTGAATAACCAAAGCAACCTTGAAAAAGAAAAGCAAAGCTGGAGGCATCACAATTCTGGATTTCCATCTTACATTAGAAAGCTATAGTGATCAAAACAGTATGGTACTGGCACAAAAACAGACATAGATCAATGGAACAGACTAGAAAACCCAGAAATGGACCCACAACTACCTAATCAACTATTCTTTGACAAAGCAGGAAAGAATACCCAGTGGGAAAAAGACAGTCTCTTCAACAAATAGCGCTGGAAAAACTGGACAGCAACATGCAAAAGAATGAAACTAAACCACTTTCTTACACTATACACAAAATAAATTCAAAACAGGTGAAAGACTGAAATCTGAGAGAAGAAGCCATCAAAATATTACAGGAGAACACAGGAATAACCTCTTTAACATCAGCCATAGCAACTGCTCTCTAGATACGTCTCCTGAGTTAAGGGAAACAAAAACAAAAATAAACTTGGGACTTCATCAAGATAGAAAGTTTCTGTATAGTGAAGGAAACAACAAAACTAAAAGGCAATCTTTAGAATGGAAGAAGATATTTATGACATATCAGGTAAAGGGTTCAGATCCAAAATATATAAAGAATTTATTAAAAACACACCAAAAAAAGATCGTAAAAAATGGCAGAAGACATGAATAGACATTTTTCCAAAGAAGATATACAGATAGCTAACAGACATATGAAAAGATGCTCAACATCACTCATCATCAGGGAAATACAAATCAAAACTACAATGAAGTGTCACCTCACACTTGTCAGAATAGCTAAAATCAACAATACAAGAAACAACAGATGTTGGCGATGTTGTGGTGAAAGGAGAATCCTCTTGCACTGCTGGTGGGAATGCAAACTGGTGCAGCCATTCTGAAATAAAGTGTGGAGATTTATCAAAAAGTTAAAAGTAAAACTACCCTATGATCCAGCAATTGCAGTATTAGGTATTTACCCAAAGGATACAAAAATACTGATTCATGAATGGATATATGCTTATAGCAGCACTATCAACAATAGCCAAATTATGGAAATAATCCATATGTCCATTGACTGATGAATGGATAAAGAGTTGATATGTGTATTTGTATATGTGTGTGTGTGTGTGTATATATATGTATATATATATACACATATATATGAATATTATATATATGTATATATATGAATATTATATATATGTATATATATGAATATTATATATATGTATATATATGAATATTATATATATGTAATGGAATATTACTCAGCCTTTAAAAAGAATGTAATCTTGCCATTTGCAACAACATGGATGGAGCTAGGGTGTATTATTCTAAGTGAAATAAGTCAGAGAAAAATAGATACCATATGATTTCACTCATATGTGTAATTTAAAAACAAATCAGATGAACATAGGGGGATAATAAGAAACAGGCAAACCAGAAAACAGACTCTTAACTATAGAGAACAAAATGAGGGTTGTTGGAGGGGAGGTGGGTGGGAGAGATGATTTAAATGAGTGATGGCTATTAAGGAGGGCACTTATGGAGATGAGCACTGAGTATTATATGTAAGTGATGAATCACTAAATTCTCTGCCTGAAACTAATATTAGAAACTAATATTGATATTGAACTTACACCCTGAAGGATGAAACACATGCCTGAGTATAGACTGTCACAAATAGAAGTGGCTGCCAAATGGTCGTGTGCTGCATTAAACAGCATTCAGGGTGCCAACAAGTTGAGAGTGTGTTCTTCCTTCCCTTTCATTACCGAGGCCTAAAAGTGCTTGCTAACTTCATACTGTTGAAAGGAATGAAGGAGAATGATTCACTGTTGTTCAGTAATTTACAACTGGTACCAATCAGTGAGGACACTGCTGCTTATTTGAGTCTGTTACACCTGTTTCATGATTACAGTTTTTAATGGCCTTTTGAAGTAAGCTTTCTGTTTAATACTTACTATATCTCACTGCAAAGTTACTCTTTGAATGAAACCAATAAAAGTATCACATCACTCATTTTAAAATAGGTATTGTCAAATTTATAGAAAGTGTGACTGAAGAAAACGTAGCAAACTGTAAATATCAGTCAGCTCTAAATTTATAAACAAAACAACAAAATAAAAACACGTTTTTATTATGATGTATGTAGACATGTCATGTATGCAGAAAACTGTTTTAAGAATAAAAATATTTGCCTTATGGTGGGGATTAAGGAGTGCATTCATTGTGATGAGCACTGGGTGTTATATGGAAGTACTGAATCACTGTATTGTACACCTGAAATTAATATTGCATTGTATGTTAACTAACTGGTATTTAATTAAAAACTTAAAAAAGGAAAAAAATTAAAAAGACTTTGGAAATTAAATGAAGATATTGGAATACATGCATCCATTTCAAAATCTCATTTTTCATAGCAAAATTTTCCATTTGTACATCTTTTCAAGAAATCATACTTCTATGAATTTTAATGTGTATGACAAATTTTGTCATGGATATATTAATCATTAAGAAAATTTGTTTACATATATAATTGGAATAAAATATGCATCTTATCTGCATATAGTGAATATTATTTTGCATTCTCATATGTCATGAATTAAACTGTGTAATTATGTGTTAGGAGTGTTACTTGATGGAAATATGGTTTAAGACATTGTCATAGTGTCATAGTGTATATTTGGTTAAGTACAATACACATTCGATTGAGGTAGTTTACAATATTTTTCACCTTTTTTTCTAATATTTAAAATGTCTAACTGCTGGACTATAATCCATCACATAAAAATGAATATAGGATTAAGAATCAGACTGTTTGGGGTGCCTGGGTAGCTCAGTTAGTTGAGTATCTGACTCTTGATTTTGACTCAGGTCATGATTCCAGGGACGTGGGATCGAGTCCCATATAGGGCTCCATACTGAGCGTGGAGCCTGCATAAGATTCTTTCTCTCTCTTCTTCTGCCCCTCTCTCCTGATTTCTCTCCCTATAAAAATAAAAATAAAAATAAAAATAAAAAATAAAAGAATCAGACTAACACTCAAATCAAGGTAACAATTTATTGATTTGGTGAATGGTAATACCTTTGACGTAGAGTTGCCGTAAAGATCAATTGAGATACCATTTATGTAATTTTCTAGGACACTATTGGATATGAATATGCAGTTTATGCTGGATATTTTTTAAATGTTAGTTTCTTTTTTTTCTACACTTCCTAATGGCTCATAATAATTAGTTCTTTGATGTGATAGGAATTAGAAATTACCTTCTAATAGTCATTTCCCTTTCTTAATCAGCAATGGCATCCCTGAAATTTAGCTGACCCAAAAAAACATCTAGAGTAATTACTAAATTGCCAGCCTTCTTTTAGTAAGGTGTGGCCATGTGAAGACATGTGGTCAGTGAGATGTAAAGGTGGTGTGTGTAATTTCTGGCGGTGCATGTTAGTGAGAGGAGTGTCTTTCTCCTCTCTTCCTTTTTATGCCAGCTTGGATTGCAGATGTAATGACTGGAATGGCTGTAATCAAGTTGGAACATAATGTTAAAACTATATTTTAATGAAGACAAAGCAACAAAGCAAGCTTTTTCTGAAAAGGAGTATTTAAAACATGTATCCAGGGAAACTAGGGCCACCTAAGCTAGTGTTGATACCATCAAGTTAAGTCTTTCTCTGCTTCTAATGGCAGTTTGGGTACTCCATGCATAAATAGCAGCCATATTGCCACCAATCATGCTAAGGTAAAATGTACCTGTCAGTGAATTTACTTGATCTATATAGCAACTAGGTAGATTTTCTTTTCTTTCATTCTCAAGTGTTAGCGGTGTCTTAGTCAATTTGGGCTGCTATAACAGAATACCATAGACTGGGTGGCTTAAACAACAAACATTCATATTTCACAGTTCTGGAGGTTGAGAAGTCCAACAGCAAGGTGCCAGTAGATTCAGTGTCTAGTGACAACACACTTCTTCATTTGCAGATCTTTGTCTTCTGGTTGTATCCTCACATGGCATGTAGCAGAAAGATCAGACTTTGGTATTTCTTCTTACAAAGGCACTAATCCCTTTAATGAGGGCCCTACCCCCATGACCTAATTACCTTCCAAAGAACCCACTTTGTAATACCATCATGTTGGGGGTTAGGATGTCAATATATGAGTTTGGGGGGGATGGGACACAAACATTCAGTCTATAGCACATGAGAACTGAAGAATACAAAATTCTAAGGAAAACTGAATGCATTAAGTTTAAAAACAAATAAAACAAAAGAGAACATCTACTTCTGAAGGAAACAAGTCTATATAATGGAGCAAAATATAAGCCTAAAAGACTGATTAATATCCTGAGTGAGATTAGAAAAGATACTGACTACCTATAAAGAAGTGTCATAAAAAGTAATAGGCAGAATGTTTTAAATTTATTATTGAAGTATCATTGACATGCAATGTTATATTAGTTTCAGGTGTACAACATAGTGATTCCACAATTCTGTACATTGATCAGTGCTCACCACAATTAAGTGTAGTCACCATTGTTAACAATATTATTGACTGTATTTCCTATGCTGTACTTTTCATCTCTGTGACTTATTTTATAACTGGAAGTTTACATATCTGAATCCCCTTTACCTATTTTGCCACTCCCCCCACACACCTTCCTCCTGACAACCACTACTTCATTCTCTGTATTTAAGAGTCTGTTTGTTTATTTGTTCATTTGTTCTTTTTTTTAAAATTCCACATATAAGTGAAATAATATGGTCTGACTTAGTTAATATAAGTGAAATCTCTGTCTTACTTAATTCATTTAGCGTAATACCCTCTATGTGTATCCATGTTGTTACAAATGGTAAGATCTCATTCCTTTTTTTAGGGCTGACTAATATTTCATTGTGTATGTACATACCACATCTTCTTTATTCATTCATGTATGGAGGGAAAGTTGGGTTTCTTCCATATCTTGGCTATTATAAATAATATTGCAGTAAACATAAGAGTGCATGTATCTTTTGGAATTAGTGTTTTAGTTTTCTTTGGGTAAATACTCAGTAGTGGAATTACTGGATCACATGGTAATTCTATTTTTAATTTTTTGAGGAACCTCCATACTCTTCTCTTCAGTGGTTGCATCAATTTGCATTCCTACCAACAGTGCACAAGGATTCCCTTTTCTCTACATTCTCAGTAACACTTGTTATTTCTTGTCTTTGATACTAGCCATTCTGAGTGGTATGAGGTTCTATTTCATTGTGTCTATGATTTGCATTTCTCATGATTAGTGATGTTGAACATATTTTTATGTATCTATTGGCCATATGTATGTCTTCTTTGGAAAAAATGTTTATTCAGGTCTTCTGTCCATTTTTTAACTCTATTATTTTGGATATTGAGTTTGATAAGTTCTATATATATTTTGGATACTAACCCCTTATCAAACATATCCTTTGAAGACATATCTTCTCCTTTTCAGTAGGTTAAACAGACAGAAAATTTTAAAAAGGTCTTTAGAACCTAAAAAAAGTTAGAAAAAGTGTTGAGTAAATCTTACAGAACAAAAACCAACAGTCATGGAAAATAGGGAAAGAAAGATAAAATACTTAAATGTTTAATTCAAGGATCAAACAGCTAAATAATAAAAATTCCAAAAAGAAGTAACAGAGTAAAAAAAAAAAAGGAAAATAATGATTAAATAAATTCATAAAAGAAGAAAACATCCTAAATACAGGAGCTTTTAATTGAAGGAGCCTATCAAATGGCAAGGAAGAATGAATAGAGACATACCTGACAAGTCATAGGAAGAATTTAGGACACCAAGAAAGGAGAGAGAATTCTAAGTGACTTCAAGGCACCATACACAGGGAAACCACAATGACAAAATGATTCACACTATTATTTTCACCACTAAGAATGTTTATTAGGGGCGCCTGGGTGGCTCAGTCAGTTGCGGGTCCAACTTTGGCTCAGGTCATGGTCATGGTTTGTGAGTTTGAGCCTTAAATTGGGCTCACTGCTGTCAGTGTAGAGCCTGCTTTGGATCCTCTATCCTCTTCTCTCTCTGTGCCTCCCTGCTCTCTCTCTCTCTCTCTCTCTCTCTCTCAAAAATAAGTATAAAACATTAAAAAAGGAATGTTTATTAAAAAGTAATTGCATAAGCTCTTGAACATTCTGAGGTTAAAATGATTTTAAACAAAGAACTCTATCCCCACCAAAATTATTACAGTCATGAAATCAAAGATATTTTAAAGCAAGTCAAGTATCAGAAACTTTACTTCCCTAGAATATTTATGAAAACATAGCTTAAAGATAGACCTAAGCAAAATTAGCTTGAAAATAAAGAATAACATAGACATTGAGCAATTTCTCAGTTAAAACTTACATGTTGTCTGAAATTCACTTTTCTATATGAGCTTTCTGTTAATTATTTGTGCTTTTGTTAAGAAACAGTATTTTTCATAAATTTCCTTTAAGTGAAGTAGTGGGCATTTTTCAATTGGCTACAATTGTATTCGTACAAAACTAGCATATTTCAGTGTTAGAAAAGTATATTTGGGTATTAGAATTTGTGCTTTGCAACATACGGGTTTGAGTGGGGAAGTAGAACCACCATGAATGATATGAAATATGGAATTTATTAGTGAGTGTAGAATTTTAATGTTGATTAAAAAACACTATGGAAAATTTTGCTTTTGTATCTGGTGGTGGACCTGAAGTTGCTTTAGAACAGCAATGAAGAAGAAAAGCTCCAGGGTGCCTGGGTAGCTCAGTCGGTTAAGCATCTAACTTTGGCCCAGGTCATGATCTCATGGTTCATGAATTTGAGTACTACATAGGGTGAACTCGAGCTCCATTTCAGGTGAACACAAGTCCTGCTTCGGGTGAACCCCGCTTCTCTCTCTCTCTCTCTCTCTCTCTCTCTCTCTCTCTCTCTACTTCTGCCCCACATGGGATTCTGTCTGTCTCTCTCTCACACTTGTGCCCCCCTCTCTGTCTCTCTAAAGAAGAAGAAGAAGAAGAAGAAGAAGAAGAAGAAGAAGAAGAAGAAGAAGAAGAGGAAGAAGAAAATCAATGAATCAAAGGAGAGTGAGGATAAAATGGGACCAGTGAAGATAAAATAGGAGCTGTGTCTTTTACACTGTCAGTCTCTTAAAAGAAAAATGTAAGTGATTAGCCAGCAAAATCAAGTTTATTCAGGAATCACAGAGGAAATGCAATTTGGGACAAGCAAGCTATAGAAAACCATAGGGAAGTGCAGAGAACAAAGGAGTGGAAGCATCTTTTTATAAAAGAAAGGAGGAATTTGGCAGGGGTTATTTTGCATAAAAGTTCATTGGAAGAAAATGAGAGTTCGAAGTAGTGGTAGCTTGTCCATGGCTGCAGGCATGGACAACTTTCTGTTGCCAGGGGAGAGGAAATCTTCCTTTCTCCTGCTGGACTATGCAAGCTTCCAAGTGTGAGACATATCTGAGGGTCCTTCCCTCATGGCTTCCCAACTCCAATTTTGACTCCTTTCCTTAACACATTTTCACAACTTCAATGATGAAGGTGGCCTGCAGAAGGAGCAGGCACCCTTTGCCTCAGTGCTGCATGCCAACCTGTCCCGGGACATTATTAAAGGAGGCAATCCAGTGGGATCTGGAAGAATTCTACCTGACTGCTTCCCAGTGCCCCAAGGCAAGAAGGCAGATCAGGGCCAAAAGCATGAATTTCAAGAGTCCCTGTTGCCTTTAGAGCAAAATGGTACTCTCTCACTCTTCCAACCCTACCCAACCTGGGACCATAACAGGAAGATTTGGAGAAAGATAGTTTAACTTAGCTAGGTTGAATCAATACACTAAACAAAGGATTTAGACTTTTAAAAGATGTGGCACTAGGCTTAATACACTTAGCCTATAGAGGAAGTAAGGCATTGGGTTTCAAAATTAAAATGTAAAATAGATTGTAATATGCCACATGCTGTTAGAATCTTATATCACAGTGTCATATGCCATTAAAAATTATGTTTCTTTCTGAATTCTGGAGAAAGATTTTTTATAGATTGAATTTATTTATATCCCATCTTTTTCAGTGTTAACTTATGGTCTTTTCATCAGCAAGCCCCTTTGTGTGTGTATATGTGTGTGTGAAGAGCAACAGCTAAAACTAGAAAAGGAGAGGTTAAACTCTCTGAAATCTGACTTGCACAACGTTTATGAGAAAATTGCTTTAATATATATTCATAACTCTCTGATCTCTGGAAGTCACTGCAAACTCATCCATAAAGGACAAGGCCAAGGACATAGACTTCACAGTAAGCCGTTCATGGTAAAGTCCTGCTGACTAAAAGGAATAAGAAGGTTTTCTTTTCTCCTAAGTTATTGCCAGTCAAGGCAACAGTGGCTCAGCCTTGAAATCAAGAAGCTTGGGAATCAAATTCCCTAGTGCCAATAATCCGGATGCTTTCAGAAATTTGGAATGTGAATTACCTGAGCTGAACTGTTCTTAATAGCATTTAAGAGGTGTTTTTAACTCCCTTGATACCACTACAAAATTGCTTATCTAAAACTATAATTTAAAAATCATTCCTTTCCTAGGCAGATTCCATATAAAACTTGATAACAGGTTTATTGAACATTTTGAACTCAGTAGGGCACAAACACGAAAATCAATTAGTGAATTCTAAGTGACTATAATGTGCTAAATTCCATAGGAGGCAGCACAGGTTATATGAAAATGAGTTAGGCATGACCCAGGGACTTTGGCTTAGTAGAGAAAATAAGGCATGAGTTGCAACAATTGTAATATAAAGCAGGCTGTAATATGTTGCAAGATTTAAAATCTTACATCCATCTTATCATATGACTTTAAACATCATTAACTTCTTTCTGAGTTCTGAAGAGAAGAGTTGTTAGAGGTTGAATTTGTTAAACTCTTTCAAATGTCAATTTGTGGTCATTTTTATTAATAAAAAGAAAGCACAGAGATTTACTAAAACAGGCTACTTCTGAATAGCAGTGTTAAACACTGGCATCTTGAAGGGTGTGATTTGGAGTGCAGGCAAATATTAATTTTGTAGCTAAGTAAATTTAACAGTTCGTTTGCTGAACATTTTTGGCTAAATAACCTGGATATATTGTATTTTATTTTTTGGTCATCAAAGGAATTCAAGCCTTACAGTGGGATATCCAATTATAATCAACATCTCTAATGTGGTGGCTGTCATTAATATTTTAATATAATTTTTTATTTTATAAAATTCAATATATTTAGACTACTTACATGAAGATTGTTGACATAATTCTGTATATTTCATGTATTACATGTCCCTGAAGTCTTTGTTTTTCCTCTAAATTGCATATTTTCTGAATGACTTTGTTTTGAATTATTGATATTATTTTGTGATTACCTATGTATTTTAAGGGACATGAGCAGATAAATCTCTCATCTTTGGAGAATATAGGTGTTACTCTCTTAGCAATTAAATTACGCAAATCTGTGATCAAATTATAGCTTTATTGTTTTGATTTTTCACTGTACTTCAGTTTATCTGTCTAAAATAAAAAGAATTATGTAGTATCATTTTTATAAGATGAACAGAAAAAAAGTTATCACAAAGAATGAAGGGGAAAACTGTATTTTTGGAAATAGAGGTATCTCTTTGGAAGATTCTCAGGAGATTTAGAATAAATTGTCACTTTAACAAGAAAAAAGCAATAAAAACAATAGCAACAAACAAAACAATCTGGATCAAGTTTTAAAAACCAAATTTTACCAAAAAATATCAAAACATAATTCAATATGTTAAACTTTTTCAAGAGATTTGATAAAAATACAAATGAATATTGAGTTTTAATAAATATGATGTGACATCTGAAATTAAAAATATCACATGTAAAAATATTTTAAGAGAAGATTTTAAATTCCTTATAATTTTTATATCATTTTCTTTTGTCAATTAATATATACAGGCATCGTTTCAACTATTTTCTGCATAGAAACAACATCCTATATTATCTCCTGCTTTTTGTTTGATTTTAATTATGATAGTTTTTAAACACAAAATAAGTTATTTATTCAAAATATTTTAAAATGCAATTTATTTCTAGAAGTCTTACCTTCTATATATATATATATATATATATATATATATATATTTTTTTTTTTTTTTTTTTTTTTTTTTTTTTTTTTTAAGTAATCTCTAAAAAAGAGCAAGTGCTGGAACATGACCCCAAGATCAAGAGTTACATGCTCTACTGACTGAGCCAGCCAGGTTCCCCTCTACAAGTCTTAAAGTGTTTTGTATATATACATATATTTTTTTGTAATATATAATATGTCAATTGAATGTCAGTGTTTATTAGTATACTATGATTACCATCAATATCATTACATTACTTTGTTCTAAATACAGGGAGATGCATTATTTGGAGGCTTGGAGTCCAAAGGCCGACTTCTCTAGAGAAAGATGGGTTCTGAATATTACCACAGCTCTATTTGCATTCATTTTCTTTAGGTCTCTAAATGTTTCTAGTGGGTAACAATAAAAGGGAAGTGTTTAATATTGCTTAGTTTTTGCATTATTCCTAGGAAGACTTGAGTTGGAATTCTGAATCTGCTACCTCTTAATTGTGCAAGCTTAGGAAGATTTTATAAACTAGAGTTATTATACTATAATCTGTATGTTAGTAATATTCACACTGAACTGGAAGAATTTTTGTAAGAATTATAAAGATAATTAATTCATCTGACACACAGAAATGTTTAGAAAACAGAGCTTATTTATTTTTAATTTCTATATTTTCAAGTTTTAATTTAAATTCCACTTAGTTACCATAAAGTGTAATAATACTTTTAGTTGTAAAATACAATGATTCAAAACTTCCATAAAATACCCTGTGCTCGTCACAGCAAGCACATGCCTTAATCCCCATCACCTATTTAACCCAAATCCCTGCCCACCTCCCCTCTCGTAACCATCAGTTTGTTCTCTATAGTTATGAGTCTGTTTCTTGGTTTGCCTCCTCTCTTTTTCCCCTTTCTTTGTTTTGTTTTTAAATCCTACATATGAGTGAAATATGTTATTTGTCTTTCTCTGACTGACTTATTTTTCTTAGCATAGTAGTCTCTAGTTCCATCCATGTCATTGCAAATGGCAAGATTTCAACCTTTTTTATGGCTAGTTTTCCATTTCTACCTCTATCCATTCATCAATTGATAGTCACAGGCTATTTCTGTAATTTGGCTATTGTAGATAATGCTGATATAAACATCAGGGTACAAGTATCCCTTTAATTAGTGTTTTGTATTCTTTGGGTAAATACCTAGTAGTGAAATTGCTGGATCATAGGGTAGTTTTATTTTTAACTTTTTGAGAAATCTCCATACTGTTTTCCAGAATGGCTGCACCAGTTTGCAGCCAGTTTGTTGGTGGGAATCAACAGTGTTAAGAGGGTTCCCTTTCTCCACATCCTCGCCAACTCTTGTTGTTTCTTGTGTTGTTGATTTTACCATACTGACAGGTGTGAGGTGGTACCTCATTGTAGTTTTGATTTGTATTTGCCTGGTGATGAGTCATGTTGAGCATCTTTTCATGTGTTTGTTAGCCATCTGAATGTCTTTGGAGAAATGCCTGTTCATATCTTCTGCCCATTTTTTTAATTGGATTCTTCATTTTTGGGTTGTTGAATTTTATAAGTTTTTTATATATTTTGTATATTAACCCTTTCTTAGGTATGTCATTTGCAAATATCTTCTCCCAACTGGCCACTGATAGAAATGACCCCCATTTGTGTGACTTCATTGAAACTCATTACCTGAATGAGCAGATGAAATACATCAAAGAATTGGGTGACCATGTAACCAACCTGTGCAAGATGAGGACTTCTGAATCTGGCATGACAGAGTACCTATTTGACAAGCACACCTTGGGAAACAGTGATAATGGGAGCTAAGCTTTATATTGTCTTGCAATAGCCACAAGGGTGACTTCCCTGGTCACCAAGACAGTGCATGCATGCTGGGGTAACCATTCCCTTTTCTGTAAGTTGTACCAAACATCTACTTAACTTCTTTCATTTGTACCATTCCTTCAAATAAACTAATTTAGTACCAAAAAAAGGACTTTGGATGGATTTTATTTTATTTTATTTTATTTTATTTTATTTTAGAGAGGGGGCAGAAAACTGGGAGAGAGACAGTGGGGGAGAGAGAATCTTAAGGGCTCCACACTCAGTGACAATGCAGGGCTCAATCCCATGACTCTGGAATCATGACCTGAGCTGAAATCAAGAGTCAGATGCTCAATTACTGAGCCACCCAGGTGCCCTGCCTTTTAGTTTTGTTGATTGTTTCCTTCATAGTGCAGTGGTCCAGTTTCATTTTTTTGCATGTTTCTGTCCAGTTTTCCCAGCACTATTTGTTGTAGAGATTGTCTTTTTCCCATTAGATATTCTTTCCTGCTTTGTCAAATATTAGTTGGTTAGATGGTTGTGGGTCCATTTCTGGGTTTTCTTTTCTGTTCCATTGATCTATGTGTCTGTTTTTGTGCCAGTACCATACTGTTTTGGTCACTACAGCTGTGTAATGTAAGTTTAAGTCTAGAATTGTGATGCCTCTAGCTTTGCGTTTCATTTTCAAGGCTGCTTTGGCTATTCAGGGTCTTTTGTGGTTCCATACACATTTTAGGAATGTTTGTCCTAGCTCTGTGAAAAATGCTGCTGTTATTATTGCATTAAATGTGTACATTGCTTTGGGTAGTATAGACGTGTTAACAATATTGTTCTTCCAATCCATGAACCTGTAATTTTTTACCATTTCTTTGTGTCGTATTCAATTTTTTTAAATGTTTATTTATTTATTTTGAGAGAGAAAGAGAAAACGAGTGGGGGAGGAGGACAGAGAGAGTGAGAGAGAGAGACAGAGAGAGAGAGAGAGAGAGAGAGAGAGAGAGAATCCCAAGCAGACTCTGTGCCATCAGCACAGAGCCTGATGTGGGCTCAATCCCACAAACTGTGAGATCACGACCTGAGTCAGAATCAAAAGTCACTTGCTTAATTGACTGAGCCACCCAGGTGTCCCTCAATTTCTCTTATCAGTGTTTTAAAGTTTTTAGAGTATATGTCTTTCACCACTTTGGTTAGGTTTATTCCTAGATATCTTCTGGTAATTGATGCAATTATAAATGAGACTGAGTCTTTGATTTCTCTTTTTGCTGCTTCATTATTGGTGTATAGAAATGCAACAGATTTCTGTACATTGATATTGTATCCTGTAATTTTACTGAATTCATGTAACAGTTCTAGCAAGTTTTTGGTGGAGTCTTTGGGTTTTCTATACAGAGTATCATATTATCTGCAAATCTTCCTTGCCAATTTCAATGCCTTTTATTTCTTTTTGTTATCTGATTGCTGAGGCTAGGACTTCCAGTACTATGTTAAATATCAGTGGTGAGAGTGGACATCCCTGTCTTGTTCCTGACCGTAGAGGAAAAGCTTTGTGTTTTTCCCCATTGAGAATGAAATTAGTTGTGGGATTTCCATATATTGACTTTATTATCTTAAGTATGTTCCCTCTATCCCTACTTTATTGAGGTTTTTATCATAAATGGATGTTGTACTTTGTGAAATACTCTCTCCCCATCTTTTCAAATGATCCTGTGGCTCTTTTCTTTTATTAATGTGGTGTTATCACATTGATTGATTTGTGACTATTGAACCACGCTTTCATCCCATAAATAAATCCCACTTGATTGTGGTGAATGATTCTTTTAATGTACTGTTAGATTTGATTTGCTAGTATTTTATTGAGAATATTTAGATCTATGTTCATCAGGGATACTAGCCTGTAGTTCTATTTTCTAGTAGAGTCTTTGTCTTGTTTTGGAATTAGGGTAATAATGCTGGCCACATAGAATAAATTTGGAACTTTTCTTTCCTTTTCTATTTTTTGGAATAGCTTGAGAAAAATAGTACTAACTTTTCTTTAAATGTTTGGTAGAATTTCCCTGTGAAGCCATCTGGCCCTGGACTTTTGTTTATTGGGTGATTTTTGATTACTGATTCAATTTCTTTGCTTGCTATTGGTCTGTTCAAGTTTTCTATTTCTTCCTTGTTGTTTATTACCAAGTTTTGGTAGTTTATATGTTTCTAGAAATTTATCCATTTCTTCCAGGTTGTCCAATTTGTTGGCATATAATTTTTCACAATAATAATTAGTAGCAAGTTGTTTAACCTCTGTGTATTTGTGGTCTTTCCAAATTTTCCCTTGGGTTGACTTCTAGTCATAGCGTTGTGGTCTGAAAAGATGCATGGTACGACTTCAATCTTTTTGTATTTGTTGAGGCCATTTTGTGACCTCAATATGTGATCTACTCTGGAGGATATTCTATGTGTACTTGAAAAAAATGTGTATTCTGCTGTTTTAGGATAGAATGTTCTGAATGTATCTATTAAGTCCATCTGGTCCAGTGTGTCATTCAAAGCAATTGTTTCCTTGTTTATTTTGTGTTTAGTCAATATAAGTGGGGTTTTGAAGTGCCCTACTATTTTTGTATTATTATCAATTAGTTTTCTTAAGTTTGTTATGAACTGCTTATGTATTTGGGTGCTTCTATGTTGGGTGCATAAATATTTACAATTGTTATATCTTCTTGTTGGATTGTCCCCTCTATGAATATATAATGCCCTTCTTTATCTCTTTTTAAACTCTTTGTTTTAATGTCTAATTGGCCTCATATAAGTATTGTTACTTTGACTTTTTTTGGCATCCATCTGTGTGTTAAATGTTTCTCTACCCCCTCACTTTCATGGGGGGATGGGTTAAAGGTGATGGGGATTAAGGAAGGCACTTGTTTTGAGCACCAAATTTTGTTTGTAAATGTTGAATCACTAAATTCTATACCCCAAAGTAATATTACACTGTATGTTAACTACCTGGAATTTAAGTAAAAACTGGAGAAACTAAAAGCAAAAGTTTCTTCTTTCCCTCACTTTATATCTGAAGGCATCTTTAGGTCTAAAATGCATCACTTGACTTGAAAGCAACATATAGATGAGTCTTGACTTTTATCCATTCGGGAACCATATGTCTTTTAATTGGAGCATTTAGTCCATTTACATTCAAAGTAATTATTGATAGATCTGTATTTATTAACATTCTATTACTTGTTTTGTTGTTGTTTTTGGACATTTTCTCTGATCCTTTCTGTCTTTGTCATTTTGGGCATTTCCTTTGCACTCAGAGTCATCTTTAATATTTTTGCAGGATTGGTTTAGTGATCACTAACTCCTTTAGTTTTTATTTGTCTGGAAACATGTTTGTCTCTCCTTCTATTCTGAATAATAGCCCTGTTAGATACAGTATTCTTGGGTGCAGATTTTTCCTATGCAGCACATTGAATATATCATGCCACACCCTTCTGGCTTGCCAGTTTTCCCTTGAGAAGTCCCTAGCTAGCCATATGAGTTTTCTCTTGTAAGTTAAGGACTACTTTTGTCTTGCTGCTTTTAAGATATTTTTTATCACTGTATTTTGCAAATTTAATTACAATATGTGTTGGTGTTGGCCTGCTTTTTGTTCATTTTGATGGGATTTTTGTGTGCCTGCTGAACCTGAATATCTGTTTCCTTCCTCCAGAATAGGGATAATTTGAGCTATTTTTAAAAAAATTTTTTTAACGTTTAATCATTTTTGAGAGATAGAGACAGAGCATGAGTGGAAAAGGTAGAGAGAGAGATTGAGAGAGAGAGGGAGACACAGAATCTGAAGCAGGCTCCAGGCTCTAAGCTGCCAGCACAGAGCCCGACGTGGGGCTCAAACTCACGGACTGTGAGATCACGACCTGAGCCGAAGTCAGACATTTAACCAACTGAGTCACCCAGGCACCCGAAGCTATTTTTTTAAATAAATTTTTTGCCTGCTTTGCTCTCTCTTCTTCTTCTGGGACTCCTACACAAGTTTTATTATGTTTCATAGAGTTGTTGACTTCCCTCAAAACTATTTTAATACTGTGTGCCATGAAAGTAGTGATATGATCATCATTTTTAATTTACTTTTTCAATCTAATAAAGGAATAAATAACACCATTTTATGTAAAGAATAAGAACATGCTTGAGAAACTTGATTGATGTATTTTTACCAATAGAGAACTCAGGTGCACTGGGTATCTACAAAAGATTCTTATTGATTAATGAGGATACACAGTTTTTAAAGCTGAAAAGAAACTAAATTTTAATGAAATTATCATTTGTGTAAATTTATGTGGTATAATAAAGAGTTAAATTCAGGGATTCTAACACCCATGTTGACACCATTTTCATTAAATCATTTTCAAAATAATATAATTATACAATTTCATTTACATAAATATGCAAAAAAGGTAAACCCATAGCCACAGAAAGCAGATTGATGCTCCTAGAGTCTGGAGGATAAGGGGGAAATGAATAGTGACTGTTTAATGAATACAGAGAGTTTTTTGAGGCATGATAAAGATGTTTTGTCTGGATTGTGGTGTTGGCTGGATACTGAATTTACTAAATGGCACTGAGTTGCTCACATTAAGATAGTTAAGTGTATGTTATATGAGCTTGCCTCATTTTAAGAAATTCTAGAAAATGACAAAACAATTTCTGACATAGCATGAGAATGTAAGTTGGTGTAATCACTATGGAAAAACAGTATGGTAGTTTGTTTTTTTTTAAACTAAAAATTGAACTACTATATAGTCAGCAATCCTACTTCTGGGTATATATCCAAAGGAAACAAAATACCTTGAAGAGATATCTGTACTCCCATGTTCATTGCATCATTTTTCACAATAGCCAATATATGGAAACTACCAAATTGTCCACTGGCAGATGAATGGATAGAGAAAATGTGCCATATATACACAATGTACTGTACTGTATCACTTACATGAAGAACCTTAAAAAACAAATAAAATGAACAAACAAAAACAAAACAAAAAACAGCTGATTTCATTTGAAAAACAAAATATAATCATGGTTACCATGGCAGGGGATAAGGGGGGATAGGGTGATGTACAAATTTTCAGTTATGCGAAGAGTAAGGTCTGAGTATTTAATGTACAGTATGGTGACTATAGTTAATAATATAGTATTACATACTTGAAAGTTGCTGAGAGTTGGTCTTAGGAATTCTCATCTCACACACACACATACACACACACACACACACACACACACACACACACAAGAATTAACTATGTAAGATGATGGATTAATTATCTGCATCTTGGAAATCATTCCATAATGTGTATATATATCAAATCATTATGTTGTGCATTTTAAATATATACCATACACCTGTTAGTTATTTTTCGATAAAGTTTTAAAAATCCTACAAGAAAAGAGAATATATGTTCAGAGTTTGTGGATGCATTTTAATATGTATTTTAGTCCTATAATCTCAGAGGCAGATTCTTGACTTTCAAAAAGCTGGTATGTATCATTCTTTGAAAGATAGCAAAGTCAATACTACCCAAAATAAGCTGTAAATTTTGACAAAAGAATTCCAACATTTGTGCCAGAAGAGCTGATTGGAAGACTTCCGGTTTAATGATGGTGTTAACTTGGTATGTCTGCTTTTAGAGGAAATTATTTATAAAGAAATGAAAAAAAGAAACAAAATGTTATTTAGAAGACACCTAACATGTTAAAGCATAAATTAGGGATATTTGGCAAAAGAACATTCACTTCGAGTTTCCTACAGGTAGAAACCAAAAGAAATTTCTGGTGCTTCCCATATTAGAAAATGCCTACTGATGCATATTTCTCACAGGTGAAAGACTTACCATGAAAAGCAAGTTGTAAACCATGTGTTTATAACAAAGAGAATATAGTCTGCTGATTGATGGTAGGAGCTTACTTGAAGCAGGTTTATTAGCTATGATGACCAGTATGGGGGTGCAAACCAAGGAATCGTATGAATGTGTCCCTTTGGCGTTGGAAAGAAGACAGACTTTTTATTGTGAACAATGACAATCTGCCTATCTCCATTATCTAGGGAGACCAAAAACTAATAGCTTACAGGCAAAAAAGTCTTTGGTCATGAAGGGAATCCTTCTTAGCTTGGAACACTGTTTTGCACATGAACCCCTAAATCACTGGTTCTTCACCTATGAGTAATCCCAAAGAAATCAATACAAGATCTGCATAATGTTACAAAAGAAGGAGAAAGTAAAAGATAAATGGATGATAGATGAAGAATAGCAAATAAAAGAAGGAAAAGATAAAAATTAGGTGCAATTGTTTTGGGGTTTGTTTTTAATTAATTAGTCAAAGTATGTTTGACATATAATGTTACATTAGTTTCAGATATACAGCATGGTGATTTGGCAACTCTATATGTTACACTGTGCTCACCACAAGTGTAGCTACCATCTGTCATCATACAATGCTATTACAGTACCATTGTCTATATTCCCTACATTTTATCTTTCATCCTTGTTATTTATTTATTCCATAACTGGAAGTCTATATCTTTTACTCCTTTTCCCCCATTTTGTCCATTCCCCGCCTCCTTCCCCTCTGAAATTGTTTTTGGAAAATTGTTTAAACACATTTAATGAAGGTTTTGAAGCAAGATCTCACAATCAACTGGTGAATGGATAAAACAGATACACACACACACACACACACACACACACACACACACACACACAATGGAATATTAGCCATAAAAAGAAATCTTGCCATTTGCAATGATGTGGGTGGAGCTAGAGTGTCTTATGCTAAGTAAAATAAGTCAGTCAGAGAAAGGCAAATGCCATATAATTTCATTCATATGTGGACCTTAAGAAACAAAACAGATAAACATGGAGGGGGAAAAGTAAAGAAAACCATAAAACATTCTTTTGTAAAAATTTTTTTTAACATTTATTCATTTTTGAGAGGCAGAGAGAGAGGGAGACACAGAATCCGAAGCAGGCTCCAGGCTCTGAGCTGTCAGCACAGAGCCTAATGCAGGCTGAAACTCATGGACCATGAGATCATGACCTGAGCTGAAGTCAGATGCATAACCAACTGAGCCTTCCAGGCTCATAAAACATTCTTAACTGTAGAGAACAAAATGAGGGTTGGGGAGGGGATATGGGCAGGGGGATGGACTAAATGGCTGATGGGTATTAAGGATGGCACTTGTTGTGATGAGCACTGTTACATGTAAGTGATGAATCACTAAATTCTACTCCTGAAACTAATATTATACTGTATATTAACTAACTTGAACTTAAATATTTAAGCATGAAAAAAAAAACACAACCCAAAGCAGAATTATAAAAACTCAAGAGAGAAGTCAAAAGATATGAGAAGGAAAATAAAGGTGAGCCAGAAGAGCTCAAGCAATAAATCTAAGCCAGTACATCACTACTCTCCCTATTCATCAGTCTTGAGTTGGCCCATTCCTATAAATGATTTGGGATGTTGATATTTGGCGGATGCCATGTGTGCAGAAGAGGATGATTATAAACCGACTTTCCATGGCTTTCCTAAGGTGTTCCATGAAGTGGGAGGGCATTGCTAGGTCTAGAAATTATTCAACACATTCATATTTTGGCCTTATTTAAAGCCTTTTAGTGACTTCATCTTTATTTTAGGCATGCATTAGGCATGATGAGGACTTTAATCTCTTTGACAAGTCATCACACAGAGAAGGATATAAATATATCACTGGAATTCACACAATTGTAGAGGCATAATGGAGAGAAAAGTATAATTTGTTCCCTGGCTTTTTGAAAAGGTTCAACTAAAATGTTTGTCTTTTAGAAGCAATCATGTGGGCACAAGCCTTTTGGAATGAGGTTCTGAGAGCATTTTCAACCTGTCTATAGGGTACATAATTGGAGGACACAGAATACTTTATGTACTGGGTATTTGAAATGTGGATGCTTGTTGTGTTTTCTATTTATCCAAATCTATGTAACAAAGAATTGTTCCCAAGATGTTGTGAACATAGCAGCATTTACATGAGCATTCCAGATGCATTAAAAGCATTCTTGGGAAACTAGACCACGTTTATAAATTGGTTTTATAACAATGAGTATATTCAAGGATAAGATATTCCAACAAAGGTTAATGTTTCTCTGTCTCAACATATTTTTAATATTTAAGAGTAAGAGAAAATATCTTTAACACTTATTACATTAACTTAAGAGAAGGAAAAAAATCTTATCAAACATAAATGATTTGAGAAAGAAAGGAACTAAGAGTATAATAGCATTAATCAACAGAAATAAAGCATTAGAAATATACTATTGTTCTCCTTTATTAGAAAAATAAAAGAATTAAAAAGGCATGTAGGCTACTAAAGTCTAATCTCTCTCACACACACTTGCTATGTTTTTCCCTGTGGGAAGTCTGAAAAATAATGTAAAAGAGCAATTTGCTACATTGAAAGAATTAAATTGATAGGTTCTCAGAACTTAAGAGACAAATCAATGCAGTGCATCATTTCAAATCCGTTGACTAATTTGTTTTGAACTCAACTCTTCTTTGTTCCTCACCACAGTTTTCTCAGCATTTTCCACTGGGAGAATGCTATTTTATTAATAAAATTTAACTTGCATATAAACACAGAGAATGAACACAAATTCAATAATACTTCTCTACAAAACAGTAGTTGAAGACTCTTCTGGGATAGCAACATCCTAATCAGATAGCACAAACATACTTTCCAGCTCTGGAGTCTGCCACTGACATGTATTAACTATTCACACAACTATGAACATATTTTTCCTCAATGGGTTGGTTCATTCATTCATTTATTCACTGAATAACAAAGAAGCAAAAAGAGATTCAGATGAAGGGCAAAATTCCTGAGAGTTTATAGGACAGTGGGAAAATTGTTAATTAAATCATAACATATGATATGTTTGACTAGAATAAAGGTTAGTAAACTATGGGCCATGAATCAAATCCATCCCACTGCCTGTTTCTATACAACCCAAAAGATTAAAATAACTTTTACATTTTTAAGTAGTTGAAAATGTTGAAGAAGAAAACTAGTATACATGACACATGGAAAGTACATGAAATTCAAATTTCATTCTTAATGCATTTTTGCTTATTGAACATACCGACACTTATTTCTTACTGTACTGCTTATGACTGTTTTTGCGCTATGAGAGGTCGAGTTGAATGTTTGCAACGGAGACCATAGGACATGCAAAATCTAAAATATTTACTATGTGGCCCTTTACAGAAAAAAGTTTCCGGACCCCTGGACTAGAAGAACATAAAAGAGCATGGAGTTAATTTAGAGCAATCTACTAGAGTGGTCAGATGAGCAGAGTGCACAAGGAACCCTCACACAAATAATCATTCATATGTTCTGTCAAGGGAAAACAGAAACATTGTGCTAGGCATTCTCTATTCTGAACATGTCCTGTAAGAATGTCAGATGGCTCTGACTTGATAAGGAGAGCTTGCAATTTTATTACATTACAGCCAGCCCTGAACTCCTTAGAAACTGGTGTTTCTGCCCCTGATTTAGAAACAAAAGTATGCACTGGCAAGTGGGATTGTAAAATGGAAAATTTCTGACTTTTCCAACAAAGGACATATAATTTTGGTAGATCAAAGTGTCCTTGCAAAATCAGTACTTATAATCCTTTGTCCAGGATTCTCTTCTGTATTTCTTAAGGAAACCTCCCTGTGCATCAGAGATAAGTAATACAACAGGAATGTGATAAACAGACCTTCAATTAATGGTTCTTTTATGCAAAGCAAAATTAAAACAAAAAACTCAAACCATTGCCTTTACCATCATTTTCCCTTTCTCCATCTCATATTGTTTCATTATAGAATCATACCAATAAAATAAAGTAATATTGTAAAAAAGATTTCAGTTACAAGTATTAATTAAAAATACCTCTATATGAACATAACACTATATTCATTATTTTACAGATTACACAAGGCGTGCTCTTTTTTTAAGTAAAAGGTTATCTTTTCATTCAGTCACCATCTCTAACCTCTTCCTTCTCTTCTCATTTTTGGAGTCTAATTACCATTCTCTAAATAGAGAATTTACATTCTATGTATACGAGAGAGTATATTCTTCTAGAATGTAAGATCCAAATACAATTATTTTACAAGTTAAAAAAAATTACCTACCTTCGTTTACTGTCCTATGATCTATGTAAACATGGCAGCATCAATTCAGGAAAGAATTCTCCAATACTGGAAGAGATAAAGTTGACTCCATGTGTCTAAAACATGAACTGAGTTCAATTAGTTTGATCATTTCAGCAAACAAAATAACATGTACAGTGCAATGTAGAGGATACCATCTGGCCAAGCTAACACACTGATGTCAGTTAAAGGAATACATAATCTAGTGGGAGGAGAGATAAACAAAAAACAAATGCAGAAGGTTTCTGGAAACAAATATTTCCCACATTTCTTGTGTTAGTTTTCCACTTGAGAAGATGAAAACACTACCAGAGGTTATATAAAATAGATTAATATTGTCTGACCAATGGTCACTATTGTAGCATAACCTGATACTAACAGTCAAAAATTATGAAACATAAAAAATACGGGGTGCCTGGGTGGCTCAGTCGGTTAAGCGGCCGACTTTGGCTCAGGTAATGATCTCACGGTCCGTGAGTTCGAGCCCCGCGTCGGGCTCTGTGCTGACAGCTCAGAGCCTGGAGCCTGTTTCAGATTCTGTATCTCCCTCTCTCTGACCCTCCCCTGTTCATGCTCTGTCTCTCCCTGTCTCAAAAATAAATAAAATGTTAAAAAAATTTTTTTAAATATATAAAGGAAAATTTAAAAATCAAATGCTTTTGATACAGTGGCTGTGTATCTCATCTTGACAATTAGCACAATTTGCCTCTGAGTTAAGAGCATAGACATCATAGATAGCATCTCTTTCACTTTTAAAGTATGTATTAATTTATATATTTAGATACTAACCTTTTTAAAAAGTTTTTATTTAAATTCCAGTTAGTTAACATACAGTGTAATATTACTTTTAGGTGTACAACATAGTGATTCAACTGTTTCGTACAGTCCTTTACTGGATATGTCACTTGCAAATATCTTCTCCCATTCCATAGGTTGCCTTTTAGTTTTGTTGATGGTTTCCTTCACTGTGCAGAAGCTTTTTAGTTTGAAGAAGTCCCAGTAGTTCATTTGTGCTTTTGTTTCCCTTGCCTCAGGAGACATATCTAGAAAGAAGATGCTACAGCCAATGTCAGAGAGGTTGCTGCCTGTGTTGTCCTCTAGAATTGTGATGGTTTCCTATCTCAAATTTAGGTTGTTCATCCATTTTGAATTTATTTTTGTGTATGGGTAAAAAAGTGGTTCAGTTTTATTCTTTTGCATATTGCTGTCCAGTTTTCTCAACACCATTTGTTCAAGGGGCTTTTTCCCACTGGATATTCTTTCCTGCGTTGTCAAAGATTAGTTGACCATATAGTTGTGGGTCCATTTTTGGCTTTTCTCTTCTGTTCCATTGATCTATGTGTCTGTTTTTGTACCAGTACCATACTGTATTGATCACTACAGCTTTTTCAATGTAACTTAAAAGTCTGGAATTGTAAAACTCAGCAACACCCCAAAAAATGAATAATCCAACTAAAAATGTGTAGAAGACATGAATAGACATTTTTCCAAAGAAGACATACATATGGCCAACAAACACATGAAAAGATGCTCAACATCACTCATCACCAGGGAAATACAAATCAAAACTACAAGGAGATATTGCCTCACACCTGTCAGAATGGCCAAAATCAACTACACCAGATACAACAGGTGTTGGCAAGGATGTGGAGAAAGGGGAAATCTTATGTACTGTTGATGGGAATGCCAACTTCCAGCAGCCACTCAAAAACAGTATGGAGATTCCTCTTAAAAAGTTAAAAATAGAACTACCCTACAATACAGCAATTGCACTATTATTTACCCAAAAAATACAAAAATACTAATTCATATATATGTATGTGTGTGTGTGTGTGTGTGTATATATATATATATATATATATATATATATATATATACATATATATATATGTTACTCAGCCAGAAAAAAGAATGAAATAAATGATGCTGTTTGCAATAACATGAATGGAGCTAGGGAGTATTAGGCTAGGTGAAATAAGTCAGTCAGAGAAACACAAATATCATATGATTTCAGTCATAAATGGAATTTAAGAAACACACAAGGGTTAAAAAAAAAGACAGAGGAGGCAAACCAAGAAACAGACTCTAAACTATACAAAACAATCTGATGGTTACCAGAGGGGAAGTAGGGGTGGGTGGGTAAAGTAGATGATGGGTATTAAGGAGTGTACTTGTTGTGATGAGCCAGATATTTTATAGAAGTGCTGAATCAGGTGTATATTGTACACCTGAAACTAATATTACATTGTACATTAACCTACTGGAATTTAAATAAATTTTTTTTAATTTTTTTTAACGTTTATTTATTTTTGAGACAGAGAGAGACAGAGCACGAGTGGGGGAGGGGCAGAGAGAGAGGGAGACACAGAATCTGAAACAGGCTCCAGGCTCTGAGCTGTCGGCACAGAGCCCGATGTGGGGCTCGAACCCAGGAACCGTGAGATCATGACCTGAACTGAAGTCGGACGCTTAACCGACTGAGCCACCCAGGCTCCCCCAAAATTTTTAATAATAAGTAAAGAAATAAGAGACTAGAATTAACAGAGATGAAAGAAGTAAATACTGATTTTTTTTAAAACTGTGTAAAGCAATAGAATTGATAAATGATCCCCATAGATAATTTGTTATAGATCAAACCAATAATAGGTGAAACTATCAGTACAATAAAATGTATACATACACAAAATTAGAAATAAAAATGGAGATATAATTGGGTTTTGGAGCATTTTTTAAGTATAACAAATACATAGCAGAATATGTAAAATGCATAAATACAGAAAAATGAGTTTTCGATACTACTTTTAATTGCCAATTGAAAAGCATAAGGGTAAAATCAGGCAATCTAGTGATACAAACTGGGCTAGTACTCATCCAACAGAGAGTTAATGCCTGGAAGGGCACCTGGGAGAGATATCTGGGGTACCAATAATGTTCTCTATCCTTATCTGAATGGATATTACATGAGTATGTTTATTTTGTAGAGATTCATTGAGCCATACATTTATTATTTTTCACATTTTTCTACATATGTTAGACTTCAATAAAAATACTTAAATATTTTATTTTTTTACTTTCTTTAAAACATTTTTATTTATTTTTTTTTGTAATCTCTACATGCAGCATAGGGTTTGGACTCATGACCCCCAAATGAAGAGTTGCATGCTGTTTGGACTAAGGCAGCCAGGCACCCCAAAAATATATTTTTTAAGTATTTCTTAATTTAAAGGTTCATCTCTCTGCCTTTGAGAAACTGGAATTGTAAGATACATACTTAGGCAGCAAATGATTTAAAAGAAGATTACTCCCTTTTGTATAAGTGAGACAGATTCTTGAAGAGTTCCTCTGGAACTGTGTTTCTCCTCATTGCCTGGCATAATGTCTGACACCTACTAGAAATTCTAATATTTGAACAAGACATAAATTAAAACATACTAAACACCACAGGAATATGCATATATCACAGCTATCCCACAAGTAATGGAGGCACACAACTACAAGTGACTATATGATAATTTAGGAAGATTTTGACTAAAAAGGTAACTTTAAAATTTTATAACACCTTAGTTCATTAAAGCTATTTGATTGCTTTTTGATTTTGCTTTTTGCTAATTGCTTTTTCTTGACTTTTGATTGCTATGGGATGCTACAAGGAAAAAAAGGATCTTGGGGGAATGTCATGAATTCTCAGAGCCCCAGTGAATCCTTTACAATCATTATTACACCCTATACCAATAAATGATCATGAAAACTTCAATTTTATCACTATATAAATTCTATCAAATGAGATGAACAAAACATAGGCACAATGAATATGCCATTTAATGCTTTAAATTATTTTAAAACTAATCTTTAAAGAAAAACTCTAAAGGTACAAAAATATGATTTCCAGAGAAAAACATTTTTTTTATTTTTAAAATCATATATAAAGTTTCATCAACTATAACAAATGCACAACTTGAGTACAAAATAGGAACTCTTTATACTTTATGCTCAATTTTGTTGTGGACTTAAAACTGCTCTGAAAAATAAAGTCTATTTAAAAAAATGGAAACAAACCCACATATACATAGAGCAGTGGTTCTCCACTTTTACTATGCATCACAATCCCTGGAGGGCTTGTTAAAACACAATCTGTGGCTCACCCCTACCTACATTGTCTCATTTAGTAGGTTTGAATGAGGCATAGTAATTTGCCTTTCTAATAAGTTCACAGGTGATGCTAATGCTTCTGGTCCTTGGACCACACTCTTAGAACCAGTGACAAGGAGGAACCAATAACAGTGTGGTCTTACAGTTGACTACTTTTTGGAAATGTTTCTTCTTAACGAGAAAACGTAATGAGTTAACAAGGCATTCCTACGTTAGTAACTGGTTAGCAAATCTTTTTTTTTTTAAGTCAATTCATAGTTTAATGAAAACTACTATGTGAGCTAGCTCAAGCTTCAGTAAATTAGTGTGCTATACCCCTCACTTGAATAATTCAAATCCATGATTCAGATACCTGAAAATGTCATTTGAGTTACAATGTTGGTTCTGAGATCACTTCTCTTCACCTTTCTCTGGATTCCAAGGACCCAGCACAAGTCCCACGTCCTCTGTAAGCTTTCTTTTACCTCCCTCTCACCAGCCCACAGACTTGCTTTCCTTCTTGGCTCCCCCTCTTTTATAGCACTTAGTATTCTAGTCACTGATCAGGCCTTGGGTAGAGATGGTTGCAAGATAGTCTTCACTCCATGGAGTAAATTTGCAGGTAGATTATTAAGCTTTGAAGGCAAGGTGACAATCTGTGTCTCTTTTTGTTTCTCATGGGCCTTTGTTTTGGACCCTTTCACACTGTGTTTGTCGTATGGATATTCTGTTGATTTGTAGACCCAATTCCAGTGGCTTTTTCTCTAGGTTTTTTTTTTTTTTTGATTGAAGTGTAGTTGACACACAATGTTATATTAGTTTCAGGTGTGCAATATAGTGATTCGCCAACTCTATATGTTATGCTATGCTGATTAGCTTACTCTTGAAAGAGATTATACGATAGCAATGAGATAAGAATCTTCCCAGGTTTTCTATTTAAAATTATTTTTTTTAATTTTCACTTTTTTTTTATTTTAGAGAGAGAAAGAGTGCGAGCAGGGGAGGGGAAGAGGGAGAGAGAGAGATAACCTTAACCAGGCTCCATGCCCAGCGTGGAGCCAGATGAAGGGCTCCATCCCATGACCGTGGAATCATGACCTGAGTCAAAATAAAAAGTTGGCTGCTCAACTGACTGAGCCACCCAGGTGCCCCTAAAGTTATTTTCTAAATGATGATGGCTTTATTATTTTTAGTGAAATGAATGGCTCTTTCCGGGATTATACCTGTGAATATTTCCAGAAACCTAATACAATTGTTAGAGAAAATTTTAAAGCTGTTTTTACATAAAATGTGTAATACAAGTCAGTAAAAACATAACATAATAAATGATCTGGTGGTTTTTCTCAGTAACAATTTACTATCCTGCTTAAACAATGATCGTAGTTTTAGTAAAATGGTATGGAATTCACAGCTTTTATCTTTGATAAATTATGGTTGAGGAAATATATGTTTCAGGGTAATAGAATATGATTAAGTATTCTATCAACATCATTGAATTAAAAGGAAAAAGAATTCCTTTTACTGACATTTGAAAAGGCTAACAGTAGCAATTTTAGATATAGTGTGTTACAACAGTTATAGGATTATTAAACAATTTTACCATGTTAATGCCACTTGGGCTTGTCTTGAAAGTCCTGAGACTATAATGAGAATTTAACATGACAGAAATATTCACTATTAGCATTATTATTATTGTTAACTTCATTTCTCCCCCATGCATTAATCATTAGTTCTAGATAAAGCATGAACCCAAGACATTCTACAACTTATTAGGAAGACTACTTTACAATAATTTAGGTTTCCTGTCTTACCTGTTGATTCAAACTCATATAATTATTTAAATACTCAATGTTGTATTTTATTATAGTTTTGAAAGCACTTAATGACATTTTTCAGAGTAACTGTTATACATTATTTACTGTGTGGGTTTTTCCTGTTGTGCCCAGAGATACCTTAGGCACTGAAATCCAGGCCTGTGGTTCACTTTGCAGAGTTATGGTATCCTTAAAACATAGACTTACAGAAGGGTTAGGAATGGTCTAAGAATTTTAGCTCACCAATGGGCAAAGGCCCCAAGAGGTTCTGTGGTTTTTCTAAAAGCATTACACAGTCAGTGGAAGAACCAATAGTAGAACTTAGACCTGAGTACTCTGCTCAGTGCTGTTGCCTCAGTACCTCTCTGCCTGTCTGCTTAGCAACCTGAGGAAGCAAATGGAAAGAATAGCTACCTTCTCTTTGTTACAAAGTGCAAAAACATACATGTATCATAGCAGACACTGGAAAGCAAACTAATGAGAACCAGCTTGTGAATGCTTCTCTACCTGAAATTTCCCTCAGGCAGCTGAGGTTAACAAAGTAGTTTCTGCTGAGAGTAAGAGGATGGAGAATTGTTCTCTAGGCCCAGGGCAAGGTGTTTCAGGGGAAGGCCATCGATCTGAATTTCCCACTCATTTATGAACTGATGGAGCATGGTTTCATCAGTCTTCAGGATGCTGTCAAAGGCATTTAACTGACTTTTGTATAATTTTAGACTTGCTGTCTATTCACAGTGTTTCAGAATTTTCATTCTCAGTTGTATATCTGCTATATTTAATGATGCTTTGGATTTTATAAGATGAAAATCCAAGTAGAAAAAAAACTTTAAAGATTTAAGTAATACTAAAGATTTGGGAAACTATATTTTAAAATGTGGTTATTTTATATGTTAGAAAGATATTTGTTGTGTTCTTTATGGGAGTTAGACCCCTGTGAGTAGGTGATCAATACTTGTTGAGTGAGAACTTTCATTTTTATGACCATAAAAATAATCTGCTCAACTCCATGGGTACCACGAAGAACTAAACATTGGGAAACAGAACACAGAATAAGAAAGAACATGATTCAAATTCTAGACTTTATATTTAATGAAACTGGGCAGCAGCATAAAGCAAGGCCGGGGTTCCCCAACAGACAAGGTGTGTGGTATTTTGGCCATGATGTTTCACCTTTCTGAGTCTGAAGTTTGTCTTCTGTGAATCGTGAACAAGAATTCATGGCTCGTGGAGTTATTGAAAATATTCAGCAAGATAGTGTATGGGAAAATAGCACAGAGACTGACTCAAGGGGCTATAATATTTTAGTGAATGCAGTTATTTATTAAATTATTAATTTTCCACTCTTTCTTTCATTTTCCTTCTTCATTTTTAAATTGTGTAAAACAAACATTTTTGTGTTGCCTAAAGAATGTGGAATATGAATAATATAAAGGAATAAGTTAAGCTGTTTTAAGATACAAGAGAACATATGAGATTAAGTAGAAGAAAATAAGGATTAAAGAAAACTAAATTAAAGAAGGATTTAAAGGAGCATCTGAGTGGCTCAGTCAGTTAAGTGTCCGACTTCAGCTCAGCTCCTGATCTCGTGGTGGGTGAGTTTGAGACCTGTGTCGGGCTCTGTGCTGACAGCTTAGAGCCTGGAGCCTGCTTGAGATTCTGTGTGTGTGTGTGTGTGTGTGTGTGTGTGTGTGTGTGTGTGCCCATCCCCCACTTACCCTCTGTGTCTCTATCTCTCTCTCAAAAATAAATAAACATTTAAAAATATTTTTAAAAAGAAGGATTTGAAGACAAACGTGAAAAAGTTGGTATAATTTAGAATCTTCTTGTTATTAATCCAATATAATTAAAATGGTCTGCTTTTAAAATGGATGTACTTATTTATGCTAAATATTTAGAACAATATTAGTGGCACATAGTTTAATTGTGTAACAATATGCCAAGTGCAGCGTAAGGAGAGATTTGGGAGGGTTAGAAGAGCTTGTGTTGCTTTTTAATAACTGCTTTACTTTTATGATCACATTTTAAAATCATGAACAGAAGAGGGGTACCTGGGTGGTTCAGTCGGCTGAGCATCAGACTCTTGATTCTGACTCAGAATTGTGGGTTCCAGCCCCGCATCGGGTGCCACATTGCCTCTGGGGCTTGCATGAGATTCTCTCTCCCTCCGCCCTTCTTCCCACTTTGCACTCTCTCTCTCAAAATAAACTAAATAAATAAATAAAATAAAGTCACGAACAGAAGAAACATCAGGGAAATAATAATGTTTGTCAGTTTTTAAAGGTGTCATTTGAATGTGCCGCTTGCGTAGCTTTTTCTCTCACAAAAATGGCTGTGCAAAAATCTAGAGGGGAAGAGTGAAAATGAACTAGTGTAAATCTGTGGACAACATGAGATAAGGATTTTTTTTTCAAAATAAAAATTCTAAAAGTCTATTCAAGGTGCAAAAGTGGTTAGGTAATATTTTCATAGAAAAATCTATATAAGCATGTCAGTATAGCACTATCCACAATTAAATATAAAAAAACCTGAGAATAATATGTAAAATATTTCAAATGCCTTAATATTTGTATTGCTTCATAGATAAAGAAATTAGGCCAGAGAATATTCAATAATTCTTATTGTGAAGAAGTGACAGAAACGTAACCTCGCTAACAACAAAAAAATGAATGAATGCTATTGCAAATCTCCAGTCTATAAAACTCACATGTGGAGCATTCTTTTTTTCTGAAATAACTCTAGAAATATTAATGAAGACAGTAAGCTAACAAGCGTAATGGAGAGAGGTACTCCTATTTCCTAAGCTAGATGAAATTTGGCAGAATATTGATCTAGCCTAGAAAACAAAAGTAAACCAAGCTAAGCACTCAAACTCGAAAGCTAAATGTCTGAATTTTAGTCCTGATTTATCACTGTTTAACTCTGTGACCTTGAAAAAGTAACATATCCTGCTGGTACCAGGTTTCACCATATGTTAAATGAGAAGACTCAATAAAATAAGTTCCCTAGAGGCGTTTACCAGTTTTCTGCTATCAGAAATCTGCTGGCTGATATTCTGTAATAAATTCCCAATATGTAGGAGACTAATCATCAGGGAGATGCTTCATCATGCATTACTGCTTTATATATCTTCTGACTCTAAAACTATGAAAGCATGTGAGCAAAATGGAATTACAGAATTATAAAATAACAGGGCTGAACCCTTGTTGAGGTAATATAGAATTCAGAGGTAAAAAGCAAAGAATATTGCACATAGCCCAATTCAATGCCAGTTCTTTGAAAATGAGTATGCACTCTCCCCAGACGATGTAAATCACCTCTCCCTCTGAAATCTCCTGACACTTAGTATGTTGTACTTTATTCAGTCACATACAAGAAAGTTTCCTTCATCAGACTGTGTACTCTTCTGAATAAGGAACCATTAGTCTATTTTGTCAGCATCTAGCAAAATGACTAATACATTGTAAGCTGGCAGTAATGTTTTTGAATGCTACTGAAAGTTTAAATTTCAATGAACCTTATGCACAGTGGCAGAATCCTTCACACACATACTCTGGCAAACACACAGGAAAAACTAAAGAAAGTGTAACACTCAAAAATTGTATAATTAATGGGCCACTTGTTGGAGTTTAGTGAATATTTTATACAGTTATGGTCACTTTGGATATAAACACACATTTATCCACACGCACATGAAGTTCATTTTGGTTAATTGTGTTTAAAATTTTCTAAAACCCATATAAATCTAGAAAAACATATAGTCTTTTAAAATATTGGGATAAATTATATTTTATGCTATAGCACTCTAATTTGTTGAAATTACAACCCTGTAATTCCTCTAATAACCATCTCATTTCATTTACTTTAGAATTTTTTTTTAGTTTAGTCCATACTGTAGAACAAAAAAAAGGGCTCATTTCTTGAAAACATGAATTTATAGAATTTCTGTTTTCATTGAAGATTGTACTGATACAAAGTGAAATAGATAATTAAGCCACTTTTTAGGATAACTCTATAAACCTTGAAAAACAACTTCAAAAATTTAAATTTACATACCCAAATTTAACATTAAATAAAAGGCTTTATCTGTGTTAAATGTAAAATAAAAGAATTTGTACTGCTAAGGTACTCTATATATCCTTTTATATCGATATTTCCTACTGTACAATTATAAAAATGATAGTAACTTAGCTGTAATTTTATTGGAACAGCAACAATTCAATGATTGTCAGAAATATTGTCATTCTTTGTACAATGAATACATATAACATATAAATATATACATTTATGCACATAAATATACACATATATAATGTGACCTTTAAAAAGAAAGCATTACAAAGGCCATGAAGATTTTTGTGGTTGATTTTTTGTTCTTTTTCTTTTTATAGACCAGTAACCTTCTCACTCTGATGGTCTTAAGTATGAAATTCCAGATATAAAGTTGACTCTAAAAATTCTATTCTACATTTCATGGTTTGTATTTCTCATTTGGTAATTTTCTTCACTTATAATACATATGTGAAAGAAGTATATCTATTATGTTTTGTAATCCTTCTCTAAGTACTGCTTTGCTTGATTAAATTTAGGTAAAAAGTTAGAATTTTGAAAGCTTTATTAAAAACATATTACTCCATGGGAAAATATTAAAACATCAAATGATATCTACACAGGTCATTACCTGAGAAATAGGAAAGTCCACATTTGTAAGGATTTTAAAAAAGTAATTATATAACTGATATATGACTTCTAATATTATGTGGGAGCAAGCTCTAAAGCCTTGATCCAAAACAGACAAGGCCTTAATACCAAGCCATCTTCCTTTGAAAAGGGTCACCCTGAAGCCCTGACTCAATGATCTCAGAAGATGAGAGAGAATGACAAAACCAAGAAGTAAGATAGATAAGTGAGGCAAGACCAAAAAGTCATTTAAAGGTCAAAAGAAGATGATGAATTCAGTTACATTATCCTGTGAAAAGTGGCTTCTGCTCATGCATAAATGCCAACATTTGAAAATCATTATTAGAAATATTGAAGGAGAAAAGGCCCTTCTTTGGTCCTTTCCAAGTACTGAACAAGAAGTTTCTTTGATATAGAATGAATTCAAATGTTGAAAACTGGAGAACATGCAACCTGGGAAGTCTTATGTTCTAATGTTGTTCCTAGGTAACACTTGATAAATTATCATATTTGTGACAGATATATACATTCATTACTGCTAATCACAAATTATTTACTTTGGCTTTGGATGGAAAATAATACCATAAAAATCTCCTTGCATCTATGAGCCATTTAGTCAGATACTATAGAACCAGTATCTATTAGGTGCTGACCCTAACCCCGTGTTCTGCCTCTTTAGGGTCTTCTAGACCAGAAGTGGGAGTGTGGTTGGAAGAGGGAGCTGAACAAGCCTTTTTCATGGTCCCACAGAAGTAGCTCTAGCTTAAAACTAGACAGTGGTAACCCAGTGTCCTTAACCCAGTCCATGTCCAACAATGAGTAGGAATCACCCCAAATCAGGGTGTCAACAATCGTTTTGGTATTCTTACAATCTGAGTGAATTCATGAAGGAAATACTGCAGCCATTGGTGGTTTTGGTAGTACTGAGGGGAAACAGTACTGGAACTGGGAGCAACTCTGGAAAGTTGAAGAGTATAGTAAAGAAGAGAAACCGGGACCAGCTCCATACAGGCTCCTGTCCAGATTTGGGGTGCCTTGCTTAGGTAGTCACTGCTGACCCTGGCTTTTGAAAAATTAATAAATATGGATTTATCTGTAGTTAATTTAAATAGGATATTGGATTTTGTTCCTAATCTCAAATTTGGCAGACTCCCTAAACTAACATTTACTTGATGGTCTAATTAGCAAAGTGTCTTTTTAACTCTTAGATTAAATTTAAGAATGGAATGTATTCCTTGTATTTTCCCCTTTGTTATGGAAATGATACCTTGCTCAGATCATTAATTTTCTCTTCATTCTTAAAGAGCTTTTTACCAAACTCGTGTTAATTTTTTCTATGAATTTTTTTCAATTTAAATTTTCTAATTTTAGACTTACAAAGATTATTCACTTCAAAATTGTGTCAAAATTAGGAAATTAACATTGATTTATTACTATTAACTAAACTACAGACTTGCCCACATTTCACCAACTTTTTCTCTTGCGAGACACTGTCAGTCATCACATATTGCATTATGTCTTCAAGTTGTCCTTAGTCTCCTTGTACCGGTAACAGGTGTTCAAGCCTTGCTTTGTTTTTCATGACTCTGGCACTTTTAACACACTTTGGTTGAAGCGTAGTGATCAGTTATGTGGTAATGTCCTTCAACTTGAGTTTATATGATGTTGTCTCATAACTGGTATAAAATTATGCATTATTTTGTAAAAATAGCACAGAAATAATATTATATCTTCAGTGAATCATGTCAAACACTAGAGATTTTTACCTTGATCTCTTAATTAAGGTGAGGTCTGCTGGGTTTCCCCAATGTAAAATTATTATCTTGGCCTTTGTAATTAGTAACTATATATTAGGAGAGAAATTTTGAAGATATGCAAATCCTGATTCTCCCTAAACTTTCATCATTAATTTTAGAATTTATTCTTTGGAACTAGGTCGATATTCTTTGCATTCTCTCTCTCTCTCTCTCTCTCTCTCGCGCGCGCGCTCTCTCTCTCTCTCTCTCTGTCTCTGTCTCTCATCTCTCTCTTTTTAAACTCTTTTTAGTATTTAAGAAAGCGTGTCTTTGCTCTAGTGATATCTTTGGATTTATATATTCATTGATGCCTTTAGTGCTGTATTTTCTAATTTGACTCTTTAATATCTTTTAAACTATTTCTTGTCTTTATACAATAACCTTTCTTCCTATTTTCTCCTTTCTTCTCGTTTGTTAGTTTAGCTGAATTATTTCTCCTTAGTTAGATAATGTAACATTAATTATCCACCTTCATCCTTGTCATTTTTAAATTGTATTATGTACATTCATACATTATTAAATGCTCATTATCAGTCTTTTGTAAAAGTTTTCCGTTTTTATTTGGATGACATCAGCCTCCATAAGATTATGTAAGAAAGACTATTAGGTGCAAAATTCCCTAAGCTCTTGTTTTAAAAACTCTCTTTTTAATATATTTGATTTTGAAGAACATCTTGTCTAGACATAAACTCTTGGGTTCAAACTTTCTTTTACTGAGTTTTAGAAAAAAAAAACACTACTCCATTGGTATCTTGATTTGTATATTGATTTTGCAAAGACTGATGCTTGTCTAATTTTTTGCCCTTGTGAAATATTTGATCTTTTTGTCTGGGAACCTTGAATATTTTTACTTTATCTTTGAAATGTAATAGTTCTACTGGAAAAATCTTTAGACATTGATTATTTTGGATTAATTTTTCTCAAGTTTTGGTAAGCCTTTTCAATGTGTAGATTAACATTTTTTCTATCTTTGAAAGTGTTCTTGTTTTATAGTTTAAATATATTTAATTATTTTTTTTCTTTTTCAGGAACTTCAATTATGTGAATATTATTCTTTTTTTGTCTGTCTTCCAATTCCACTACTTCCTAATATTTTGCTTCATTATGCTATTTTCATTATGTGGGTTATTCTCCTATATTAATTTATTGTATTTTTATTGAATTTTAATTTGAGTCTATTTTCTCTAAGGCATCTTGAAAATAATAGATTTGTTTGTTTTTGAGATAACTTAATCACACGTTGCAAATTTTTTTCTGACTTAAATCAACTTTTTCATTTTTTAAAATTTCTTTACTAAATTCTTACATTTTATATTCAAGGTGGTTTTTCATATCGTCAAATGCTTATCTGAGTATATTTAATTCTCTGTACAGTGGAGACTCATAATTTTTCATGCTTTTTTGTTTCCAGGATAGGTTTACTCAGCTGATATGCATGAAATTTTTTCCTCGTTTAAAAAATATTTTCTCTTAACATCACACGGCTTTTGTTCATTTAAGGGGGGATATTACTAGATCTTCATTTGAATGGTATCATTTTCTACAAGACTAGGAAAAGTTTGGGCACATTAGAAGAATTAATTGTCTCTTTTATCTTGCTTTGGTGGGCTGGGTAGGTTGTAAGTCTTTCAATTTTGAGTGTGTGAGGTTTCTTGTTGACTTTGGCCTTGCAAGATTTTAATCTCCATTTTTCTTCTTTCTCCCTCCACCACCTCAATGCTAAAAGACACTTTTCCTTCATATTTGCCTTTTTAGTTTCATACAAGTTATGCATTTGGGGTCCTATGTTTTTATACCTTATCCATCCCTTTAAGCTAAACCTGTCCCTTTAAATTGTATGCCTGGTCCTTGCTATGACATCTAATTTTTTTAAAAAAAATTTTAAATATTTTTTTTGAGACAGAGAGAGACAGAGCATGAGCAAGGAAAGGGCAGAGAGAGACAGAGACACAGAATTTGAAGCAGACTCCAGGCACCTGATGCAGGGCTCAAACTCATGAGCCATGAGATCATGACCTGAACTGAAGTTAAGTATCTGACTGAGCCACTCAGGCGCCCATGACATCTGGTATTTTTAAATAACACATACTTTGAAATCCCTTCTCTATATCTGTGCTCTGACTCTTCCTGGTTACTCTTTTAGTATTTTAAACTTTAGGGTAGTTTTAATGTTTTTGGTGCTTGCTTCAGTTCTCCCATAGGACCATTTACTAGTATCCCTTCTTTGTCTTCCTTGTGTTTTTTTCCTCTGTCAGATTTTGTTTACCTCAAGGCCTTACAGAGAGCAGAGTGGGAGCTGGCACTTGTTGGACCAAAATGCTAGGGGTTTTGAATTTTCTTTTCACTAACAGTTGATTTGAAGTTTTGGCATTCATTGTCCTCAAATAATGATGAGGGTGTGATTTTGTATAGAATTTTCATAGTTGCGAATTATTTCATATTATTTGGGAAGGGCATTTTGCGAGGTTGATGATTACTACAGGTGCATCGTTGTCTTTAGCAATCCTTAAATTCCCCTTCATCAAGGGTTTAATATTCCTTTTATACTTATCCTTACATGCTAAGGTCAGACTTTGTTGCTAGGAATGATCTAAGATTTCATCTGGCCCCAGTAACATGCTTTATATGAATGATACCTAAAGCTATACGGCTAGAAATGTTAACTCAGATAATACTAGGTTTTATTCTCCTTGGAAGATGCTCTTCCCACTTTACCATATTATCTCACTATACATGTACTAAGCTTTAAGAAACTTACAAGCAGGGGTACCTGGGTGGCTCAGTCGGTTAAGCATCTGACTTCAGCTCAGGTCATGATCCCACAATTTGTGAGTTCAAGCCCCGTGGTGGGCTCTGTGCTGGCAGCTCAGAGCCTGGAACCTGCTTCAGGTTCTGTGTTTCCCTCTCTCTCTTCCCCTCCCCTGCTCATTCTCTGTCTCTCTCAAAAGTAAACATTAATTAAAGAAAAAAAGAAACTTAAGAGCAGTAATATAGTATATATTTAAGTTTTGTTCCCTTATATGATATAGTACAATACTTTCAGTAAAGAGGATAGAAATTAGGATCGACTTACCTACATGGACAAGGAAGCAGAAGAGTGCTTCACTTTCATCACACTACAGTAAGGTAACTGGGATATGAGTATATATAAATGAAATATGAGTTCATGACAAATACACTTTGTGCGGATACTTAAAAGTAAGATTTTACAAATAGCTGACCCTAGATATAAGGCAGACCACTTCAGTGTCTATTGTATTGTTTAATTGTATTTTACACACACACACACACACACACACACACACACACACACAAATAGATATATCTATGTCTGTAAAGTTATGTCTATCTACATGTTATACACAAACACATTTACACACATGATATATACATGTTTACGTATATTTTATAGTGTCAATTTTCTCTTGTATTTATGACAGTTTGCCTTGTTATTTTGCAATAGGGATGAGTTTTCCAAATATGGAACTGTACAGAACTGGGGAAATAGGCATTTTTTACAATAATTATACAAACTAGAGATTACAGAACATTTTTTTATATTAATACAGATACAACCAAAATTTTCTGTCCTAAAAGTAAAATGCCTGTCTTAGTTAATTTTCAGTATCATAATCTTTGGTAAAAATAATGTCATAAGACAGTAGTTTATGAGATTAATTCCAATGAAAGCATATTTTTTCTTAAGTTTCTTTTTTCATTTGGTATTTTTTACTTTTAAATTAAAACAATGTGAATATATATGTTCTTTTACATTTGAAAAAATTTCACCAAAATTCACATGTAAATTCATGGCTCTCTGCTTTGGATCAGTATTTGCCACTTGGATCAGGGTATCAAATCTCATGTTCTACTAAATGTTCCCTGGAAACTAGGGCCAATATTTTCATAGGTTAAAGTTTTTTGGAGAGTTATGCTGCACATAAGTCAGTTATAGCTTCTATAATAATATATATTCAATTTGTATGAAATGTCATAATCTTTAAAAGGGTAATTCCATATTTCAACATATAAATTGTGAGTAGCATATCAATACATTTAAAATTATTTACTAAAATTACTCACAATGTATCTCATAAAGAATTGGTCTCAAATTTGACAAACATAAAAGACCTAAATTGCCTGAAAGTGAGAAAATTAATTTTTGTCATTATATGACATGAAAAATGGATAGATACACTCTTTACATATCTCAGGTACTGAAATTGAGTATGGAAATTTTTATTCCACAGCTACTTCTTGTGAAAAGTAATCATTTGTTTAGTAAAAGTTTATGGAAAAGGAAGACACACATATATATTTAGGGAGAAGTCCCCTTTTAAAGATATATTTTGCTTATATAAGATATGGAAAATGAAAACAATGGTATTATGGAACAGTCAGGACAATGGCTAAATAATGTGAACTTGTAAGAACCTTGCTATGAGACCATGACCAAGATTATAAACGATGTATATTGTTGGATTCATTATCACAGGCAGTGTATGCTTCTTTTTTTGGTTTTCATGGACAAATCTTCCATTGATAACAAGGAAAACTAGAAAAACATATATCTAGCTGACATATGAAGGAAAAGTTCCTGAAATTTACATAGGTGTTTTTAGTATGAATGAACCATGAATTTAAGAACAATGTACTGAAGGAGAAAGATATACAGATAATAGGATAACAAATTTATTTTAACAATTCTCACTTAAGTGATAAATATTTCTAAGAAAAATTATCAGTAGATGTTTGAAAATATCAAGACTGTCAATGTGGACAAAAAGCACTTACACTTAGGTGATAAAAGAAAATCTGTGAAAAAGAAAAGCCCAAAAATAAACTGAGTAGTAAAAGAAAGAAATGAACTGTGTAACCCAGAATATATAAAGGAAAAAATCCACAGAGGGGGATTGATAAATATCAGTCAGATAGATAGGGGGATTGGTAGATATATGTGTACAATAGTAAATTCAAGAACAGAGAGATTCAGCAAAGAGAAGAGCAGTAACATCAAATGCTTGGAAGTAAAAAATATGAGGACAACACAATATGATGTATTTAATGAATGAAACTAAAATACATTGATGAGGAGGCACAGAAATTTTAGCAGCAATATATTGGCAGATTTAATCCAGAATGCAAATTTTTAAGAAGTAAAAGAAGGTGAGCTAGTGTTTGGAACTTCTTTCCTTTAACAAAATTGCAACAGAAGAGATAATGGAGCAAGGCCTTGAAAGCTTTTTGAAGTTTGATTTTGGGAGAGGTATTGGTTTCCTTCTATGTTTGCCTATGTTTTAACCATCAGAGAAACTTGAAAATATTTAGGCCAAGGAAGACAAATTCTTGGAGGAAAAAGTTTATGCCCCTCTCCTTGAAAAAATATAAACATACAAAAAGAAAAAAAAAATAAGTCAAATACAAAACACAGGAAATGACAAAGCCAAATGTCAAAGTGAAGGAGGGTATCCTCTTAAAAAAATTAAGAGGAAAGAAGTAAAACATGAGTGAATTTATTAAGAATTTAAAGAGAAGGACATCAGTTGGCCTCAATTCATTAACGCTGAAATGTTGCAATGTTTAGAGTTCCTCAGTAACATTGAGGGCATGAGAATAGAAGATTGTGATATTCCTATTAGGGGAAGTTGTCACTATTTCTCCATAGATGTTATATATTCTTTTAAATAATTCACTAATAAATGTAAAGAAATTTTTACATTTTGGGAGATAATTCATTAGAGTAGAGTGCTAAGAAATCAAATTATCTAAAAAGAAATTATAACATCTGCCCTGTTATTTTCCTAAAGTCACTTCAGTTTCTTTCATCATTTAAATGTAACAAAAAACTAAAATCCCTTAAAATATAAAAGTCTAAGATGTAACAATCTATAGATTTGTTAACTAGATGTTCCCAGATCCTCTACAACCTTGCAAAATCCTCTTGTATTTAATTTTATCAGGACACCGTACCCCAATTTCTGACGTTTCTTAGGGGACTTACCTGCACATGGTCACAACTCACACAAGATTTCTTGTTAAGTTTTCATTAGTTCACTCATCATCTCACCAAATACAAGAGGGAATTAGCTCTTTTATAATATAGGTCAAAGAATGACTGGAAAATGGCTGCTGGGCATCCTGTTCTTATGATCTCTGGCCATTACTCTTATCAGTGACAGTTCACCCTTTCTCCAGAGCCCTGTCCAAGATAGCCACACAGTTCAGCAGACTGTGCCCTGCACAGGGATGCTGAGTTGAAGGGGTGGCTGAAGTCTAAAATTCAGCCCAGAGCTGTGGCCCAGTGTTATTCTCATCTGATGGAAAGGCATCTTTCCTAGTTCTACAAAAACAAAAAACAAGCAGAAAATATGGAGTAGCATCAGCCATGGCCTCTTCTGGCTGCCATGGCCTTTTAAACTCCTCATTCAGTAAAGATCTTTCTTCCTCAACTCTTTATACCTTCCTAAATCTAAACTTTCTCAACTCCTGCTGATGGGGTTTGGGGGTGATGGTAGGGGTTCAGAGCCGATAGCCAAGAAAGAATTCTTGAAGACATCTTTGGTGCAAAAAAGGTGATTGTATGAAAGCACAGGGACAGGAACCACTGGCAGAAAGAGCTGCACTGAGGTTATGAAGAGTGACTGATTATATACCCTCAGGTTGGGAGGGGGTTAGAGACAGCATAAGTCTGCAAGGAATTTTGGAAACAAGGTTTCCAGGACCTTGAGGGGCTAGCTGTTGTTAAGAAAACATCATTTATTACTGTTTAGTAAAACCTCAGTCATGAGACCCTTCAGATGTCTATCAGGGGCCATATGCTTGGAGTGTAATTGCCAACATATACTTGAGAGTTAAAGATAAAGGAAGTTTGCAAAGGAATTTTTAGGTGTCTAAGGAGACTCACAGGATCCTGGGAAGGTTAGAATAATATTAAGCCAAGATCCTTTTTGCCCCTAGTGTCATCATTGAGGCAGCTGAGCTTCTAGAGGAAGATTGCTCTGCCTGTTTCAAGGCCTTGTCAATGGGGAATTTAATTTTTCATTTGCCCTTGTTTCCCACATTACCATGACAAGCACTTAAACCCCTTTACATCTTGATGAGGGTGATATTAGTGCTCCAGGAAACAGAGTCTACAGGTTTCTAGAGATAAGGCTATGGATAAGATTGCCTTTCTCTTGCAGTTTACTAAGTTATCTGTAAACTCCTGTCCTGCATGACTGTAATCTCTATCAGTCAATCATTTGCTTTCTTTCCTTTCCCCTGTTCTTGAGCAGTCAGGAGTGTCCACGGACCATCACACATATCCCACCTGGGAAGGGGAGTGCTGTTAGCCTGTACTTTGCCCTCAGCTTGCCCCATGCTCCCTCATCACTGCCGCCCCATTGCATTGGATCTGAATTACAAATTCTATTGCCCTATTTATTTTGTTTAGACACCTATCTAAGCTATATCCAGTGGCTTCAACTGTTTATGTAAGCTCACAGTGGGGTGATTTTCTAAGACAAGAGTTCTTTACCCAATATGATTACTGTTTTCCTGCAGTTTTTAAATAAACATTTTTTTCGGCCTTTAACTGTCTATTGTTTTCTGTTCTTTTAAATAGAGAACAATATTAATATTCATACCTCAATTTAAAGGACCCCTTTAGAACCATGTAGAAGGAGTTGAGCTTTCTTAGCTATAGGGGTCAGTGCTATACAACCCTTCTTCAGACTGCTTGTTGACACAGTCATTAACTGTTTTTGAAATAAGGAATAGACTTAAATAGTACCAGAAAATTAGCAAGGGGCAATTAATTCAAAGAAAAGAAAGAGTGAGGATAGTACAAAACAATATATTTTATTTCCCTGAGTAACATAGAGCATTTTGCTCATGAAAGAACATAAGGTCTCTTTGAAGGTGACAACTAGAAAGGAACAGACTGATTCAGAGCAGCTTTGGGAAGGAGTGTGAAGATCAATTCGGTCTATCCTTGGCTCAATGGAAATTTTTCTAACATATGTCAAAGCAGTCCTAAGCAAGATAGCTAATTTTTTTTAGAGTTGGTTAGTATCATCAGGAGTGCAATAATATGATAAACAAAATTATCCATCAGTAACTTAATGAAACACCATCAGGGAATTGGCTGAATATTTTTGCTTTGCTTTTCTCTGTGGTAAATAGTCATAAAATCTATCTTCCAATCAAGGTAAATACATTGGGCTCTAACACCAGGTTGCATTATAATTTATTTTGGAAGTATCCTGTAATTGAGCAGGCATTGCTAGATGCTCTTCTTTTCCCTTGGGATAGTACTAAAACACATTTCTGTGCCTAAACAGTAACTTTTGCTTCAGGAACTGCATTTGCTTCAGGAACTGATCCCATATATACTTCATTAACAAGCATCACCAAAATAAAAAGATACAGTGGATTTGTTGTATTAATCATTTCTATGTGGGTGGATTTCTCCAAAATAGTACAGTAGATTTGTATGTGAGGGTATATTTAAATCCTGATAAATTCTTCTGTAGATGTAACTAAAGTAAGGAAACAAGTCAAATTTGTCTTTCAGTTATTATCAAACTGCATAGATAATTATGCTGCTTAGTAGTTAGATGCTATTTTGGATGGCTGTGTGCCTTTTAAATAGAAATAGCGTCAAGTGTTTATGTTATATAAGAAAATAGATGTCTTTATATCAAATAAAGATAAATGGGAACTTTAATAAAATGATTATCATAACCTGGCAGGATTCAACAAGTTGCACAGTAGTCCTCCTACTGTTTAGAATATTTGAGAATATTATTCTGGAAAATGCCCGAGCCTAAGTACTCAATTTGTTCTGTTTCTCACTAGGCACATGTCTGGGTGAAAACCTTAAATGCTTCTGGTTGTTTCATTTTTCTTTTATACTCACAGGTTGAATAAATGATTGAAATCTAATTGAAAATCAAATTCCGACATCCCGGACTTGTTTCACCTGTGCCCGTAAGTTAATAATTAGAAATGGTGGAAACTTGAACCCCAGAGACTCTTCTAATACACAAATTCGCATTCCTTTCAACATCAGAAATAATACTCATACTGAAAGGCTATTCATGTTTCCCATGGAGCCTTTATACAACACATAAACAGAGTCCCATAACAAAAGGAAAACCAAAGAAACCTTATTATTGTAAGACAGAGTGCATCAATGAATAGATGTGAAAAATTAAAACTGCAGAATGTATCTATTTTCTGTTTGCACAGGGTACATAGAGATATATCTTTTATATCCCAATAGAGGAAAATTTAAATATTAAGATAGTCATTTATATCACACAAGGGTGCAACTAAATATGCCTTAAATTTTAAGCTTCCCACAGTGCCCTGATAGATATCCACAGCTGCTGAGGCAATAATCTATAACAATTGGCTGACCGACTGATCTTATAATGGTAAGCTATCAGAATTCAATTTGGCCATTGTAAAGCCCGTAATTTAAACAGAACACTGCTGGGATTTTCATAAATTGAAGTTACAAAGTAAGTGCGAGAAAAATCTTACTTTTATCATTTACACATCCAGTTCTGGATTATTCTAATTTCTAAAAATACAGTCTTTTTATTAAATTTTTTTCTGTCACCCTACATTCAGAAATCAATTTTTAATGGAACTTTGTGAAGATATCCCTTTGTATAATAAAAAAAAAGCCACATATAATTAAAGTTTTCTAAGATCAGAATGGACTGCTAAAGGAATTTTCATAATTCTCTTGATGGTGATATTTAGACATCTTGATTTCCATTATCTGGAAAGATTTATGTGTCAAATGGCTCTTGAAATCAAAGGTTTGCAGATGCTCTTATATGCCTTTTGCATGTACATTTATTCTGCCTAATTAGAAACATATTTTATAAAAACCTAAAACTTTATAGAAAAATGATAAAGATATAAATAGATAATTATTGGTGGAAGAAATATAAATGTCCAATGAACATATGAAAACAGCTTATAGCACCTAATAACATAAAATAAATAGAAATTATAATATGGTATCATTGATATCTATAGATTCATCAAATATTTTAAAAGCATATTATTCAGTACTAATAAAATTAGGTTAGTATTCTCATTAATAGGACCATGACTTTAAATTCATTATGTTTACATTTGTTTTAGCCATCAGATCCACTTCTAATCCTAATGAAATAATCAGACACTAAATTTGTCCAAAATGTAATCATGATTCTAATAATAATAATAATGATAAGTAACATTTAATTGTCATGTTTCAAGTCCTTTTCTTAAAGCTTTCCATTATATTAACTCATTAATTATCACAACAATCATATGATATTTGTATTATTATCCTTACTTATAAGAAAACTGAAGACTGGTGGTTTTAAATAACTTGTCCAGAGTCTCACAGTTATTTGGAAGTGTACTCAGATTCCATACCGCCCGGCAATTATTGTTCCAGAGTATGTGGTGTTACATCTACATTATTTTTAGGAGTAGTAGTAGTAGTAATAATAATAATAATAATAATAATAATAATAATAATAGAAATAGCTAGAATGCTTTATAATAGTGAAATTCTTTGCATGAACTAGAACATAAAACAATGATATGCTGTAATTAAAGCTTATTTTTGAAATTGTAATGATACAGCAAAGAGCTAATATTTCATGAAATAAAAAAGATACTACAAAGCATCTAAAATGCATCTAATTACTTATAAACATTCATATGTAGTGTAGCAAAAACATTATCTTTAGCAATTAGAATTTATCTTCAAGATGGAATAGTCTTTTTTCAGGAAAGTACCTTCATAATTTCTCTAAGTGCAGATTATGAGACACTGATGTCATTAGATGGTAAACTATAAAAAATAACAAGGTAGATCCCTATACAAGTAAATGTTCTATATAGTCTTTCATTCATGAACATAATTTTAGGGTGAGAGAATAGTAACATCAAGGGAAGGGAAAAAACAAGGGGGGAAATGAAGTGGGATCCTGAATAGAGAGTGAAAGAGAAGCAAATTAAGAAGATTGAAAGACAAGGGAGAGAGGGCTCATTAACACTGCAAGGGATTAAATCCTTTTATTATGAGAATTCTTAAGAAAAATATAATCTGGCATTTAATTTTATTTTTTGTTTTGTGGTTGCTATAGCAAATCTCTTCCATTTCTCCTGAAACTCTAGTCAACATCTAAACACAGCTGCCTCTTAGTTTTTCGCTATTTTTTTTTTTTAGTTTTCTTTTTTAATTGGTTGGATGAGATAGCAATTAAAAGTATCTTTAGACTTTAAATACCCTTTTCAGGTGTTTGATCAAATGTTACCTTCCCCATAAGGTCTTCCCAGACCACTTTTTAGAAATTGCAAACTCCACCTTTGCAACCCCTTAACCTACTCCCCTGCTTTTTCTCCATAGCATTCAATGCCATCTGACATTTGAGCTGTTATACTATGTGTCTGCACCTTGTACTCTTCACCATCCTTGAAATATAAGAATAGGATTCCATATTTTTTTTCACTGTTGTTTCTCCATTGTCTTGAATAGTCTCCAACACAGAGTTCACATTTGCTGAATATATTTTGAATAAATGAATGTCTCCATGTCAGTGGTGGGGTGAACATAGGTAAAGTACTAATCACAAAATGCAAAACAGAGAAAAAGAATACAGCAGAAAGCAGAAACCAAAGCCAGAAATGACTAGCCATCCCAAGTATATATAGCTAAAACTATATATGTAAATATAAATATATTATTTAATACATAAACATAATAAATATATAACTATAAATATGTTTGCATATTATATGCCTCAGTGAGTTCACTGTGCTTTTGGAGAAGATATTGAATTTCTCACAGGATAGGGGAAAAATATTTGGCGTAGTCTTATCTCAGTCTCATGAGGGGAGGTCAATTGAGCTCACATAGGAAATGGGAGATTTGACTAGAGAATATATATCAAAATGTTCCAAATTATTATTTCTCTGTTATGGGGCTGTAAGTATTATTTTATTCTGTTCTTTATATATATCTCCTCATAAAAAAAATCATATGCTCTTTGTAATGAGAAAAATATTTAGAAAGCAGGAAAATCTCCCACCATCCACCAAGATGGGATAAGGAATTAAAATCTTTCCCTCCACCTTCTTCATCTTCATCCATTTGAAAACTGAACTTGTTAAAAGACGATTGGCAACATCACCTTCAGTAGTGGAGGATTTGAACACACAATTATTAAGTAGCATATTCCTTTCTGGTTTGGTGGGAGAGATTTTTTTTTCCAAATCTGTATGAACCCTTAAGACAAAGAATTGGTCTGGTAAAAGAATTCTGTGGGAACTGGGCTACCTACTCACAAAAAGACTTTCCTTCATAAATAAAGAATATCATAAATCCTTGGAGTTGTAAATCCATTTTAATTTTCTCATTTTTTAACTCTAACATTTTTATTTTTCCTGAAATACGATTGGTATTTTTCAGAGCATTATCATAAAATGTACAAAAGCATGCAGCTTTGATTTAAGTAAGTCTAGGCTACTTTAAATTTTGGAATCAACTGATTATAAGCACTGCACGATGAAAACCCACTTAAAAAGTATAGTTATTGGTCTTTAACATCTGTGGAAATTTGTCTTTTTATTTATTTTTTTATTGAAGTATAATTAACATGCAGTGTAATATTAGTTTCAGGTGTGCAATATGATGATTCAAAAATTCTACATATTCCTCAGTGCTCATCAAGATAAGTGTGCCCTTAATCCACTTTATCTAAATCTCTCATCCCCCTGCCTGACACCCATCTCCCCTCTGACAACCAGATTTCTTCTCTGTATTTAAGAATCTGTTTTTTTTTCCTTTGTTTTGTTCCTTAAATTCCACATATGAGTGAAATATGGTATTTGTCTTTTTCTGACTGACTTATTTCACTTAGCATTATACCCTCTAGGTCTATCCATGTCATTGCAAATATCAAGATTTCATTTATATGGCTGAGTAATATTCCTGTGTGTGTGTGTGTGTGTGTGTGTGTGTGTGTGTGTGTATGTGTGTCTTGACTATTGTAAATAATGCTGCAAGTTTTAAACATAGTGGTGCATATATCTTTTTGAGTTAGTATTTTCATTTTCTTTGGATAAATACCTAGTAGTAAAATGACTAGGTCATATGGTAATCATGTTTTTAATTTTCTGAGGAACCTCCATACTGTTTTCCACATCAATTGTACCAATTTACATTTCCACCTGTGGAATTCTCACACATTCCACATCTGTGAATATCTGTCTTTAATATTTGTTCTCCATTTTTAGATTATCCTTTCTTTAATTTGGCTTTTTCTGCTGTAGTTGCCCATTCATTAAATAAATGAGTCGATATTGGTTGAACATCTCTTCCACACAAAATGAAGAGTTAATTCAATATGATGCCTGAAGATAGTCACATGTAAAAGAGTTAAGCAAGACCAGTAATAGTGTATTGAACAACTGTGTAAGACTATATATAAGTAAGACAAGTTTCTGTCTATCTGTTACCACTCCAAACAAAATGGATGGAAATATTTAAATGGAAGTTTTGGAGGATGTATTAGTAACTGTATTTACCTTTGGAAGACTTTGGGGCACTTCAGAGTGAATTGGAATCATACTCCGAATCACTCCCAAGTACATGGGGAAGGTATATAATCACTGATCCAGAGATAAGTTATAAAACCACCTTGGAAGAGGAAAGACACAGTTGTTTCAGAAATGAGCTCCAAATCAAATCACAAGAGGATTCACTAGGAAGTGCAGGTGTTGATTTGTTCCTGAGGTGCTTTTCACATGGCTACTATATGGAAGGCTCTACACATTGCAAGGCAACAGGGATTTCTTAGGCTGTGGTTATGAGCAGGACTGGGGAGGCAGGCAGCAGCAAATAACCTCTAGATGTTAAAAGTTGAATTAGGTTGGAGAAGGTAGGATTGCAACTACACGTAAAGAATACAAATGGAAGCAGAGAAACAGCAGGGCCTCTGATGGAGCTCAGATTGTGTTACATTTTGGCTTTAGAATTTACAATATATCTGTCTTTGGAAAAGTTATTTGACCTTGATCTTTAGTGTCACAATGTGAAAGAAATAATATAATTTCTTAGGGTTCTTGTTTGTACAGTGTCTGACTTCAGTATTCAATATTAATGATGACGTGGCAGTTTTAAAAATAATTTCCATATGTAGATTTCAAAGAAGCAAATCAGTTTCTATTACAGAATAAAGTAGAGCTGAGTTTATCTTATACAGAGAAACTGTCCACCCTGCTGACATTTCTTTCTAGTGGGTTCAAAGCATTATGCCAGGAAACAAAAGTATAGTTTTTGTTAAGCTACAGCTTTCTGACATTTGGAAGTCTGAATATGTAATGTGGGATGTTTTGATGATTAATTTTAATCCCCTCCCAACTACTCTCCTCACCCCACCCCCCAGTATATATTGGTTAGTTCTCTATATTGACTATGTTTATCTGAAAAATCCTGCCTAGTATAAAGAGGAAAAAAACAGGAAATAGTGGGCCCGGCATCAGAAATTTACTAGCTTTAAAAGTTAAAAATTTTTAAAAATTGAAGTTAACATTTCATATTAAGATATGTATCATAGCACACTATTCCATCATTATCTTCTACTAGAATCTGGTGACTCAGAATGACTATATTTTAGGTGTGTCAAGGACCAAGAAAATTACGTCAACCCATTTTTCCCTGAATGAAAAGTTGACTGGATAAGGTCTTATAGGTCTTCAGACTTTTCCACTGGTTAGCTCTTGTCCCTGACATGTGAGCCCTGATATTACTGGCAAAACTAAAACATGGCAGAGTTGGACTTTAAGGACTTTAAAAAATGCTTTGAAGGGTCACTATTTATCAGCTTATTTGCTGACTTATATTGGCTTGGCTGGAAGAGATATTTAACTGCTGAAGCACATAGCTGAGGCAATTGAAATTTATGATATTTTTGCAGGTCACCTTTAACATAATTAAACTGGAGTTAATTGTACATATATTTTATTCTATGTCTAGGTAATAAAGACAAATAAAGTAAATATTCTGTTCATTGCATTTATATGCTATTTTTAGGTTCCACATATTATAGGTACACACTACCTAAAGCTTCCATTGCATTCAGGCATAAATTAGGCAACTGTCCAAAATCTAGAATAGTATGAAGGAAGGCAGTGAATTACATTATTATTAGCCTCTTCCCTTCTTGAAGAAAGCTAATCTCTCCATTTAATCTACAAGCATCTTAACCTTAAGAGACAATATATTTCAAGAAGGAAAAAAAAAATGATCATGCCTCCTCAGATAACATTAAATTAGCACAACAATGACTTTTCTTTGTACCTTTTTTTCCCCCTGAGACTAAATTAAATCTCTAGCTGAGAGTAATATTTTTCAGAAACCTGTCACTTCTGGTTCTTTCCCCAAACAACTAAACTTGTTGTTGCTTTCAATTTTCACCTATTTTTGTCTTAGTTTTCTAAAAATACTTCACAATTCTTCAAACTGTTGCTTCTATATAAGAGGCTATAATAAAAGTTCTTTTTTTCTACATGACTCATATTCTTGGACACTAATTTTTAGTTATTTTTTTTATTTAATAATTCACAGTATGATATATGAATTTATGATACAATTTAAATGCTTAAGTGTCTGTATGTGCATCTTAGCACAGAAAATTTTTATTTTGGAGTTTGGTTTCATTTTATTATGTTTTAAGGTTCAGATAATCTTCCATAACATAAATTTGGCATCTGATTAAGTTGAAGAAGAAACAGCAAGGGTAGATGTTGTGTCCAAGAGATAATTCTAATAACAACAGAAATGTGGAGGGAGGAGGATCATAAATTAATAGAATTACTAATGCTGTAAAGGAAAGTTAAGTATTACCATTTTACCTACCCCTTCCCTCAGAATATTATTTTGCCTCCATTTCAACATAAGCTGATAGTGCCAGGATTATAACATGCTAATAGATTTTTAGGATGAGGAAGTGCAAAGTTATAATTTTCTTCTGTTTACTCAGAAGACACAAGTAACATTGATGAGAAGACAAATTCAATGGAATTTTTTGCATTTAAAATAGGTTGGTAATGGTATAAAGACATTTGCATTTGCTGCCAGGATTCTTAAAATAGTATTGCTATACTTTATAATTTGGGCATAATTATGAAATTTTTAGTAAGAAAAATTGAACTGAATAATTATAAAGTTAAAATGCTTAATTTAACATCACTGATGAATTCTTGACCTTTAAATCTATTGTTCCTACTTAAATATTTGGTATTCATTAGTAATTCTTTTCATATAATTCGAATTACATTTGCTTCAAATTAAACTGATTTTCAGTTATTGTATCTTCAACATAGACAATCACTGTTATTATAAAATGGGATTCTTTTGTAAATCTGAATGCTATTATTATATCATGCTTAAATAGCCCTCACATCTTCATTTGGAAGTCACCTTGAATCATTTATTGCCTGTTTTTCATTATTGTAATTCTTTTTTTTTTTAACTCCAATTGTCAGAGTCATAATTTGCAGAAGAAATCATGGAGAATGTAAGTGAATTTGGTTTGTTTTTTTCCCCTTAGTTTTTCAAGGAAAAACTATTTAAATTTGTCAATATTATGCTAAAAGAATAGGAGGCCTGTACTAAGTATAAACCTGTTGTGATGTTACCTTTATCTCTCATGAAATACAGACTTTTTAATTGGGCATCCAAGTCATATCAATAACTTCTATTGCATTGACAAACTGTTTTCATGCACTCCATATAGAATACTCTTAAAAAGTGCTCCTGTTCATTTTTCATCAGCTGGTCATTTGATCCTCAGATTTGGAATTTATATTTCCTGTTTTCATTATCTATGTCAATATATGTTTGTGTGTGTATGTGTGTATATATATATATATATATATATATATATATATATATATATTTATATATAAAATCTATAGATTTTATATCTATAGCCTGTTTTGTCAGCATCTTGAGCTTTATTGCTATTCCATATGTCTTCTGTTTAGTATTTTAGAGTGGAGTAATGTAGTCCAGTTCGGCATCTATTAGAGAGAGGCAGTTCTGTTTTGTGAAGCAATTAACTGACCAGATAAAGAGAGAGAGAGAGAGAGAGAGAGAGAGAGGAAAGGAGGGTGGAAGGGTGTTTAGGGGAGGAGAGAGGAGGGGAGAGGAGGGAGGGAGGAAGAAAAGGGGAAAATATTCTCTCTGTGATTTTATTTAAGTCATTGACGAACTATCCCATGATACATTGTTGAATTTCCTGCTGAAAACTGGCTAGACTTTCTCTCTGACATAACTATGAACAAAAAATACATAAAAGCACATAAATAAGTTCAATCTCCATAATTTGATTTTATTGCATTCTGATGTCTCCTAGTGATTCTACATTTCTTTTGCATGTGCTGTCAAGTAACTGACAAATAATAAAGATTTCTTATAATATTGCCCTCACGATACAGGGAACTTAAGATTAGCTACAGTTAATATTGTGTAATATTTAATATTTTAAATATTGGTCTCAGTTCACCCTAAATACTACTTCTATATTTTTTATTAACTTGTTTTATTTTTTATTTTTTTTAATTTACATCTAAAGTAGTTAGTATATAGTGCAACAATGATTTCAGGAGTAGATTCCTTAGTGCCCCTTACCCATTTAGCCCATCCCCCCTCCCACAACCCCTCCCGTAACCCTCAGTTTTTTCTCCATACTTATGAGTCTCTTCTACTTTGTCCCCTCCCTGTTTTTTATATTATTTTTATTACCCTTCCCTTATGTTCATCTGTTTTGTCTCTTAAAGTCCTCATGTGAGTGAAGTCATATGATTTTTGTCTTTCTCTGACTGACTAATTTCACTTAGCATAATACCCTCCAGTTCCATCCACGTAGTTGCAAATGGCAGGATTTCATTCTTTTTGATTGCCAAGTAATACTCTGTTGTATATATATACCACACCTTCTTTATCCATTCATCCATCGATGGACATTTGGGCTCTTTCCATACTCTGGCTATTGTTGATAGTACTGCTATAAACATGGGGGTGCATATGTCCCTTCAAAACAGCACACCTGTATCCCGTGGATAAATGCCTAGTAGTGTAATTGCTGGGTCGTAGGGAAGTTCTATATTTTTAGTGAAAAAAAACTTTAAAAGGCTTTATTTTACTTTTTATAGGCCCAGAGGAAGTTCTATGTATATAAAACATATAAGACCTCGTATACAGGAATACCTTATAATTGTTGCGGAAGTGGTTTATTGGGAGATAAAATAGTTTCACAAGGGGTGCTTGAGTGGCTCAGTTGGTTGAGCAACTAACTCTTGGTTTCCACTCAAGTCATGATCTCACAGATTGAGATTGAGCTTTGTGCTGACAGCTTGGAAACTGCTTGGGATCCTCTCTCTCCCACTCTCTCTCTCCCCCTTTTCTACCCTCTCACTCTCTCTCAACATAAATTAATTAATTTAAAAAAAAGCAACTCAACAAGTAAGAGTATAATCTTTGAAGTGAGTCAGAACTGGATTCAAGGATCTCTTCTTATGCCTTACTTCCTTCATTTATAACATTTAAAATAACCATTCACTGCAAATAGGAATATTGTGACCATTAAATAAGATAATGCAATGTGGTGTTCATTTAATGTCAGCTATTACTAAATATACAATGCAGTAGTTATTAGATCTATTTTACTAAGGAACTTATAAACAGGAATAGACCAAATGATTTGCTCTAACGTTTCTTCTTGATATTTTAGTTTAGATTAATGTAGTAAGTACAATTCTGTATCTATTTAAAATAGCCAATTCCTTCCTGTAAAAGAAAAAATAACATTTGTTGATATTAAATATTAGAAAGAAATGAATAAGGGAGGAGGGAGGGAGGGAAGGTGGAAGTGAGGGAGGAAGGAAGGAGGGAAACCAGGAAGGAGAAAGGAAAAGAAAGGAAAAATATATGCCTATATATCAACTTCCTTCTTTTCATTTCTTCTGTCTTATGTCTCTGGCTGCTCCTTTATAGACTCCTCAAGATTCAAATCTATTCTTTAGATTCTTCTCATTATATGTTTTCTTCTTTGCATGTCACTGGCTTCGATTACCACCTATACACAGATGATTCCTATACTTACTATTTCTGCCCGACTATCTCCTCTGGTTTTGAGGTCTTTTTATTCAATTTTCAGTTTGACAGCTCCTGTGGGGTATCTCAAAAACAAATGCAGCCTGCTCAGACTAAATCCATTAGTCATCCCCTTCTCTTATCCCCCCAAATGGGTCATTTTCCAATGTGTCCTATTTATTTTTAAAAATTTTTTTTAACGTTTATTTATTTTTGAGACAGAGAGAGACAGAGCATGAACGGGGGAGGGTCAGAGAGAGGGAGACACAGAATCTGAAACAGGCTCCAGGCTCTGAGCTGTCAGCACAGAGCCTGAGGCGGGGCTCGAACTCACGGACCGCGAGATCATGACCTGAGCCCAAGTAGGCCGCCTAACCGACTGAGCCACCCAGGTGCCCCCCAATGTGTCCTATTTAAATTAATGTCAGTTCTGCAATCCAAAAAGTGTAAGTAAGGTCATCCATGACCCTTTTGCTATTCATTGTAAACTCTGTCAGTTTCTTCCTTCAAATACTTTTTGAATGCAGGTACTTCTTTCCATGTCCTCCACCACAGTTCTTGACAAACTATCTTTTCTCTTGCCTGAACAATTGAAACGGTCTCCCAGTTGGTCTATTACATTATCTCTGGAATATACCAGAGTGATATTTCAAAAATCGGATGTGACCATTTCATATCTCAGTGCCAATATTTTCTGTGTACAACACTAGAATAAAGTTGTTCAACCTTAGAGTGGTCCTCACACCCAAAATGGTCTGGTCCCTTAATTCTAAAAACAGAGAAAACACTCTAGCCAAAAACAAAGTATTAAAATATATTCGATAGCTCACAGAATTTTCTGGAGAGACAGAGAACCACTCTGATGCCATACAGCTAGGAACAGTGACCCAAATCAAACCATAAAATGGGTTCCGTGAAGATACTTTGCTGCTGATACTCAGCATAAAGACTTTGCCTGTAGACACGAGATACCATTGACACTAATCATTAGACACTGGTTCCAAAACTGCTCCTGGAAACTAGATATACTTGTTGCTGTTTTCCTTACTCTCCCAACTGGAGAGGTGTCTGAGGGGTTACTAATTTTTCTTGCTTTGGTTTCTGATTAAATACTAGTGATGAATGCTGACTGGTCTAGCCTAACCCATAGACTATACTCTAACTTGAGAGAATAGGGAAAGTAACTGTATGGAATTTTGAAGATTGGGAGAGTGTTCTTATTGGTTATTGGTTGGCAGAAAAAGATTGAAAAATGCTTAGTGAATTTATCCACTTCTTCCTCCAATTGCACAACAACATTATCTCCCTTCCAGCCTGTTACTACCTTCTAGTCCCTGTCATACTTGATGCTTATTGCCGCAAATGCTTTGCAAATTCAAGTCTCCATTTTTTGAGTGCTCCACCTTCCCCTCTTATACTTAGTTAACTCAGTTGACCCTTTAGAGTGAAGCCCACCTATCTCTACATCATAGTGATGATCTCAACACCCCACTTACACACTCAGAAATATAGTCTCACTCAAAGTGTATATTAGTACTGCAGTTTTATGTTTGTTCTTGTGACATTTCATTAATACATCAAATATTTTGTTATTTTGGTGAACATGGTTCTTTTTCCATAAAATTGGGTATCTTCAGAATTAGCATGTTTTCTGGCACAGAAAGGATTTCTAATAAATACATTTTAGTGAATTAATGTATAAATGAATTCCTAAAAATTAATTTATAAGTACTTAACTGTAGTGTTTTTGTATGCATTACTTTTCTAGAGTTGCTATAACAAGTTACCAAAAACTTGATGGCTTAAACCAACATAAATTTATTGTCTTACAATTCTGGGGGCCAGAAGTCCAAAATCAAAGTGTCATTAAGGAGACAAGCTCCTTCTAGAGCCTCTAGGGAAAAAAACATTACTCATGCCTCTCTCCTAGCTTCTGATGGCTGATAGCAAGTTTTGGTATTCCCTGGCCTGTGGATATTATACACTACAATATCTACTTTCATCTTTATATGACCTTCTCCCCTCAGTATGTCTGTGTGTCTCACATTTCCTCTCCTTTTTTCTTGTAAGGACACCAGTTATTAGATTTAGGGTGCATCTTATATCCAAGATGATCTCATCCCAACACCCTTAAATTAATTATATCTGCAAATATCCTTTCTCCAAATGTCAGAATTCACAGGAATTAGGAGTTGGACATATTTTTTGGAAGCACTATTCAACCAACTACAATTTTAATAATTCGTATTCAACCCATATGTAAAATAAATTCACTAACCCCAATATTCCCATGAATCTATTACCTTCCATCATCAACCTTAAGTCTAAAATCTCATATAAATATCATTAACTCAAAAAGTCTCATATGCCATTATCTAAATAATCTAAATCAGGTATTTGAGTTTCTGGTTATGATTCATCTTGGGACAAAATGCCTATTCAGCTGCAGACCTGTGATTTAGAAAACAGGTATGTGCTTCTGAAATAGAATGGTAGGTAAAAGGTAGACATTCTCATCCCAAAAAAGAGATTAGAAGGAATGAAAGAGTCCCTAGTCATAAGCAGATTCAAAACTCAGGACAAATTCCTATAGGTTTCAGTGACAGAGAATAATCTTCTGTGGTTGATTCTCCATCTTCTGGGCCTACAAATGTTACTTTGGTCTTTGTTTTCAGGGCATGATTGTCTGACCTTTGCCTCTGTTTCTCTGGTTTTGACCTTTATGTCTTTTTTTTTTTAATTTAATTTATTTTTTAGAGAGAGATTGTGTGCATGCAAGCAGGGGAGGGTCAGAGAAAGAGGGAGAGGGAGAATCCCAAGTAGACTGCACTGTCAGCGCAAGCCCGACTCAGGGCTTGATCTCACAAACCGTGAGACTGTGACCTGAGCTGAAATCAAGAGTCAGACACTCAACCAACTCAGTCACTTAGGTGTCCCTACTGTCAAGTCTTTATTCCTTTTCTTGAAAGTTAGCACATCCTCATAGTCAGATAGCCCTACCAGCCTGTTTCTCAACTATAGAATCCTAGAAGTCTGACAGTCTTCCTTTATTTTATCCCATCTCTGCATCTTTCAGTCCAGCCTAGCAAACTTTCAGCAGATATAACATTCTCAAAACTTTGTGGATCTTCTGTGCATGTCAAAGAGGCCCATACTATTAAACAAGAGTGTTATCCATTTTATTGTAAGTATCAAGAATAAACCAGGTGACACCTTACATACACTCCTAGAAAATCTCAGTTAAATATCCAACTTCCTTGCCTATAAGATTTGCTTTTCATACAACTCTAGAATAGAGTTCAGCCAAGTTTTCTGCAATTTTATAATAAAGAATGCCCTCTTTTCAGTTTCTAGTAACATGTTATTCATTTTATTCTCATACAGCAGCAGAAGCACTTATAAAATCTATATTTCCACCAGTAGACCCTGGAAAGCAATCTAGGCTTTTTCTTTTAAGTGCCTCAAAATTCTTCCAACCTCTATGTATTGTCCAATTTCAAAGCCACTCCACATTTTCAGGTACTTGTTATAGATGCTCACCCTTCTGGGTAACAAAATCTGTATTATAGTTTCCTAGGACTGCCATAACAAATTACTACAAGCTTGGTAACAGAAATTATTCTCCTACACTTCTGGAGCCAGAAGTCCAAAGTCAAGCTGTTGGCAAAGTTGGTTCTTTCTGGAGGCTCTAAGAGAAAATCTCTTCTGTGCCTTTCTTATCCTTGGTGTGCCTTGGCTTATAGACACATCACTCAAATCTGTTTTCATCTTCATGTGACTTTCTCCTTTCTGTGTGCCTCTTTGCCTCAAATCTTCTCTTTTCTCTTAAAAGGACACTTGTCATTGGATGTAGGGCCCACCTTAAATCCAGGATGACTTCATCCTGACATCCTTAATTATACCTACAAAGATACTATATATATATATATATATATATATATATATATATATATATATATATATATTTTAAAATATGTGTGTATATAGTTATATGTGTAAAGACATACACACACACATACACACACACATGATTTATATATTACATTACTAAGAAAATTTTCATTTCACGTTTTAGCATTCCTAATTTGAAATATAACCTATGATGGATGTGCATAGTTAATTTGATTATTTTTTTTCATAAAAATATGTTATTAAAATATATTGGTTATTTCTTTGAATCAAAGAAGTATAGTAATTTGAATAGTCTTGACTTATTGGTTTTGGACTAAAATTAATAAAAGGAAAATTGTATGATCCAAAAATAGTTGTATGTGTATAGGTGGCAGAAGTGTTTGGTGTTTATATGGGTATGACTTTAAAAAATTGACTGATCATTTTAAGAATGGATGCAAAGAGAGAAATTTATGTGAGAAATATCCAAAGATATAAATTAGAGAAATTTATGTGAGAAATAAATTAGAGATATTTAAATAAAATAGAAAAATTAGAGAAAATAAAATAAAATTAGAGAAATTTATGTGAGAAATATCCAAAGATATAAATTGACCACAGCTAAACCACCAACAGTATGAAATGTTTGCCAAAAAAAAAATCTTGCATTGTTACAACTTTCCACCGTTAAGTAAGTGTGCTTTTCAGTCAGTTCACTTCTCAATCACTGTCTTTAATACAGAGCACTGTGCTTTATTTTTAAAAAAATTTTTTAAATGTTTTATTTATTCTTGAGAGAAAGAGAGAGCATGAATGAGGGAGGGACACAGCGAGACAAGGAGACACAGAAGCCGAAGCAGACTCCAGGCTCTGAGCTGTCAGCACAGAGCCCGACGTGGGGCTTGAACTCAGGAGCCATGATATCATAACCTGAGCCAAAGTCGGACGCTCAACCGACTGAGCCACCCAGGCGCCCCAGAGCACCGTGCTTTATGATTGGCACTGACAAAGCAAAGTTTATGCAAAGAGAGATTAATTAATGCTTTTGAGGAACGCAGGAATAATTCAAAGAATTTAGGGTTATAGCTTGGGGAATAGAAGGCAGATTCAAAGACATTAAGTTGTTTTTGAAAACTTAAAATAATTCCAGGGAGTTGGATTGAGACTTACAGAGTTTCTATGCAGTGCCAGAAGACAAAACCATTGGACATTGCATTATTTTATATTGCTGTCATTATTATTACTATACATTTATTATTATAAATTTATCACTATTCTGTGATTATTATAAATCTATCACTATCACTATTATAAATTTATCACTATTTTAGAAATCCAGGTAGGCTTGGTTGTTTGCTTTGCTTTGGAGGGCATAGGTGAACTCTTATCTGGTGTTTCTGGAGGAGAATTCATTTTCAGACTCCCTCAGTTTGTTGTCAGAATTCACCCCCATTCACTTTAAGCTTTAAGGCCTTATTTCCTTACTGGTTTTCAACAGAATATTGTTCTCAGCTTCTAGAGGCCTCCTGTGCCCCCAGGCCTGTGGCCTTCATCTTCAAAGCCAGCAATGGCAGGGTTGAGTCCTTCTCATCCATCGTTTAAGTCTCTGTGGCCTTCACTTCTGCTTAATGTCTCTTACCTCTGACTGGAGAAAATTCTCTTCTTTTTAAGGCCTTATGTTAACAGACTCATCACACCCTATTAGTTTATGATTATCTCCCCTTCTCAAAATCCTTAACCTTATTCACATCTGCAAAGTACTCTTTGCCATATAACATGCTATATCCACAGGTTCCAAGATTTAGAGTGTGCATATTTTTGCAAGGTCATTTTGCTGCCACAACCATAAATATGAGTTTCAGAAAAACAGCTTTTGTTCAGTATGAAGAACTTTAAGGAAAAATCTGGTTCAATGCTGGAATTTTATTTGCCTTAAAAAGTTCCTCTGCTTCCCAGAACAGTTTAAAAAGAAGCCCATTTCTTGGACTTTGAGAGATAAATATTCTTACATGCAGATCTATTGCAAAGTGTTTAGTTTAATTCTCAAATATATATGATTAAGCATCATTAAAAGTCCTTTAAATAATTATTACCTTCCTTTACTGTTTTATTTGGAAATCTACTCACATTTGAAAAATATATATTTTCTGCAGTGTCCCTTCCATTTATTTTCCTGTGTTTGCTATACTCACTTTAGAGATATGGAAATCACTCTTATTCTTCTAATCATAGGCCTGGATTCAAAGGTGGGTGAGAATACAAGGAGTTTTCCAACCTGATTTACCTCTCTCTGTGACTAAAACTTTAATTAGCCTTTTTCAACATTCAAAGTGAAGTGAAGACTTGCAGTTTTGCCATGAATTTAGTTTTTATCTCAACTTTCAGACCTTTAAATTCTATTTTATTCAAGTTTTGTCTTGTGTTACATGATTTTAGAATAATAAGCATTGAGGAATAATTATATGTGCAAAAAAAGACCAGGTTTATAATTATATCACCTACTGTTTATAACAGTACACATTATTTCTTAAAAATAAATCTGTAGAAGATGAACTAACATTTTTATTGTTCATACACAGGTTTAAAAAAATACATTATTGACACTGGCAATAATTATTCTAGGAAAGAAAGTGATACCCTTTAAAATGTCAAGCTGTTTAAACTTTTCGAATTTTAAAAACATAGTATTTGTGAGGCACTGTCAAGAATATTTAACTAATAAGAGCTCTACTGGAATGTGCTGACAGTAGGCTGACAACTCTAAGCCAGAGCAGGATCAAGGCGGCTTAGAACCTTGTAGCAATTATCTATGTAAGTCATATAATGGTCTTCTAAATGTCATGTTTGCGGGAAGAATGGGAAGAGATGCCTTAATGAGATACAGGGTGTCTGTGTTCAAGGACTCTAGATTGTGATTGCCATTAATAAGTGGTGGCAGTTTAATAGGATATATTGCCAAACCAGAATTATGAAAATTTTAGAGATTATGCAGTGGACTTTCAAAATGCCTTTATCTTTAAATACCAAGAGTCCTTGCCTAACATGTAAATTGCTTGGTGCTGAATCATATCTAGGTATCAGTGTTTTTTTTTTTTATTTTTTTCATTTTGGAAAGGATTTTGATGTTGCACAAGTCAATGAGCAGCTGAACTGAAATGAACACAAACTGTCACTTCAAGAATTCATCTCCATGGCAAATAATGAAGCTGGAATAAAAAAGGAAACAAAACATATTTCCTGTCAGTCAACTGTCAGGGTGTTTATTTGTTTCTTTAAGCAGAGTACTCAGATAATAGCAGGGGAAACAGATTTTTCACTTATAATGTTGTTTAATAAAGGATTTGGGTGAACTGAGGATATCTTTGTTTTCTCTCTTAGGTAATTGCAAAATAAAATTCTTCCATGATTCTGAGGAAGTCAGAAAGCATTTTATTCAAGTTGTCCCCAAAATAGCAGAAGGTAAATAAGCTAAAATATATATGAAAAATTAAATTAAATTAATAAAATAAATTTGAAAGATATAGAAGACCCTAACTTGTGCTTTTCTGAACTTCCATTTTTAGGCCAGTGAAATCTGATGTAAATGAAAGCAAACTCAAGTTGTTCGACATAAAATGTCTTTTATCATTTATTTTAACTGGCTTCAGACCTGGTAATGACATGAATGAGATCACATGATTTATGTAGCCATTCTTGTCATGATGAAGGAAAAACCACCTAGCCGCATAGATATTTCCATAACAAAGGCCACTAAAATGAATCTGTCAAATCATCCCACTTGGAGCCTTCTATTCATTCATAAAATACTTTTATAATCTGAGGGTCTAAGGGCACAAATTATAAACAGGAAAACAAATGAGGTAACACATTTTAAGTAGTAGATGTGCTTTTCCTGTGAATTATGGCCAGATTCATTGTAGCAGCTAGTCAACCCTCCTTAAGATGCACTCTTGAAAACTAGGGCCTACGTACCAGTTTTCAGAGGCCTGAGTTCTGTTGCAGTTTCTTTATCTGCAGACATTTGGTTCTTGAATTATAGGCTCAATATTCTCTTTTTGCATTTCCTCAATATATGTTCAGCTCCAGAATATGCTACTCTTAATTCTAATTCTTCTCCATATTGAATGCAAATTTGGTTTCTGTAGTTTCTTCCTCCACTGCCTAATACTATACTACTGCCTTCCCTGTCCCCCCTTTTCTTCCATTGCTTCTCCACTCTCTGTCAAGACTTAACATTTTTGTCTGATTAGCCCCTTCTGGTCTTTTAAATTTGCCCTAATTTTAATTAAAAAAATTTTTTAATGTTATTTATTTTTGAGAGAGAGAGAGAGAGAGAGAGAGAGCGAGCGAGCACAAGCAGGGGAGAGGCAGAGACAGAGGGAGACACAGAATCCAAAGCAGGCTCCAGGCTCTGGACTGTCAGCCCAGAGCCTGATGTGGGGCTGAAACTCACAAAATGTGAGATCATGACCTGAGCTGAAGTTGGATGCTTAACAGACTGAGCCACCCAGGCACCCTGCCCTAATTTTAATTTTAAATCACAAAGGAAGTTAAGTTCACTTCTCTACATTAAAATGTTATATAATTCATTCACACATTAATATTTGGTGTAAACTTATTCCTGGGAACCTTTCTTAGGCATGCCCCAGAAGAATTTTGCAATGTCAACATGAATATCATCTTCAGGAGGAATATAAGTTATATAATTTATACCTTCAGTTTTGCATTAAATTAGCGTCATGTTTACACACCATAAATAGTTCTCTAAGGAGTAAGTTCTCTGAAATGGTTGTTTAAAAATAAACTATGGGAGTCTGTAAAATAATCACAATCATTATTTTTATCATGTCTGAATCTTCAAATAGTTTTCTGTTAATTAAAAAATGTGGTTCTTCTGGAAAAACACTTTTTTCCATCCATTAAATAAAAATAAGGTTACAAAAAAGTAGTTTATAATTCCATTCTGTTTAATCAGAATGGTATCTGTTTCCCCTCTTAAAAAAAAGCAGGAAAGCAAGAAAAATAAGAAACAGAAAATCTCTAATAGGAAAGATTTTAAGAATGAAAGATTACTCTAACTGTATGTAAAGAGCAAATATATATATATATATATATATATATATATGTGTGTATATATATATATATATATATATATATATATATATATGTATGTATACACACACACACACACACATATATAGTTAAATACCCTGTGGTTGCTTGTATGAAATTCCTAATGGGGAAATGCATAAACCTTTATATTGTTTTATATATTCACTTCTTGGAGAGTCAGAATATACACTGAGATATTAAAATCTCTGAGAGCCTGTAGTAAGGCTAAATCTTTTTTAAGCTTATTTAACTATGAGCCTTCTTCTGCACATTATTTTTTATAAGCATTATTGCCACTTTTCAAAACACTCATAAAATAAAAATAAATCCCAAGTCTCAGGTCAGGGCATATTGATTAATTTAAAAAAAAAACAACTATATCAAAAGTTATTAGTTTGATTCTTAGCCAGTAACTTTTATGTCTTTGAACTTCAATGTGCTTATCCTACAAAATGAGTATCATGCAAATGATACCTGTCTAACATGGGAAAGATTAAACAAGTGTACTGAATTTAACTATAAACCATAAGGCACTAAGCAGTTTGTTAGGCAGAGAAATGTATATTTTGAAAAGTTTAATTCTGGAGTTAGACTTATCTTCAAATCTTCACTATGCTATTTGCTACCTATGTGGCACTTTGCAACTATCTTTCTATTTGTGAACATATATTTCCCCATCTGTAAGCTGAGGTTAATATACTTAACTTTGCAAGAATTAGAGATAAAAGACTAACAATACTAAAATACAGTTGTTTTCTAATATATATTATAATTTGGTTTGAAATTTTATTTTTTAAATCTGTAGTATTTATTGTGAATATGGAATCAAGGATGTGGAAAAGTGAGAAAAAGCATATGTTATCAGAAACCTTGTAAAAAGAATATTTAATTTTTCTCACAATGTGAAAAAATAAATTACTATTGGTTTCAGTATTTTCCAGGAAAAAATATAAGAGAAGACAGTGCTATAAATGGCAGGCCATTCTCTTTTTACCAGATCATTGAAAATAAAAATGATTATGATAAAATAATGCTAAGTTTGGTAGTTTACATCATGATAAGAATTCTACATTCAATATCTAAATAACTCCTAGAAGCAGTTCTATGGCATGGGTATTATTATTTCTTCTTTAAAGGATTCAGATATATAAATGTAGTAGTCAATAGAACTTCTCATCAAATATTTGCAACACTTTTCCATCTGAACACAGGTTAGAGGTACTTCCTAAGTGACTAACTATAACTAACTCACTAGTTTTAACTGCAAGTTCAAAATCTTCTAAAGCTCGCCTTGGTTTCTGGAATAATTACAGAGAATATTCAATTCTGGCTGCCACTCAACTTTTTCCATGAATTACTTGAATGAACAGTTTACATTTCCCTAAATAAACCTCAATGGACATATAGCATAAGAAAAAAAATGATAAACTGTTTTAAGTCACTAGGATTAGGGGACGTTTGCTACCTTAAATTAGCCTATCCTATCTACCCTGTGACCCAGAAATAGCACTGCTAGGAATTTACCCAAGAGATACAGGAGTGCTGATGCATAGGGGCACTTGTACCCCAATGTTTATAGCAGCACTTTCAACAATAGCCAAATTATGGAAAGAGCCTAAATGTCCATCAGCTGATGAATGGATAAAGAAGTTGTGGTTTATATACACAATGGAATACTACTTGCCAATGAGAAAGAAATTCCACAAATGGAATACTACATTGGCCACAATGAAATATGGCCTTTTGTAGCAACGTGGATGTAACTGGGGAGTGTTATGCTAAGTGAAATAAGTCATACAGAGAAAGACAGATACCGTATGTTTTCACTCCTAGGTGGATCCTGAGAAACTTAACAGAGGACCATGGGGGAGGGGAAGAGAAAAAAAAGGTTAGAGAGGAAGGGAGCCAAAACATAAGAGACTCTTAAAAACTGAGAACAAAGAACAAACTGAGGGTTGATGGGGGGTGGGAGGGAGGGGAGGGTGGGTGAGGGGTATTGAGGAGGGCACCTGTTGGGATGAGCACTGGGTGTTGTATGGAAACCAATTTGACAATAAATTTCATATTAAAAAAATTAGCCTATCCTGATGATTAAGATATCAGAAATATGTTCATAATAATATATTTTTAAATGAAGGATTTGTATTTAACTGTTCTCTAATATCAGAATATCTGCTCATATTCTTTTACCTATTAGAGCTTCCCTTATAAGTACAGTATGGGGTAAATCTAAGAATTATGAAAGGTACCATCTAATGACACATGGACTGAATCATTAGCACCCGTTATTACATGTGTTAGTTGTCAAAGCATATGTAAACAGATTTAATAAGTCTTTTTGTGAAGATTAATGATAAAATAATTAAAGAATGCATTAGAAACCCAAAGAAGCTTACCTATAGGTTGTATATCTCAGTGAAATAAAAAGTGACGTCTCAGAGTCTAGTTTCCTTAAGGACCAACTCAACTTCATCTCTGTTTCAATGAATTATACTAATTTTCATACTGCCAGTAGAGTTTTTGTACAATATTGTCGTAGTGACAGGTAAAGTTAGTGAAAGGCATCTATACTAGTAGCACACAAAAGAATACTTTTCCAAGTTTCTTCTCAGGACTTTGCTAAATCACAGAAATAATTTAAAAGCATATTAAAAGATGCAAAAGTAAGTGACTAGTTTTCTCAGAGAAAATGGGAAAGTAAAACCAAGTTTGGCTGAGCTGGTAACATAGGCTAACAAAATTTAATTTAGAGGAAATGCAACCTTGACTTTGCAAATAATAATTTCAAGGTTTGTCGATAGAGATTTGAAAGTTTTTTGGCAAAGCCATTGCCAGGCCTCTATTCTACAAGATTTACATTTTTCAATAACACATTTTCAATAACACGAATTATAGAATACAGAAAAAAGTAGGAAAATGTTATTTATCAGAAGAGACATAAAGCAGGTGTATCCTGTATAGCCAAAAAAAATTAGCTGGAGACATATTAACATGAAATATTTTGAAATGAAATATTCAACAAGATGCTCAGAGTTCAATATTTTTAATAATCTTACTAAAGTAATAGTTTGTATTTTGAAGCAATTTTGTACCTGGATTTCCAAATACTTTATAAGTAGATTATCATTTTCATTATTCCATAAATGTGAAATAGAATGACAGCTAAATTGGTAAAAACTTTTAGAGTTACAGCACATAAATATAAGTTGAGATGAAACCTAAGACTGCACATTTCAACCCTGTGTAAAAAAGGCAAGATGTATTAATTTTAATTCAACTCATACCTTTCCTTGATCATGATAAACAATCACACACTACAGATGAATAATCCTTCAAAGACATGTGACCTATTTTAATTCAAGGACATATTTTATTTTCTTTGTTCAGTTGTACTGAATTTTAAAATTCTAAAATTTAAAATAAATGCTTATGACCATTCCTAAAAGATATGTATTTCATTGTGAAATTTTATCCAAGATTATTTTTTATTATATCAGTGCAGCCATTTGAACAAATTAAAGTTTAAACGTCTTGTAGACAAAAAATGATGTTTTACATATTCTATTAATTGTTATATTACCTGGAGCTCCAAAATTATTACCTTAAGTGCAATACAAATTGTCTTTGTTCCTTTGTGTTGTTATATTTGATTGCCCAATGTCTAAAAAGCCCTGCAAATGAGGACTTTCTGACTACATAATGGCATCAGTTACATTTATAAAAAGTTACGCCAATCTGTCACTGTAGGTATAAATGCTAGAATGGAGCACCATACTTCCTGATTTCAAACTATAGTAAAAACCCTTAGTAATTAAAACAGTATGGCACTTGCCTAAAAATGGACACAGAGACCAGCGAAACAGAATGGAGAGGCCAGAAATAAATCATTGTATATACAGTCATTCGTATTTGACAGGGGATCCAAGAAGATCCAATGGGGAAAAGATAGTCTCTTCAACAAAGGGTGTTGGGAAAACTGGATAACTGGATAACTACCTTATACCACTTAAAAAATTAACTCAAAAAGGATTAAAGACTTAAACATAGGACCTGATACCATAAAACTAGAAGGAAAGATAGGTAAGAAGCCCTTTGACGTTGGTCTTGGCAATTTTTTTTTTTTTTTTTGGTGTACTCCAAAAGCACAGCCAGCAAAAGCAAAAATCAAAGAGTGGGACTACATCAAACTAAAAAGTTTCTGAGCAAAAGAAATCATCAACAAAATGAAAAGGCAACCTATGTATGGCAGAAAATATTTGCCAACCATACACTGGATATGTGATTAATATCTAAAATATATAAAGAACTTATGCAAGTTAATAACAAATCAAACAATCAAATAAAAAAGGTCAGAGGAGCTAAATAGACATTTTTTTCAAAGAAGACATTCAGATTGCCAACAGGTACATGCAAAGATGCTCAACATAATTACTATCAGGAACGTGAAAATCAAAATCACAATGAGAAATCACCTCACTCCTACTAGAGTGGCTCTCATCAAGAAGACAAGTGATAACAAGTGTTGCTGACAGATGTGAGGTAAAGGGAACTCTGGGACACTTTTGGTGAGAATATAAATTGATACAGCCAGTATGGAAAATAGAATTTACCAACGTGGATCCAGGAATTCCACTTCTGAGTATATATACAAAGCAATGCAATTGAAAACAGAGTATCAAAGAAATATCTACACTTCCCTGTTAATTGCAGTGTCTGCCATTTACGATATCCAAGACGTGGAAATAAGTGGCATCTGTCAATGAATGAGTGAATAAAGAATATGTGGTTTATACATAAAATGGAATATTATTCACTCGTGGGAAAGATGCAGATCTTGCCACTTGCAATAACATGGGTGGACCTTGAGGGCATTATGCTAGGTGAGATATGTCAGACAAAGAAAGACAGATGTTGAATGACGTTACTTATAAGTGGAATCTCAAAAAACTGAACTTGTAAAAACAGAGAGTAGAATGGTGATTGGAAACCGTCATGTAGACTTCTGGTGCTATCTTCCTGCTTAGCTCTTTTGTCTACTGCATCATACTTCACAAATCAGCCCCCTCATTATTCTTACTCTCCATTCTTAGTCTTCAACTCAGCAAGGCCATATGCAAATGCTTGGACTCCATTTATCTGTACCACAGTCCAGAAAGTGCCTTGGGGCAGAAATTTGAGGCAAATGTGGGGCTTTCCATATGTGTTCTCTTTGCTCATGTACCACAGTCCTGTACTACCTCTTTTCTAATATCTAAAAACAGTTGTTTTACAGTTTTTTGAATACTGACCTCTTTTTATTTTTTTAACGTTTATTTATTATTGAAAGACAGAGAGAGATAGAATGTGAGCAGCAGAGGGTCAGAGAGAGAGGGAGACACGGAATCTGATGCAGGCTCTAGGCTCTGAGTTAAACTCACAAACCGCGAGATCATGACCTGAGCCGAAGTCAGACACTTTACCGACTGAGCCACCCAGGTGCCCCTTAAATACTGATCTCTTTACTATATTAGTAGGAAAGCAAGTCCTATCCCAGTTACTCCAAGGTAGTCAAAGATTTTAAAGATTTCTGGATATTCCTACAGGTGCCATAGCAAGGAGTGCATGTGAATGCATTTTCAAGAAGTTATATAACTTTTAATATGACTACCTTCACTTAGAATTATGCATTGTGGCAGGCTTCCATAGATGTTGAATTATTGGGGTGTTAAGAAAGACAATGGGTGAGGGGCGCCTGGGTGGCTCAGTCGGTTAAGTGGCCGACTTCGGCTCAGGTCATGATCTCGCGGTCCGTGAGTTCGAGCCCCGTGTTGGGCTCTGTGCTGACAGCTCAGAGCCTGGAGCCTGTTTCGGATTCTGTGTCTCCCTCTCTCTCTGCCCTCCCCCGTTCATGCTCTGTCTCTCTCTGTCTCAAAAATAAATAAACGTTAAAAAAAAAAAAAGACAATGGGTGAATATATTTAATTGTAAAATTCATTTAGTTCTCTAAAAAAAGATGTGTCATGGGTGCCTGGGTGGCTCAGTTGGTTGAGCGTTGGACTTCAGCTCAGGTCATGATCTCACGGCTTGGCTTGTGAGTTCAAGCCCCACATTGGGCTTGTTGCTGTCAGTGCAGAGTCTGTTTTGGATCCCTTGTCCCCTCTCTCTCTGCTCCTCCCCTGCTCACACGCTCTCTCAAAAAAGTGAATAAACATTAAAAAAATGAAAAAATAATAAATATATGTCATAAGGAGAAGGAGGAGAAGAAAGAGGAAAAGGAAAAGAAAGAAGAGGAGAAAGAGGAAAAGCAGCAGCAGCAGCAGCAGCAGCAACGGCCATCACTGCTGCCACCCTGCTCATTAGTAAGCCAAAGAATTTTAACTGCACCCTCTGAAATGTCTAGGAATGAAATCTGATTGAAGGAAATGTCTTCAGGCTTGATAATAACAGAAAAATCTGAAAGAATAGACATGTTTCTTAGTGTTGAACAATCCTACTTATTTTATCAAAAGTAAAATTGAAATGAAAAACTTAGAATTTCCTTGGAGAACCACTTCATTAAATTTAGTTAGTATTCAAGGTTTGTTTCAGGATATTTTTAATATTAGCCAAACTTTGATTCCATTTCAGAGATCCAGCTAACAAATAGCCCAACTATTCCAATAATTAAATCACAGCTCGATAAATACTTCCTCCATTTAACACTTGACCAGAATAGATGTATACTTTAGGTGAAGAAAAATTAAATATAGATGACTGAAGACTCTTTTATTTTATTGATATTTGTTTGCTTTTTAAACTTAATCCATCATAAATGTTCCTTGAGACTCCAAGCCTACTGACAGAAAATCAGCTAGCTGTCAAGCAGAGCTTATGTTCCTGAAGCAATGTGAACTATTATTATTTTTTTATGTGAGGAAAAAGTAACACAAATGGAAAACAGCTGTCAGGCATAATTCAGTTCATTATAGTTTAATGCAATAGACAGAGGTAGAATCTTATGAAATATTAATTCTACTAAAAATAGAAATACAGTCATGGACATTTCTCTCAGTTCCTTACTGAGAACAGCCAACATAAAGCTGTGTGATCGACAAGAGATTCTGTGTCACCAATCTTCAACTCATCACAGGAAGGGTTTAAGAACAGTAAGGTATTTGTGGGCAGTGTTATCAGAAGAGTCTTTCCTTTTTTTCCTATAATCCAAACAGAATAATTACTAAATAGTGTTTGATAAACAATATATTTAAAACCTTTAATGTTATTATTATAGGTTATTTATAAGATAAATTTCATAATCAGCTAAATTATGGTCAAGGCCATGATGGCCTTGACCTAATCTTCTCAACAAAGTAGCTATTAATTCCATAACTTAATTTTTTCCCAAGTAAAACAATGGATCTCTGTTCCCACCAAGGAAAAAATAATCAGTTCTGATAAAGCTATAATATTAATACACTCCTCCACTCCTCTAATTCCTTCTTAATCTTAAAAAAACAAGTCTATTTAAGGCACAATTTTACTTTTGACACTCTTCTCCAAAATACTTCCATAACTTTATTTTTTAATAATTAAAAAATATAACATGTAACATAAGATCTTCTGACCTGATTCTTGTCTGATTCTCCAGGTTTGTCTAAAACATTTCCATTCTCAACTCTAATCTGCATTTTATCCTTGATAATTTTTTCACATTGTGCTTTTTTGGCCTCAGAATCTTTGCATTAACTCTTCCTCTTCCCCACCCTTTCTAGTTCTATGCGTTACTCATTTTCATACTCTTAGTTTCTCAAATTTCATTCTTAATTTCATTCTATAAATTCTAATTTCTAAATTAAGCATCATTTACTTCAGGGGTATTTCTCTAAACTCTTCTGTTATGAGTAGAATAAACTATTATTTATTTTCTTACCCCTTTTTATTTTTTCATAATTCTTACCATTTTAAATTAAATCTGTATTGTGATTCTTTGATTAAAGTGCATCCCTCCATTATAATCTGAGCTCCATAAGGCTAAGGACTATATCTTTATTGAATGTCTAGAACAGTAGGCATTGATATTTGTTGAATAAATGAATGAAGGGTTTTATTACTCCAGGAACCACAGATTAGCAGTAGTATAGAAGGAAATAGTCTTTAGGCTACCCATATCACCAGTAGAGTTAACACAAATATTTTCATTTAACCGTTAGGCAACTCTTCATATGATAGATATGAAGGATAAACATTAATTTGCAATGAATTTGGTCCTGTGTTTCATGATTTATTTACAAAGTTATTTATTTGTGAGGCACCTGAGTGGCACAGTTCGTTAATGTCTGACTCTTGCTTTCGGCTCAGGTCATGATCTCACAGTTTTTGAGTTTGATCCCCAGGTCAGGCTCTGTGCTGACAGTGCGGAGCCTGCTTGGAATTCTCTCCTTCCCTCTCTCTCTGCCCCTCCTCCACTTGTTCTCCCTCTTTCTCTCTCTCTCTCAAAATAAATTAAAAAAAAAAACATTACAAATAATATTTGTTTCCTATATGTAGAGCTCTTTTCCCGCTAAGAATCTACTTCTTTATCTACAATTATAAGTGCTCTGCAATACTCTTTTACATTCCTAACATATTCTGCCTTTGTTTTGGTTATCTTATAGACATATAATACATACTTGATTTATTATATTGAAAATGATTTCACATCTCTGCATTTTAATATGAAAAAAACAGTAAATGCAGTTGAGAAATGCATCACAAATACAAATCCTATTACTTGGTATTCTATAGACAGTGAAAAAGAACAGTGTGTAGTACATTAAAATTATACTTTAAATCAATTGTTTTCTCACTGTGGGAGGAATTTCCCCTTTGCATTGACTCTGAAGGTGGTGAGGGAGAGAAGGAAATGGGCAGAGAACACCATTTTCAGGCTACTACTTAATCTCTGATTTGATTTGTTGTTATTTGTTGAGGAGAGGTAATTCATGGCAATCAACAAGCAGGCTTCAGAGGAACTTATGAGGTCTATTTTGAGGAGTGTGTGATGAGAAAATGGTAGTCATATAATGATAAGGGAAAAGTGATTCTCTTTGCTTAAAAAAGAAATTTTAGGGGCGCCTGGGTGGCTCAGTCGGTTGAGCGGCCGACTTCGGCTCAGGTCACAATCTCACGGTCTGTGGGTTTGAGCCCCGTGTCGGGCTCCGTGCTGACAGCTCGGAGCCTGGAGCCTGTTTCGGATTCTGTGTCTCCCTCTCTCTGACCCTCCCCCCATTCATGCTCTGTCTCTCTCTGTCTCAAAAATAAGTAAACGTTAAAAAAAAAAAGAAAAAAAAAAAGAAATTTTAATGTGAGCTATTCATTTTGTGCAGTTATAGGTAAGAGAAGCATAGAAACTAAAACCACATTATATATACAGAAAATGAGAGTTTTGAATTAATTCAAATAAAAAATCATGTTCCTTTTTTCTTTATTTTATAATCAAATCAGTTTCCACATGAGTTTAGAAATTATAATAATTATAATACTTAAATAATCTATGTGTTACATAATAAAAATCCTGTTTAAATGCCACTCAAAGTGGCATCTCTCTCATAGTAATTTTCTTTCAAAGAGCAAAAAGATTATTGTCAGGAACATTTTATTTTGTAGAAAATGAGAAAATTAAAAGTGTAATTATCTTTTCTTATTTTTAAATTAAACCACCATAGGTATAAAATTGTCAGTTGGATAAATAACTATATTTGGGGAATTACATTTTAGAGCTCATGATACCTAGTATACTAGAAATTGTGTACAATTTATAGTCAAAAGGGAAAAAATGATTTTTTTTCTCTCGACAGATAAGATTGTTTTATTTACTCAAAATTATTTAGAACAAAACATATATTTTCCAACACTCAAATGTTATTTTTTATATGGTAATTGAATTAGTTTTGTGACTAAGATATATATATATATATGGGTTCTCCAGAGAAACATACCAATAAAATAGATAGATTTATTTATAAATTAATTAATTATAGAAATTGGCTCACATGATTATAGAAGTGTGATTGAGAAGTGCTATGGTCTGCTTCTGTAAACTGGACACCCAAGAAAGTTGGTGGTGTAATTCAATCTGAATCCCAAGGCTGGAGAACCGGGAGCACTGACGTCTGAAATAGGGGAAAATGAATGTCCCAGCTCAGGCAAAACGAGAAAATTCATATTCCCTACACCTTTTTGTTCTATTCAGGCTCTTAATAGATTGGATGGTGCCCACCCACAGTGATGAAGGTGATCTTCTTTATCCAGTCTATCAATTGAAATGCTAATCTCTTTCAGACACCTTCACAGATACGCTCAGAAATAATACTTAACTTGCTATCTAGGCATTGCTTAGCCTATTAAAATAGACATAAATTTAACCAACATAATATAATAACAGGATAATAAAATATGTGAGGTAGTAAATATTTGTTGATATTCTTCCTAGATTCTCCATTTTATAGAGCAGTTTTAGATTGACAGTAATTTTTTAAATGTTTATTTTTGAAAGAGAAAGAGAGAGAGGAGAGAGAGAGAGAGAGAGACTGACTAATCAGGGAGGGACAGAGAGAGAGGGGAGAAAGAGAATCTGAGGCAGGCTCCAAGCTGTCAGTGCAGAACCCAATGGGTGGCTTGAACTCATGAACCGTGAGATCATAACCGGAGCCAAAGATGGATGCTTCACCAACTAAGCTGATTCACAGTAATTTTAAGCAGAAGGTAGAGTTTCCCTATAGCCCCTATCCTTACACATGCAAGTGGTTCCTCAATTATTAACATCCCTCCCTCCTGCAGAGTGGTACATTTGTTACAATTGATGAACCTATACTGACACATTATTATGGCCCAAAGTCCATAGTTTACCTTAGCGTTCACTCTTAGTGTTGTATATCCTATGAGTTTGGACAAATACGTGATGAAGTATAATCACTGTTATAGTATGATACAGAGTAGTTTTACTGCCTTCAAATTCTTCTGTATTTTCTGCCTATTTATCCCTTTCCCCTTCTTAACCTCTGGCAACCACTGATCTTTTTACTATCTCCTTTGTGTTGCCTTGTACAGAATGTCATATTGTTGGAATTATACATTATGTGACTTTAATTCCTTTTTAACAAGGAAAGGATCCCATATTTTCCTTGAGCACTGTCCTCTTATCATAATAAGAAATATACACTTAACGGGGTGCCTGGGTGGCTCAGTCAATTGAACGTCTGACTTGGGCTCAGGTCATCATCTCTCAGTTCCTGGGTTCATGAGTTCAAGACCCGTATCGGGCTCTGTGATGACAGCTCAGACCCTGGAGCCTGCTTCAGATTCTGTATCTCCCTCTCTCTCTGCTCCTCCCCTACTCACATTCTGTCTCTTTCTCTCAAAAATAAATATAAAGATTAAAAAAAATTTAAAAAGAAATATATACTTAAATCACAGTCATACATGAGAAAACATATGATAAAATAACTCTTGCATTTTTCTGTCTCCAGCAAGTTATAGACTCTTCAGTCTTTAGAAGAGAGAAATGCTTCTTTCTGTTTTTAACCTGCCTAGGCACACTTCGTCATACAAATGTTTCTATTTGGACAACAAAAACTTGTTCTTAAAAATAAGACATTTGGTATAAGGCTATTAACATTTAGCAAATATTCGTAGAGCACATATTAAATGCGAGATTCTGTGATAAGTGGTACCCTTCAGATTTTGCTCTTTTATTGCATTTTCATTGCTTGCAAAATGTTTCATCTTTTTTTTTTTTAAATTTTTTTTTTTCAACGTTTTTCATTTATTTTTTTGGGGACAGAGAGAGACAGACAGAGCATGAACGGGGGAGGGGCAGAGAGAGGGAGACACAGAATCGGAAACAGGCTCCAGGCTCTGAGCCATCAGCCCAGAGCCTGACGCGGGGCTCGAACTCACGGACCGTGAGATCGTGACCTGGCTGAAGTCGGACGCTTAACTGACTGCGCCACCCAGGCGCCCCTCATCTTTTTTTTTTAAATGGGTGAAATAGGTGAAGGGCATTAGAGTACACTTATCTTGATGAGCACTAAGTAACATATAGAACTGTTTAATTGCTATATTGTACATCTGAAACTAATATAACACTGTATGCTAGCTATACTGGAATTACAATAAATTAACCTTGTTTTTGGTGCTTCAACTGCAGACAGTATATCTGTTCTCAAGTTTCCTGTATTCATTAGAAATAAATATAATCTTTCTTTAGACTGGGAAAGAAATATATTTTTAACCCTTCAAATGCTTTATTAAATTTGGCATTTTCTGTGGCAGCCAGTGCAAAATCTCTTTCCAATAAAACATTTAAAAATCAAATTATCTAAAGATGAGGCTTTTATCAGTTTGATATATAGTCAATGTTCATCTATTAAATGTAAATGAGCTATGTGATAATAATCTAAAACTTATGAACAATTGGCTTTGAAATGTAATGTTTCATTTAAATTAGTTATTAATCAAAAGCCTTCTGGGGCATTTGTCTGGCTCAGTCAGTAGAGCTTGAAACTCTTGATCTTGAGTTCATGAGTTTGAGCCCTTCTTTGGGCACAGAGATTACTTTTAAAAAAAATGAAAAAACAAAAGCCTTCAATAAGTGGCATTAATCACCCACTGAGGAAGTTGCATGTGTTATTCAAATTGGAATAAGACATGAACCCTGACCTAATAGATTTACAATCAAACAAGGGAATAGAAAATATAAATAAATTAATATTGGGGTGCCTGGGTAGCTCAGTCAGTTGAGCATCCGACTTCAGTTGGTAGGTTCATGCCACACATTTGGCTTTACTTTGACAGTGCAGAGCCTGATTCAGATTCTCTGTCTCCCTCTCTCTGCTCCCCCCCCTACTTGCAATCTCTCTCTCTCAACAGTAGACATTAAATTTTTTTCAAAAATTAATATTAAAAATATGCCATATAAAGTCTAGAATATTATAGGTCTAGAATAATGTGTTATAAATGTTCAAGAGTATGAAAAAATATTATATTGCTGTGTGGAATTCCTTAATGAGGCTCTAACAGGAGTTGTAAGTGTGTTCTCTTGATCTTTCTGATTTATTTTAATTTCAATATCCTTATTTTTTCTTAACTTTCCAAAGAAGGCATGCTTATTTTAGTCAATTAGAGATATGAAGAATTTGGTAAAAGTCACCTATTATTCACAATTCATAAACATTCGAGCATAATTCTAAAATATTGTAACAGTTAATGTACATTATTAGTTATCTTATATTTGTTTTTTGTAGTAATTCTTTGAAATACAGTATGTATTTTACAATCACAGCACACTTTGCTATAAAATAGCTTCATTTCAAGAGCTCAATAGCCACATATGGGTAATAGAAAATATTGAACACTATAGGTCAATATAGGGTAAATAGGGTCAATGTGCAAGTATTAATTTAGTTGTGTTTTCTGGGAATCCTAAACAGTTTTCAACTATGCTCCCTTTTTGTTGTTGTTTCTTTCATTTTCTATTGTATGACAATTATGTTTCATGCATTTTCCTGCTAAGCTATTCATGTGAAAAAGTATTATTGTATAATTTATTAGGGATTATCTTAACTGTTTTTGTATAAATATCATGTTTCTCACTTGGTCAATTATGTTTTAAATTCTACTTCAGTCTATAAAGTTTTCTAATATCCTTTTGTGATTTCTTCCTTATCCAATGAAGGATTTAGAAATGAATTTTTTTAATTTTCAAATGTTGGAGAAGACTTTCATGATTGATTTATTTTGATTGATTTTTCAGTTCAATTCCATTTTTTCTTTATTTTTTATTGATTCCAATTTTGTCTGGAAATATCCTTTGTATTAAATCTATTTAAATTCATTGAGATTTATTTTGTGGTTTACTGTAGGTTCTCTCCTGTAGAATGATTCATACGCAATTTAGAAGAATATGTATTATGCATTTTGTTTGGAGTGCTTTATAAATGTCAGTTAAGCTGACTGATAGTGTTATTAGAGTTTTCTATATCCTCCTGATTTTCCACCTAAATTATTCTATCAACTATTCAGTGGAGAAAGGACATCTCTAGCTAATATTGTTGGAATTTTTATTTCTTTAAAATCTTTTGAGTTTTTGATTGATGAATTTCAAGTTTCTATTCTCAAATGTGTATACATTTATAATTGTTATACCATTCTGATATAGTGACCATTTTATCTTTATGCGATATTTCTTTTTATCATTCAGAATATTTGCATTAAAGTCTGTTCTGCTGATATTAATAAAATCACTTAAACTCTCTTATTGATACTGTTTATGTAGAACACTTTTTCTTTTCACTTTCTACCTATTTTGTCAGTGAATTTAAGGTATACTCTTAAATATGTTACATATTTAAATCTTGCTTTTTACTTCAGTATAATAATCTATGTCTTTTGATTGGAGTGTCCAGACCATTTATATTTAGTGTGATTATTGATATAATTGGTTTTATATTTGCTATTTTGCTGTATGTTCATGTATCTCCTTTTTTGTTCTGCTTACTTGACTGTTCCTATATGTCAAGTAAATAATTTTTAGCATACCATTATAATTCTATTTTTTTATTTTAACTATATATTTTGGAGTTGTTTGCTTATTGATGGGTTAAAAGAGATAGTGCTATGGATGTTCAGGATTCACAGAGTAGTTTGGATTAATACTGTCTTAATTCTAGTAACATATGGAAGTCTTTTCAAATGTAGCTTCATTCTGTGCCTCTCTTTTTGCTAATATATTTTTATATACTATATTTTATACTATATTTTTAAATGTTAGTCACCCAAGAATATACTGTTACATTTATTATCCTGAGCAATGTTATATATTCAAAGTGTGAAAACAATAAATTATTTTTAAAAATACATCTATACAGTCTTTTATATTAACCACATGTTTACAATTAGTGAAGACTTTTATTTTTGAGTCACCATCTGGAGACATTGTCTTTCATTTTGATGGACATCCCTTAGTGTTTCATCCCTTGTTAGCAATGAAATTTTTCAGTCTGTGATTAACTGAAAATGGTTTTACTTTATCTTCGGTTTAGAAAGATAAATATTTTTGGCAGTATAGAATTCTTGGTTTATAGGGTTTGTGTGTGTGTGTGTGTGTGTGTGTGTGTGTGTGTGTGTGTGTGTTTCTTCCAGCACCTTGAATATGTCATTTGATTATCTTTTGGTCTCTAATTTATTTAAAGTAGAAATCCTATGTTCATTGTATTGATGTTCTCTTGGACATGATAAACCAATTTTTCTTTGTCTATTTTCAATATTTTCTTATTTACCTTTGTTTTTAGCAGTTGACTATCATGTATCTATGTATGGTTCTTAGAATTATAGTGGTTTCTCATCAAATCTGAGAAGTTTTCAGCCATTATTTCTTCAGGGTTTTTTTTTTCTTTATTTTTTTAGGATGTTTATTTATTTTGAGAGAGAGAAAGAGACTGCTTGTGCACACAAGCAGAGGAAGGGCAGAGAGAGGAGAGAGAGAGAATCCCAAGCAGGCTCCACACAGCTCAGAGCCCGACATGGGGCTCGATCTGATAAACAGTGAAACTATGACCTGCGCCAAAATCAAGAGCCAGACACTTAACCAACTGAACCACCCAGGTGCCCCATTTTTTTTCCTTTCTTTATCTCCTCTTTCTAATTACCATTACACATATGTTAATACACTGAATTGTTACCTTATAGGTCTCTGAGGCCTATTTATTTTTCTCTATCTTTTAAAATATTCTTGAGAGTATATAATTTTTATTTAATTATCTCTGGGCTTAATAATTCTTCTGCCAATTCAAACTGAGCCCTTCTTAGTAAAAATTATTTCTTTCTTTTGTTTCAAATTTTTATTTCAATTTCAATTAGTTAATATACAGTGTAATATAAGTTTCAGGTGTCAAATTTAGTAATTCATCACTTACATACAACATTCAGTGCTGATCGCAGCAAGTGCCCTTTTAATGCTCATTGCCCTTTTACCATCCCCTCCCACTACCCGTTCCCCAGAAACCCTCAGTGTGTTTTCTACAGTTAGAGTCTGTTTTATGGTTTGCCTATATCTCTTTTTTTGGTCTCCCTATATCCATCTGTTTTGTTTCTTAAATTCCACATATGAGTGCAATCATATGGTATTTGTCTTTTTCTGATGAACTTATTTTACTTAGCATAATACTCTCTAGCTCCATCATTGCAAATAGCAAGATTTCATTCTTTTTCATGAGTGACATTCCATTATACACACACACACAAATATATATACATATATATATATATATATATATGTATATATGTGTGTATATATATACATATATATGTATATATATGTATATATACACACACACACACACACTCACAACCTCTTCCTTATCCATTCATCAGTCGATGGCCATTTGGGCTGTTTCCATAATTTGGCTATTATTGCTAATGCCGCTGTAAACATCAGGGTGCATGTATCTCTTTGAATCAGTATTTTTGTATTCTTTGGGTAAATACCTAGTAGTGCAAGTCTGGATCATAGGGTAGTTCTATTTTTAACTTTTGGAGGAATCTCCATACTGTTTTCCAGAGTGGCTACAGCAGTTTACATTCCTACTAACAGTGTAAGAGGGTTTCCCTTTCTCTACATCCTCACCAACATCTGTGGTTGTTGAACACTAGAAACCAAAATGTGGTTGTTTAAAATCTGTTCAAGGAAATGCTCCAGCTATTTTTTTTTAATTTAATCCACCATGGTCCTAAATTATTCTCATTACTTTGTATTTCTAAATCAATTGTAGAATTGGTTTGATAATCTCCAAAATACATTAAGCATAGTGATTACTAATACAGTGAGTTAGTGGATAAATTTGGAAGTAGTAAAGTTTATTGTTGATTTTAGCCATTCTTACAGGTGAGAGGTGATATCTCACTGTACTTTGATTTGTATTTCCCTGATGATGCATGATGCTGAGCATCTTTTCATGTGTCTGTTAACCATCTGGATGTCTTCTTTCAAGAAAAGTCTATTCATAATTCTGCCCATTATTTTGACTAGATTATTTGTTTTTTAGGTGTTGAGTTTGATAAGTTCTTAGATTTTGTATACTAACCCTTTATCATATATGTCATTTGCAAGTATCTTCTCCCATTTCAGAGGTTGACTTTTAGTTTTGTTGATTGTTTCCCTTTGCTGCGCAGAAGCTTTTTATCTTGATGAAGTCCCAATGGTTTATTTTTGCTTTTGTTTCCCTGCCTCAGGAGATGTATCCAGTAAGAAGTTGTTCTGACTAGGTCAAACAGGTTGCTGCTTGTGTTCTCCTTTAGGATTTTGATGGTTTCCTGTCTCACATTTAGGTTGTTCATCTATTTTGAATTTATTTCTGTGTATGGTGTAAGAAAGTGGTCCAGGTTCATTCTTTTGCATGTTGCTGTCCAGTTTTCTCAATACCATTTGTTGAAGGGACTGTCTTTTTCCCATTGGATATTCTTCCCTGCTTTGTCAAAGATTAATTAACCATGTAGTTGTGGGTTCATGTCTGAGTTTTTTTTATTTCTTTAAATGTCTTTCTATTTCTTTGTGTCATATTCAATTTCTTTCATCAGTCATATAGTTTTCAGAGTGTAGGTCTTTGGCCTGCTTTGTTAGGTTTCTTCCTAGGTATCTTATGATTTTTGGTGCACTTGTAAATGTGATTGATTTCTTGATTTCTCTTTCTGTTGCTTCATTATTGGTGTATAGAAGTGAACCAGATTTGGGTACATTGATTTTGTATCCTGCATATTTACTGAATTTGTGCATCAGTTCTAGGAATTTTTTGGTGGAGTCTTTTGGGTTTTCTGTACGGTTTCAGATCATCTGCAAATAATGAAAGTTTGACTTCTTCTTTGTTGATTTATATACCTCTTATTTCTTTTTGTTGTCTAATGGCTGAGGCTAGGACTTCCAGTACAATGTTAAATAACAGTGGTGAGAATAGACATTCCTGTCTTGTTCCAGAGTGTGGAGGAAAAGCTCTCAGTTTTTCCACATTGACAATGATATTAGTTGTGGGGCTTTTGTATATAGCCTTTATGGTATTGAGGTATTTTCCCTCTATTCCTACCTTGTTGAGGGTTTTTGTCATGATTGTATGTTGTACTTTGTCAAGTGCTTTTTCTGCACCTATTGAGAGGATCATATGTATTTCATCTTTTTTTTTATTAATGTGGTGTATCATGTTGATTGATTTGTGAATATGAACCATGCTTGCAACCCATGAATAAATCCCAATTGATTGTGGTGAATGATTCTTTTAATCTATTGTTGGATACAATTTGCTATTATTTTGTTGAGAATTTTTGCATCTATGTTCATCAGGGATTTAGGCCTCTAGTTTTCTTTTTCATGGAGTCTTTTTTTGGTTTTGGAATCAGTGTAATTCTGGCCTCATAGAATGAGTTCAGAGGTTTTCCTTCCATTTCTATTTGTTGAAATAGTTTGAGAAAAATAGGTATTCACTCTTCTTTAAACATTTGGTAGAATTTTCTTCATAAGCCATCTGGACCTGAACTTTTGTTTGTTGGGAGATTTTTGATTACTGATTCAATTTTCTTGCTGGTTTTCAGTCTGTTTTCTATTTCTTCCTGTTTCAGTTTTGGTTGGATGTTTCTAGGAATTTAGCCTTTTCTTCCATGTTTTCCAGTTTGTTGACATATAATTTTTCATAATATTCTCTTATAATTGTTTGTATTTGTTTGGTACTGGTTATTATTTCTCCTCTTTCATTTGTGATTTCATATATTTGGGTCATTTTTCCTTCCTTTCTTTTTGGTATGTTTGGCTAGGGATTTGTCAATTTTATTATTTTTTTTCAAAGAACCAATTCCCAGTGTCATTGATCTATTCTACTGTTTCATTGTTTGTTTGTTGGTTGGTTGGTTGGTTGTTTGGTTAGTTGGTTGGTTTCTATTATTTATTTCTGCTCTAATCTTTATTATTTCCTTTTTCCTGATGGATTTAGGCTTCATTTATTTTTCTTTTTCCTGCTCCTATAAGGTTATGTTGTTTATTTGAGATTATTGTTGCTTTTGGGGTAGACCTGTATCACTATATACTTCCCTCTTAGTACCACTTTTGCTGCATTCCAGAGATTTGGGATTGTCATGTTTTTATTTTCATTTGTTCCCATGTACTTTTTAATTTCTTATTTAATTTTTTGGTTAACCTATTCATTCTTTGGTGGAATATTGTTTAACCTCCATGTATTTGTGGTCTTTCCAATTTTTTTCTTGTGGTTGACTCCAAGTTTCATAGTCTTGTGGTCAGAAAAGATGTATGGTATGATATCAATCTTTTTGTACTTGTTGAAGCCTAATATGTGACCTAGTATATGATCTAGGTCACATGAGCATTTGACAAGAATGTGTACTCTACTGCTTTAAGATGGAGTGTTCCAAATATACCAGTTAAGTCCATCTGGTTCATTGTGTTTTTCAAAGTCATTGTTTCCTTGTTATTTTTTGCTTAGATGATTTATCCATTGATGTAAGTGGGATGTTAAAGTTCCCTACTGTTGCTGTATTATTATCAATGAGTTTCTTTATATTTGAATTATATATTTGGGTGTTTTAATTTGGGGGCATAAATATTTATAAGTGTTAGATCTTTTTGTTGGATACTCTATTATGATATAGTGCCCTTCTTCATCTTTAGTTACAGTCTTTGGTCTCACTTTCAATATGCAGGTTTCTTTAGGTCTAAAATGAGTCTCCTGTAGGCAGCATATAGATGAGTCTTGTTTTTTTATCCATTCTGATATCCTATATCTTTTCATTGAAGCATTTACCCCATTTACATTCACAGTTTATTGCTAGATAATGTATTTAATAGATACATAATCTATAATGATAGATAGTTGTATTTAAATGCCATTTTATTACCTGTTATGTCATTGTTTCTGGAGATTTTCTGTGTTCCTTTTTTTGGCTTAGATTTGTTTATTATTTTTTCTTAATTTTCCTTTTTAAATTTACATCCAAATTAGTTAGCATGTAGTGCAACAATGATTTCAGGAATAGATTCCTTAATGCCCCTTACCCACTTAGCCCATCCCCCCTCCCACACCCCCTCCAGTAACTCTGTTTGTTTGCCATATTTATGAGTCTCTTATGCTTTGTCCACCTCCATGTTTTTATATTATTTTTGTTTCCCTTCCCTTATGTTCATGTGTTTTGTCTCTTAAAGTCCTCATATGAGTGAAGTCATATGATATCTGTCTGTCTCTGACCAATTTCACTTAGCATAATACCCTCCAGTTCCATCCATGTAGTTCAAATGGCAAGATTCCATTCCTTTTGATCACTGAGCAACACTCCATTGTATATATATACCACATCTTCCTTATCCATTCATCCATCAGTGGACATTTGGGCTCTTTCCATACCTTGGCCATTGTTGATAGTGCTGCTGTAAACATTGGAGTGCACGTGTCCCTTCGAAACAACACACCTGTATCCCCTGGATAAATACCTAGTAGTGCCATTACTGGGTCATATGATAGCTCTATTTTTAGTTTTTTGAGGAACCTCCATACTGTTTTCCAGAGTGGCTGCACCAGCTTGCATTGCTGCCAACAATGCAAAAGAGATCCTCTTTCTCCACATCCTTGCCAACATCTGTTGTTGCCTGAGTTGTTAATGTTAGCCATTTTGACAAGTGTAAGGTGGCATCTCATTGTGACTTTGATTTGTATTTCCCTGATGATGAGTGATTTTGAGCATTTTTTCATGTGTTGGTTGGCCATCTGGATGTCTTCTTTGCAGAAGTGTCTATTCATGTCCCCTGACCATTTCTTCACTGGATTATTTATTTTTTGGGTGTTGAGTTTGATAAGTTCTTTATAGATTTTAGATACTAACCCTTTATCTGATATGTCCTTTGCAAATATCTTCTCTCATTCCGTTGGTTGCCCTTTAGTTTTGCTGATTGTTTCCTTCGCTGTGCAGAAGCTTTTTATTTTGATCAGGTCCCAGTAGTTCATTTTTGCTTTTGTTTCCCTTACCTCCAGAGACGTGTTGAGTAAGAAGTTGCTGCAGCCAAGATCAAAGAGGTTTTTGCCTGCTTGCTCCTCAAGGATTTTGATGGCTTCCTGTCTTACATTGAGGTCTTTCATCCATTTTGAGTTTATTTTTGTGTATGGTGTAAGAAAGTGGTCCAGGTTCAGTCTTCTGCATGTCACTGTCCATTTTTTCCCAGCACCACTGGCTGAAGAGACTGTCTTTATTCCATTGGATATTCTTTCCTGCTTTGTCAAGGATTAGTTGGCTATATGTTCGTGGGTCCATTTCTGCGTTCTCTATTCTGTTCCATTGATCTGAGTGTCTGTTCTTGTGCCAGTACCATACTGTCTTGATGATTACAGCTTTGTAGTATAGCTTGAAGTCTGGGATTGTGATACCTCCTGCTTTGGTTTTCTTTTTCAAGATTGCTTTGGCTATCCTGGGTCTTTTCTGGTTCCATACAAATTTTAGGATTGTTTGTTCTAGCTCTGTGAAGAATGCTGGTGTTATTTTGATAGGGATTGCTTTGAATATGTAGATTGCTTTAGGTAGTATCAACATTGTAACAATACTTGTTTTTCCTATCCAGGAGCATGGAATCTTTTTCCATGTTTTTGTGTCTTCTTCAATTACTTCATAAGCTTTCTATAGTTTTCAGTGTATAGATTTTTCACCTCTTTGGTTACATTTATTCCTAGGTATTTTATGGGTTTTGGTGCAACAGTAAATGGGATCAATTTCCTTGATTTCTCTTTCTGTTGCTTCATTGTTGGTGTATAGGAATGCAACCGATTTCTGTGTGTTGATTTTGTATCCTGCAACTTTGCTGAATTCATGAATCAGTTCTAGCAGTTTTTTGGTGGAATCTTTAGGGTTTTCCATATAGAGTATCATGTCATCTGCAAAGAGTGAAAGTTTGACCTCCTTGTGGCTGATTTGGATGCCTTTTATTTTTTGGTGTTATCTGATTGCAGAGGCTAAGACTTCCAATACTATGTTGAATAACAGTGGTGAGAGTGGACATCCCTGTCTCCTTTCTGACCTTAGGGGGAAAGCTCTCAGTTTTTCCCCATTGAGGATGATATTAGCATTGGGTCGTTCATATATGGCTTTTATGACTCAAGGTATGCTCCTTCTATCCCTACTTTCTTGAGGGTTTTTATCAAGAAAGGATGCTGTATTTTGCCAAATGCTTTCTCTGCATATATTGAGAGGATCATAGGGTTCTTGTCCTTTTTTTTTATTGATGTGATGAATCACATTAATTGTTTTACAGGTATTGAACAAGCCCTGAATCTCAGGTATAAATCCCACTTGGTTGTGGTGAATAATTTTTTTAATGTCTTGTTGGAGCCTGTTGGCTAATATCTTGTTGAGGATTTTTACATCCATGTTCATCAGGGAAATTGGTCTATAGTTCTCTTTTTTAGTAGGGTCTCTGTCTGGTTTTGGAATCAAGGCATTGCTGGCTTCATAGAATGAGTTTGGAAGTTTTGCTTCCATTTCTATTTTTTTGGAACAGCTTCAAGAGAATAGGTGTTAACTCTTCCTTAAATGTTTGGTAGAATTCTCATGGAAAGCCATCTGGCCCAGGACTATTGTTTTCTGGCAGATTTTTGATTACTAATTTGATTTCCTTACTGGTTATGGGTCTATTCAAATTTTCTATTTCTTCCTGTTTTAGTTTTAGTAGTGTATATGTTTCTAGGAATTTGTCTATTTCTTCCAGATTGCCTTTTTTATTGGCATATAATTGCTCACAACATTCTCTTGTTGTTGTTATTATTTCTTCTGTGTTAGTTGTGATCTCTCCTCTTTCATTCTTGATTTTATATATTTGGGTCTTTTCCTTTTTCTTTTTGATAAAACTGGCTAGTGGTTTATCAATTTTGTTAATTCTTTCAAAGAACCAGCTTCTGGTTTCATTGATCTGTTCTACTGTTTTTTTGGTTTCAATAGCATTCATTTCTGCTCTCATCTTTATTATTTCCTGTCTTCTACTGGTTTGTGGTTTTATTTGCTGTTCTTTTTCCAGCTCTTTAAGGCATAAGGTTAGGTTGTGTATCTGAGATCTTTCTTCTTTTGGAAGGCCTGGGTTGCTCTATACTTTCCTCTTATGACTACCTTTGCTGCATCCCAGAGGTTTTGGGTTCTGGTTTTATCATTTTCATTGGCTTCCATATACTTTTTAATTTCCTCTTTAACTTCTTGGTTAGCCCATTCATTCTTTAGTAGGATGCTCTTTAGTCTCCAAGTATTTGTTACCTTTCCAAATTTTTTCTTGTGGTTGATTTCGAGTTTCATAGCATTGTGGTCTGAGAATACGCATAGTATGATCTTGATCTGTTTGTACATGCTGAGTGCTGTTTTGTGTTCCAGTATGTGGTCTATTCTGGAGAATGTTCCATGTGCACTGGAGAAGAATGTATATTCTGCTGCTTTTGGATGAAATGTTCTGAATATATCTGTTAAGTGCATCTGGTCCAGTGTGTCATTCAAAGCCATTGTTTCCTTGCTGATTTTTTGATTAGATGATCTGTCCATTGCTGTGAGTGGGGTGTTGAAGTCTCCTACTATGATGGCATTACTATCGAGGAATTTCTTTATGTTTGTGATTAATTGGTTTATATATTTGGGTGCTCCCACTTTTGGCACATAAATGTTTATAATTGTTAGGTCTTCTTGGTGGGTAGACCCCTTGATTATGATATAATGCCCTTTGAATCTCTTGATACAGTCTTTATTTTAAAGTGTAGATTGTCTGATATAAGTATGGCTATTCCATCTTTCTTTTGTTGACGATTAGCATGATAGATGGTTCTACATCCCCTTATTTTCTTTTTTTTTTTTTTTTAAATTTTTTTTGATGTTTATTTATCTTTGAGACAGAGACAGACAGAGCATTAACGGGGGAGGGTCAGAGAGAGAGAAGGAGACACAGAATCAGAAGCAGGCTCCAGGCTCTGTGCTGCCAGCACAGAGCCCAACGCGGGGCTCGAACTCAGGAACCATGAGATCATCACCTGAGCCGAAGTCGGAGGCTCAACCGACTGAGCCACCCAGGCGCCCCTACATCCCCTTATTTTCAACCTGAAGGTGTTTTAGGTCTAAAGTGTGTCTCTTGTAAACAGCATCCATCTTATTTTCTTATCCATTCTGTTACCCTATGTCTTTTGATTGGAGCATTGAGTCCACTGATGTTTAGAGTGAGTACTGAAAGATATGAATTTATTGCCATTATGATGCTTGTACAGTTGGAGTTTCTGGTGGTGTTCTCTGGTCCTTTCTATGTTTGTTGCTTTTGGTCTCTCTCTCTCTCTCTCTCTCTCTTTTTTTTTTTTTTTTTGTCTTTTATCCCCTCAGAGAGTCCCCCTTAAAATTTCTTGCAGGGCTGGTTTAGTGGTCATGAACTCTTTTAATTTTTGTTTGTCTCGGAAACTTTTAATCTCTCCTTCTATTTTGAACAACAGCCATGCTGGATACAGAATTCTTGTCTGCATATTTTTCTGATTCAGCACACTGAATATATCCTGCCACTCCTTTCTGGCCTGCCAAGTTTCTGTGGATAGGTCTGCTGCAAACCTGATCCATCTTCCCTTGTAGGTTAGGGACTTTTTTTTCCCATGCTACTTTCATGATTCTCTCCTTGCCTGAATTTTTTTTGTGAATTTGACTATGATATGCCTTATTGATGGTCGTTTTTTGTTGAATCTAATGGGGGTCCTCTGTGCTTCCTGATTTTGATGTCTGTGTCTTTCCCCAGGTTAGGAAAGTTTTCCACTATAATTTGTTCACATAACCCTTCTAGCCCTATTTCTCTCTTCCACTTCTGGGACCCCTATGATTCTGATGTTGTTCCTTTTTAATGAGTCACTGATTTCTCTAATTCTTAAATTGTGCTCTTTTGCCTTAATCTCTCTCTTATTTTCTGCTTCGTTATTCTCCATAAATTTGTCCTCTATATCGCTGATTCTCTGTTCTGCCTCATCCATCCTTGCTGCCGTGGCATCCATTCGTGATTGCAGCTCAGTTATAGCATTTTTTATTTCATTCTGACTAGTTTTTACTTATTTTATCTCTGCAGAAAAGGATTCTAATCTATTTTCGACTCCAGCTAGTATTCTTATTATTGTGATTTTAAATTCTGGTTCAGACATCTTGCTTGTATCTGTGTTGGTTAAGTCCCTGGCTGTCGTTTCTTCCTGCTCTTTCTTTTGGGGTGAATTCCTTCCTTTCGTCATTTTGAAGGGAGAAAAGGAATTAATGAGGTAGAAAAAATTAAAGTTAAAAAATATTAAAATTTAACAATATTAAAAGTAAAAAATTAAACACACACACACACACACACACACAAATTGAATAAATATGCTAGATCCTAGGTGTGTTTTTGTCTGGGTGTTGAAAGTGGCTTGATAGATTAGAGAAAAAAGGGGAAAGAAGAAAAAAAAATCACTTGAAAATTTGAAAAAATGAATACACTGAAGTAGACTAAAATGAAATGATGGAAGTAAACTAGAATTTGAAAAAAATTTACACAAAAGTAAAAAAATATGGTAGAAAAAAAAGAAAATATTTTTAATAAAAATTAAAAATAAAAATGAATTTTTTCTCTTTCTGTATTCAAAAAAAGGAAAGAAACAAAAAAGAAAAAAAGGAAATCTTTTGAAAATTTGAAAAAATGAATATACTGAAGTAGACTAAAATAAAATGATGGAAGTAAAATAGAATTTCAAAAAGTTTGCACAGAATAAAAAATGTAATAAGAAAATTAAAGAAAAATATTTTTAATAAAAATGGAAAATAAAAATGAATTTTTTTCTCTTTCTGTATTCAAAAAAAGAAAAGAAAAAGAGAAAAAAAGAAAAAAGAAAAATAATAAAAATTGAATAGATGGACCTGCTAACAGACTGAAATACGACTGAAATTACTTCCTTTTTCCCCTAGAAGTCAGACTATGAAGTGCTTTATAGTCCATAAACTAAGCAGGCGGTGAGACTGCTGTTCTTGAAGAGCGAGGTTGGCCCAGTTGGGTGGGGCTTAGTGTAATGGCTCCATTCTCCACTAGATGGCGCTGCTAGCCTACTGGGGTGGATTGTTGTGGCACTTGTAGGTGTGTATGTGCATGCGTGGGAGTGGTGAAAATGGCATGACCCAGCTACCCAGTCCCTAGTGTCGGAACTCTGTTCTTGTGATTAGCAATCGCGCACCCATCCTTTGTCTTCAGCTTTCGTCCATTCCCTGCTTTTACACTGTTCGTGACCGACAGTGACCAGGTAGTACCTCTCTGTTGAGTTTTGTCTAAGATGCGGCTGTTTTCCCCGGCCCCTTACTTCTGAAGGACTGCGGCTTTGACCCCTCCCCCCCTCCCCCAACTCTGCGGAGGGTCTCACCGATCAATGGCCGAATGCTAGATGCACCCAAGAGTTCGTGGTACTGTGTTGCTGCCAATGCCCAGAGACTGCGGCCAGGTGCCAGCCCACCCCAGAAAAAGTTCCCGACATAGCGTAGCAGTGGCATTTCTGGGATTACGGAAAATCACAACACACATCTGGCACCAGTCTTCACCCTTAATGACCTTGTTCCAGCACCAGCGAATGTGGCCATTCTCTGGAGTCTGCTGGGCCCTGGTTGCCTCACAGTCTCTACCAAATGTCCTTCCAGCAGTGGAACCACTTCTCCCCATGTGGCCTGAGAACCTTCCAGACCCCACTCTGCTCCTGGGGATTCGCCCTTCCCACCAGAGCACCGTCAGTTATCGAGCTACGGAATTGCAGACCTTGTGCTCCCCCTGTTTACAGTCTTAATGGAATTTAAACTCTGTCCTTTCTCCTTTCTTCTTTCTCCCTTTGTAGTTCAGTCCCTGCAGCTGTTTCTAATTTTCCACTTTCTCTCCAGCTGCTTTTGAGGAGGGGTGCTTTTCCCATATTCTCCCCACCATCTCCCTCCTCTCTCTACATGCAAAAGCACCTCTCTGCCCTCCGCAGCTTCTCTCTCCCCAAGTTCACCTCTCCTAGCCATGTACCTGCTGAATTCTGTGGTTCAGGTTTTGCAGATTGTGGTGTTAATCCTCAGATCAGTTTTCTAGGTGTGCAGCATGGTTTAGTGTTGGTCTGCCTGCATTTCATGGACTCAAGACACATAAAAAACTTCCATGCTGTTCTGCCATCTTGGCTCCCTCCTCTCTGTTCCTTTCTAGTTTTTGTCCCTTTTGGTCTTTCTTTCCCACTCAAAGAATCCCCTTTAATATTTCTTGCAGGGTGGTTTAGTGGTTACAAATTCCTTTAGTTTTGTTTTGTGGCAAACTCTTTATTTCTCCTTCTATTCTGAATGATAGCCTTGCTGGATAGAGTATTCTCGGCTGCCGAATTTTTCCATTCAGCAAGTTGAATATATCATGCCACTCCTTTCTGGTTTGCCTTTTGTGGAGACATCTGCTGCTAAGCTTATGGGTCACCCTTGTAAGTTAGGGGCTTCTTTTGTCTTGCTGCTTTTCATATTTTTTTCTTTATCACTGTATTTTTTAAAGTTAACTACAGTATATCTTGATGTTAGTCTGCTTTGTTGATTTTGATGAGAGTTCTCTTTGCCTGCTGGATCTGGATGTCTGTTTCCTTCCCTAGATTAGGAATGTTTTCAGCCATAATGTCCTTAAGTAAACCTTCTTCCCACTTTTCTCTCTTCTCTTCTGGTACCCCTATGACATGAATGTTATTATGCTTGATGGAGTCACTGAATTCACTAAGTCTACTTTCATGATGCAAGATTTTTCTTTCCTTCTTTCATTCAGCTTCATCATTTTCCATAATTCTGTATTCCATAACTTATTAGTTCCTCTGCTTCTTCTATCCTTGTGATTATTACATCAGTTTGTTTCCATTCTCGTTTATTGCATTTTTCATTTTGGCCTGATTGATTTTTAGCTCCTTTATCTCTGTGTTAAGAATTTCCAGATGTCTTCTATGCTTTTCTGAAGCCCAGCATGTACCCTTATGATTGTTGCTTTAAATTCTGGATCAAGTGTATTACTTATATCTATTTCAGTTAGATCCCTGGCCATGACCTTTTCTTGTTCTTTCTTTTGGGATGAACCTCTGTCTTGGTATTTTGTCTAGGTCTTTGTCTTCTGTGTGTTATGAAAGCCTGTTATGTTTCCTGCTCCTGAGTATTGGCTTTATGAAGAAGAGGTCATATAATTTCCAGGGCCTAGCACTTCAGGCAGTACCCTTGGTATGTGCTGCCTGCACTCTGCTGCTGTGTTGGTTGCTCTGTCTCTTAGGTCAGTCCTCTGCAGAGTTTCTCCTTGTTTGCAGTGGGGAGTATTTGAAGGTTGGCCAGAGTGTGGATACTATTACCTAGGTGTTCTTTGGTCTGCTTGGTAAAAGAAACTTGATGGTATTTCCACTAGAGTTGAAGCATTGCAGAACTCTGTGTCAGTAGACGTGGTGCATGCAGGGGTTTGTGCCAATCTTCTGAGAGAGGTGCCTGCTGGTCTGGTCTTTAGGCACACTTGCCTGAGAAAAGCAGTACCTGTGGATACTGTGCAGATAGGTGGGACTTCACGTAAGCCGATAGGGCAGCCAGTGTTGGCACTGTGCTTTTTAATGAAATTGGTTTATGCTGAGGGCTGGGGAGGTAAAAAGCACCTGCTGGTTCTTTTGTTCCTAGAGAGGCAATGTTTCCTGTTACATACATGCTCCAAAAAGTAAGAACAGTTGACCCCCCCATGCCCATAAGATGATACTCAAGTGGTGTAATCTGCCCCAGTGTTGTTTGCCTGCTTTCACTCCAGGAGTAGGGCAGTGTCCTTAGGTATCTATCACAGCCAAGCTTGGGGACTTTTGAATCTCCAGTCTTTGAGCCTTGGTGGTTGCAAAAACTCACAAAATTCAGCCCCTGTCCTTTACTGAGCCAATGGCTTTGGGGAAGTATTTTCCTTATGTTTATTCCTGTTTGTTCCACTCTCTCTCACGTTTCTCTGTGACCAGGGCTCCCCCCTCCCCATGCTTCACAGCACCCATGATCTGTTTCTCCCCCAAACTACGTCTTGGCAATTTCTACCTTCCTCATGGTGGCCTCTTCTTTCCCTCTAGTTTTTCAGTTTATTCTATCATTCCTCTGTTCAATTTCTTGAGTATTCTGAATGATTTGATAGTTATCAAGCTGTGTTCAAGGGACAAGGCAAGCCTATGTTTTACCTACTACACTGCTGTCTTCACCTGAGTAAAATCTTTAAATTTTAATTACTGTTATTGTACTATTCAACTTGAGAAATTCCATTTGGATCTTTTTTCATAATTTCTATCTCCATTGTTCACATACTTTCACTTAATTTTTAAAGTATGCTTTCCCTTACTTCTTTGAATATAGTAGCTGTTTTGAAGTGTTCATCTATTGTTTATTAAAACTACATATAAGAACATTTGGAAACTGATATTATGGGTAATTTTACACTTAAGATATGGATTACTTTTTCTTGTTTGTTTCAAAATTGAATATTTTAGATAGTGTGTGGTAGCAGTTTCCCCTATGGTATTTAGTTTTGTTATTTTGTGTTTCTTTTCCTATTTGTTTCTTTCTTTAATAACTTGTCAAACTAAATTTGTGAAATCAGTCTCAATTGAAGTGCATCACTGCAGATATCTTTAATTAAAAAAGTATTGTTTTTATTTTTAAATCTGACCATAGGTGTCATTAATATATAGATTTGTAGATTAGTAGACATTTGTAGACCTTAGTAGACATTTGTAGATTTGTGGGCAGATAAATATTAGAAATTTGTGATTATCTACCTCAATCTAGTAAGGCTTCTTCTGTCTAATGGCTCTGTTTGTGCATTAGGGGACACATTGAAAGCTCAGGCCAATTTTACATCTTTCTATCTTTTACTTTCATTAGGCTCCATTCCATCTCCTATTCACATGGGCATATCCTCAGGATTTACCAGGTATGTGAAGCTGATTTGGGCTCTCTCCATTCTTTACACATGTACACAGGCCCAGGAAGACATATGCTTGTTCCAACCATGCAAATTTAGGTAGTTAAAAGCTGTTGACACTCTCCACTTTCCTAGCCTCAAAGTTGTCACTTCCACCAATGATGTCACTGACTGTCACTATTACCTACTGCTTCAGTAACTTTGTTTTTTTCCCAAATAGCAGCAAACCCACCACTTCTGTGGCCTTTCCTGTCTGATAGAGCTTCCACATGGTAGGGATGAAAGAGAGACAGGAGCAGATTTAAGCCATAGAATCAAATGTTCTTGCCTGAAGATCAGCAGTTTTTCAAGCATACTCAAAATGTTATGCCTTTGGTCAGTTACCAAAGAAGTGAAATGATTGCTTTCATTTGTATTTAGCTTCATATTTACATTTTTGAGGAAAAGCTTTGCCAATGTCCTCACTGCACCATAGCTAGATGTTGCTTTATTTTTTCTTGCATGTGTTACAGCATACATTTATATTTTAAAAATTGTTTTGGGGAATTATGTGAGGTCTAGAATGATGTTATATTTCTCTAGATATTATTCAGTTTTCTCTTCTCAGTAGCCCAGCTATAGTGGCACTATGGATTAAAATGACTGGAGAAGGAGCTGAGGATGCCTTGATATCTTCCTTGAAGCCCAAGTGCCCTCCTAGATTGCATTGCTTTATATCTATTTTCTCCTATCCTCACCCATTTGTTAGACTCAGACACCAATCTTACTGTCTTAAGCCTTGATATAATCAAGAATGTTCATTTTCAAGGTCTCTTTCCTTCCATTTCTGGAAGTCCCTAAGGGTAAAAAATGACTCCCAACTCTGCACTGAAATTCCAGGCCTTTAATGAGACAGTGGTCTCAATTACCCAACTAATCATTAAGAGAATCCTACCTTATTATCTCATCATTAAATTTATTATTTAGTTTTAGCCAGCTTTATTTTAAGCAACACATTTCTACTTTTTATTTAAACTTTTCTTTTTACACTTATTAAGATTGTATTTTATGTAATTTGAATGGTAGACATCTTATTTATAATTCTACTAATACTCATATGTATAATAGTTAAATTTAATTTGTTTTTATCCAATAATGATATCTAAGGAAAAATTGCTAAATGTCTGCCAGAATGATTTTATCTTCTCTTAAATTCTATCTCTTTCCTACTGTCTGTACTATTTTAATCTAGATTTGTAGAAAATGTTATTATAATTATATTATCAAAAATCATTGTAGGATTTTTCCTTTAAGCTTGTTCTCTTATCTACAACACTATATTTTGCTCTCTATATATGTTTTATTTATCTCAAGTTCACTAGTTGTCTTTCATATACTTACTTTTGTTTCAAATATAAAACCATGTGACTAAAATATTATATAGTTGACCTTTCAACAACACAGGTTCGACTAGCATGGGTCCACTTATATGTCAACTTTTTTAAATTTTTATTTGTTTTTGAGAGAGAGAGAGACAGAGAGATTGTGAGTGGGGGAGGTGCAGAGAGACAGGGAGACACAGGATCTGAAGCAGGCTCCAGGTTCTGAACTCTCAGTAGAGTCTGATGTGGGGCTTGAACTCAAGAACCGTGAGAGATCATGAAGTCACTTAATTGAGTGAGTCACCCAAGTGCCGCTAGGCCGACTTTTTTTGATAATACAGTATACAAATAAAGTTTGTAGTAAATTAAAATTTTCTTTGGTCTAGCTTATTTCATTATAAGAATACAGTATATAATGTATTAAATGTATAAAATATGTGTTAATCAGCTGTTTGTTATTGGTAAGGCTTCTGTCAACATTGGTCTTTTTGGGAGTCAAAAGTTATATGCCAGGGTTTCCTGGGTGGCTTAGTCCATAAGTGATCTCAGCTCAGCTCAGGGTTGAGTTCAAGCTCTGCATTGGGTACCATGCTGGGTGTGAGCCTACTTAAAAAAAAATTATATGTGAATTTTTGGCTGTGCAGGGGGGTTGGCACCCTGAACTGCTGTGTTGTTCACGGTTGCTGTATATACAACAGTTTTATTCATGAATGAAAGCAATAGTGGAATATTCTCACATACAGTGGTATGGAGAAGAAATCATTCACTTGCTTCCTAAAAAACAAATGTAGCTGATACCATGGTTAGACAAACATATTGTATGTATGTGCATCCATTCATACTGATTTAGAATTTTTTTCCAACTCAGCTATGAGTTGGAAATATTTACACAGGTAATTAAACATTCTTCCAAATTACACTTTATGACTGTGTAGAATTAAGGTACATAGATGTATTATCATTTATTTAACCATTAATTTATAAGCAAGACAACAGAGCAGTTAAGGATGTTGGCTCTGGGCTTTAATTACTTGAGGATGAATCCTAGCTCTGAAAATTAGTGATAATGTGAATTCCTAGTTAAGTAACTGAAAGTTTCTGTTCTTCTTAGAGGGACACTGAGTGAAGCTGGGAGAATTAAACAAGTTAATGCATCTACAGTTTATAGAACAGTGCCTGGTACCTTACAAGTAATAATGCTAATACTTTTCATGTTTTTGTCATTAAGCATATTGTCACCTAAAAGTTATTGACTAAGACCAGATTTCACTCAATTGATCTCATTCTTATAGTATCTAGCAGAAATTTCTTGAAGTATATGGAATTGAATGGCCTTCTTCCTAGTTTATAGTACTTGTACTCATTTCTTTTTTGTTTTATATATTAATTTGGCCAATACAATGAGAAACATTGAATGTGTGTGTTAGTGTCACCTTTTCATTTGAAAGACTGCCTTAACCTTGCTTGCATTCAAATAGCTCAGCATAAAAAAAAAGGCTTTATTCATTTTCCATCACTAGTTTTTTTGTCAGTAAGATTTTTAGCTTTTAAAACAGTTATGAGTGTCTCGTCTATTAATAGATATATGCTTATTTGGGGTTTTGACACAAATTGTGACTTTTTGTGCAAATTTTCACTAAAGTTCTTTAAAAAATCTTTAGTCTTAGTTAGAATGTAGTGCATTCTGGAGAGATTTATTTACCCAGATGCTATTTGAATGCAGTTTCAGGTGAAATATTAACTGCAAGATCCTCAGTTCCTGTTAAAATTAAATTGCCTTTTTTTTAAAAGAGGAAAATGAGGTTAATAATATAGAGTATACATTAGTAAAATAGAGAAATGAAAGCATTAACAACTAGAAATCTCACACTCAGTGATGAATTATCATCCTTGACTATTTAGATCTGTTTTTATTCTCATATTATATCATATCATTTTATTAATTCATTCTTTTGATAATTGTTTACAATTGTTTTCTGAGCATTTATATAAGCAAAACACTCTTCTAGGTACGTGGAATACAAAGTGAACAAAATAATACCACTGGGTGCATAAAGTTTACATTCTAATTGTGGCTTCCTTTTAGATTTTTATAAAGGGATTTTGCTTTCTTCTCATTCTTTCCCAGGCTATGAATCTGGCTGACTAACTGACTTATTCTTTTTGATCTGCTAGTGTTCTTTTGCAGCCATGTCTGTTTCCTCAGAGGCAAATCTCTTTATGATAAGAAAAGTTACATAATTAGAGTTTGCCATTAGACTTTCTGGTCTAAAGTATCAATATCTGTCTTTGGCGGGGATTGAACCAAAGGCTCTATGAAATTCTTCTGTATGATGAAAGTTGGTTACTTGCTTTTCAGTGGTATTGGATAAAATTGATCTGCAAATGTTCCATGTAAAAACTATAGTGAGAATACCTTGATAAACCTGAAGTGAGAACTTCTCTATAACTTAGTACAGAGATAACATGTAAGATTTTGTTTGAATATAGATACTTAGGATTTTATGGGACACTGCAGTCATTCATAACAAGAGAGCAAAATATTTAATGTCAAGGATTCTTTTGCAATAGTATCTTCTTAACATATATAAAACCCAGTATCCAGAAGTTTCAAGGATAAAATGGGATGCCAAGTTAGGGGTCAGGCTTGAACTTGGGATGTATCCACAATCTGGTGTATAATAAATCACAAAATTCAGAAACTCTTTAGGGATGAACTGTTTACTCAAGAGAAATTACTACATAATATGCCTTTTGCCAGTCCTGCCAAATTCTCTCTCAGAATTGTGAGAATAATTTCCTGATTGGGGGTAAAAGAACCTGTATCTTAAGATATTATATGTCAAACCTGAGGCTTTCTAAAATAAAAGCAACAGAGTTTGTACAATCATAATAATTGTAAGTTGCTGTGATATCTTGGAAAGAAGCTGAAGACAGATGGAAAATAAGGAAGGCAAGCCAGATTCTTTTCCCAAGTCTACCAAAACTAGATATACAAGTTTGACAAAGTCATTTAACATCACAAGGCTTCATGGTTTATCTATTAAATGAGAATTGTGACTAGACATTCTTTATGGCCACTCTTGTCACTATAATCTAAATATAGTTTTGACATGTTTCTTCCAGTTCTCTTTCAGCAGACACAATATGAGTATTTTAGATTTAACTTTAAAAATTATCCAAATATTAGGTCCCTAATGAATGAATATAATATAGAAAATAACGTTTAATGGAAAGGATTTTAATAGAACGCTTACATTTGCCAATTTTAGTGATCCATTGTCTGAATTTCAAATTCTACATACCTGACAAATAATTGTGATTGAATATGATCAGAGGAACACAAAATAATTATGTTAGTTGAAGCATTCACTAAATGATAGTGGTAAGAAATTCATTAAATACGATATCATATCCAAAGATACACTCTGCCATGTTTCTTCCAGTGCTAACTCAATTACTTAAACACTTGTAGGCTGCACTGGAAAACTGACAACTTATCAAATGCCCACTGTGCTTAGTAATTGTTCTAGGCTTGTGGAGGAGGTGTATTTGTAATTGAAGCTTATTTCTACCTTCAGTGGACTGGTACTATATGTTGGGAAATCTCAGCAGTAGACTTACAGCAGCAGCATTGCATTATTCCACTTCTAAGGTATGCAAAGAGCAACACAGAAACAAAGAAAATGCAGAAACGCTGGGACTTATAATATATATTTACTGTATTCATTTACTTAAAAGTCATTTCCAGTCACTTGTAAATAAGCAGTTTGACAGTTGCTAATAAATGCTCAACTACCGTTGTTATAGCTATATCTAAAGAGAATAAGTCTAGAGATTCTTTTTTCCAAATAATTATGTGTAAATAATTAATTGTTACTAATTTTAAGAACTACTTGTATTGTGATGGCCTCTCTACCAATTGTGGTTGTTGGATTGTCTTTAAAGACATACTTTTCTTTGCCTTTTTGTTTGTTTGTTTGCATTAATATGAAATTTATTGTCGTATTTATTTCCATACAACACCCAGGGCTCATCCCAAAAGGTGCCCTCCTCAATGCCCATCACCCACTTCCCCCCCCCACCTCCCATCAACCCTCAGTTTAGTCTCAGTTTTTAAGAGTATCTTATGGTTTGCCTCCTTCCCTCTCTGTAACTTTTTTTTCCCCTTACCCTCCTCCACAGTCTTCTGTTAATTTTCTCAGGATCCACAGAAGAGTGAAAACATATGGTATGTCTTTCTCTGTATGACTTATTTCACTTAGCATAACACTCTCCAGTTCCATCCACATTGCTACAAAAGGCCATATTTCATTCTTTCTCATTGCCAAGTAGTATTCCATTGTGTATATAAACCACAACTTCTTTATCCATTCGTCAGTTGATGGACATTTAGGCTCTTTCCATAATTTGGCTATTGTTGAAAGTGCTGCTGTAAACATTGGTGTACAAGTGCCCCTATGCATCAGTACTCCTGTATCCCTTGGGTAAATTCCTAGCAGTGCTATTGCTGGGTCATAGGGTAGATCTATTTTTAATTTATTTGAGGAACCTCCACACTGTTTTCCAGAGTGGCTGCACCAGTTTGCATTCCCACCAACAGCGCAAGAGGGTTCCCGTTTCTCCATATCCTCTCCAGCATCTATGGTCTCCTGATTTGTTCATTTTAGTCATTCTGACTGGTGTGAGGTGATATCTCAGTGTGGTTTTGATTTGTATTTCCCTGATGAGGAGTGACGTTGAGCATCTTTTCATGTGCCTTTTGGCCATCTGGATGTCTTTAGAGAAGTGTCTATTCATGCCTTCTGCCCATTTCTTCACTGGATTATTTGTTTTTCGGGTGTGGAGTTTGGTGAATCTTTATATATTTTGGATATTAGCCCTTTGTCCAATAAGGATATACTTTTCTTTGAACTTTAGTCTTATTATGCCCAATAAATTTATGTTTTAAAAGACATCATAATTCTTCATATATGAATAGCTACTTTTTAAAAGCTGTTGAGTGGTTAATAACATTAATCTGAAAATGAGTTTTCCTTATTGGGCTGGGCAGAAAGAACACTGGTATATACTCAGTGGAACAGAACTTTTAAGTCTACTTCTAGCATTAAAACCCTGCTTCACATTGGAGCAATAATACGTCAATCTTTTTTGAGTCTTATTTTCTATTATTATTATTATTATTATTATTATTATTACCACCAATGACTGACTCAGTCACTGCAGTGAAAATTTAGAACTAATTTTTGAGACTTCTTTCCTCATTACCTATATTCAGCACATTAATTTTTTTCCTGCTTTGTTACCTGTGTGGAATCTTTTTAATATCTTTAGTGTTAAAGATCTTAACTTTTTTAATATATTCAGTGTTAAATTCCAAGTCAAAGAAAGCGATACTTCTCACTGAGGCTACTACAATCATCCTCTAACTGGCCTCCTTTCTTTTCTTTTCTCACTTCATCCAAATGCCAACATCAATTTCAGCCAGTCTCACACTGTTCTTTCTGTCCTTGAACATGCCAAACCTACTTCCATATCAGGGCTTTTCCCACTTGCTCTTACTTCTAAACTGTAACATGCTTCTCATCCCTCTTCCACCCAGAAGACGGTCCCAATCATATTATTTTAATTTACTTCCTACCACACTCAGAAATTAACACTAGAATAGGAGGAAATGCTGTGTTAGTGTTTGGTTTCTTACCCTAGAATGTAAGCTTCTTAAGAGCCCTGGAATTTGTGTTGATTAAGTCCACTCTGCCTTGTTTTTCACTCTATTTTTATTGCCTAGAAAAACGTATAATAAATACATAATCTGTAAGCACATAATTCATGCTCAATAAATATTTGTTATTTAGCTGAATGGGTAATTCATATGAAATATCAGACAACATTTCTGAGAAGAAGTAATACTAAGCTAAGTCTCCAGAAATTAGTAGGAGTGAACCAAAGATAAGAGGGGCTCTGAAGCAGAGGGATCAGAATTTTCAAAGTCATAGTAAAAAACAGCACTATTAGCACAACTGAATAAAAAATTGGTATTCTTTGCTTTTTCCCCC